>NC_069670.1:22215226-22840127 GCF_027244095.1 Hemicordylus capensis | reverse complement strand
TAAAATGTCATTTGCCTCAATCCAGTCTAGAAGTTTTATCAGAAGATGCCTCGCGTAAATTTTACTAATAACATTAAGCAAGCTAATGGGACGATAGTTGGCTGGGTCCTCACGCCTACCTTTTTTATAAAGAGGAATTGTTATAGCAAGGCCCCAATCACTGGGAATGTTAGCAGTTGTATCTATATAGGTAAATAGCGAGGCTAAAACGGGGACCCACCAATCAAGATTCACTCTGATAGCCTCAATAGAAATGTTATCACTACCAGGGGCTTTACCATTACTAAATTTCTGAATAAGTTTTTCAGTCTCTGAATAGGAGACTGGGTTCCACCTAAGAGTATCTCCATTTAGTTGTTCAGCATTATAAACCATATTATCAGCCTTACTATAGAGCTGTAGGAAATGTTGTTCCCAAACCTGAGCTGGAATCACAGAAGCTGGAAGTGTAGGTGTTTTCGACAGAGCAGGTGAAACAAGCCACCAGAACTTAGACTGATTGTTAGACTTAGCAGCCTCAATTAAATTAAGCTGGTTTTTGTTAACGGCTTGTGCCTTCTTCTCTCTAAGCAACCTCTTCGAGGCGGATTCCATCGAGAGCGCCCTTTGCCTGTTTTCCAAAGAGGGTGCTGTTCTATAAGTTAAGAAAGCCTTAAGTGTGTTATTTTTGGCAATGCAACAATCCCGATCAAACCAGGAACGAGAAAAGGACTTGGCGTGATTTGAATTTTTATTTGGATATACTGAGGTGACAAAAACTGGGCACAACAGTGCTAAGACTGAAGAAAAATGATCTAACATTGAACACCTCTGGGAGCCAATAGATCCTGTTATAATTGCTTCCCGTAAACTACACGCCTCTGCTGACCCAAGCACATTAGCAACTCGTGTGGCAAGTTCCTCAGACCACCTCAATCTCTGGTAACTAGTGTTCCTAAAATCTCCTACCACCGGTCCAGCTGCACCTCTTGAGCCAACACCCAACCAAAACTTCAAAAGCACAGGGTGATGATCGCTTTCATGTCTGGGGATAATCTGGAAGTTCAAAACCCTGGACAACATTCTGGAGGAAACGGCAACATAATCAATTATAGATGGTTTGGCCCCCACCCAATGCGTATATTCCGCCGGAAAATCTGAAGGAACTGAGCCATTAAGCAACCATGAATCCCATGTGAAAGCATGGATTCTCCCCTCAATTTCTAATGCCACTGGGCCAACCTCTAGGCTTATAAAACAATGTATAGCAGACTCTGAAAAGCAGAGCAAGCTGGCACGAATCTCTGCAATAAACATTCTTGGTAGTTTCACAAATTACCATAAATCAGACCACTATATAAAGAATTTATCTACTTTGTCCCAGAGAAGTGCCTTCTCCCTTGCATGATTTAACACACTTCCATATGCTGTACTGGAGGGAAGGTACCCTAAAATTCCTATGACCAGTCGAATCTGCCCTTGTGCGCAGGGCATCGAAACTGTGACACAGGGTCAAAAAGCAATAGACTTCCTTCGCTGGTGGTTTCCCCAGCAGCTGGAGTCCTCGGTCCACGGAGTATGTTCAGAACATGCTCCCTTGGGTTCTTGAAATAAACAGGTCTTCCCAGTGTGGACCAGTAAGGATGGAGGGACGGCTGCTTCTTGGGAGTGACTGCCCTCTAGTGGCTATGGGCCTGATTGCAGTGGAGTGTTAGTAGTAAGTTACTACATTCCCCCTCCTCCATTGAATGGTTCCAATCCTTCACCTATGTCACCTCAGCAAAATCTACCGCATGCTAGCGGGGTAGGTGTGCATCCTCCCAAGAGTGCAGCTGGAGTCCTGAGGTTGATTGATTGATTGATTTATCAAATTCATACACCGCCCCTAACTTTCAACTATGGGCGATTACCAATAGCAGAAAACCAGTTAAAAACATATACAAAAACTTAAAATCAATTTAACAATTTAAAAATAAACCAGAGGAAAAAACCGAAAAATATTAGGAAGCTGAGAAAGCTTGGGCAAAAAGATGGGTCTTCAGGTGTTTTTTTAGAATTGCCGGAGAGAGGGAGGATCGTATCTCAGCAGGGAGTGCATTCCACAATCTCCGGGCAGCGACCGAGAAGGCCCGTCTCTGTGTAGCCACCAAACGAGTTGGAGATGGACCTCCTCAGAGATGGACCTCAGTGGGCAATGGGGCTTGTAATGAAGAAGGTGCTCTCTTAAATTATTATTATTAAATAATAATAGGTTGAGAAAGAGTCCCTTGCACACGCCCCCAAGTGAATCTATAGCAAAAGTGAGATCTGAATCTGGGCCTTCTCAACTCACACTGTTGACCCCTACAGCGCAGTCACTCCCCATCATTGGGGTTTCCATCTCTCAAAGCATGGTGATACGGATGAAAAAGGAGCAAAGGGGCAGAGGCTGGGTGCCCCGGAAGGAATGTGGTATTATTGTCAGTCTGGGGAAGGGAGGGACATTGCACAATCTTACCAACTGAGTGCCAAGAAGGAAACCATTAGCTACAGCCTGCACTGAAGCTTCTGGAGGCTCCCAGAGCATGGTCTAAAAGCCCTTGTTAAAGCCACCTTGGTGATGCTAAGCAGGAATTGGTGTGGTCAGTGCCTGGATGGGAGGCTCAAGGATGCCACTTTTGGGGATGGGGCCATAGATCAGTGATGGAGCATCTGCCTTGCATGCAGAAGGCTGCCCTTTCAGTCCCTGGCAGCATCTCCAGGTAGGGCTGGGGAAAACTCCAGCCAGAAGCCCTGGAGAGCTGCTTCCAGTCAGAGTAGACACTATTGAGCTGGATGGACCAAGGGTCAGACTCTGTCGAAGGCAGCTTCCTGTGTGTTCCTAAAAGAGTGCCATGTCCCCCGTAAGTTTTCATACAGACAGAAGGGTTTCTGAGGACTCAGGGAAGCACATGCTCTGAGAAATCAGAGCTGCCAGTTCAAAAACCAAGAGACCACGAATTGCAAGAATGCAGCAGAAGCTTTATTGAGAATGTGAAGGAAATGGCATCATATTAGAGGCGGCTGGGAGACAGAAGGAAACTGATGTATTCATTTTGAGGACAGCAGAGCAAAGTAGTGGGAGAAGAAGGGCGCCCAGAGCTCTCAAAGTCCAGGCCTGGATTTCAGCGATTCTTCAGTCTCACGGTTGTCGGTTCCTGGTCATTAGGATCAGTCCTTTGAAGTTATTGGGTCTATCGGCAGATGCTCCCACAGGGTCCCAGGAGAGAGCTTCTTCCAAGATATCCACCCCTCCCCCGGCTGAGTGCTCCGTAACCGAGACTCCTCTGGGCACCTGCGCCTACTATCCCGGAACCCCCAACGGCACAGGGAGTGATGCCTCCCACGGAGACCGGCTCTCAGCTAGAGGACAGGATGGCTCCTGGGAAGATCACCGTGTAGGGGGGAGGCTGGACCACAATCTCTCCTGTGGGTATCTGGTTGATGGGTTGAGGGTTTACCCCGGCCAGGGTACCGAGCTCTCCAGAGCTTGTGCTGCCTCCTACAGCGCCCAAGGCACCAGCACCAGCACCATAGCCGAAGCCTCCTAATCCATAGCCAAGGTCACCAACGCCACTGCCAAGACCGCCGTAGCCAAGACCTGCGGAGCCAAAACCCACCACTGGGCTAGAGGCACAAGATGGGACGGTGCAGGCTGGTCCACAGAAAGACATTGCTGAGGAGGTGGAGGTGAGTCTGAAACAGAAATGGTTGAGCATCACATTACAGTGAACTGAGCTTCACTCAGGGATGTGACAAAACCATCAGAGAAATTTCTCCAAAGTCTCTCCTGGGAACGTATCCTCAAAGAGACCCAACATAGAAGCAGAAAGGATTGTGATTGTCTTGAGAGAGTACACACCAAGCTGAGAAATGTTGACCTTTCCTTGTTCAAACAACTGGCATCTCTTAATTGGAGGGTGAGCGTCTCCTGCCTGAAACCTTGAGGAGCTGTTTCCAGTCAGTGTAGACATTACTGACGCTTGGCGGGGCTAAGGGTCAGACTCAGTCTAAGCAGTTTTCTATGTTTCTATGAGAATGAACATAACTGAATTGCTGGATCAGACCAAAATCCTTCCAGTTCAGCCTCCTGTTTCCAACAGCAGACAACAAGATACCATTGGGAGGTCCACAAAGCCTGGCACAAAGAAAATAGCCCCTTCCCACTTTTGCTCCCCATTGCCTGGCATTCAGTGGCACACTAATCCTAGACTAGCTGTCAACTGCTCCATATTCTGAAGAACAGAAGACTCAAGGTGGAAGATCCACCAAGCTCTGTGTCAACGAGACTCTATCAAAACACCACCATGAAAAGGGACTTACCGGCTTCTCTGAGAAGATGCAGTGAAGACAGGAGAGTCGAATGAAGCTGATGGAAGGACAGAGGGAATGCACAGCTTTTATACAGGTCCACCAGCCTCCCTTGCAGTTAGGATGCTTCGTCACTCCAGCTATCCTTTTATTGGGTTGTTGCTGACACTTCTTTATCCCCTGGGCCAAAATGAGTTTACCAAGCAGAAAGAGTGAAAAATAGCTAAGCTATTTGTTTTGATGCCATGTTAACCACCCAATGCCTATTTATTTTGCAGTCAACTTTTCGACCTCAACCTGACTGGCTTCAGTCTCCAAGCTGTCGAGCGAACCACTTAAAACACCTCAGGGAGGGACTGGAGCTCATCAAAGCACTTCAAAAGTCACGTATGCTCCCTTTTGCAGGAATGAAAGATCTCAATCTGATGATGATGAGTTTTTTGCAACGTCCGCGGCACACACCCTGGCTAGGTTTTAATCTCCCTCATTACCAAATGATGAAAACAAGCTAAATTGTCTCAACATTCATTTTGGAAACTTCTTTGCAAGGAAGCTCTATTTGTCTCCCGAAAACAGCTGTCCATGTTATTTATTTGTTATTTATTCAATTTCTATACTGCCCTTCCAAAAATGGCTCAGGGTGGTTTATACAGAGAAATAACAAATAAATAAGATGGACCCCTCTCCCCAAAGGGCTCACAATCTATCGTGTTATGCTGTTCTGTATTCGTCAGTAATAATAACCCCTGTACTTCAAGCAATAGCTAGTATTTCCTCAAGAGGAACTGGGTTGGGGGGTTGCTAGATAGTGCACAGAGGGTTTTGAATGGTAGAATCCTCTACATTTGGGAAATAGGGCTCATACCACCTTGCATCGGAACACCTTGACGTGGTTACGACAGCTGTGAATGCACTACTGAGAGTCATTTGCCCCTGGGACCCCTTTTTTGCCCCGAATCGATTCAGATTCACATTTGCAAAATTCGGGTACAAATCGAATCTGGGATGATTCGAGGGGGCTTATTTGAACCCAAAACAAATTGGGGTGATTTGATTCGGGTACAAACCGAAACAAAAAAGGCGATTTGTGCACATCCCTACCATAAAGGTCAACTTGAAGACAGATCATCCTTGAGAGAATCTATCTATGTGGTCGCTAAGAGTCCAGACCGAATTGACGGCACTTCATCAATCAGTCAGTCACCACAAGGCCAGCTCTCCTCCTCCTGAGCTGGAGGAATATGTTGAAGGCTAGGTGGGCATCCTTGGGTTGAAGAGAAGGCTCAGGAGATGCATCTCCCCCGGGTCCTGGAGCAAGGGAGCCTTGCATACAGCTTGTCCCCCTGCATCCTCAGGGTCTGTCTTGGATTGTGGAGGATCGGACTTAGGGATCACAGCAACCTCTTGCTCTGAGTCCTCGGGGTCTATCTCGGAGTTTGATCCTCCACTTGGGATCAGGCTCAGGGGTCACGTCAACATCTTGGCACCCTTCTGGCACCCCAGTAATTTGCCAGCTGAGGCACCTGTATCCCATCGCCACCCCTCATGGAAGGTTCTTCCATGGTCACACAGGTCCCTTGTTGGGATGTAATTCTTATCTGGTTGCATTCTCCAAGCACGGTGCTTTCTTTTCTCCCCAGGTCTCCTTTCTTGTAGCAAGGTGACTTGGCTGTCTGCAGAGCTTGGGAGATAAGAGAAAAATGAGCAAAGCGTTTTTCTGCCATGCCTTGGGGTGTTCAAGGCCCATTTGCAAGGAGGCCCCCTCTTGTTGCAGGCATGCTAATTAGAGGCCAGAGAAAGTACTCATTTGCCTAATGAATCCATGCAATTGCGACATTTTTTTGGGATCACTTCCCACTCTGATCTTTTCTTCTGTACCCTCAGTCTTCAGGGAATAAAGTCCTTCCCCAAACTAGTACTCTTGTTCAGCTGTTTCTTCAGAGTTCAGCATGTTGGGCACACATCCAACGTTCATGGTCCAACTCTTGGTTAACCTTGCCAACTTGCTAACCTGACCCTAGCCATATCCCTGGTCGGGAGTGCTGGAAACCTTAAGATGCCCACACCTTTTGTGGTCACTGGCTGCAGCATAGCTGAACCACAAGTGATGATGATGGAGCTGGCACAGCTTCAACCTCCTCTTAGGAATCTAGGACGTTGCCTTATTCTGAGTCAAACCCTTGATCCATCTATATTGTCTACACTTGATCCACAATACCCTTGATCCACAATACACTTGATCCACAAAAACCTTGATCCACAATATTGTCTACATCAGGGATTCTCAACGTTGGGTCCCCAGATGTTATTGGACTTCAACTCCCATAATCCCAAGCCCCAGTGGCCTTTGGTTGGGGATTATGGGAGTTGAAGTCCAATAACATCTGGGGACCCAACATTGACAATCCCTGGTCTACACTGACTGACAGAAGCCCTCCAAGGTTTCAGGCATGTGTCTCTCCCAGCCCTGCCAGGGGTTGAACCTGGGACCTTCTGCAGGTGAAGCAGATCCTATTCCACTGAGCTATGACCCCCATCCTACCTCAGATAGCTCTCCCATGTAGTCCCACATCCAAATTCAAACCAGGCCAGACCCAGCTTAGCAGAGGAGACAATTCATGCTCACTCCCATAAGACCAGTGACAGGGGAGCTTCAGCAAGAGGAAGGGTGTTCCCTCACCTCCTGCCTGTGGGCTTCCTAGAGACATCTGGTGGGCCAATGTGTGAAACAGGATGCTGGACTAGACAGGTCTTGGGCCTGATCCAGCAGGGTTATTCTTATGTTCTCGTGTAGCTTATTAAGACCAGCTCTCCTCCTCCTGAGCTGGAGGACAACAAAGAGGGCAAGGGGGCATCCTCAGGCCAACAAAGGGGTTCAGGAGATACAGGGCCCCTTAGTCCTGAAGCCAGATGACTTCATATTGCTTCTCCGTTCACCTCCTCAGGGTATGTCTTGGCTGGGGGGATCAGACTCAGGGATCACAACAGCCTCTTCCTCTGAGGTCTATGTTGTGTTGTGGTTCATGCCAAGAACTCAGCACCCTTCCGATCCTTCTCCGATTTGTCAAATGAGGCAACTGACTCTTATCACGTCACTTCACCAATCCCTCCCCTCCCCACCTCTCCTGGCAGGGCAACACATAGTCATAGGGATCCCTTGTCACTATCTAATCCCATGAACGATTCCATTCTCCAAGTACAGCGCTCTCTCCTTGATCCTGTCCCCAGCTGGTCTCCTTTCTTGCAGCAAGGAGGCTCAGCTCTCTGAAGAGATCAGGAGAGGCAGAGCTAAGCATTTTTCTGCCATTCCTTAAGGCCCATTAGCAAGGAGTCACCCCTTGTTCCCGGCATGCTCATTAGGGACCAGAGAAAACACTCATCTGCCTAATGAATCCATATGATTGACATTGTTATGTCTGTGATCACAGCATTGTGGCCATCTCACCTGTTCTTTTATGGCTCTGGGTGATCCTGGAATAGCATTCTGCTGACTGAAGTTGAAATATACAGGTGAAACTCGGAAAATGAGAATATCGTGCCGAAGTCCATTAAGTTCAGTAATGCAAATGAAAAGGTGAAACTGATATATGAGACAGACGCATTACATGCAAAGCGAGATAAGTCAAGCCTTAATTTGTTATAATTGTGATGATCATGGCTTACAGCTCATGAAAACCCCAAATGCACAATCTCAGAAAATTAGAATATAACATGGAACCAAGAAGACAAGGATTGAAGAATAGAACAACATTGGACCTCTGAAAAGTATACAGTGTACTGTGCCCAGTCAGTCAGTCCTTTATTACGGTCATGGACCAGTGCATAGCTAAAACATACATACTTACATGCTTACATATAAGAAAAGAGACTCAGCATAATAAAACAGATTATAACACAATAGTATCAAGTTAAAATTAGAACAGTTATGGTGAACTCCAAATAGGTCTGACTGAAAACCTTATTAAACAGAGCACCCTCCATTGCAATCATGAAACAGGAATCACAGGGGAAGAAAAGAAAAGAACAGAACATTATTAAAAACCTGAGCGGATGGTGCAAATGATATGACAATACCTTGCCATTTTGATGATTAGGTTGTCATCAGAACTGGACAATAAGTACTTCAAATAGAAGTCATCCAAGTGCCCGGGAAAATGTTGCAACAAAGGGGACACTAATCTGAAGCGGGTGTCCCTA
Organism: Hemicordylus capensis; assembly: GCF_027244095.1. NCBI lineage: Eukaryota > Metazoa > Chordata > Lepidosauria > Squamata > Cordylidae > Hemicordylus > Hemicordylus capensis. Next base: position 22,831,622 of record NC_069670.1, on the reverse strand, counting down.
TAAAAGTTACAATAAAGTATGGCATGCGCAATTGTCTCCACTTGACCAGACCCGCCAGGGCAAAGTCGAGCAGAAAAAGGGGTACCTTTAAACCTTCCCTCCATGACAGCAGATGGAAGCGCATTAAGACGGGCGAGCGTCAGAGCACGTCTAAATTTGGGGGTGGTAACTAGACTTAGATAGCTAGCTGGTTTAGTGTTGAAGATTTGATCCCCTAGAAAGATATTCTTAGGCAGAGAAGCGACTTCTTCCTGCAGTTCCATGTCCATGATACGTTGTTTAATCTCAATCCTGGCACGATCGTATCCCAATTTTATAATCTCATCCTGAGAGAAACCATAGTGAGCCAATTTGTCAGCAATTTGGGTCTGCCACTTAAATCGGAAACAATCAGTCTTAATAAGGGGGGCCAGTCCTACGCAAGAGAAGACAAATTTTAACCAAAATAATATGATAGTCCTCCAATAGCAAGTTTCCAATCTAATCATACCCACCTCTCGTCTAAGCGCAGCATTGGGCACGCATCGGGGGGCTAACAATATAGATCTCAGAAATTTAGACTGCAGGGTTTCTAAAGCCATCAAGTTGCTGACAGGTCCTATTTGGGCTCCGTACAGCACTTGGGAGTGGACTTTAGATACAAACAGTTTAACTGCAGCGGGGATGTAAGAAGCCCCCCTCAAGAAATGAAAAGAGGTGATAAGGTTCGTGGTTGACTGTGCCGTCAGCAATGTGAACAATATCGGACCTCTGAAAAGTATACAGTGTACTGTGCTTGATTGGCCAGCAAACTCGCCTGACCTGACCCCATAGAGAATCTATGGGGCATTGCCAAGAGAAGGATGAGAGACATGAGACCAAACAATGCAGAAGAGCTGAAGGCCGCTAATGAAGCATCCTGGTCTTCCATAACACCTCAGCAGTGCCACAGGCTGATAGCATCCATGCCACGCCGCACTGAGGCAGTAATTGCTGCAAAAGGGGCCCAAACCAAGTACTGAATACATATGCATGCTTATACTTTCAGAGGTCCGATATTGTTCTATTCTTCAATCCTTGTCTTCTTGGTTCCATGTAATATTCTAATTTTCTGAGATTGTGGATTTGGGGTTTTCATGAGCTGTACGCCATGATCATCACAATTATAACAAATTAAGGCTTGACTTATCTCGCTTTGCATGTAATGCGTCTGTCTCATATATCAGTTTCACCTTTTCATTTGCATTACTGAAATGAATGGACTTTGGCACGATATTCTCATTTTCCGAGTTTCACCTGTAGCAGAAGTGGAGAGCTGATCTTGTGGTAGCAAGCATGAATTGTCCCCTCTGCTAAGCAGGGCCAACCCTGGTTTCCATTTGAATGGGAGACTACATCTGTGAGCAATGTAAGATATTCCCCATTGGGGATGGAGCCATAGCTCCGTGGAGGAGCATCTGCAATGCTTGCATGCCGAAGGTCCCGGGTTCCTTCCCTGTCATCTCCAAAACAGGGCTGAGAGAGATTCCTGCCTGCAACCTTATAGAAGCCATTGCCAACCTCTGTAGGTGTCTGGAGAAGGGTGTGGCATTCTGAAATTTTGTATGGCATCCCTCAGGGTTCTGTATTGTCTCTGATGTTGTTTGACATCTACATGAAACCACTGGGAGAGATCATCAAGAGATTTGGTGCAGGTTGCTATCAGTATGCTGATGACACCCAAATCCACTTCTTCATGTCAACATCATCAGGAGAAGGCATAACCTCCCTAAATGCCTGCCTGGAGGCGGTAATGGGCTGGATGAAGGATAACAAACTGAGACTGAATCCAGATAAGATGGAGATATTCATTGTGCGGGGTTGAAAACTCGGGAGATGAGTTTGACCTGCCTGTTCTGGGTGGCGTCACACTTCCCCAGAAGGAACAGGTATGCAGTCTGGGGGTGCTTCCAGATCCAAGCCTCTCCCTGGTCTCCCAGGATGAGGTGGTGGCCAGAAGTGCCTCCTATAAGCTCTGTCTGATACGCCAGCTGCGCCCATTTCTTCACATCTGTTTTTGAAAGAAAGAGCTTCCAAAGCAGTTTCCAAAATGAATAATGGAACAATTTGGCATTTTTCATAATTCGGTAATGAGAGTGATTAAAACCTAGCCAGGGCACGTACCGTGGATGTTGCAAAAAACTGATCATCATCAAATTCAGATCACTCATTCCTGCAAAAGGGAGCATACGTGACTTTTGAAGTGCTTTGATGAGTCCCAGTCCCTCCCTGAGGTGTTTTAAGTGGTTTGCTCGACAGCTTGGAGACTGAAGCCAGTCAAGTTGAGGTCGAAGAGAGAAGACTGCGAAATAAATAGGCATTGGGTGGTTAACATGGCATCAAAACAAATAGCTTAGCTATTATTCACTCTTTCTGCTGGGTAAGTCATTTTGGCCCAGTGGATAAATAAGTGTCAGCAACAACCCAATAAAAGGTTACCTGGAGTGATGGAGCATCCCAACCTCAAGGGAGGCTGGTGGACCTTTATAAAAGCTGTGCATTCCCTCTGTCCTTCCATCAGCTTCATTCGACTCTCCTGTCTTCACTGCATCTTCTCAGAGAAGCCGGTAAGTCCATTTTCTTGGTGGTGTTTTGATAGATTCTCGTTGACACAGAGCTTGGTGGATCTTCCACCTTGAGTCTTCTGTTCTTCAGAATATAGAGCAGTTGACAGCTAGGCTAGGATTAGTGTGCCACTGAATGCCAGGCACTGGGGAGCAAAAGGGGATATTTCCATTTCGCCCTGCTTGCGAACATCTCAGTAGTATCTTGTTGTCTACTGTTGGAAACAGGAGGCTGAACTTGAAGGATTTTGGTCTGATCCAGCAGTTCTCTTATGTTTATTCTCATAGAAACATAGAAAAGCCACATCTGCACCCCTCTGTCTTCATCTCCTTACAAGAAGGTTCCCACCAGGGTTTTCTCTAACAGGAATCCCCTGATGTTGTTGACCAGAAATCCAATTATCCCCAAGCAAGAGCCATTACAGCTGGAGATTCGGGAGTTTTAGTCAACAACATCTGGGAATCCCTGTTAGAGGGAACGCTAGTTGCCACCCTGAACCTTGACTGGCTTGAACAAAGAAAGGGGGAAAATTTCTCAGCTTGAAGTATACTCCATCAAGATAGTTACAAACCTTTCTGCTTCTATGTAGGGGGTCTTTGTGGATTCGTACCAAGGAGAAACTTGGGAGAAATGTCTCTGCGGGTTCCGTCCCATCCCTGAGTGAATGTCAATTCACCGTAATGTGTTGTTCATTCATTTCTGTTTCAGACTCACCTCCATCTCCCCAGTAATGTCTGTCATCTCCACGGGTCATGGTTTTGGGGGTTTATACCCCGTTTTTCGAGGCCTTGGCTATTATGGATGCCTTGGCTCTGGTGTTGGTGCTGGTGCCCTGGGCTCTGTAGGAGGCAGCACAAGCTCCGGAGATCTCGGCACACTGGCTGTGGTCAACCGTCAATACTTCCAGCTGATCCCCCCCTAAGAAATCCCGATTAGGTCACCTGGCCCCCTCGTGACCGTCCCAGGACCCATCATATGCGGTAGCTGGAAGCCTGTCGATGTAGGAGGCTTCACTCCATGTGCCATTGGAGGTTCCGGGATTGTAGGATCAGGTGCCTGGGGAGGTCTGGGTTATGGAGCTCTGTGCCATTGGAGTGGTGGAGATCTTGGAAGAAGCTCTCTCCTGGGACCCTGTGGGAGCATCTGCTATTAGACCCCATAACGTCCAACGACTGATCATAATGACCAGGAACCGGCAACCCTAAGTCTGAGGCATGGCTGAAATCCAGGCCTGGACTTTGAGGGGACTGGGCGCCCTTCTTCTCCAACTTCTTTGCTCTGCTATCCTCAATATGAATTCATTGGTTTCCTTCTGTCTCACAGCGGCCTCTAATATGATGCCATTTCCTTCACATTCTCAATAAAGCTTCTGCTGCATACTTGCAATCCGTGTTCTCTTGGTATTTGAACTGGCAGCTCTGATTTCCGGGAACAGATGCTTCCGTGAGTCTTGGTAGCCCAGAAACCCTTCTGACTGTGACTGTGACTGGCAGGAGCTCTCCAGGGCTTCCAGCCGGAGTTTTCCCCAGCCCTACCTGGAGATTCTGCCAGGGACTGAAACGGCAGCCTTCTGCATGCAAGGCGGATGCTCCATCACTGATCTATGGCCCCAATATCAAAAGTGGCATCCATGAGCCTCCCATCCAGGCACTGACCACACCAAGAGCTGCTTAGACCTGCCTGAGTAGCCCCCACCCCTGCTTTGGTTGACAGTCTGGACATCTCTTGTCTGCCTTGCCCTATGCCAGGGCCTGCGGCCAGGCAGCAGTTGGAGGGAGGGCCTCCCCTTCCAGGGAAGAAGGTTTCTCCCGTGGCAGATGTGGAGGTGGTCGAGGTGGAGCCAGCTTCCAGTCCAGCCAAATCCATCTTGCTGCCCTCCCTGTGGGGTGTGGGGACCCCAAGTAATTTTTGAATCCACTCTCACTTGCTACCAGAGAATCTACTCAAAGAACACCTAAAAAACCACAAATCCTAGTACCCCATGGGCTTGTGGGTATGGGGGTGGTTGGCACCCTATGTGCATTGCATCACCACTCGCTCTGGGGCACCGGGGCAGTTCGATGTTCAAAGGTGGGGGTCGCACTTAAGGGGGCAGGGGAGGGTGCACTTACCCCTTCCCTCGCTTTCCCCCCACTGACGCCCACTATTTCTCAAGTCCTACCCGGGGGCATCATACTTCCCTCCTGCCCCGTTTGTTCTTCGGCAGGAAATGGCCAGAAGAAGCTGGACCTGAACATGGACACACACGCATGCCAGCTACTTCCGGCCACTTCCAGCCAAAGAGCAAATGGGGTGGCAGGGAAGTACACTGCCACCCTGTAGGACTTGGGAAATACCTGGTGCCAGCAATGGAAAAGTGGAGGGAGGGGTAAGGGCACCCTCCCCCGCCATCAAGCCACCCACACCTTGTTCCATGCAGACCTCTAACCCTTAGTCCATCTAGCTCAGGATTGTCTACACTGACTGGCAGCAGATCTCCAAGGTTTCAGGCAGGGATCTTTCCCAGCGATGCCTGGAGATGCTGCCAGGGACTGAACCTGGGACCTTCTGCATGCCAAACAGATGCTCTGCCACGGAGCTGCTGTTGCCTCCGCACAGTTAGGGAAACATAATACTTTTGTCCATGAACACCACTCAAGATTGTATCTGTCCATTCCTCTGGCAGGGGGGTCTAGGCTGGGCTGTCACATCCCTGCAGATATGTGGGTAACCTACTTTCAAGCCTTGTATGGGATGTCTGCCCCTGAAGGAATGCCCCTTTCCCTATAGAATTTCTACCAATTTGGCACTTAGTTTCCCTCAAGGAGGTCTCTAGTTTAGTGACCCAACGCATGCTGGGTAAGACCCCGGGGTTGGATCAGATACCCTCTGCACTGTTAAAATCAAATGTTGAATGTTGGACTCCTGTACTTGCAAGATCCTTTACTTATATGGATTGTATTGCCTGTATCCCAGAAGAGTGGGATACAATGGTGATTGTTCCCATCTATAAGGAAGGCCAACACTCTGTCCCTTCTAATTATCGACCAATCAATCTGCTGAGCATAATTCAGAAATTATATTCTAGACATCTATATGTTAACCTCACGGACTGGTTGAAACAGGAGAATATTCTAAGGGAGGGACAGGCGTGGTTTAGGTTCATTCAGATAACTCTTGATCAGGCTCAAGTTCTACAACATCTGGCTGAAAAGTATTAACTTCTGTATGCATCTTTATAGGCAGGGTTTGACTCCATTTCTACGCAGAGCTTGGGGAGTAAACTTTCCAGTTCCCCCATTGATCGTCGGCTGTTTCTCCTTTATCCGAATGTTGCATGAGAACCCCTCACCTTGGGTGAGATGCCATGTCCAATCACATCTGACCCTGTCCGTACCCACACAGAAGGGAGTAAAACAGGGATGCATTTTTGCCCCAATTCTTTTCAATCTTTATTTACGCTCTTGGATAACCCAGTATTCCACCCTCCTAAATTATCCATTAAATCTATCACAGTTCTGCTTCATGCTGATGATGCAGTTATTCTATCTAGATCATCACATCTGTTGACATGAGAAGAAGACTATTTTATCTACAAACATGTCTTGTGGATTAATGGGGAGGTAATCCATCCAGAACTTTCACTCGAGGCACAAATACACAGGCTCAGACAACCATACTTGGAAACACTATGTGAAGACCCAGCTTCCTTGAGAAGTCCATAAAGCTGGGAAAAGTGGAAGGAAAGAGAAGAAGAGGACGAGGTGGATGGACTTGATCACAACAGCAATGATTACAGCACTGAGAAACCTGAAAGTCATCCTGGGGAGAATCTACCTATGTGGTTGCTAAGAGTCAACACGACTTGATGGCACTTAATCAATTAATTGATCAAGTAAGGACTTATAAATACCTGGGAGTGGTTTTCAGTAAAAATGCTCTTTGGAGGGAGACTTCCTTCGTTGGTGGTTTCCCCAGCAGCTGGAGTCCTCGGTCCACAGAGTATGTTCTGAACATTCTCCCTTTGGTTCTTAAAATAAATAGGTCTTCCCAGGGTGGGCCGGTAAGGATGGAGGGACGGCTGCTTCTTGGGAGTGACTGCCCTCAAGTGGCTATGGGCCTGATTGCAGTGGAGTGTTAGTAGTAAGCTACCATATTGCTCCTTCCTCCATTTAATGGTTCCAATCCTTCACCTACATCACCACAGCAAAATCTACCGCATGCTAGCGGGGTAGGTGTGCATCCACCCCAGAGTGCAGCTATGATCCTGAAGTTTATTGATTGATTGATTGATTGATTGATCAAATTTGTACACCGCCCTGAACTTTCATCTATGGGCATTTACCAATAACATAAAACCAGTTAAAAACATATTAAAAAACTTAAAAACAATTTAACAATTTAAAAATGAACCAGAGATTAAAACCCAAAAATATGAGGAAGCTGAGAAAGCTTGGGCGAAAAGATGGGTCTTCAGGTGTTTTTTGAAAAATGTCCAGAGAGAGGGAAGATCGTATCTCAGCAGGGAGCGCATTCGACAATCTCGGGGCAGCGACCGAGAAAGCCCATCTCTGTGTAGCCACCAAATGAGTTGGAGGTAACTGGAAACATACCTCCTCAGAGGACCACAATGGGCGATGAGGCTTGTAATGAAGAAGGTGATCTCTTAAATTTGTCTCCTACAGTTGTTCACTCCACTCCTTTTCAATAAAATCCATGCTGCATGCTAACTTGCGTCTCTTGATCTGCTTGAAACCCCCTGGCCCAATTTATGATAGTGTGGTGGGAGTTTTCTCCAGATCTCGGGGAGGGCTTTGGACTGAGAACACAGAACCACATGTGGGAGGGCTCAGAGGCAAGTGTGGAGAGGAAGGGCACACAAGCTGACGAGAGGAGTTCTCCACCATCCCATTCACAGGTGGTCACCTCTGTTTCCATTCATCATCCCTTCTGCAGAACTGGGGACTCATTGGAGCTAAGTGCTTTGGGGGTTAAATGGGGCAAAAGGTGGAGCTTGATGGTGGTAGCAGCTAGCTTGACCCAGCCCCCCAGCATGCCACTGTAGACACCTTTAGATGGCAGAATTCTAGAGTATATGAGTGAGAGAGCGAGCGAGCAAGCGAGAGAGTTCCTGCATCAAAACTTCTCTGCCTGCAGTAAATGAAGGAAACAAAATTCTCCACGTGCCCTGAAACAACTTTACCCATAAGAGGTGTGTTGTTTTTTTAAATATAAGGTTTATTTAATTTTGAGGGGAAATAACTCTGCACATGTTCAGACGCACTCACTCTTAGGTGACAGCAGTTCTGTGAGCAGAAGGCGGCATCTCGAAACTCCACAGAGAAAATGAACAAAACCACTTCAAAATGAATGCCGATGTGGGAAACCACCTTTTCTTGACATTGTTCCTTCTTATGGTCGCAAACAACCTGGAGCTGTAGGTTTTAATTAAGCAGAAGCTCCCATGTTCTGTTTTCTCCACGGAAATGCATTAAGCCCAAACTGGCTACCGTTCCTGTTTCCCAGAGGAATGAGTTGACTCCCAGATCTTCAGTGGCAGACTCAGGTCAGACTGTTCACAACTGCAGAGTCATCTGGCAAATATTCGCAACATAGGAAGCTGCCATATACGGAGTCAGACCATTGGTCTATCTAGCTCAGTATTGTCTTCACAGACTGGCAGCAGCTTCTCCAAGGTTGCAGGCAGGAATCTCCCACAGCCCTATCTTGGAGAAGCCAGGGAGGGAACTTGGAACCTTCTGCTGTGATTAAGTGATGTGAAACAGGCTATGATTCCACAGGTGTGTGAGAGTGCTGCGTTCGACTGCAGGGGTGGCATAACTACTAAAGTGCTTAAGCTGAGACATCAAATTCTGCCTTGCTTCAGCCCCCTTTAAGAACCAACCCTTGTAGACTTTGGAAGGACCATGACGGGCAGGGAGGAGGGCAGGTTCCCAGCAGCCTCCTCTTCTCTTCTTGTGCATCTTGCAATCTTTGCAAGGGGTGTGAGGAGAAGCACTTCCTGCAAAGCTTGAAGGGACAGGTCAGGCTGAAAGAACTGCTTCGATAGCAGCGGCAGGGGCATCTCGCTACTCTGCCGCCACCCCTAATAATCTGTCACCTGAGGACAGCGCCTCACTTCACCACATGAAAAGGCCGCCCCATCCTACTTGAACCACAAGGCAATCACATGCGCTCGGCATTTCCAGCTTTTACTGGAGGTGATCACCCCGCTTTCTAGGAAACTTAGTTTTAAGCTTTCTATTCTGCCGAGGGCTGCATTCCATCCCATAATGGCCACTCCTCCTGCATCGTGGCCGCTCCTGTTTGGTTTTGTCTGTTGGGCTATGCGACAGCTGCAGCTTAGCTTGAGGTATAGCTTGGCATGTGATCTACTACCAAGCCAGAGTGGGGCCCTATCATTTCCTCTCTATTGATTGGGCTAGCAAAAGGGAAACAGAGGCTTAAGCATGTGGCAAACTCATATTTCAAGAAGACTGAGTCTCCGCAGCCACAGCTGATTCCACAGAGGATGTTGGGTGCTCAGTCGTCCTGAAATTAAGGCCTGTAACCTCAACTGTTTCATAGATGGAAGCAGATGAGTTGGAAGAGAGATCTACTCCTGGTTTTCGGAGACATTGAAAACCCCTTGGCCCAGCTGCAGCGGGCTTCAGTTGGAATTGAAGATGCTCATGCAGACCTGGATGTCCTGCCATGGATCCTGAGGCCATCTCCCCCCCGCTCCAGATAGACAATTAGGGATGAATTAGCAGGGGGTAGGCAGACATTGCTTCTGCTCCCAAGGTATCCCCCATAACAGCCCCCCTGCTGGATGTGATTCCAGAACCACCAATGGTGCAGGGCGTGTCTCATCTTGCAGACAGGATGGGTCCTGGGCTGGTGACGATGATGGGAGATGGCCAGATCATGACATCTACAAATGAGGACATGGAACGTTGGAGGGATTGGGAAATGGAAGGCGATTGCAATCTTTGGAGAGGGTAAACTTGATCATGAACACACAACAGCTCCCGGTTCCTGCTCTTTGCCTCGTCCAATTTCCAATCAAAATTGGGAAACCCTTTCTTCTTCTTCTTCCGAGGGTGGAACCAGTGTTTAGGGATCTTCATTTGTTCCCTGTTGATTACCAAATCATATCGACTGCTTTGGACATGCAGGTTGCTACGGTGTTCGGTTTCTTCTAAATTTTTGTACTACCCCCCTCCTACGCGGATGGAAATCCCTTTGTGTCGTCTTCTGCTGTGGATACGGACCATCCACTGCAGAAATGCATCTCATGGTGTGACGGGTCACGTCAAGGTTCCTTCAATGTGGTGTTCTCCCTGTTCAATCGGGCACGTGCACGTCAGTGAAGAACACACAGGAGAAAAATCTGGTCACAGTCACACATGTGATCCCACTCAAGACCGTTATTTGTGCCATGGCTTTCCAACGGGCATGTGTGAGCATTGGTTAAGTGGGCTGGGGGTGGGGGGAGATGGAGCTGGCCACTGTGCATGCACCAATTCTTGGGTTGAATTTTTGGGATTCACCTTGTCAAGGTAGAATTCAGGAGGAGTGTAATAAGTTAACCCATGGAACCACTACAGGTCAGGAACCCCTGCAATCAAGGCATGGAAGAGGGGATTCCTGCTGGTTTCAAGTGAGAGCTAGCTCAAGTTGGCAGCCAAGCACAGAAAACGGAGGAGTAACTAGAAATCCCCAATGTGAAATTGTGAAAGATCATCAGCAGACTCATTTCAGATGGTTAGGGATCCATTGCGGGGCTGCAAACCTTTAGCCCTCCAGCTGATCTTGGACTACAACTCCCATCATCCCCAGCCAATGTGGACAAGCACCGGAGATGATGGGAGCTGTAGTCCCACGTCTGCAGATGGCTGAAGTTGTGCATCCCTGATCCACTTTCCAGGATCCGTGTCTCTTGTCTCTTCCCATAAAAACATGCCCACGATTTTCAGATGGACAGAAAGCCTATCTTGGGAAAACTGGGGCTGAATATAAAAACTGGAGAAGATGCTTGAGGTGGTTGAGATGGCATCTATTTATTCTTGAAAATTCACCCTTGGTGTGTTATTCCTTGGGGAAGAAACCCCTCAAGCACAGTGGGAGATGGAGCCATTGTCAGGTCTGCCTTGCATGCCAAAGGTCCTCCGTTCAATCTCCAGCATCTCCACCTGGAAGGGCTGGGAAAGACCATGGAGACTTGGTCTCACCTGAAACCACAGAGAGACCCTGCCAGTCAGAGTAGGCAATACTGAGCTAGACGGACCAATTGTCTGACTCAGTAGACTGCAGCTTAATATGTTAAAGTCTTGAAAGGCTCGCTCCAAAAGTTAGCCTTCCATTCACAGAATGTGTTCTTCTGGAAGTGGAAGGAGTGTGCTATCAACAGGACTCCTTCTTCCATGAGCCCCAAACTCTCCATGATCCACAATGGGACGTTGGCTCCAAAGGTATCTTCCTGTTTATCTAAGACACCTTTCCGTAAGTGGAAGGATTCTTCCATACACAGAAAAATCCTTTCTATGAGTGGAAAAACACACCTTTGGATCCAGCCTCACCTTCAGTGCCAACCCCAAGAACCAATAAGAATACAAGCTGGTCTAGAGAAGACTACGGGAAGAGAAACATACTAACTTCTCTGAAGAAGAGAAGTCAAGAGATGCTGCGAGAGTCGAGTGAAGCTGTTGGCAGGTCTTGGAAGAGCGAGTGCTTTTATACAGTTTTTGACAGCATCCCTAGTGGTCCACAATTTAATTAAGATAATATTTGTTATAATATCAATACATTACGAACGATGGGTTCATTTCCATCTTGTTTTTGCTTGCTTATGCAGGGTAAGGGGAACAAGGGAGAACATCCTGACCTGAAAAAGGGACACCACCCTGTCCTCATTCGAGTTCACCACGGCATTTTATTTGATTAAGTAAATGGCATCAGCAGTTCCTGCCAACCCCATGCTTTGCCATGAACCCTTCCGCCCATTGACATCATCTACAGAGGTTCGTTTAGGGTTGCCGCCAGCTCGTCTGGTAGCGAAACGGGACGTGACTGGGACGTGACTGGGACGTGACCAGGACGTATCTCCATGTATGTTACTTAGATAGCTGCAACCACTAAACTCTGAACTCTGTAAGTGCAGTGGTAGCTTCCTTAGTGCTAAAGAATCACAGACCCCAACAAATTGTTTCATTCATCTCATCCTGACACAGCTTATCTACCTGTAAATCAACCACTGATGGCCACTTCAGGAATCAACAAAAATTGGAAATCTACTCTTTGGGGTGTCCCACATTGTTTTGAATAGGATTTTAACGGAGTCTATAATAAGGTTTCTTGATTTTTGGAGATGTAATCTTGAAAACCATGTTGGTTTCAAAGGAATTCAGTCAGCCGAGAATCCTGATGACTGGTCAGTTAGCATATAAATCACAATCTAATGACCAAAGTTTAAACCGCATCAAAAAGCTGAGTCATGTTGAACCAGGAAGAAGAGGTTCAGAATGAAATTTCTCAAGGAGTTTGCCTGTACAGCCCCAGCGGTGGTTCTACTGAAATATCAACCAAAGAGAAATTCATAATGAATATCATAGTTCCTCCCAAAGGGCGGTGGCGGGAACAGGGATGGGGACGGGGACATCTGTGCACCTTCAAGGGAAGCCTAAATTAGTTTCTAGAAAGACAGGGGACATTTCACAGTAGGGTTCTGCATTTTTTGGGTCCAGTCATCCCTTGTGAAAAGTGACTCCCACACCCCTCTTGGTGGTAGTTTGGATAGACTGTGAAATGGGACAAAAACAATTCTTCCATTCAGAGTGAGGGCAAGAATCAATGCCCTCACTCTGATTTGACTTTGGGAAATCACCACACAGCCAAATTTGATTGGCCATGTGGTAATAACCAAGCTGGCAAGAGATTCCCTGATAGGTTGTCCCAACTCAGCAGCGAAAAGAAGAACTCTAATCTGAAAATAGCAGTTAAGCAGCTCCTGAGAAGGGGGCGGTGAAGAGGAGTGCCCCAAGTTATTATGGTGACTGAGATGGTGGGGGGCAATATATTGTCTTGTCCCATGTCCCTGGTGGTAGGCCAAGCCCCCTTCCAAGACCAATTCCTGCAAGCTTTGAAAATGTGTGGGGTTGGGGAGAAGGAAAGGCTTCCAGAAGCCTTCTCTTGAAAGGGAGGAGAATCACTCCTCGCAAAGCTTGGCACGACCAGATTGCACCCAAAGAGGCAGATATGAGGGGCATTTTACCACCCTGTTCATGCCCCAATCATCTGCCGCCTTAGGCAATTGCCTCCCCTTGCCTCATGAAAGGACCATGAATGAAAGAGAATAATAAATAAATAAATTGGACAAGGTGGGTCCTACATGCATACATTCCAGGAGCAGTAAAATGAGTATTGTGTTCTGAATGCGTCCCTCCTCTGTGCACCAGGACATGCTGAACACTGCATGGGCATCGGCAGAACCAAATGTATTATTACATTTGAAATGTGATGCTATAAAACCAGAGATGACGTTCATACTGAAGGAAGGCCATGCCTGTCTTCAGGGCTCCTGTCCTTCCTTTCTGTTCTTGCCAACTTGTCCCAGTCAGAAAAACAACTCCAGTTGTTCCCAAATTATCTTCTGGAAAGAACAAGAAATGCCAGCTGCCCAGAGGCATGAACTAGGTCATTTTCATAGAACTACAGAGGAACAGAAAATCATCATCTTATTCTCAGTCTTTTGCTTAAAGCAGCAGGGGTAGTCTACAACAACAACAACAACAATTTATATACCCCCTTTTTGACAAAAATTTCCCAAGCATTTTACACAGAGAAATAATAAATCAATAAGATGGCTCCCTGTCCCCAAAGGGCTCACAAAAATAAAAAAAGAAACATAAGATAGACACCAGCAACAGCCACTGGAGGTCCTGTGCTGGGGGCGGATAGGGCCAGTTACTCTCTCCCTGCTAAATAAAGAGAATCACCACGTTAAAAAGGTGTCTCTTTGTCCAGTTAGCAGGGGAGATCTACAGTAAAATCATTGTCTATAACACATTGTCCATCTCTGCCGTAAGGCCTTATTCAGTCATTTCTTGGACCCGACATCCCACAGGCAAAGAAATATCTGGATTACCCCCTTGAAACATATTACCTCAGTGCTGTTCCATATACACTTGCTTCTGGTTCTAAAGCCCAGTTCTGCACTGGTGTTCATCCAGACTGCCTTAAATGATTTAGGAGGAATAGATCTGAAGGACAAATTCTTCCCACGATGTGATGCCCCCATACTGAGGCTGTTGGCATGACCAGAGATCCCTGGGCAGGAGAGGGTTAAACCGGGGAATGGTTTAATTGGGGAACCATGCATGCATGTGTCAGTTGGGGAACCATGAACTCACCTGACCTAGCTGTGCCAAAGCTGGGTAGACCAGATTCGCTACCCAGGTTAAAAGGAAGGTAGGAAGGCAACCAAGACTGTCCTACCCTTTCCTTGGTTATCTGTGAGTACAATTTGAAATAAATGTGGCTTGGGCTGCCAGCAGCCATGTTTCTCATAGAGTTCTGCAGTACTGAGGTCTGACTCTCCTGTGCTCCATGTTGCATTATGGGATACTGGAGGACCCAGTTCAGATTTTCTTCCCTCCTGGAGAGCATGGCACCCCAATCGTCTAGGGGGTTGGGTAAGTGAACCCAACCAGGGGTACAGGTCATACGACAGGCATGAGGCATGGGCCTGTCTCCCCTCCAGCCCATCCCACACATGGTCGTGAGAACCGGCTCGCTGTGTTGGTCATTGGAGCCTTCTCTGTGGTGACCCCGCCTCATTAACGGTGTATCAGTGGGTTGCCCAGACATTTTTCTTCACTGTGGTTTTAGGCTGCAGTCCAAAATCGATCCCAGGTAAGCTATCTCCAGGTAAGTCTGAGAAAGTCTCTGGTATGTACCCTCAAGAGCTGCTGCCAGTCATTGTAGACAATATTGAGTCTCATGGACCGAAGTTCAGACTCAGTAGGTAACTGGGCAATGGGAATATTTTAACATTTGTTTGTTTATTTCTTTAATGTGTTTATATGTCATACAAAATGCAAGCCTCTGAGCGGTTTACGACAATACAATAAAAACAACAAATTAAAAGGTGAAAACATAACAATATGAAACATAATGTTGCTTTTAATTAAACTTTACATATCAAGCAAAAATCCAGCAGAGTTGTAATTACCATGAAAGCAATCAAAGGGAATTATTGAATTGAAAGGAACGAGTCCTACTCAGCAAATAATAACAGTTCTTTTGCTAGAATCACTTGTGCTAATCCAAGCATTCGAGGGAGAAGCTCAACAAGACGATAATAAAAGCTCTGTCAAAAAGGGACTTTCCCCAAGGCTAGGAAAATGGTATATAAGCACGGCCAGTTCCTTAGATTCTCCAACAGCTTTTCTTGACTTGCACCTTCTCACGTCTTCTCCCCCTTGGATAAGGGAAGTCAAATAGCACAGGGCAACTTCTTACATGGAAAAGAAACGCCGTGTTGAAAGATCTTGAGCTGGTGTACAACATCAGATGTACTTGGACTCCTATCCTGGCTGGGGTTGCCTCTGAGGCTGGAAGTGGCCTATTGCCATAAGCTGGTAGCCATTGATAGACCTGTCCCCCATGAATTTCCCTAAGCCATCCAAGATGGCGGCCATCACTACCTCCCAAGGCCAGACCAGTGGTCCATCTAGCTCGGTACTGTCTACAATCTTTAAGATTTCATTTAAAATATTTGCATCAGAATACTTCTATTTGGTACTGAGCTGCCCCAACCAGAAATACCACTCATCTAAAGAGCCAAGGTTTTACTGGCTTTCTCAAAGCTGTGATAGAGACAGAGGAGTGGATCCTACTGGGAGAACATTCCCAAGTCTTGCTACATGCAATTTTAGAATATTTTTTGTTTTATTTTATTTAATATATTTCTATACTGCCTAAAACGCAAGTCCTCGGGGCGGTTTACAAAACAATAAAAACAGCCAATAAAAGATGAAAACATTTCAACAAATTAAAAAGTTAAAACTCTTAAAACACTATTAAAACAATTAAAACAGTGTCTAATTCAAAGCCTGGGTGAACAAATGCGTCTTGACTGCCCTTTTAAAAGTTGTAAGAGATACGGAGGCTCTTATTTCAGCAGAAAGTGTGTTCCAAAGCCTCAGGGCAGCTATGGAGAAGGCCCGTTCCGGAGGAGCCACCAGACGAGCTGCTGGCAACTGAAGATGAAACTCTCCAGATGATCTCAGTGGGCGATGTGGTTAATAGCAGAGAAGACATTCTATTAAATACCCAGGGCCCAAGCTGTTTAGGGATTTATAGGTCGTAACCAAAACCTTATACTCTGCCCAGAAACTTACTGGCAGCCAGTGTAGATCTTTTAAGATAGGAGTGATATGGTCTCTCCGAGATGATCCAGAGACCAACCTGGCCATCGCGTACTGGACTAACTGCAGTGTCCAGACTACATACAAAGGCAGCCCCACATAGAGTGCCTTGCAGTAGTCAAGTCTGGCGGGGACAGGCAGATGTACTACTGTTCTGAGGCCATTTATCTGCACTATTTTATATTTTATGACAAATGATTTTGTCATAAATGACAAAAGTATTAAATGAGCATTACTTCATTCATTGGGTTTTCTGTGTAGGTAGGGTTTCCATCGGGAACCAACAAAGAACAACCAGATGCCTCCAGGAAGACCAGAAGTGAAGCATGAAAGCAAAAACCCCGTATCTCCCCTGTGACTGGGATATGAGGCCCTCACTCGAAGGTAAAACATCTGCCTTGCATGCGAAACCCAGGTTCAATTCTTGGCAGTGTCTCCAGGTAGGGCTGAGAGAGATTTGCTCGAAACCTTGGCGAAGCCACTGCCAGACCGTGTAGAAAATACTGAGCTAGATAGACCAAAGGTCCAACCTGGTATAAGGCAGCTAATATGTTTCTGAGAAGGAACATAAAATATTAGCCCCTGTTTTCCCCCTGTGGCTGGCATCCAGTGACACACAAAACCTGCATATCATGTAAACCTCACACTATGCTGAAGAACAACAGATTCAAGGTGGGAGATCCACCAAGCTCTATCTCAACGAGACCCTGTCAAAACACCACCAAGAAAATGGACTTACTGGCTACTCTGATAAGATGCAGTGAAGACAAGAGAGTTGAATGAAGCTGATGGAAGGACAGAGGGTACACGTAGCTTTTTCTACAGGTCCCCCAGCCTCCCTTGTGGTTAGGATGCTGCAGCTAACATTCTCCAGCTAACCTCACTCCATGACGTCACTCCATGCTCCAGTTAACGTCACTCCAGCTAACATTCGGCTGGGTTGCTGACACTTCTTTCCACAACTTTGACTCAGTAGAAGGGAACTTCCAATGTGGATAGATACTATGTGGGTATCTTGAAAGATGAGAATGAGGGCTGGGGAAACAGGGAAGTGCTAAGGAGTTACTACAGCAGCAACATCAGGAGGGCTCTGGTGGATTATCTCAATGGTGGGTTTAGTACAGCACCCTGATTCCCAGATCAGACAACCAGATACTTCGAGGAAGCCAACCAGTAGAGTCAAAAAGCAATAGACTTCCTTCGCTGTTGGTTTCCCCAGCAACTGACGTCCTCAGTCCACGGAATATGTTCTGAGCATACTCCCTCTGGTTCTTAAAATAAACAGGTCTTCCCATAGTGGGCTGGCAAGGATCGAGGGATGGCTGCACCTTGGGGAGGAGTGAGTGCCCTCTAGTGGCTATGGGCCTGATTGCAGTGGAGTGTTAGTAGTAAGCTACCACATCATTTCTCCTTCCTCCTTTGAATGGTTCCAATCCTTCACCTACGTCACCTCAGCAAACTTTACCGCATGCTAGTGAGGTAGGTGTGCATCCTCCCCAGAGTGCAGCTGTGGTCCTGCGGATGATTGATTGATTGAGTGAGTGATTTAGCAAATTCATACACCACCCCCAACTTTCCTCTATGGTTGGTTACCAATAGCATAAAACCAATTAAAAACATATACAAAAACTTAAAAACAATTTAAAAATTTAAAAATTAACCAGAGATTAAAACCCAAAAATATTAGGAAGCTGATTAAGTTTTCATTCAGACAGAAGGGATTCTGAGGACTCAGGGAAGAGGCAGCTGGGAGACAGAAGGAAATCGATGAATTCATTTTTAGGATAGCAGAGCAAAGTAATGGGAGAAGAAGGGCAACCAGTCCAGGACTTCAAAGTCCAGGCCTGGATTTCAACGATGCCTCAGATTTAGGGTTGCCGGTTTCTGGTCATTATGATCAGTCGTTGGACGTTATAGAGTCTATTGGCAGATGCTCCCACAGGGTCCCAGGAGAGAGCTTCTTCCAAGATATCCACCCCTCCACTGGCCCAGAGCTCCGTAAGCCAGACCTCCCCAGGCACCTGATCCTACAACCTCAGAACGACCAATGGCACTAGTGATGTGCGGTTCGGTCCGGATCCGGACCGGTTCGTCCCGAACCGGTCCGGATCCGGCGGTTCGATCCCGGACCGAATCGGGCCCTTCTGGGACCAATCCGGACCGAATCCGAGTCGGTTCGGCTCCGAACCGGCTCGGGTTTCCCGAACCGGTTCGGGAGTTCAATTGAGTCTCTGGAGTCAGTGGAGTGTCCCTTTAAAGTTTGAAGTGTGTCCTCCATTTTGTGGCTCATTCCTGAAACTTTTGCTCCTAGCATCCATTTTGTGATGCTATTTTCAGGCATTGTATTGGCTGCGCTATTGATCCTTTGATTGGCCAGAATGAGTCCTTTGGTCTGGTGGGCTGCTTGGCTGTTGCACTGTTGAGAGCTGGCACCCTGTTGGCCGTGGGGGGAGTGCAAAGGTGGGGGCTCCCAAAGGAGGGAATTTCAAACCTATATAAACCCAAGCCTCTTCTCTGGAAACTTCTCTTGGCTGCAGTTGTGGGATCATCTCTGAGACCTTGCTTGCTCTTTTGCTGCTGGTGTCTGCTGTGAGTCCCTGCTGACTGTGTGTCACATTAGTGTGTGTCTGTCTCTCTGCTCTCTCTGTGTGTTGTTGTGTGCCACCTTGTCCATCTGCCCTCTGTCTGTCTCTGTCCAAACCTCTTTAATACTTTCCCCTCAACTTTTTCCAACTTTTCCTGTTGTGTTTTCTGTTCTCTTCACCCTTTCTCTCTCAACCCTTCTCCCAAAGTTTTGGCTTTCCCTCCTCCCCCCCCCACCCCCATCTTCTGCATTGCTTTCCTGTTTTTGTGCCTTGCCTGCCTTTTGTTCCACTTTTTGAGTTTCATTCAATTATTGCTTCTGTGTAAATTTATATATTTGCTGATTTTGGTTTTTAATTAATAACTTCTGCTATTGTTATTGCTGGCTGCCTGTCTGAGTTGTGTTTCTGAGGATTTAGTTTATATTATTGCTGCAATTTGATTCCTTGTGTTCTGATTTTGATTGTTAATTTGTTCCCCTCTGGCCCTGCTCCTAGCTTCCCCCCTCCCTCCCTCCCTCCCACCCAGATAAGATTGTTTCCCTCCTGTGCTGCTGCCTGTTGAGCCTTGCATTCTTTGGATTTCTTTGTGGAATTAGGTTCTGGTTTTGGTTTTGCTCCCTGTGTGTGTCCCACCCACTCCCCCAGTCCCTCCCCCTGGTAGTTGTTACCCCCCCCCCGCCCTGAGACTTTCTGGCTGCCCTTTGGTTTCCTTTTTTTTACTTTGTGTATAGATTGTTTTGATTCAAATTTGATTGTTCCCCTGTGTGGTCCTGCTCCTAGCTTACCCCCTCCCTCCCCTCCAGAAACCCACTCCCCCCACTGCCACCTCCTCCTCCACTCCTGCCCTGCCTGCCCCCTCCCACCCAGACTGAGTGTTGTTCCCCATCCTCCCTGGTGCTGCTGCTGCTGCCTGTTGAGTCCTGTCTTAGTTACTTTGGTTTTTTGTGTGAAATCAATTAGCTTCTTTTGGTTCTGGTTTTGCTGTGTGTGTGTCCCATTCCTCCCTGCTGGTTGTTGTTGGTTCTTCCCCCCCCCCCAGACTTTCTGCCCATTGTTCCCAGGTGTTTTTTTTTTTTTTGGACTTTTTTTCATATTGTTTGGTTTGCTTTGATTGATTCATTGATTGTTCCCCTCTCTGTGTGGCCCTCTGCTCCCAGCTTCCCCCTCCCTCCCCTCCAGAAACCCACTCCCCCCACTGCCACCTCCTCCTCCTCCACTCCTGCCCTGCCTGCCCCCTCCCACCCAGATTCATCCCCCTTGACGCATACTAATCCCCCCAAAACACACCCTGCCCTCTGGTCTCTCCCCCTCTTGCCCCCCGACTCCCTGCTACATACCCCAGACCCCCTGAAACACACTCCACCCCCCAAACACCCTCTGTTGGTCTCTCCCCCTCTTGCCCCCCGACTCCCTGCTACATACCCCAGACCCCCTGAAACACACTCCACCCCCCAAACACCCTCTGTTGGTCTCTCCCCCTCTTGCCCCCCTGACTCCCCGCTACATACCCCAGACCCCCTGAAACACACTCCACCCCCCAAACACCCTCTGTTGGTCTCTCCCCCTCTTGCCCCCCTGACTCCCCGCTACATACCCCAGACCCCCTGAAACACACTCCACCTCCCAAACACCCTCTGGTCTCTCCCCCTCTTGCCCCCCGACTCCCCGCTACATACCCCAGACCCCCTGAAACACACTCCACCCCCCAAACACCCTCTGTTGGTCTCTCCCCCTCTTGCCCCCCTGACTCCCCGCTACATACCCCAGACCCCCTGAAACACACTCCACCTCTCAAACACCCTCTGGTCTCTCCCCCTCTTGCCCCCCGACTCCCCGCTACATACCCCAGACCCCCTGAAACACACTCCACCCCCCAAACACCCTCTGTTGGTCTCTCCCCCTCTTGCCCCCCTGACTCCCTGCTACATACCCCAGACCCCCTGAAACACACTCCACCTCCCAAACACCCTCTGGTCTCTCCCCCTCTTGCCCCCCGACTCCCCGCTACATACCCCAGACCCCCTGAAACACACTCCACCTCCCAAACACCCTCTGGTCTCCCCCCCTCTTGCCCCCCGACTCCCCGCTACATACCCCAGACCCCCTGAAACACACTCCACCCCCCAAACACCCTCTGTTGGTCTCTCCCCCTCTTGGGACCGTCACCGCTGCTGCTGCTGTCCTCCTCCCACACCCGAATCCCTGCTGCTACATTACAGCTCCTCCTCTCTTCTTCCTCTCTCTCTTTCTCTCTCCTCATCCCTTCACTTCTTCTTCCTCCCACAGCTGCAGCCACACAGTATCCTACCTCCGACCTCACCTGGAGGTCCCCGCCATCGGTTATTTTTCTTTTGAAAGTTGTTTTATTTCATTTGTCTCTGCTTGGGGGTGAGTTGAGCAACAACACATAAATAGTGTGGTCTCCTCACTTCTGCCCCTCCATCGTTGAACTACCCCGGTTGCCTGTGCCTCGTGCGGCCGCCCTGTTGTGTCCCAGCCCAGGGGGTTGGCTGTTGGCGGCGCATCCGTGACCAGCAGTGAGCGGCAGGAGAAGGACCGGAAGAAGAGGGGTTAGTGAGTGTGCAATTGTGCACCTTTTGTTGCCCCCTTTCTCTCCCTAGCAGGCGGTTTTAAACAGGGACACCCCTATCTTGAAATGCATTTGGGTGTGGGGAGGAGGGAGAGGAGATGTACCGTTGTAACTTGTGTCTTCATGCCCAATAAAGAAATTGCTGCTGCTGTGTGTTGCGTTGCATTGCATGCGTCTTGCAGGTGGTTTTTGAACAGGTGCCTTCTTCCAGAGTGTTTCCTTGCCTCTGGGGCAGTCTGAGTGGGGTCAGGGGATTGGATGCTGCCACTACATGCTGGGCCAATGCCATGCCAGAGTGCTTCCTTGCCTCTGGGGCAGTCTGAGTGGGGTCAGGGGATCGGATGCTGCCACTACATGCTGGGCCAATGCCATGCCAGAGTGCTTCCTTGCCTCTGGGGCAGTCTGAGTGGGGTCCTGGGTTCTGATGCTGCCACTACATGCTGGGCCAATACACACATATGATGATGATGTTCAATCCATGATGCTGCCATCAAGTGTTTGCTGCTGCTTGCTTGCCATGGCATTGGGCGGGCAGAGTCACAGAGTGGGTGGGTTCAACCTCTGTTTAGGTGTGACTGGGTTCTGGTTTTGGTTGTGTGCAATTTAGAGTCACTAAATAGGCTGCATTGAGTTTGATGCTCCCCCCACAGGAGCATTACTTGAGAACCACCCCCCAGAACCCACACTTTGTGTTCCAGTTCACTAAATAAGGCTTTCCTCCTTTGATCTGCAGGTTCCCAAGCGTTGACTGCGTCCCTCCCCCACCCCCGGTAGGTGCTGTGCCCTCCCCCCATCCACTCTCCCCCCCAAAAAACTTAAAAACTTGCCACCCACACCACAACTACTCCACCCAACTGCCCGTGCCACCCACACCAGGGGTCCACCCTTTAACCCCCTATTTTTTAAAAAAACCCTCCCAGACCCATCTCCCCAATTGGCTTGGTTGACTCCCGAGTCCCAAATTCTAAAAGGACACCCTCCCCCTCACTTCAATTGGCTCCCCCCCCATCAAAAAGTCTTCCTTTCCCCCCAATTGGCTTCCTTTTTTAAAAACAAACTCCCCCCCCCGCCGTCTCCAAATCAGCTGCCTTTTTTTTGGCCCCTAAGCCCCTCCAAATTATTTTTTTGACCCTGTCTCTGGCCTTCCTCCTAAAGTCTCCCTCCTTCTGACCTAGCAGCATGTCTGAGCGCCGTGTGGCGGGCAGGGCTCGCTCAAGGCTGGCAGGCAGAGGTGGGAGAGGCCAGGTGCGGGGTGCGCCTGCGGCACGGGGAGGGAGAGGACGCGGGGAGCCTGAGGACACCCCAGTTCTCCCCATTGGAGAATTCTTTGCTCCGGCCCCATCTTTGGTGCGCAGGATTCAGTTCCCCACGCCTGCTGCTGCCAATCACGGCAGAGGCACCGTTAGGGCTGTGGCGGGTCCCTCCTCGCCGGCGGCACCAGGTGCTGCTGAGCTACCGCCAGTTGTTGAGGTGGAGGAGACTGTGGAGTTGGAAGAGCAGGTAGAGGGCGGTGAGGACCGTGCGGCTGGCAGCGATGCAGCCAGGTTCTCCCTCCCTCTGGGGCCCCTTCCCCCTATCCTTTCGCCGCTCAGTGGGGCCCCCCCTCATGAAGCCCGACACTCTGGTGGGGAGCGGTCTGGCGAGGTGGTGGAGGAGAGGCCTGCCTCTCCGATGCCAGTTCAGCCGGGCCCTTCCTCCGCTGTGGAGGGCGGAAGGGGCGGGTTGGGTGGCAGCAGTGGGCAGGCAGCGGCGGCCGCCCCCCCCTAGGACTGCAGCCACCCTGCGAGAAACGGCCTAGGACGGCGCCCAGGGCGCAGGAGGCCAAGGGCAGTGGTGCATGGGTGCATTTTGAGGTCCCTCAAGATGACCCATTCCACGCCCGCTGTGTCCACTGCAGGATGCTTGTCAGCCGTGGAAGGGACCCTGCGCACCTGGGTACGACGCCTATGTGGAGACACCTAGAGCGTCACCACCCAGGTCTCAGGGGACAGGCTGGCAGCGCTAGTGCGCCTTGTGCATCTGCCACTAGGGCGGGCAGCGGCAGTGTGCCAGCCAGCAGGCAGGCTACACTGCCCGTCCAGCGGTGGACGCAGTCCTCGGGCAGCCAGCGTATTGTTCGCGTGGACCATCATCACCTCACCCGCCTCATAGGGGAGACGATTTCCACCGATGACCAGCCGTTTCAGGTGGTCGAGAACAACGGCTTCCGCCGGATTCTCCAATACCTGGCTCCCGAATACGTCATCCCCTCAAGGACGACGTTCAGCCGGAACGTGGTCCCCTCCCTGTACCACCGGTGCAGGGAGCTCGTGTCGGCCGAGCTGCGTGCAGCTCCGGCCGGGACAAGCGTGCATTTCACGACTGACCTCTGGACCAGTGTCAGTGGGATGCACGCTTCTTTCCTGGCCCTCACTGCCCACTGGTGGGGACCGGAGAGTGAGGGGACCTCCGCGGGCGATGCTTCCGGGTCCAGCGCGGCTCCCGCTGCACTACGGCACAGGTGGGCCGTCCTGCACGTGGAGACGATGGACACGAGGCACACCGCGGAGGAGGTGGCGGCCGTACTCGACCGCCAGATAGAGGAGTGGATTGGCGGGTGTCCACACCTCTCCCGCGGCTTCATTGTCACCGACAATGGAGCCAACGTTACCGCCGCTGTCGAGACAGTCATGTACTGTGTGAACATACGGTGTATGGCACACACGCTCCATCTGACCGTCAGGGACGCCCTTGGCCTTAAGGAGCTGAAGGTGTCCCAGGAGAAGGGGGCCCGCCCCATCCCAGCTGCTGTTGCTGCCACGGCCACGCTTGTGGATAAGTCCCGCAAGCTGGCCGCCCACTTCCACCGCAGCGAGAAGTCCAGGAGACTGCTTCGCCAGAAGCAGGATGACCTTGGCCTTCCTCGCCATCTCATCCCTACGGATGTGGAGACGCGGTGGAACTCCACCTTCCTCCTGTTCCAGCGCCTGTTGGAGCAGGAGAGAGCCCTTGTCGCCCTGGCGAGGGACGAGTCCTTGGATGTCTGCGACTTCTCGAACGCAGAGTGGAAGCAGATGTCCGAGGCGGTGTTGGCACTCGAGCCCTTCCAGCTTGCCACGAAGGGCTTGTGTGGCGACACCACTCCCTTGAGCCAGGCGCTGCCCACAGCTGTTGGTCTCGAGAAGCTGATGGGTGGACTCCATATCTCTCTGACCATGCCAGAGGGTCGTGCTCTGGCTGGGAGGCTGAGGTCTGGGGTTGACAAGCGGCTCGTTGATGTGCTGGGAGACAGGGAGGAGTATGTCCTCGCTTGTCTCTGTCACCCAGCCCTCAAGGGCAATGCCGTGAGTGCCGACGACTTGCCCAGGTGGAAGGGCATCCTGGTCGAGAAGGTTAGGGAGGAGGAGGCCGCTAGGGCCCGCAGAGACCAGGGTGTTGGTAGTGGTGCGGGGGCAGCCCTCGCGGCCCAACCCGCACCCAGCAGCAGCATGGGCGGCCAGCTGGCGTCAGCTTCCCCTTCCCCTCCCTCTTCCCAGTCCAGCAGCGTGGCATCCCAGGCGGCGCCATCGCAGCAGCCATTTGCTACTGACTCGAGATCCGCCCAGTGGTTTCAGCGGTTCTGCTATGGCGCCATGCCTGGTATGCGGGAGGCTCGACCTGCCAGGCCCCCCTCCAGTGCTGAGCAATGCGTTGCGCAGTACTTGGAGGAGCCTGTGGAGGGAGACGGCGTGGACTGCGCACAGTTCTGGGCGAGCCGCCACCAAGTCTGGCCGGACCTGGCGGTGGTGGCTGTGCGCCTCCTCTCCTGCCCCCCAACCAGTGTCCAGAGCGAGCGGGTGTTTTCAGGTGCCGGGGACGTGGTGACACCCTCTCGCTCCCGCTTGGACCCTGGTCTGGTGGAGCAGCTGGTCTTCCTTAAGGTGAACCTCCCCCTGTTGGGCTACCCCAAGCTGGAGTTTGAGCCGGGCGAGTGATTACCGTGGGTTGCCCCATGGTTGGTCACCTGCCTGGCTCGACCTCTGTGCTTATCCCTACCCTCCCCCCTTCCACCTCTAGCTGAGCTGACGTGACAGATGCTGAGCCGTGCCAGCCAGTCGCAGCGTGTAGTGTGCCCACACAGAGATGCAGTTGTAGTAGTAGTTGTAGTGCTGCGACTGGCCAGATGTTTACAATGCCCAAGCCCACCTAAAAAGAAACCCAATGCTGACCAGCACAGGCCCTTTATCTATCCACCTGTCAGCATTTGGGGACCTGGCGTGGGCACGGCACACCCCCCCAAAGTAGCACAGCCCACGGAGTACTAGACTTAGCGGCAGCGGCGGGTATACGTTCTAAAATGCAGTGTAGATATGTAAATACTGTATGTAAATAAACATGTAAATAATTTTTTCTTTAAAAACCCCATGTCAAAATCAAGCCTCAAAATTATGCAAAAGAAAGAAAAAAAGGTGACAGAGGGAGAACAAAATGATGACTGCCAAATGAATTGATTTTATTGAAAATGTTGCCAGAAATCATGTGTGGGGGGCTTGGTTTACATGGAGAAAATGACTGGGTGATTTTTTCAAATGAAACGAATGAATTATTATCATCTTATGTTCATCTTGATTGTGGTCACTGTTGATGTTGGCTGATGGCAAAAAACCCAAAACCATCAGAATAGCAATGAACTGGCTGCCAACACAACATATTGATTGATAACTGTGCAGGGGGGGAATTGGGTCTGTGTGTGTGTGTGTGTGGTGCAGGCTCAGTCTGTCTCTTCCTGTTGTGTGTCTGTCTGTCTGTGTGAATGGATGCCTAGCACTGTCTCTGTGTGTGGATGCTTTCTGTGTGTAGTGTGGTGTGTGTCTGTCTACATGTTTTTTTTCCTCCCCCCCATGCCTCCCTCCATCCTTCCCCTCTCATCCTCTCCCCTTCCTCTTCACCACCTTCCATCCTCCCTCCCTTCCAGCCCACCACCGCCTCACCTGCCCCCAACCCCGGTCTGGCAGATGATGAGAGTCTGGTCTCTCCCACCGAAGCACACACGTGAGCACGTGTGTGCACAAATATGTGGCTGACCAACTCTGAGCCGGACCCTCCCCCCTTCAATCCCCTCTACATCCCTCTCCCCCTCCCCTTTCCTCCCCCCTGCCTCCCTGCCTCCCTCCCTGCCTCCCTCCCCCCTCCTAGCTAGCAGCGCACACATACACACACAGAACACCTGTGGTGGCAAACACCACCAGCACACATGCACTCACACTGGTGCCAACACCTCTGCCTTGGGCCTCTGTGTCCTTGAGCAGATATGTGGTGGTGGACCAGAGAAGCATTTCTTTCCAGCAAGGCAAAAGGCATGCACTCACTGCACACACACACACACACACGCACACACACAGAGAGAGGTGAAAAGACGAGAAGAGGCAACTTCTAGAACCAGCAGCAGCAGGTGAGTGTCGTGTAATTGTGTTGCTTCCCAAGGCCACTGCCCATGCTCAATGCTCAGTCTGCTGAAACTAAAGAACTAGCTACAATCATCCTTCCTCACACGCAGCTCAGCTGCACAGCACACTGACTAACTAGACACTACAGCTGGTGGTAGAAAAAACAGAAGTCTAGATTCTAGAAGATGTCCTGGTGGATTTTAAACTTTCAAATCTGTGCTAGGATTGCCTCGCCCGCCTCCTCCTCCTCCTGCCTGTAATTGTGCCCTCTCCCCTTGCAGTTGCGCCGTCGTGATGGGTTGGTGATGTGCGTGCGCCGTCTACTTAGCTCTCTCCTCCTCATGTTGGCTGGGCTTGCCAGGCACTGGCTGGCAGCAGCTGTTGGCTGTGTGCTAGGCTCAGGCTGTGGCGCGCGTGACTGGACTGGGAATGTTATTGTAGCGGCAACACTGGTTGTGGTGGTAGCAGTAGTAGCTGTTGTTGTTGCTGGGCTGGTGGCTGCTGGCCTGTGCTGACTCTGCGCACTTGGTCTGGTCTGGTCTGGTCATTTGGATGCAGATGTAGGGTGTGTGTGCATCATCCATGGGGAGCATCAGAGCAGAGCAGAGCAGGTTGGCTGGCTTCTGTCTGTCGGGCCTAGTCAGTGGCAGGCACTGAGTGAGGCGGTGGTTTCTTTGGGCATCACGTCACCCATCATGCAGAGCGGCAGGTCTGCTGCTCTGCTGCTCCGCCTCCTGCTTCTTCTCTGTGTGTGCTGCTCTTGTGCTTAGTGTGCTGCTCCGCTGCTGCTGCTGTGCTGGCAGGCAGCACAGCAGTGGCCTTTTTGTTAGATCAGAGAGTGGGTGTTGTCTCTCTGAGTGTCCTCCTCTTACTTGCTTGGATAGGAGTGGTGGTAGTAGGTAGGCATTAAGATGGACTGACTAGGTGTTGTTACGTGTTAGGGCGCCCAGAGAGAGGGGCCAAAAAGATGTGGTGGCAATTGTTGGGTTGCTCCTAGTATTATTGGTGAATTTCTGAAGAAAATTTTTTTTTCCATTGGCTAGAATGGGGGTTCGTGGCTGCCCCAGACCCGCCTCTGTGGGGTGGCAGCACCGCCAAAGTGGGTCCGGGGCCATGGCAAAAATGCCCTCAGTCCCTCCCAGCAATCCCCGTAGAGATAGGAGTGATGGTTCTGTTGTTTTTCTGAGGTGTTCTGAGTGAGTGTGGATTCTGTGATAGCAAATGAGAGTGGATTCATGGTGTCTCATTGGAAATCTCATAAGCTATCATAGAATCTACACTCAGAATACCTCAGAAAAACAACAGAACCATCAATCCTATCTCTACGGGGATTGCTGGGAGGGACTGAGGGCATTTTTGCCATGGCCCCGGACCCACTTTGGGGGTGCTGCCACCCCACAGAGGTGGGTCTGGGGCAGCCCCAAACCCCCATTCTAGCCAATGGAAAAAAACATTTCTTCAGAAATTCACCAATAATACTAGGAGCCACCAATTGCCTTGAGATTTTTGGGGTGGAGGACACCCATGGGTGGCTACCACCCACCCCCGATTTTTTGCCCCTAAGGGCTCCACATTGTGAGTTATGGGCAAAAATTTATTTTTTGAAAAAAAATTGTAAAAAATCAGAGGAAGGTCCAATCGACTTGAAATTTGGGTGGCAGGTAGAACACAATGTCCCCTTCAAAACCAGCCACTTTTTGTGATCCGAACCAGTTCGGTTCAGATCAGAACCAGTTCGAAACCAAACCGGACCGGGGGGGTGGTCTGGCAAAACCAAAACCGAACCACACTGGTCCGGTCCGGACCCGGTTCGGACCCGAACCGAACCGGGAGAACCGGTTTTATGCACATCCCTAAATGGCACAGGGATGCCTCCCACACAGACCGGCTTACAGCTAGTGCACGTGATGGGTCCTGGGATGGTCAGGAGGGAGCAAGGTGGCATGATCGTGACTTCTGCTGGGGGGATCTAGTTGATGGGTTGAGGGTTCACCCTGGCAAGGGTGCTGAGCTCTCCGGAGCTTGTGCTGCTTCCTACAGCACCTAAAGCTTTTATTGGGTTGTTGCTGACACTTCTTTATCCCTGGGCCAAAATGAGCTTACCAAGCAGAAAGAGTGTAAAATAGCTAAGCTATTTGTTTTGACGCCATGTTAACCATCCAATGCCTATTTATCTCACAGTCTCCTTTGTTCGACTTCAACTTGACTGGCTTCAGTTTCGAGTGAAGCACTTAAAACACCTGAGGGAGGGACTGGGGCTCATTAAAGCACTTCAAAAGTCATCCATTCTCCCTTTTGCAGGAATGAGTGATCTGCATGTGATGATGATGCCCGCGGTACGTGCCCTGGCTAGGTTTCAATCACTCTCATTACCAAATTATTAAAATGCACCAAATTGTCCCATTATTCATTTTGGACACTGCTTTGGAAGCTCCGTCATTCAAAAACAGGTGTCCACGTTATGGTGTTCTGTATTCGTGAGTAATCATAACCCCTATACTTCAAGAAATAGCTAGTGTTTTCTCAAGAGGAACTGGGTCGGGGGGCAGCTAGGAAGTGCTCTGAGGCTTTTCAATGGGAAAATCCTCCCCATTTGAGCAATAGGGCTCACCTAACCTTGCTCAGAATCAAATCAAACACCTCCAGTTCCATCCGGACCAGTACTCCCCCCCCCCCCCGCCGCCGACTGGTTTGCGATTCTTTAAAAAATATTAAAACAAATTTTATTACTTTCTGCCCCTTCAAGTGGTTTGTGTGTGTGTGTGTCCGCGAACATTCACCTGCCCACCACCAGATTCTAAAATCACTGCTGTGGCCCACAAGATTGGCCGGAGGGGGCAGGGGAAAGTTTGCCTATAGGAAGACCCCCGAAAGGGGCAGAAAGTAATTAATTTTTTTAAAAAAATATGAACCCCGCACAGAGCGGATGGGAGGGGGGTTTCTGAAGGGTGCCAGACCAAAACTGGCCCACTTAGGTTCGTGTCTGGTCTGGACTCAAACCAACATGGGCCAGCCCATTCCGGGCACAACCCTACATGTGTTTACGTGCACATCCCTCACCCTTAGTCCATCTAGCTAAAGATGGTATCTGTCCATTCCTCTGGTAGGGATGGGCCCGGACAGGTCCAGAGGCTATTGTAAAGACCTCCGGAGTGGTCCGGAGTGGTCCGGACTTGGGTGGTCTGGTTTGGGTGGGTGGGGAACTTACCCTCCTGCTGCTTTCCCGCTCTGGCGCCATAATTTCAGTAGTAATTGGGGAGGCAGGATACCTCCCTGCTGCCCCTTCCCTGCTGTTGCTATGAAAAACTCCAAGGAGTCCTTTGAGCGTGCGCATGTCACAGAGATGTGAAGGATAAATACTCTTATATTTAATATATTTAATTATATTAATTAAATATAATTATATATTAATTATATTAATTATATTTAATATTTATACATAAATACTCTTCTTCTCATGTCAACAGATGTGATGATCTAGATAGAATAACTGCATCATCAGCATGAAGCAGAACTGTGATAGATATACTGGCTAATTTAGGAGGGTGGAAATCTGGGTTATCCAAGAGAGTAAATAAAGATCAAAAAGCAGTGGGGCAAAAATGCATCCCTGTTTGACTCCCTTCTGTGTGGGTACAGACAGGGTCAGATGTCATTAGACATTGCATCTCACCCAAAGTGAGGTGTTCTCATGCAACATTCGGATAAGGAGAAAGAGCCGACGATCAATGGAGGAATTGGCAAGTTTACTCCCCAAGCGCTCCCTACAAATGGAGTCAAACCCTGCCTTAAAAGCTGCATACATCGGAGAATACTTTTCAGGAAGATATTGTAGAACTTGGGCCTGATCAAGAGTCATCTGAATGGGCCTAAACCTCGCCTGTTCCTCACTTAGTATGTTCTCCTGTTCCAACCAGTCCGTGAGGTTAACATATAGATTTCTAGAATATAATTTATGAATAATGCTCAACAGACTGATTGGTCGATATTTAGAATGGTCAGAGTGTTGGCCTTCCTTATAAATGGGCATAATCACTATTGTATCCCACTCCTCCGGGATACAGGTAGTACGAACCATATAAGTAAAGAATCTTGCAAGTACAGGAGCCCACCATTCAACATTTGATTTTAACAGTGCAGAGGGGATCTGATCCAACCCCGGGGTCTTACCCGGTTTGAACTGGACAGCTTTATATGTTTCTGAGAAGGAACATAAAATATTAGCCCCTGTTTTCCCCCTGTGGCTGGCATCCAGTGACACACAAAACCTGCATATCATGTAAACCTCACACTATGCTTCATTGCAAAAAACTCATCATCATCACATACAGATCAATCATTCCTGCAAAAGGGAGAATGGATGACTTTTGAAGTGCTTTAATGAGCCCCAGTCCATCCCTGAGGTGTTTTAAGTGGTTCGCTCAAAATTGAAGCCAGTCAAGTTGAAGTCGAAGAAAGGAGACTGTGAGATAAATAGGCATTGGGTGGTTAACATGGCGTCAAAACAAAGAGCTTAGCTATTATTCACTCTTTCTGCATGGTAAGCTCATTTTGGCAAAGGGAATAAAGAAGTGTCAGCAACAACCCAATAAAAGGTTAGCTGGAGTGATGGAGCATCCTAACCTCCAGGGAGGCTGGTGGACCTTTATAAAAGCTGTGCATTCCCACTGTCCTTCCATCAGCTTCATTCGACTCTACTGTCTTCACTGCATCTTCTCAGAGAAGCCGGTGAGTCCATTTTCTTGGTGGTGTTTGGATAGACTCTAGTTGACACAGAGCTTGGTGGATCTTCCACCTTGAGTCTTCTGTTCTTCAGAATATAGAGCAGTTGACGGCTAGGCTAGGATTAGGATGCCACTGAATGCCAGGCACTGGTGAGCAAAACCGGGAAGGGGCTACTTCCATTTAGCCAGGCTTAAAGACGTCTCAGTCGTATCTTGTTCTCCACTGTTGCAAACAGGAGACTTGGTGCAGGCGCCCTGGGCGCTATAGGAGGCAGCAAAAGCTCCGGAGAGTTCACCACCCTGGCTGTGGTGAACCCTCAACCCATCAACCAGTTCGACCCAGAAGAAGTCACGCTCGGGTCACCTCCCCCACTTGTGACCGTCCCAGGACCCTTCATATGCGGTAGCTGCAAGCCGGTCTATGTGGGAGGCATCACTCCATGTGCCATTGGAGGTTCCGGGATTGTAGGATCAGGTGCCTGGGGAGGTCTGGGTTACGGAGATTTGAGCCAGTGGAGGGGTGGATATCTTGGAAGAAGCTCTCTCCTGGGACCCTGTGGGAGCATCTACCCATAGACGCCATAATGTCCAACGACTGATCATAATGACCAGGAACTGGCAACCCTAAGTCTGAGGCATCGCTGAAATCCAGGCCTGGACTTTGAGGGGACTGGGCACCCATCTTCTCCAACTACTTTGCTCTGCTTTCCTCAGTATGAATTCATCGGTTTCCTTCTGTCTCCCAGCTGCCTCTAATATGATGCCATTTCCTTCACATTCTCAATAAAGCTTCTTCTGCATACTTGCAATCCGTGTTCTCTTGGTTTTTGAACTGGCAGCTCTGATTTCTGGGAACAGATGCTTCCGTGAGTCTTGGTAGCCCAGAAACCCTTCTGACTGTGACTGTGACTGGCAGGAGCTCTCCAGGGCTTCCAGCTGGACCTGAACATGGACACGCGCATGCCAGCTACTTTCAGCCACTTCCAGTCAAAGAGCAAATGGGGTGGCAGTGAAGTACGCTGCTGCCCCATAGGACTTGGGGAATACCTGGTGCCAGCAGGAGAGAAGTGGAGGGAGGGGTAAGGGCACCCAACCCCACCATTAAGGTGCGACACCCAGCCACCATCGAGCCACCCACACCTGGTTCCATGCAGATCTCTAACTCTTAGTCCATCTAGCTCAGGATTGTCTACACTGACGGGCAGCAGCTCTCCAAGGTTTCAAGCAGGGATCTTTCCCAGCCCTACCAGGAGATGCTGCCAGGGACTGAACCTGGGACCTTCTGCATGCCAAACAGATGCTCTACCACTGAGCTTCTGTCACATCCGCGCAGTTAGGGAAACTCAAAACCTTTGTACATGAAGATCACTCAAGATTGTATCTGTCCATTCCTCTGTCAGGGGGCCTAGGCTGGGCTGTCACATCCCTGCAGATGCATGGGTAACCTACTTTCAAGCATAGTATGGGATGTCTGCGCCTGAAGGAGTACCCCTTTCCCTATAGAATTTCTACAAATATGGCACTCAGTTTCCCTCAAGGAGGTCTCTAGTTCAGTGACCCAACCCAAGCCAGGTAAGACGCCGGGGTTAGATCAGATCCCCTCTGCACTGTTAAAATCAAATGTTGAATTTTGGGCTCCTGTACTTGAACGATTCTTTACTTATATGGATTGTATTGCCTGTATCCCAGAAGAGTGGGATACAATGGTGATTGTTCCGATCTATGAGAAAGGCCAACACTCTGACCCTTCAAATTATCAACCATTCAATCTGTTGAGCATTATTCATAAATTATATTCTAGACATCTATATGTTAACCTCACGGACTGGTTGGAACAGGAGAACATACTAAGTGAGGAACAGGCGAGGTTTATGTCCATTCAGATGACTCTTGATCAAGCCCAAGTTCTACAACATATGGGTGAAAAGTATTCACCGATGTATGCAGCTTTTAAGGCAGGGTTTGACTCCATTTGTAGGGAGCGCTTGGGGAGTAAACTTGCCAATTCCTCCATTGATCATCGGCTGTTTCCCCTTATCCGAATGTTGCATGAGAACACCTCACTTCGGGTGAGATGCAATGTCCAATGACATCTGACCCTGTCTGTACCCACACAGAAGGCAGTCAAACAGGGATGCATTTTCGCCCCACTTCTTTTCAATCTTTATTTACGCTCTTGCATAACCCAGATTTCCACCCTCCTAAATTAGCCAGTAAATCTATCAAAGTTCTGCTTCATGCTGATGATGCAGTTATTCTATCTAGAACATCACATCTGTTGACATGAGAAGAAGACTATTTATCTATAAATGTATCATGAGTTTTGCTTAAAAAACAAACAAAGAAATAAAGATGTCTGGTGGATTAATGGGGAGGTAATCAATCCAGAACTTTCACTCGAGGCACAAATGTCCAGGCTCAGACTATCATACTTGGACACACTATGCAAAGACCCAGCTCCCTTGAGAAGTCCATAATGCTGGGGAAAGTTGAAGGAAAGAGAAGAAGAGGACGACCAGCAGCAAGGTGGATGGACTCGATCACAGCAGCAATGAATGCAGCACTGAGAAACCTGAAAGGCCAAGTTGAAGACAAATCATCCTGGAGAGAATCTATCTATGTGGTTGCTAAGAGTCAACACGACTTGATCGCACTTTATCAATCAATTGATCAAGTAAGGAATTATAAATACCTGGAAGTGGTTTTCAGTAAAAATGCTCCTTGGAGGGAGACTTCCTTCGCTGGTGTTTCCCCAGCAAGTGGAGTCCTCAGTCCATGGAGTATGTTCAGAACATGCTCCCTTTGGTTCTTAAAATAAACAGGTCTTCCCAGGGTGGGCTGGTAAGGATGGAGGGACGGCTGCTTCTTGGGGAGGAGTGACTGCCCTCTAGTGGCTATGGGCCTGATTGCAGTGGAGTGTTAGTACGGTAGTAATTTATTATATTGCTCCTTCCTCCATTGAATGGTTCCAATCCTTCACTTACGTCACCACAGCAAAATCTACCGCATGCTAGCGGGATAGGTGTGCATCCTCCCCAGAGTGCAGCTGTGGTCCTGAGGTTGATTGATTGATTGAGTGAGTGAGTGATTTATCAAATTTGTACACCGCCTCCAACTTTCATCTATGGGCGTTTACCAATAACATAAAACCAGTTGAAAACATATACAAAAACTTAAAAACAATTTAACAATTTAAAAATAAAACAGAGATTAAAACCCAAAAATATTAGGAAGCTGAGAAAGCTTGGGCGAAAAGATGGGTCTTCAGGTGTTTTATGAAAATTGCCGGAGAGAGGGAGGATCGTATCTCAGCAGGGAGCGCATTCCACAATCTCGGGGCAGTGACCGAGAAGGCCCGTCTCTGTGTAGCCACCAAACGAGTTGGCGGTAACTGGAGACGGACCTCCTCAGAGCACCACAATGGGCGATGGGGCTTGTAATGAAGAAGGTGATCTCTTAAATTATTATTATTAAATAATAATAGGTTGAGAAAGAGTCCCTTGCACACGCCCCCAAGTGATTCTATAGCAAAAGTGAGATCTGAATCTTCTCAACTCACACTGTTGACCTCTATAGCGCAGTCACTCCCCATCATGGGGGTTTCCATCTGTCAAAGCACGGAAGAAAAAGGAGCAAAGGGGAAGAGGCTGTGTGCCCCGGAAGGAATGTGGTATTATTGTCAGTCTGGGGAAGGGAGGGACATTGCACAGCGCTACCAATTGAGTGCCAAGAAGGAAACCATCAGCTACAGCCTGCACTGAAGCTTCTGGAGGCTCCCAGAGCATGGTCTAAAAGCACTTGTTACAGCCACCTTGGTGATGCTAAGCAGGATTTGGTGTGGTCAGTGCCTGGATGGGAGCCTCACGGATGCCACTTTTGGGGTTGGGGCCATAGATCAGTGATGGAGCATCTGCCTTGCACACAGAAGGCTGCCGTTTCATTCCCTGGAAGCATCTCCAGGTAGGGCTGGGGAAAACTCCAGCCGGAAGCCCTGGAGAGTTGCTGCCAGTCAGAGTAGACACTATTGAGCTGGATGGACCAAGGGTCAGACTCTGTCGAAGGCAGCTTCCTGTGTGTTCCTAAAAGAGTGCCACGTCCCCCGTAAGTTTTCATTCAGACAGAAGGGTTTCTGAGGACTCAGGGAAGCAGCTGTTCCCAGAAATCAGAGCTGCCAGTTCAAAAACCAAGGGAACACGGATTTCAAGAATGCAGCAGAAGCTTTATTGAGAATGTGAAGGAAACTAAAAAAAAACTAACTAAAAGAAAGAAACTAACTAAAAAGCTTAACTGAAATATAAAATTTGGTTAAAGATTGATTTCAGTATTGATGTCGGACATAATATCGAAAGGGCAGCCTGGGAAAAGTTATGGAAGAGTGATTTAAAACTTACTGCTTGCTATGCTTTGAAGGAAAAGTATTATAAAATGATTTATATGGTATCTGACATTAAAAACTGGCATTAATGTATAAAAATGTTTTAAACAAATGTTTGAAGCGTGGGCATACTGAAGATATTCTTTTTTGGTGGTGGACCCGTGGGAAGGTTAAGGCCTATTGAGACATGATATATAATGAATTAAAGAAGGTGACTTTTCCCAAGAAGCCAGAATCCTTCCTGCTGGGAATAATATAGGGAGTAATCTTTACAAATGGCTTGACTTTCTTCATGTATGCATTGACAGTGGACAGAATGATATATGCAAAGAAATAGAAGAGTAATGAACTGCCGTTAAGGGAAGATTAGCTTAAAAAGAAAAGAAAAAAAGGTCTTGTTTTTGTTTTTGTTTTTTCTTTTGGTTTTTTTATTGTTCTGATTTTTTTCTCTTGTTATATTTAAAGAATTATTTTCCTATTATTGATCTTACAGCAGGATTTGATTTGAAATGCAGGGTGGGTAGATTCATGGTTTTTTCTTTTCTTATAACTTTAAGGGTTTAAATTTGTGTTTTTTATCATTATTATAATAAGGGTAAATTTTATAGTTATAATTTCATGAAGAGAGGTGCGCGGGAAGTCCATTTGTGTTTATTATGATTGTTATGTTTATTACTGTTAAAATTGAATTTGAGAAAAAAGAGAATGTGAAGGAAATGGCATCATATTAGAGGTGGCTGGGAGACAGAAGGAAACTGATGAATTCATTTTGAGGACAGCAGAGCAAAGTAGTGGGAGAAGAATGGCGCCCAGACCTCTCAAAGTCCAGGCCTGGATTTCAGCGATGCCTCAGTCTGAGGGTTGCCGGTTCCTGGTCAATATGATCAGTCTCTTGAAGTTATTGGGTCTATTGGCAGATGCTCCCACAGGGTCCCAGGAGAGAGCTTCTTCCAAGATATCCACCCCTCCTCTGGCCCAGAGCTCCATAACCCAGACTCCCCCAGGCACCTGCTCCTACTATCCCGGAACCCCCAACGGCACCATCGAGTTCTGGGACGGAGCATCTAGACCCGGAGTGAGAAGAGCCACGAGGTTCCGGGACCATCCTCCCAGCCTCAAGCTCCTGTATTAACGTCCGCTACCCCTCTCTTGCCCCACTTTTCCGCTTTGTTTCCTGAATGTCTCCTTTCCAAGAAGGAGCTCCCCTCTCTTCTTGAGCTTGCCTATATCATTTTCACATCCTTCATCTCCTACCGTTGTTCACTCCACTCTTTTTCAATAAAATTCATGCTGCACTCTAACACGAGTCTCTTGGTCTGCTTGAAACCCCCTGGCCCAATTTATGACCTTGTGGTGGGAGTTTACTCCAGATCTCGGGGAGGGCTTTGGACTGAGAACACAGAACCACACGTGGGAGGGCTCAGAGGCAAGTGTGGAGAGGAAGGGCACACAAGCTGACGAGAGGACTTCTCCACCATCCCATTCACAGGTGGTCACCTCTGTTTCCATTCATCATCCCATCTGTAGAACTGGGGACTCATTGGGGCTAAGTGCTTTGGGGGTTAAATGGGGCAAAAGGTGGGGCTTGATGGTGGTAGCAGCTAGCTTGACCCAACTCCCCAGCATGCCTCTGTTGACACCTTTAGATGGCAGAATTCTAGAGTATACGGGTGAGAGAGAGAGAGAGAGAGAGATAGAGAGAGAGAGAGAGAGAGTTCCTGCATCAAAACTTCTCTGCCTGCAGTAAATGAAGGAAACGTAATTCTCCACGTGCCCTGAAACAACTTTACCCATAAGAGGTGTTTAAAAAAAAAAAAGTTTATTTGATTTTGAGTGGAAATAACTCTGCACATGTTCAGACGCACTCACTCTTAGGTGACAGCAGTTCTGTGAACAGAAGGCGGCATCTCGAATCTCCACAGAGAAAATGAACAAAACCACTTCAAAATGAATGCCGATGCGGGAAACCACCTTTTCTTGACTTTGTTCCTTCTTACGGCAGCAAATAGCCTGGAGCTGTAGGTTTTAATTAAGCAGAAGCTCCCATGTTCTGTTTTCTCCATGGAAATGCACTAAGCCCAAACTGGCTGCCGTTCCTGTTTCCCAGAGGAATGAGTTCAATCCCAGATCTTCAGTGGCAGACTCAGGTCAGACTGTTCCCGACTGCAGAGTCGTCTGGCAAATATTAGCAACATAGGAAGCTGCCATATACGGAGTCAGACCCTTGGTCTATCTAGCTCAGTATTGTCTTCACAGACTGGCAGCAGCTTCTCCAAGGTTGCAGGCAGGAATCTCCCACAGCCCTATCTTGGAGAAGCCAGGGAGGGAACTTGGAACCTTCTGCTGTGATTAAGTGACGTGAAACAGGCTATGATTCCACAGGTGTGTGAGAGTGCTGCGTTCAACTGCAGGGGTGGCCTAACTACTGCAGTGCTTAAGCTGAGACATCAAATTCTGCCTTGCTTCAGCCCCCTTTAAGAACCAACCCTTGTAGACTTTGGAAGGACCATGACGGACAGGGAGGAGGGCAGGTTCCCAGCAGCCTTCTCTTCTCTCCTTGTGCATCTTGCAATCTTTGCAAGGGGTGTGAGGAGAAGCACTTCCTGCAAAGCTTGAGGGACAGGTCAGGCTGAAAGAACTGCTTCGATAGCAGCGGCAGGGGCATCTCGCTACTCTGCCGCCACCCCTAATAATCTGTCACCTGAGGACACCACCTCACTTCGCCACATGAAAAGGCCGCCCCATCCTACTTGAACCACAAGGCAATCACATGCGCTCGGCAATTCCAGCTTTCACTGGAGGTGATCACCCAGCTTTCCAGGAAACTTAGTTTTAAGCTTTCTATTCTGCCGAGGGCTGCATTCCATCCCATAATGGGCACTCCTCCTGCATCGTGGCCGCTCCTGTTTGGTTTTGTCTGTTGGGCTATGCGACAGCTGCAGCTTAGCTTGAGGTATAGCTTGGCATGTGATCTACTACCAAGCCAGAGTGGGGCCCTATCATTTCCTCTCTATTGATTGGGCTAGCAAAAGGGAAACAGAGGCTTAAGCATGTGACAAACTCATATTTCAAGAAGACTAAGTCTCGGCAGCCACAGCTGATTCCACAGAGGATGTTGGGTGCTCAGTCGTCCTGAAATTAAGGCCTGTAACCTCAACTGTTTCATAGATGGAAGCAGATGAGTTGGAAGAGAGATCTGCTCCAGGTTTTCGGAGACATTGAGAACCCCTTGGCCCAGCTGCAGCGGGCTTCAGTTGGAATTGAAGATGCTCATGCAGACCTGGATGTCCTGCCATGGATCCTGAGGCCATCTCCCCCCCCCCGCTCCAGATAGACAATTAGGAATGAATTAGCAGGGGGTAGGCAGACATTGCTTCTGCTCCCAAGGTATCCCCCATAACAGCCCCCCTGCTGTATGTGATTCCAGAACCACCAATGGTGCAGGGCGTGTCTCATCTTGCAGACAGGATGGGTCCTGGGATGGTGACGATGATGGGAGATGGCCAGATCATGACATCTACAGATGTGGACATGGAACGTTGGAGGGATTGGGAAATGGAAGGCGATTGCAATCTTTGGAGAGGGTCAACTTGATCATGAACACACAACAGCTCCCGGTTCCTGCTCTTTGCCTCGTCCAATTTCCAATCAAAATTGGGAAACCCTTTCTTCTTCTTCTTCCGAGGGTGGAACCAGTGTTTAGGGATCTTCATTTGTTCCCTGTTGATTACCAAATCATATCGACTGCTTTGGACATGCAGGTCGCTACGGTGTTCGGTTTCTTCTAAATTTTTGTACTACCCCCCTCCTACGGGGATGGCAATCCCTTTGTGTCGTCTTCTGCTGTGGATACGGACCATCCACTGCAGAAACGCATCTCATGGTGTGACGGGTCACGTCAAGGTTCCTTCAGTGTGGTGTTCTCCCTGTTCAATCGGGCACGTGCACGTCAGTGAAGAACACACAGGAGAAAAATCTGGTCACAGTCACACATGTGATCCCACTCAAGACTGTTATTTGTGCCATGGCTTTCCAACGGGCATGTGTGAGCATTGGTTAAGTGGGCTGGGGGTGGGGGGAGATGGAGTTGGCCACTGTGCATGCACCAATTCTTGGGTTGAATTTTTGGGATTCACCTTGTCAAGGTAGAATTCAGGAGGAGTGGAATAAGTTAACCCATGGAACCACTACAGGTCAGGAACCCCTGCAATCAAGGCATGGAAGAGGGGATTCCTGCTGCTTTCAAGTGAGAGCTAGCTCAAGTTGGCAGCCAAGCACAGAAAACGGAGGAGTAAGTAGAAATCCCCAATGTGAAATTGTGAAAGATCATCAGCAGACTCATTTCAGATGGTTAGGGATCCATTGCGGGGCTGC
This sequence comes from Hemicordylus capensis, assembly GCF_027244095.1. NCBI lineage: Eukaryota > Metazoa > Chordata > Lepidosauria > Squamata > Cordylidae > Hemicordylus > Hemicordylus capensis. The sequence continues at coordinate 22,791,577 of NC_069670.1, read as the reverse complement.
ACACCTTTAGCCCTCCAGCTGATCTTGGACTACAACTCCCATCATCCCCAGCCAATGTGGACAAGCACCAGAGATGATGGGAGCTGTAGTCCCACGTCTGCAGATGGCTGAAGTTGTGCAGCCCTGATCCACCTTACAGGATCCGTGTCTCTTGTCTCTTCCCATAAAAACATGCCCACGATTTTCAGATGGACAGAAAGCCTGTCTTGGGAAAACTGGGGCTGAATATAAAAACTGGAGAAGATGCTTGAGGTGGTTGAGACGGCATCTATTTATTCTTGAAAATTCACCCTTGATGTGTTATTCCTTGGGGAAGAAACCCCTCAAGCACAGTGGGAGATGGAGCCATTGTCAGGTCTGCCTTGCATGCCAAAGGTCCTCCGTTCAATCTCCAGCATCTCCACCAGGAAGGGATGGGAAAGACCATGGAGACTTGGTCTCACCTGAAACCACAGAGAGACCCTGCCAGTCAGAGTAGGCAATACTGAGCTAGACGGACCAATTGTCTGACTCAGTAGACTGCAGCTTATTATGTTAAAGTCTTGAAAGGCTCGCTCCAAAAGTTAGCCTTCCATTCACAGAATGTGTTCTTCTGAAAGTGGAAGGAGTGTGCTATCAACAGGACTCCTTCTTCCATGAGCCCCAAACTCTCCATGATCCACAATGGGACGTTGGCTCCAAAGGTATCTTCCTGTTTATCTAAGACACCTTTCCGTAAGTGGAAGGATTCTTCCATACACAGAAAAATCCTTTGTATGAGTGGAAAAACACACCTTTGGATCCAGCCTCACCTTCAGTGCCAACCCCAAGAACCAATAAGAATACAAGCTGGTCTAGAGAAGACTACGGGAAGAGAAACATACTAACTTCTCTGAAGAAGAGAAGTCAAGAGATGCTGCGAGAGTCGAGTGAAGCTGTTGGCAGGTCTTGGAAGAGCGAGTCCTTTTATACAGTTTTTGACAGCATCCCTAGTGGTTAGTGGTCCACAATTTAATTAAGATAATATTTGTTATAATATCAATACATTACGAACGATGGGTTCATTTCCATCTTGTTTTTGCTTGCTTATGCAGGGTAAGGGGAACAGGGGAGAACATCCTGACCTGAAAAAGGGACACCACCCTGTCCTCATTCGAGTTCACCACGGCATTTTATTTGATTAAGTAAATGGCATCAGCAGTTCCTGCCAACCCCATGCTTTGCCATGAACCCTTCCGCCCATTAACATCATCTACAGAGGTTCGTTTAGGGTTGCCGCCAGCTCGTCTGGTAGCGAAATGGGACGTGACTGGGACGTGACTGGGATGTGACCAGGACGTATCTCCATGTATGTTACTTAGATAGCTGCAACCACTAAACTCTGAACTCTGTAAGTGCAGTGGTAGCTTCTTTAGTGCTTAGTGCTAAAGAATCACAGACCCCAACAAATTGTTTCATTCATCTCATCCTGACACAGTTTATCTACCTGTAAATCAACCACTGATGGCCACTTCAGGAATCAACAAAAATTGGAAATCTACTCTTTGGGGTGTCCCACATTGTTTTGAATAGGATTTTAACGGAGTCTATAATAAGGTTTCTTGATTTTTGGAGATGTAATCTTGAAAACCATGTTGGTTTCAAAGGAATTCAGTCAGCCGAGAATCCTGATGACTGGTCAGTTAGCATATAAATCACAATCTAATGACCAAAGTTTCAACCTCATCAAAAAGCTGTGTCATGTTGAACCAGGAAGAAGAGGTTCAGAATGAAATTTCTCAAGGAGTTTGCCTGTACAGCCCCAGCTGTGGTTCTACTGAAATATCAACCAAAGAGAAATTCATAATGAATATCATAGTTCCTCCCAAAGGGCGGTGGCGGGAACAGGGATGGGGACGGGGACATCTGTGCACCTTCAAGGGAAGCCTAAATTAGTTTCTAGAAAGACAGGGGACATTTCACAGTAGGGTTCTGCATTTTTTGGGTCCAGTCATCCCTTGTGAAAAGTGACTCCCACACCCCTCTTGGTGGTAGTTTGGATAGACTGTGACATGGGACAAAAACAATTCTTCCATTCAGAGTGAGGGCAAGAATCAATGCCCTCACTCTGATTTGACTTTGGGAAATCACCACACAGCCAAATTTGATTGGCCATGTGGTAATAACCAAGCTGGCAAGAGAATCCCTGATAGGTTGTCCCAACTCAGCAGCGAAAAGAAGAACTCTAATCTGAAAATAGCAGTAAAGCAGCTCCTGAGAAGGGGACGGTGAAGAGGAGTGCCCCAAGTTATTATGGTGACTGAGATGGTGGGGGGCAATATATTGTCTTGTCCCATGTCCCTGGTGGTAGGTCAAGCCCCCTTCCAAGACCAATTCCTGCAAGCTTTGAAAATGTGTGGGGTTGGGGAGAAGGAAAGGCTTCCAGAAGCCTTCTCTTGAAAGGGAGGAGAATCACTCCTCGCAAAGCTTGGCACGGCCAGATTGCACCCAAAGAGGCAGATATGAGGGGCATTTTACCACCCTGTTCATGCCCCAATCATCTGCCGCCTGAAGCAATTGCCTCCCCTTGCCTCATGAAAGGAGCACGAATGAAAGAGAATAATAAATAAATAAATTGGACAAAGTGGGTCCTACATGCATACATTCCAGGAGCAGTAAAATGAGTATTGTGTTCTGAATGCGTCCCTCCTCTGTGCACCAGGACATGCTGAACACTGCATGGGCATCGGCAGAACCAAATGTATTATTACATTTGAAATGTGATGCTATAAAACCAGAGATGACGTTCATACTGAAGGAAGGCCATGCCCGTCTTCAGGGCTCCTGTCCTTCCTTTCTGTTCTTGCCAACTTGTCCCAGTCAGAAAAACAACTCCAGTTGTTCCCAAATTATCTTCTGGAAAGAACAAGAAATGCCAGCTGCCCAGAGGCATGAACTAGGTCGTTTTCATAGAACTACAGAGGAACAGAAAATCATCATCTTATTCTAAGTCTTTTGCTTAAAGCAGCAGGGGTAGTCTACAACAACAACAACAATTTATATACCCCCTTTTCGACAAAAATTTCCCAAGCATTTTACACAGAGAAATAATAAATCAATAAGATGGCTCCCTGTCCCCAAAGGCCTCACAAAAATAAAAAAAGAAACATAAGATAGACACCAGCAACAGCCACTGGAGGTCCTGTGCTGGGGGTGGATAGGACCAATTACTCTCTCCCTGCTAAATAAAGAGAATCACCATGTTAAAAAGGTGTCTCTTTGTCCAGTTAGCAGGGGAGATCTACAGTAAAACCATTGTCTATAACACATTGTCCATCTCTGCCGTAAGGCCTAATTCAGTCATTTCTTGGACCCGACATCCCACAGGCAAAGAAATATCTGGATTACCCCCTTTAAACATATTACCTCAGTGCTGTTCCATATACACTTGCTTCTGGTTCTAAAGCCCAGTTCTGCACTGGTGTTCATCCAGACTGCCTTAAATGATTTAGGAGGAATAGATCTGAAGGACAAATTCTTCCCACGATGTGATGCCCCCATACTGAGGCTGTTGGCATGACCAGAGATCCCTGGGCAGGAGAGGGTTAAACTGAGGAATGGTTTAATTGGGGAACCATGCATGCATGTGTCAGTTGGGGAACCATGAACTCACCTGACCTAGCTGTGCCAAAGCTGGGTAGACCAGATTCGCTACCCAGGTTAAAAGGAAGGTAGGAAGGCAACCAAGACAGTCCTACCCTTTCCTTGGTTATCTGTGAGTACAATTTGAAATAAATGTGGCTTGGGCTGCCAGCAGCCATGTTTCTCATAGAGTTCTGCAGTACTGAGGTCTGACTCTCCTGTGCTCCATGTTGCATTATGGGATACTGGAGGACCCAGTTCAGATTTTCTTCCCTCCTGGAGAGCATGGCACCCCAATCGTCTAGGGGGTTGGGTAAGTGAACCCAACCAGGGGTACAGGTCATACGACAGGCATGAGGCATGGGCCTGTCTCCCCTCCAGCCCATCCCACACATGGTCGTGAGAACCGGCTCGCTGTGTTGGTCATTGGAGCCTTCTCTGTGGTGACCCCGCCTCATTAACGGTGTATCAGTGGGTCGCCCAGACATTTTTCTTCACTGTGGTTTTAGGCTGCAGTCCAAAATCGATTCCAGGTAAGCTATCTCCAGGTAAGTCTGAGAAAGTCTCTTGTATGTACCCTCAAGAGCTGCTGCCAGTCGTTGTAGACAATATTGAGTCTCATGGACCGAAGTTCAGACTCAGTAGGTAACTGGGCAATTGGAATATTTTAACATTTGTTTATTTATTTCTTTAATGTATTTATATGCCACGCAAAATGCAAGCCTCTGAGCGGTTTACGACAATACAATAAAAACAACAAATTAAAAGGTGAAAACATAACAATATGAAACATAATGTTGCTTTTAATTAAACTTTACATATCAAGCAAAAATCCAGCAGAGTTGTAATTACCATGAAAGCAATCAAAGGGAAGTATTGAATTGAAAGGAACGAGTCCTACTCAGCAAATAATAACAGTTCTTTTGCTAGAATCATTTGTGCTAATCCAAGCATTCGAGGGAGAAGCTCAACAAGACGATAATTAAAGCTCTGTCAAAAAGGGACTTTCCCCAAGGCTTGGAAAATGGTATATAAGCACGGCCAGTTCCTTAGATTCTCCAACAGCTTTTCTTGACTTGCACCTTCTCACGTCTTCTCCCCCTTGGATAAGGGAAGTCAAATAGCACAGGGTAACTTCTTACATGGAAAAGAAACGCTGTGTTGAAAGATCTTGAGCTGGTGTACAACATCAGATGTACTTGGACTCCTATCCTGGCTGGGGTTGCCTCTGAGGCTGGAAGTGGCCTATTGCCATAAGCTGGTAGCCATTGATAGACCTGTCCCCCATGAATTTCCCTAAGCCATCCAAGATGGCGGCCATCACTACCTCCCAAGGCCAGACCAGTGGTCCATCTAGCTCGGTACTGTCTACAATCTTTAAGATTTCATTTAAAACATTTGCATCAGAATACTTCTATTTGGAACTGAGCTGCCCCAACCAGAAATACCACTCATCTAAAGAGCCAAGGTTTTACTGGCTTTCTCAAAGCTGTGATAGAGACGGAGGAGTGGATCCTACTGGGAGAACATTCCCAAGTCTTGCTACATGCAATTTTAGAATATTTTTTGTTTTATTTTATTTAATATATTTCTATACTGCCTAAAACGCAAGTCCTCGGGGCGGTTTACAAAACAATAAAAACAGCCAATAACAGATGAAAACATTTCAACAAATTAAAAAGTTAAAACTCTTAAAACACTATTAAAACAATTAAAACAGTGTCTAATTCAAAGCCTGGGTGAACAAATGCGTCTTGACTGCCCTTTTAAAAGTTGTAAGAGATACGGAGGCTCTTATTTCAGCAGAAAGTGTGTTCCAAAGCCTCAGGGCAGCTACGGAGAAGGCCCGTTCCGGAGGAGCCACCAGACGAGCTGGTGGCAACTGAAGATGAAACTCTCCAGATGATCTCAGTGGGCGATGTGGTTAATAGCAGAGAAGACATTCTATTAAATACCCAGGGCCCAAGCTGTTTAGGGATTTATAATTCGTAACCAAAACCTTATACTCTGCCCAGAAACTTACTGGCAGCCAGTGTAGATCTTTTAAGATAGGAGTGATATGGTCTCTCCGAGATGATCCAGAGACCAAACTGGCCATCGCGTACTGGACTAACTGCAGTTTCCAGACTACATACAAAGGCAGCCCCACATAGAGTGCCTTGCAGTAGTCAAGTCTGGCGGGGACAGGCAGATGTACTACTGTTCTGAGGCCATTTATCTGCACTATTTTATATTTTATGACAAATGATTTTGTCATAAATGACAAAAGTATTAAATGAGCATTACTTCATTCATTGGGTTTTCTGTGTAGGTAGGGTTTCCATCGGGAACCAACAAAGAACAACCAGATGCCTCCAGGAAGACCAGAAGTGAAGCATGAAAGCAAAAACCCCGTATCTCCCCTGTGACTGGGATATGAGGCCCTCACTCGAAGGTAAAACATCTGCCTTGCATGCGAAACCCAGGTTCAATTCTTGGCAGTGTCTCCAGGTAGGGCTGAGAGAGATTTGCTCGAAACCTGGCGAAGCCACTGCCAGACCGTGTAGAAAATACTGAGGTAGATAGACCAAAGGTCCAACCTGGTATAAGGCAGCTTAATATGTTTCTGAGAAGGAACATAAAATATTAGCCCCTGTTTTCCCCCTGTGGCTGGCATCCAGTGACACACAAAACCTGCATATCATGTAAACCTCACACTATGCTGAAGAACAACAGATTCAAGGTGGGAGATCCACCAAGCTCTATCTCAACGAGACCCTGTCAAAACACCACCAAGAAAATGGACTTACTGGCTACTCTGATAAGATGCAGTGAAGACAAGAGAGTTGAATGAAGCTGATGGAAGGACAGAGGGAACACATAGCTTTTTCTACAGGTCCCCCAGCCTCCCTTGTGGTTAGGATGCTCCAGCTAACATTCTCCAGCTAACCTCACTCCATGACGTCACTCCACGCTCCAGTTAACGTCACTCCAGCTAACATTCGGCTGGGTTGCTGACACTTCTTCTTTCCACGGAAGAAGTTCTTTCCACAACTTTGACTCAGTAGAAGGGAACTTCCAATGTGGATAGATACTATGTGGGTATCTTGAAAGATGAGAATGAGGGCTGGGGAAACAGGGAAGTGCTAAGGAGTTACTACAGCAGCAACATCAGGAGGGCTCTGGTGGATTATCTCAATGGTGGGTTTAGTACAGCACCCTGTTTCCCAGATCAGACAACCAGATACTTCGAGGAAGCCAGCCAGTCGAGTCAAAAAGCAATAGACTTCCTTCACTGTTGGTTTCCCCAGCAACTGACGTCCTCAGTCCACGGAGTATGTTCTGAGCATGCTCCCTTTGGTTCTTAAAATAAACAGGTCTTCCCAGGGTGGGTAGGTAAGGATGGAGGTACGGCTGCATTTTGGGGAGGAGTGACTGCCCTCTAGTGGCTATGGGCCTGCTTGCAGTGGAGTGTTAGTTCTAAATTACCACATCATTGCTTCTTCTTCTTTCATTGGATGGTTTCAATCCCTCACCTACGTTGCCTCAGCAATCTTGACCGCATGCTAGCGAGGTAGGTGTACATCCACCTCAGAGCGCATCTGGGGTCCTGAGGTTCAAAAAGAGACCCTTGCACAAGCCCCCAAATGATACATTGTGATACGGATGGTCAACATGGTGATACAGATGCAAAAGGAGGAAATGGGAAGAGGCTGTGTGCCCAGGAAGGAATGTGGTATTAATGTCAACTTGGAGAGGGGAGGGACATTTCACGATGTTACCAAGTGAGGGCCAAGAAGGAATCCTTCAGCTACAGACTGCACTGAAGCTTCTGGAGGGTCCCAGAGCATGGTCTAAAGGCATATGTGACAGCCGCCTTGGTGAAGCTAAGCAGGTCTTGGTGTGGTCAGTGCCTGGAAGGGAGGTTCACGGATGCCACTTTTGAGGTTTGGGCCATAGATCAGTGATGGAGCATCCGCCTTGCACGCAGAAGGCTGCCGTTGAAGAGTCTCTTTGAAGAATCTCGTTGAAGCAGAACTTGGTGGATCTTCCACCTTGAGTCTTCTGTTCTTCATACTATGGAGGGGTTGACAGCTAGGCTAGGATTAGTGTGCCACTAAATGCCAGGCCCTGGGGAGCAAAAGTGGGAAGGGGCTATTTCCATTTAGCGGACGTCTTGCGGGCGTCTCAGTAGTATCTTGTTGTCCAGTGATGGAAACTGTAGGCTGAACTGGAAGGATTTTGGTCTGATCCAGCAGTTCTCTTATGTTTATTTTCATAGAAACATAGAAAAGCCACATCTGCACCCCTCTATCCTCATCCCCTTACAAAAGGGTTCCCTCCAGGGTTTTCTCTAACAGCAATCCCCTGATGTTGTTGACTACATCTCCAATTATCCCCAAGTAAGAGGCATTGCAGCTGGGGATTCGGGAGTTTTAGTCAACAACATCTGGGAATCCCTGTTAGAGGAAACGCTGGTTGCCACCCTGAACCTTGGGTGGCTTGAACAAAGAAAGGGGGGAAATTTCTCAGCTTGAAGTATACTCCATCAAGACAGTCACAAACCTTTCTGCTTTTGTGTTGGGGGTCTTTGTGGATTGGTACCAAGGAGAAACTTTGGAGAAATGTCTCTGAGGGTTCCGTCCCATCCCTGAGTGAATGTCCATTCACCGTAATGTGTTGTTCATTCATTTCTGTTTCAGATTCACCTCCATGTCCCCAGTAATGTCTTTCATCCAACTGAGCAACCAGATCCCCCAGAAGAAATGACGTTCCGGTTACTTGGCGAAATCATTATCATCGTATTACCCATCATTTCCAGTAGCTCCTAGCCGGTCTATGTGGGAGGCAGCACTCCCTGAGGCTAAGGCATGGCTGAAATACAGGCCTGGACTTTGAGAGGTCTGGGCACCCTTCTTCTCCCACTACTTTGCTCTTCTTTCCTCAAAATTAATTCATCAGTTTCCTTCTGTCTCCCAGCCACCTCTAATATGATGCCATTTCCTTCACATATTCAATAAAGCTTCTGCTGCATTCTTGGAATTGGTGTTCCCTTGGTTTTTGAACTGGCAGCTCTGATTTCTGGGAACAACTGCTTCCCTGAGTCCTCAGAAACCCTTCTGTCTGAATGAAAACTTACGGGGGACGTGGCACTCTTTTAGGAACACACAGGAAGCTGCCTTCGACAGAGTCTGACCCTTGGTCCATCCAGCTCAATAGTGTCTACTCTGACTGGCAGCAACTCTCCAGGGCTTCCGGCTGGAGTTTTCCCCAGCCCTACCTGGAGATGCTGCCAGGGACTGAAACGGCAGCCTTCTGCGTGCAAGGCAGATGCTCCAACACTGATCTAAGGCCCCAACTTCAAAAGTGGCATCCGTGAGGCTCCCATCCAGGCACTGACCACACCAAATCCTGCTTAGCATCACCAAGGTGGCTGTAACAAGTGCTTTTAGACCATGCTCTGGGAGCCTCCAGAAGCTTCAGTGCAGGCTGTAGCTGATGGTTTCCTTCTTGGCACTCAATTGGTACCGCTGTGCAATGTCCCTCCCTTCCCCAGACTGACAATAATACCACATTCCTTCCGGGGCACACAGCCTCTGCCCCTTTCCTCCTTTTTCATCCGTATCACCATGCTTTGAGAGATGGAAACCCCCATGATGGGGAGTGACTGCGCTGTAGGGGTCAACAGAGTGAGTTGAGAAGGCCCAGATTCAGATCTCACTTTTGCTATAGATTCACTTGGGGGAGTGTGCAAGGGACTCTTTCTCAACCTATTATTATTTAATAATAATAATTTAAGAGAGCACCTTCTTCATTACAAGCCCCATCGCCCACTGAGGTCCTCTGAGGAGGTCCGTCTCCAGTTACCACCAACTCATTTGGTGGCTACACAGAGACGGGCCTTCTCGGTCGCTGCCCCGTGATTGTGGAATGCGCTCCCTGCTGAGATACGATCCTCCCTCTCTCTGGCAATTTTCAAAAAACACCTGAAGACCCATCTTTTCGCCCAAGCTTTCTCAGCTTCCCAATATTTTTGGGTTTTAATCTCTGGTTTATTTTTAAATTGTTAAATTGTTTTTAAGTTTTTGTATAGGTTTTTAACTGGTTTTAAGTTATTGGTAACCGCCCATAGATGAAATTTGGGGGCGGTGTACGAATTTGATAACTCAATCAATCAATCAATCAACCTCAGGACCCCAGCTGCACTCTGGGGAGGATGCACACCTACCCCGCTAGCATGCGGTAGATTATGCTGAGGTGACGTAGATGAAGGATTGGAACCATTCAATGGAGGAATGGTCATTATGCTCACTTCCACATAGACCGGCTTGCCACTGGCGCACATGATGGGTCCTGGGATGCTCACAAGGGGGCCAGGTGGCTGGATCGTGACTTCTGCTGGGGGGATCTGGTTGATGGGTTGAGGGTTGACCCCAGCCAGGGTGCCGAGCTCTCCGGAGCTTGTGCTGCCTCCGACAGCACCTACGGCTTTTATTGGGTTGTTGATTATTTTTCTTTATTCCCTGGGCCAAAATGAGCTTGCCAAGGAGAAAGAGTGAATAATAGCTAAGCTATTTGTTTTGACGCCATGTTAACCATCCAATGCCTATTTGTCTCACAGTCTCCTTTCTTCGACTTCAACTTGACTGGCTTCAGTTTCGAGTGAACCACTTAAAACACCTCCGCGAGGGACTGGGGCTCATTAAAGCACTTCAAAAGTCACCCATTCTCCCTTTTGCAGGAATGAGTGATCTGCATGTGATGATGATGAGTTTTTTGCAATGCCCGCGGTACGTGCCCTAGCTAGGTTTCAATCACTATCATTACCGAATTATGAAAAGGCGCCAACTTGTCTCATTATTCATTTTGGACACTGCTTTGGAAGCTCCGTCTTTCAAAAACAGGTGTCCACGTTGTGGTGTTCTGTACTCCTGAGTAATCATAACCCCTATACTTCAAGCAATAGCTAGTGTTTTCTCAAGAGGAACTGGGTCGGGGGGCAGCTAGGAAGTGCTCTGAGGCACTTGAATGGGAGAATCCTCCCCATTTGAGCAATAGGGCTCACCTCACCTTGCATCAGAACATAGGAAGCTTCCTTCTACCAGGTCAGACCCTTAGTAGGGATGCACATGAACCTATTCAGAGGCCCTTTGATGGGGCTCCAAAGAGGTCCGAACATCAGGCGGTTGAAAGTTCAAAGGTGTGGGGCCACACATTAAGGGCGGGGGAGGGTGCCCTTACCCTTCCCTCCACTTTCCCCCCTGCTTCCCCGTTTCCCTGCTGCCCCGTTTCCTCTTCGGCTGGAAGTGGCCCGGAGCAGCTGGCACATGTGTGCCCGTTTGTACGTCCAGCTAATTCTGGCCACTTACAGCTGAAGAGCAAACAGGGCAGTGCCCCATACTTGGGAAATACCTGGTGCCGGTGGGGGAAAAGCAGAGGGAGGGGTAAGTGACACCCACCTGCCATCGAGTCCCCTGCACAGAGTTAGGTATGTGCAAAACAGTCCGGGGGTTCAGGAGTTCGGATTGGGGGTTCAGGGCCTCGGACTCCAATCGAACACCTCCGGTTCCTTCCGGACCATTACTGCCCCCCCCGGCTGGTTGGCGATTTTAAAAAAATATTAAAATAAATTTAATTACTTCCTGCCCCTTCAAGCGGGGTGTGTGTGTGTGACCAGGAACATTCCCCTGCCCGCTACCAGCTTCTAAAATCACTTCTGCGGCCAACTGGACTGGCCGGCGGGGGGCAGGGGAAAGTTTGCCTATCGGAAGCCCCCCGAAAGGGCAGAAAGTAATTAATTTTTTTTAAAAAATTACAAACCCCGCCCGGACCGGATGGGAAGGGGGTTTCCGAAGGGTGCCGGACCAAAACTGGCCCACTCAGGTTCGTGTCTGGTGCGGACTCGAACCAAAAGAGGCCAGCCCATTCCAGGCACACCCCTACATGTGTTTCCGTGCACATCCCTCACCCTTAGTCCATCTAGCTCAGATTGTCTACACTGACTGGCAGCAGCTCGCTAAGGTTTCAGGCAGGGGTCTTTCCCACCCATGCTGGGAGATGGTACCAGGGACTGAACCTGTGTCCTTCCGAATGCCAAACAGATGCTCTGCCACTGAGCTGCTCTTGCCTCCACACAGTTAGCGAAACTCAAAAGCTTTGTACATGAAAACCACTCAAGATTGTATCTGTCCATTCCTCTGGTTGGGATGGGCACGGACCGGCCCGGAGGCCATTGTAAAGGCCTGGTCTGGACATGGGCGGTCCGGTTCGGGTGGGGGAGTGCCTTTACGAGCGGGGTGAGGGCTTACTTACCCCTCCCGCCACTTTCCCGCTCTGGTGCCGTAATTTCAGTAGTAATTGGGGAGGCAGGATACCTCCCTGCTGCCCTTCCCCGCTGTCACTATGAAAAACTCCCAGGAGTCCTTTGCGTGTGCGGACATCACAGAGATGTGAAGCGCGCATGATGTGTGCGCGTGCAAAGGACTGGTGGGAGTTTTTCATAGCGACAGCGGGGAAGGGGCGGCAGGGAGGTGTCCTGCTGCCCCAATTACTACTGAAATTACGGTGCCAGAGCGGGAAAGCGGCTGGAGGGATAAGTAAACACTCCCCGCGCTCTTAAAGTCACCTCCCACCCCAGTGCCGGACCGCAGTTTGGCGGTTCCGTGCACAACCCTATCCTCTGTCCAGGGACCTAATCTGGGCTGTCACATCCCTGCAGATGTGTGGGGAACCTACTTTGGAGCATTGTATAGGATGTCTGCCCCAGAAGGAATGCCCCTTTCCCTATAGAATTTCTACCAATTTGGCACTCAGTTTCCCTCAAGGAGGTCTCTAGTTTAGTGACCCAACCCAAGCCGGGTAAGACCCTGGGGTTGGATCAGATCCCTCTGTACTGTTAAAATCAAATGTTGAATGGTGGGCTCCTGTACTTGCAAGATTCTTTACGTATATTGATCGTACTACCTGTATCCCAGAGGAGTGGGGGTACAACGGTGATTGTTCCCATCTACAAGGAAGGCCAACACTCTGACCCTTCAGTCTGCTGAGCATTATTAATAAATTATATTCTAGACATCTATATGTTAACCTCACTGAATGGTTGGAACAGGAGAACATCCTAAGTAAGGAACAGGTGAGGTTTAGGTCCATAAAGATGACTCTTGATCAGGCCCATGTTCTACAACATCTGGCTGAATAGTATTCACCGCTGTATGCAGCTTTAAAGGCAGGGTTTGACTCCATTTCTAGGGAGCGCTTGGAGAGTAAACTTGCCAATTCCTCCATTGATCTTAAGCTGCTTCTCCTTATCCGAGATACTGCCAGTCAGTGTAGAAAATTCTGAGCTTGATGGACAAAGGGTCTGACTTGGCAGAAGGCAGCTTCCTATGTTCCGATGGAAGGTGGAGGTCCCACAGGGTCCCAGGAGACAGCTTCTTCCAAGATATCCACCCCTCCACTGCGGACATTGCAAAAAACTCATCATCATCACATCTGCACCCCTCTGTCCTCTTCCCCTTACAAGAGGGTTCGCATCAGGGTTTTCTCTAACAGCAATCCCCTGATGTTGTTGACAACATCTCCAATTATCCCCAAGTAAGAGGCATTGCAGCTGGGAATTCGGTAGTTTTAGTCAACAACATCTGGGAATCCCTATTAGAGGGAACACTAGTTGCCACCCTGAACCTTGACTGGCTTGAACAAAGAAAGGGGGAAAATTTCTCAGCTTGAAGTATACTCCATCAAGACTGTCACAAACCTTTCTACTTCTGTGTTGGGGGTCTTTGTGGATTCGTACCAAGGAGAAACTTGGGAGAAATGTCTCTGAGGGTTCCGTCCCATCCCTGAGTGAATGTCAATTCACCGTAATGTGTTGTTCATTCATTTCTGTTTCAGATTCACCTCCATGTCCCCAGTAATGTCTGTCATCCAACTCAGCAACCGGATCCCCCCAGAAGAAATGACGTTCCGGTTACTTGGCGAAATCATTATCATCGTATTACCCATCATTTCCAGTAGCTCCTAGCCGGTCTATGTGGGAGGCAGCACTCCCTGAGGCTAAGGCATGGCTGAAATACAGGCCTGGACTTTGAGAGGTCTGGGCACCCTTCTTCTCCCACTACTTTGCTCTTCTTTCCTCAAAATTAATTCATCAGTTTCCTTCTGTCTCCCAGCCACCTCTAATATGATGCCATTTCCTTCACATATTCAATAAAGCTTCTGCTGCATTCTTGGAATTGGTGTTCCCTTGGTTTTTGAACTGGCAGCTCTGATTTCTGGGAACAACTGCTTCCCTGAGTCCTCAGAAACCCTTCTGTCTGAATGAAAACTTACGGGGGACGTGGCACTCTTTTAGGAACACACAGGAAGCTGCCTTCGACAGAGTCTGACCCTTGGTCCATCCAGCTCAATAGTGTCTACTATGACTGGCAGCAACTCTGAAGGGCTTCCGTCTGTGGTTTTCCCCAGCCCTACCTGGAGATGCTGCCAGGGACTGAAACGGCAGCCTTCTGAGTGCAAGGCGGATGCTCCAACACTGATCTAAGGCCCCAACTTCAAAAGTGGCATCCGTGAGGCTCCCATCCAGGCACTGACCACACCAAATCCTGCTTAGCATCACCAAGGTGGCTGTAACAAGTGCTTTTAGACCATGCTCTGGGAGCCTCCAGAAGCTTCAGTGCAGGCTGTAGCTGATGGTTTCCTTCTTGGCACTCAATTGGTACCGCTGTGCAATGTCCCTCCCTTCCCCAGACTGACAATAATACCACATTCCTTCCGGGGCACACAGCCTCTGCCCCTTTCCTCCTTTTTCATCCGTATCACCATGCTTTGAGAGATGGAAACCCCCATGATGGGGAGTGACTGCGCTGTAGGGGTCAACAGAGTGAGTTGAGAAGGCCCAGATTCAGATCTCACTTTTGCTATAGATTCACTTGGGGGAGTGTGCAAGGGACTCTTTCTCAACCTATTATTATTTAATAATAATAATTTAAGAGAGCACCTTCTTCATTACAAGCCCCATCGCCCACTGAGGTCCTCTGAGGAGGTCCGTCTCCAGTTACCACCAACTCATTTGGTGGCTACACAGAGACGGGCCTTCTCGGTCGCTGCCCCGTGATTGTGGAATGCGCTCCCTGCTGAGATACGATCCTCCCTCTCTCTGGCAATTTTCAAAAAACACCTGAAGACCCATCTTTTCGCCCAAGCTTTCTCAGCTTCCCAATATTTTTGGGTTTTAATCTCTGGTTTATTTTTAAATTGTTAAATTGTTTTTAAGTTTTTGTATAGGTTTTTAACTGGTTTTAAGTTATTGGTAACCGCCCATAGATGAAATTTGGGGGCGGTGTACGAATTTGATAACTCAATCAATCAATCAATCAACCTCAGGACCCCAGCTGCACTCTGGGGAGGATGCACACCTACCCCGCTAGCATGCGGTAGATTATGCTGAGGTGACGTAGATGAAGGATTGGAACCATTCAATGGAGGAATGGTCATTATGCTCACTTCCACATAGACCGGCTTGCCACTGGCGCACATGATGGGTCCTGGGATGCTCACAAGGGGGCCAGGTGGCTGGATCGTGACTTCTGCTGGGGGGATCTGGTTGATGGGTTGAGGGTTGACCCCAGCCAGGGTGCCGAGCTCTCCGGAGCTTGTGCTGCCTCCGACAGCACCTACGGCTTTTATTGGGTTGTTGTTTATTTTTCTTTATTCCCTGGGCCAAAATGAGCTTGCCAAGGAGAAAGAGTGAATAATAGCTAAGCTATTTATTTTGACGCCATGTTAACCATCCAATGCCTATTTATCTCACAGTCTCCTTTCTTCGACTTCAACTTGACTGGCTTCAGTTTCGAGTGAACCACTTAAAACACCTCCGCGAGGGACTGGGGCTCATTAAAGCACTTCAAAAGTCACCCATTCTCCCTTTTGCAGGAATGAGTGATCTGCATGTGATGATGATGTGTTTTTTGCAATGCCCGCGGTACGTGCCCTAGCTAGGTTTCAATCACTATCATTACCGAATTATTAAAAGGCGCCAACTTGTCTCATTGTTCATTTCGGACACTGCTTTGGAAGCTCCGTCTTTCAAAAACAGGTGTCCACGTTGTGGTGTTCTGTACTCCTGAGTAATCATAACCCCTATACTTCAAGCAATAGCTAGTGTTTTCTCAAGAGGAACTGGGTCGGGGGGCAGCTAGGAAGTGCTCTGAGGCACTTGAATGGGAGAATCCTCCCCATTTGAGCAATAGGGCTCACCTCACCTTGCATCAGAACATAGGAAGCTTCCTTCTACCAGGTCAGAACCTTAGTAGGGATGCACATGAACCTGTTCAGAGGCCCTTTAATGGGCCTCCAAACAGCTTCGAACATCAGGCGGTTGAAAGTTTAAAGGTGTGGGGTCACACATTAAGGGCGGGGGAGGGTGCCCTTACCCTTCCCTCCACTTTCCCCCCTGCTTCCCCGTTTCCCTGCTGCCCCGTTTCCTCTTCGGCTGGAAGTGGCCTGAAGCAGCTGGCACATGTGTGCCCATGCTTAGGTCCAGCAAATTCTGGCCACTTACAGCTGAAGAGCAAACAGGGCAGTGCCCCATACTTGGGAAATATCTGGTGCCGGCGAGGGAAAAGCAGAGGGAGGGGTAAGTGACACCCACCTGCCATCGAGTCCCCTGCACAGAGTTAGGCATGTGCAAAACAGTCCGGGGGTTCAGGAGTTCGGATTGGGGGTTCAGGGGCTCGGAGTCGAATTGAACACCTCCGGTTCCTTCCAGACCATTACTGTCCCCCAACCCCCGCTGGTTGGCGATTTTAAAAAAATATTAAAATAAATTTAATTACTTCCTGCCCCTTCAAGCGGGGTGTGTGTGTGTGTGTGTCCATGAACTTTCCCCTGCCCGCTACCAGCTTCTAAAATCACTGCTGCGGCCCACTGGACCGGCCGGCGGGGGAAAGGGGAAAGTTTGCCTATCGGAAGCCCCCTGAAAGGGGCAGAAAGTAATTAATTTTTTTGAAAAAATTACAAACCCCGCCCGGACTGGATGGGAAGGGGGTTTCCGAAGGGTGCCGGACCAAAACTGGCCCACTCAGGTTCGTGTTTGGTGCGGACTCCAACCAAAAGAGGCCAGCCCATTCCGGGCACACCCCTAAATGTGTTTCCGTGCACATCCCTCACCCTTAGTCCATCTAGCTCAGATTGTCTACACTGACTGGCAGCAGCTCGCTAAGGTTTCAGGCAGGGGTCTTTCCCACCCATGCTGGGAGATGGTACCAGGGACTGAACCAGTGTCCTTCTGAATGCCAAACAGATGCTCTGCCACTGAGCTGCTGTTGCCTCCACACAGTTAGCGAAACTCAAAAGCTTTGTACATGAAAACCACTCAAGATTGTATCTGTCCATTCATCTGGTTGGGATGGGCACGGACCGGCCCGGAGGCCATTGTAAAGGCCTGGTCTGGACATGGGCGGTCCGGTTTGGGTGGGGGAGTGCCTTTACGAGCGGGGTGAGGGCTTACTTACCCCTCCCGCCACTTTCCCGCTCTGGTGCCGTAATTTCAGTAGTAATTGGGGAGGCAGGATACCTCCCTGCTGCCCCTTCCCCGCTGTCACTATGAAAAACTCCCAGGTGTCCTTTGCGTGTGCGGACATCACAGAGATGTGAAGCGCGCATGATGTGTGCGCGTGCAAAGGACTGGTGGGAGTTTTTCATAGCGACAGCGGGGAAGGGGCGGCAGGGAGGTATCCTGCTGCCCCAATTACTACTGAAATTATGGTGCCAGAGCGGGAAAGCGGCTGGAGGGATAAGTAAACACTCCCCGCGCTCTTAAAGTCACCTCCCACCCCAGTGATGGACCGCAGTTTGGCGGTTCCGTGCACAATCCTATCCTCTGGCCGGGGGCCTAATCTGGGCTGTCACATCCCTGCAGATGTGTGGGGAACCTACTTTGGAGCATTGTATAGGATGTCTGCCCCAGAAGGAATGCCCCTTTCCCTATAGAATTTCTACCAATTTGGCACTCAGTTTCCCTCAAGGAGGTCTCTAGTTTAGTGACCCAACCCAAGCTGGGTAAGACATTGGGGTTGGATCAGATCCCCTCTGCACTGTTAAAATCAAATGTTGAATGGTGGGCTCCTGTACTTGCGGGATTCTTTACTTATATGGATCGTACTGCCTGTATCCCTGAGGAGTGGGGGTACAACGGTGATTGTTCCCATCTACAAGGAAGGCCAACATTCTGACCCTTCAGTCTGCTGAGCATTATTAATAAATTATATTCTAGACATCTATATGTTAACCTCCCGGACTGGTTGGAACAGGAGAACATCCTAAGTGAGGAACAGGTGAGGTTTAGGTCCATAAAGATGATTCTTGATCCGGCCTAAGATCTACAACATCTGGCTGAAAAGTATTCACCGCTGTATGCAGCTTTAAAGGCAGGGTTTGACTCCATTTCTAGGGAGCGCTTGGAGAGTAAACTTGCCAGTTCCTCCATTGATCGTAAGCCGCTTCTCCTTATCTCCTGACTTCCAGTCAGCGTAGAAAATTCTGAGCTTGATGGACAAAGGGTCTGACTTGGCAGAAGGCAGCTTCCTATGTTCCGATGGAAGGTGGAGGTCCCACAGGGTCCCAGGAGAGAGCTTCTTCCAAGATATCCACCCCTCCACTGCGGACACTGCAAAAAACTCATCATCATCACATCTGCACCCCTCTGTCCTCTTCCCCTTACAAGAGGGTTCGCATCAGGGTTTTCTCTAACAGGAATCCCCTGATGTTGTTGACAACATCTCCAATTATCCCCAAATAAGGGGCATTGCATCTGGGGATTCGGGAGTTTTAGTCAACAACATATGGGAATCCCTGTTAGAGGGGACGCTAGTTGCCACCCTGAACCTTGACTGGCTTGAACAAAGAAAGGGGGAAAATTTCTCAGCTTGAAGTATACTCCATCAAGACAGTCACAAACCTTTCTACTTCTGTGTTGGGGGTCTTTGTGGATTCGTACCACGGAGAAACTTTGGAGAAATGTCTCTGAGGGTTCCGTCCCATCCCTGAGTGAATGTCAATTCACCGTAATGTGTTGTTCATTCATTTCTGTTTCAGATTCACCTCCATGTCCCCAGTAATGTCTTTCATCCAACTCAGCAACCGGATCCCCCAGAAGAAATGACGTTCCGGTTACTTGGCGAAATCATTATCATCGTATTACCCATCATTTCCAGTAGCTCCTAGCCGGTCTATGTGGGAGGCAGCACTCCCTGAGGCCTAGGCATGGCTGAAATACAGGCCTGGACTTTGAGAGGTCTGGGCACCCTTCTTCTCCCACTACTTTGCTCTTCTTTCCTCAAAATTAATTCATCAGTTTCCTTCTGTCTCCCAGCCCCCTCTGATATGATGCCATTTCCTTCACATATTCAATAAAGCTTCTGCTGCATTCTTGGAATTGGTGTTCCCTTGGTTTTTGAACTGGCAGCTCTGATTTCTGGGAACAACTGCTTCCCTGAGTCCTCAGAAACCCTTCTGTCTGAATGAAAACTTACGGGGGACGTGGCACTCTTTTAGGAACACATAGGAAGCTGCCTTCGACAGAGTCTGACCCTTGGTCCATCCAGCTCAATAGTGTCTACTCTGACTGGCAGCAACTCTCCAGGGCTTCCGGCTGGGGTTTTCTCCAGCCCTACCTGGAGATGCTGCAATGGACTGAAACGGCAGCCTTCTGCATGCAAGGCGGATGCTCCTTCACTGATCTATGGCCCCAACCTCAGAAGTGGCATCTTTGAGCCTCCAATCCAGGCACTGACCACACCAAATCCTACTTAGCATCACCAAAGTGGCTGTAACAAGTGCTTTGAGACCATGCTCTGGGAGCCTCCAGAAGCTTCAGTGCAGGCTGTAGCTGATGGTTTCCTTCTTGGCACTCAATTGGTAACGCTGTGCAATGTCCCTCCCTTCCCCAGACTGACAATAATACCACATTCCTTCCGGGGCACACAGCCTCTGCCCCTTTGCTCCTTTTTCATCCGTATCACCATGCTTTGAGAGATGGAAACCACCATGATGGGGAGTGACTGCGCTGTAGGGGTCAACAGTGTGGGTTGAGAAGGCCCCAATTCAGATCTCACTTTTTCTATAGATTCACTTGGGGGCTTGAGCGAGGGACTCTTTCTCAACCTACTATTATTTAATAATAATAATTTAAGAGAGCACCTTCTTCATTACAAGCCCCATCGCCCATTGAGGTCATGAAGGGGCTAAACATTTGGAATGGAAACATTTAGCCCTGCTTGTGGACGTCTCAATAGTATCTTGTCCAGTGTTGGAAACAGGAGGCTGAACTGGAATGATTTTGGTCAGATCCAGCAGTTCCCTTATGTTTATTCTCATAGAAACATAGAAAAGCCACATCTGCACCCCTCTGTCCTCATCCCCTTACAAGATGGTTCCCCAAGAATCCCCTGATGTTGTTGACTACAACTCCAATTATCCCCAAGTAAGAGGCATTGCAGCTGGGGAATTGGGAGTTTTAGTCAACAACATCTGGGAATCCCTGTTAGAGGGAACGCTGGTTGCCACCCTGAACCTTGACTGGCTTGAACAAAGAAAAGGGGGAAATTTCTCAGGTTGAATTATACTCCATCAAGACAGTCACAAACCTTTCTGCTTCTCTGTTGGGGGTCTTTGTGAATTGGTACCAAGGAGAAACTTGGGAGAAATGTCTCAGAGGGTTCGGTCCCATCCCTTAGTGAATGTCAATTCACCGTAATGTGTTGTTCGTTCATTTCTGTTTCAGACTCACCTCCATCTCCCCAGCAATGTCTGTCATCTCCACGGGTCGTGGTTTTGGGGATTTTGGCCCCGTTTTTCGGGGCCTTGCCTATTATGGATGCCTTGGCTCTGGTGCTGGTGCTGGAGCCCTGGGCTCTCTAGGAGGCAGCACAAGCTCCAGAGAGCTCGGCATCCTGGCTGGGGTCAACCCTCAACCCATCAACCGGATCCCCCAGAAGAAGTCACGTTCGTGCCACCTGACCTCATCTTTACCGTCCCATGACCCATCACGTGCGCTAGCTGCAAGCCGGTCTATGTGGGAGGCATCACTCCCTTTGCCATTGGAGGTTCCGGGATTGTAGGATCAGTTGCCTGGGGAGGTCTGGGTTACGGAGCTCTGGGCCAGTGGAGGGGTGGATATCTTGGAAGAAGCTCTCTCCTGGGACCCTGTGGGAGCATCTGCCAATAGACCCCATAACGTCCAACGACTGATCATAATGACCAGGAACCGGCAAACCTAAGCCTGAGGCATCGCTGAAATCCAGGCCTGGACTTTGAGGGGACTGGGCACCCTTCTTCTCCCACTACTTTGCTCTGCTATCCTCCATATGAATTCATCGGTTTCCTTCTGTTTCCCAGCTGCCTCTCGCCTGAGTCCTCAGAAACCCTTCTGTCTGAATGAAAACTTATTCAGCTTCCTAATATTTTTGGGTTTTAATCTCTGGTTTATTTTGCAAATTATGTTCTGTTGTGTGTCATAATGTTTCTGGCAATGACCGAAATAAAGTATGTTCTGTTCTGTTTTAAATTATTAAATTGTTTTCAAGTGTTTGTATATATTTTTAACTGGTTTTATGCTATTGGTAACCGCCCATAGAAGAAAGTTGGGGGCGGTGTACGAATTTGATAAATCAATCACTCAATCAATCAATCAATAAACCTCAGGACCACAGCTGCACTCTGGGGAGGATGCACAACTACCTCGCTAGCATGCGGTAAAGGTTGCTGAGGTGACGTAGGTGAAGGATTGGAACCATTCAAAGGAGGAAGAAGCAATGATGTGGTAGCTTACTACTAACACTCCACTGCAATCAGGCCCATAGAAACGAGAGGGCAGTCACTTCTCCCCAAAATGCAGCCGTCCCTCCTTCCTTACCAGCCCACCCTGGGAAGACCTGTTTATTTTAAGAACCAAAGGGAGCATGTTCAGAACATACTCCGTGGACTGAGGACGCCAGCTGCTGGGGAAACCACCAGCGAAGGAAGTCTCCCTCCAAAGAGCATTTTTACTGAAAATCACTCCCAGGTATTTATAAGTCCTTACTGGATCTATTGATTGATTAAGTGCCATCAAGTTGTCAACCACATAGATAGATTCTCTCCAGCATGATTTGTCTTCAACTTGGCCTTTCAGGTTTCTCAGTGCTGCATTCATTGCTGTTGTGATCGAGTCCATCCACCTTGCTGCTGGTCGTCCTCTTCTTCTCTTTCCTTCAACTTTCCCCAGCATTATGGACTTCTCAAGGGAGCTGGGTCTTTGCATAGTGTGTCCAAGTATGATAGTCTGAGCCTGGTCATTTGTGCCTCGAGTGAAAGTTCTGGATTGATTACCTCCCCATTAATCCACCAGACATCTTTCTTTGTTTGTTTTTTAAGCAAAACTCATGATCTAAGACTTTTGGACATTTATAGATAAATAGTCTTCTTCTCATGTCAACAGGTGTGATGATCTAGATAGAATAACTGCATCATCAGCATGAAGCAGAACTGTGATAGATTTACTGGCTAATTTAGGAGGGTGGAAATCTGGGTTATCCAAGAGCGCAAATAAAGATTGAAAAGAGGTGGGGCAAAAATGCATCCCTGTTTGACTCCCTTCTGTGTGGGTACAGACAGGGTCAGATGTCATTGGACATTGCATCGCACCCGAAGTGAGGTGTTCTCATGCAACATTCAGATAAGGAGAAACAACTGATGATCAATGGAGGAATTGGCAAGTTTACTCCCCAAGCGCTCCCAACAAATGGAGTCAAACCCTGCCTTAAAAGCTGCATACAGCGGTGAATACATTTCAGCCAGATGTTGTAGAATTTGGGCCTGATCAAGAGTCATCCGAATAGACATAAACTCCGCCTATTCCTCCCTTAGTATGTTCTCCTCTTCCAACCAGTCCGTGAGGTTAACATATAGAGGTCTAGAATATAATTTATGAATAATGCTCAGCAGACTGATTGATTGATAATGATAAGGGTCAGAGTGTTGGCCTTCCTTATATATGGGAACAATCACCGTTGTACCCCTCTCCTCTGGGATACAGGCAGTACGATCCAATATAATTAAAGAATCTTGCAAGTACAGGAGCCCACCATTCAAAATTTGATTTTAATAGTACAGAGGGTAGCTGATCCCTCCCCGGGGTCTTACCTGGTTTGGGTTGGGTCACTAAACTAGAAACCTCCTTGAGGGAAACTGAGTGAGGAAATCGGTAGAAATTCTATAGGAAAAGGGGCACTCCTTCAGGGGCAGACATCCCATACTATGCTTGAAAGTAGGTTACCCATGCATCTGCAGGGATGTGACAGCCCATCCTAGGTCCCCTGCCAGAGGAATGGACGGATTCAATCTTGAGTGTTCTTCATGTTCAAAGGTTTTGAGTTTCCCTAACTGCGCGGATGTGACAGAAGCTCAGTGGTAGAGCATCTGTTTGGCATGCAGATGGTCCCAGGTTCAGTCCCTGGTAGCATCTCCAGGCATGGCTGGGAAAGATCCGTGCCTGAAAACTTGGAGAGCTGCTGCCGGTCAGTGTAGACAATACTGAGCTAGATAGACTAAGGGTTAGAGAGCTGCATGGAACCAGGTTTGGGTGGCTCAATGGCGGCTGGGTGTCGCACCTTAATTGTGGGGGAGGGTTCCCTTACCCCTCCCTCCACTTTTCTACTGTTGGCACCAGGTATTTCCCAAGTCCTACAAAGCAGCAGCGTACTTCCCTGCTGCCCCATTTGCTCTTTGACTGGAAGCGGCTGTAAGTAGCTGGCACGCGTGTGTCCATGTTCAGGTCCAGCTTCTTCTGGCCATTTCCTGCCGAAGAACAAACGGGGCAGCAGGGAAGTATGCTGCCACCATGTAGCACTTGAGAAATAGTGGGCGTCAGTGGGGGGAAAGCAGAGGAAGGGGTAAATGCACTCTCCCCTGCCCCCTAAAGTGCGACCCCCACCTTTGAAGATCGAACTGCCCGGGTGCCCCTGAGCGAGTGGTGATGCAATGCACATAGGGTGCCAACCACCCCCATACCCACAAGCCCATGGGGTACTGGGATTTGTGGTTTTTTAGGTGTTCAGAGAGTAGATTCTCTGGTAGCAAGTGAGAGTGGATTCAAAAATTACTTGGGGCCCCCACCCCCCACAGGGAGGGCAGCAAGATGGATTTGGCTGGATTGGAAGCTGGCTCCACCTCCACCACCTCCACATCTGCCACGGGAGGAACCTTCTTCCCTGGCAGGGGAGGCCCTCCCTCCAACTGCTGCCTGGCCGCAGGCCCTGGCATAGTGCCAGG
The DNA here is from genome assembly GCF_027244095.1 of Hemicordylus capensis. Lineage (NCBI taxonomy): Eukaryota > Metazoa > Chordata > Lepidosauria > Squamata > Cordylidae > Hemicordylus > Hemicordylus capensis. The sequence goes on along the minus strand of NC_069670.1, from coordinate 22,767,688 downwards.
CAGACAAGAGAAGTCCAGCCTGTCCACCAAAGCAGGGGTAGGGGTGACTGGGGGAGGTCTAAGCTACTCTTGGTGTGGTCAGTGCCTGGATGGGAGGCTCATGGACGCCACCTTTGAGGTTGGGGCCATAGATCAGTGATGGAGCATCTGCCTTGCATGAAGGCTGCCGTTTCATTCCCTGGAAGCATCTCCAGGTAGGGCTGGGGGAAACTCCGGCTGGAAGCCCTGGAGAGCTCCTGCCAGTCACAGTCACAGTCAGAAGGGTTTCTGAGGACTCAGGGATGCATCTGTTCCCAGAAATCAGAACTGCCAGTTCAAAAACAAAGAGAACACGGATTGCAAGTATGCAGCAGAAGCTTTATTGAGAATGTGAAGGAAATGGCATCATATTAGAGGCCGCTGGGAGACAGAAGGAAACCTATGAATTCATATTGAGGAAAGCAGAGCAAAGTAGTGGGAGAAGAAGGGTGCCCAGTCCCCTCAAAGTCCAGGCCTGGATTTCAGCCATGCGTATACTTCAAGCTGAGAAATTTCCCCCCCTTTCTTTGTTCAAGCCACCCAAGGTTCAGGCTGGCAACCAGCGTTCCCTCTAACAGGGGTTCCCAGATGTTGTTGACGAAAAATCCCAAATCCCCAGCTGCAATGCCTCTTACTTGGGAATAACTGGAGTTGTTTTCAACAACATCAGGGGATTCCTGTTAGAGAAAACCCTGATGGGAATCCTCTTGTAAGGAGTTGAGGACAGAGGGGTGCAGATGTGGCTTTTCTATGTTTCTATGAGAATAAACATAAGGGAACTGCTGGATCTGACCAAAATCCTTCCAGTTCAGCCTCCTGTTTCCAACACTGGACAACAAGATACTACTGAGACGTCCACTAGCAGGGCTAAATGTTTCCATTCCAAATGTTTCCATTCCAAATAGCCCCTTCCCGCTTTTGCTCCCCAGTGCCTGGCATTCAGTGGCACACTAATCCTAGCATAGCTGTCAACCGCTCTATATTCTTCTGCTTCTGCTTTCATGCTTCACTTCTGGTCTTCCTGGAGGCATCTGGTTGGCCTTTGTTGGTTCCCGATGAAAACCTTACCTAGACTGAAAACCCAATGAATGAAGAAATGCTCGCTTAATACTTTTGTCATTTATGACAAAATCATTTGTCAAAAAATATAGAATAGTGTGCATAAATGGCCTCAGAACAGTAGTACAACTGCTGGTCCCCTGCAGACTTGACTACTGCAATGCACTCTGTGTGGAGCTGCCTTTGTACGTAGTCCGGAAACTGCAGTTCATCCAGAACGCGGCGGCCAGGTTGGTCTTTGGGTCATCTCGGAGAGACAATATCACTCCTATCTTAAAAGATCTACACTGGCTGCCAGTAAGTTTCCAGGCAGAGTACAAGGTTTTGGTTACAACCTATAAAGCCCTAAACAGTTTGGACCCTGGGTATTTAAGAGAATGTCTTCTTTGCTATTAACCACAGAGATCGCTCGTAATGTATTGATATTATAACAAATATGTATCTTAATTAAATTGTTGACCACTAACCATTAGGGATGCTGTCAAAAACTGTATAAAAGCACTCGCTCTTCCAAGACCTGCCAACAGCTTCACTCGACTCTCGCAGCATCTCTTGACTTTTGCTCTTCGGAGACGTTAGTATGTTTCTCTTCCCGTAGTCTTCTCTAGACCAGCTTGTATTCTTATTGGTTCTTGGGGTTGGCACTGAAGGCGAGGCTGGATCCAAAGGTGTGTTTTTCCACTCATAGAAAGGATTTTTCTGTGTATGGAAGAATCCTTCCACTTACGGAAAGGTGTCTTAGATGAACAGGAAGGTACCTTTGGAGCCAACCTCCCCCTGTGGATCATGGAGAGTTTTGGGCTCATGGAAGAAGGAGTCCTGTTGATAGCACACTCCTTCCACTTTCAGAAGAACACATTCTGTGAATGGAAGGCTAACTTTGGGAGCCAACCTTTCAAGACTTTAACATAATAAGCTGCAGTCTACTGAGTCAGACAATTGGTCCGTCTAGCTCAGTATTGCCTACACTGACTGGCAGGGTCTCTCTGTGGTTTCAGGTGAGACCAAGTCTCCATGGTCTTTCCCAGCCCTTCCTGGTGGAGAGGCTTGAGATTGAATGGAGGACCTTTGGCATGCAAGGCAGACCTGACAATGGCTCCATCTCCCGCTGTGCTTGAGGGGTTTCTTCCCCACGGATTAACACATCAACAGTGAATTTTCAAGAATAAATAGATGCCATCTCAACCACCTCTAGCATCTTCCCCAGTTTTTATATTCAGCCCCAGCTTCCCCAAGATAGACTTTCTGTCCATCTGAAAATCCTGGGCATGTTTTTATGGGAAGAGACATGAGACACAGATCCTGTAAAGTGGATCAGGCTGCACAACTTCAGCCCTCTGCAGATGTGGGATTACAGCTCCCATAATCTCCGGTGCTTTTCCACAGTGGTTGGGGATTATGGGAGTTGTAGTCCAAGAACAGCTGGAGGGCTAAAGGTGTGCAGCCCCACAATGTAATGTAATGTAAAACTTTATTTCGGTCGTAGACCAGCAATACAACAATATTAAAATAATAATGATAATAACAATAACAAGATGATAATATAAAATCAGACTACATTTATACGCATTTGGCATATTATATAACAATATTTGGCCACAATATGAATAACATCCGGATTAGGATTAGTGAGCAAATAGTTTAAATAGAAATCCTCTCCACGACCCGGAAAATTAATCAAAAGTGGGGCAATTTGTTGGCGTCTTATGTCTCTGTAATATTCACAATGCAGTAAAACGTGAGCAGTTGTTTCAACGTTACCAGATCCACAAGGGCATAATCTTGATGCGTATGGTATACCCTGGAATCTCCCATGGAGCACAGCTGTTGGGAGAGCATTTACACGGGCAAGTGTTAGAGCTCGTCTAAATTTTGGAATTAAAATGCTACTTAGATATGTAGCAGGCTTGAGCTCGGTGCACCTATGTAAATGCTTCTCGGTAACTTTGCATGATCCATCTGCAACTCCACGTCATGGATACATTGCACAATTTCTCTTCTGGCCTGATCAAAACCTAATCTAATAAAATTATCATGAGAGAATCCATATAATAGAAGTTTTTCTGTAATTGCCAATTTCCAATTGGATCTAAAGGAGTCTTCCAAAATTAAATGCACTAAGCCGACTTTCGTGAAAACCAATTTTAACCAGTAGAGTATGATAGATCTCCAATAATGTGATTCAAATCTAACCAGACCCACCTCCTTTCTCATAACAGTATTTGGGACACAACATGGCAGCTGTAATATAGTTCTTATGAACTTAGTTTGCAGTGTTTCTAACGGAGCAAAATTACTAAATGGGCCCAATTGTGCACCATACATTATCTGAGGATACACTTTGGCCAATAGTAATTTTATTGCAACAGGGATGTACAAAGCTCCCCGTGAAAAATAAAATGATTTGATCAGATTGATTGATAATTGGGCGCTCTGAATAATATGTTTTTGATGCGCAATACGGGAACCAGATGAGTGGAATACAACACCTAAGTATTTATAAGATTGAACTTGTTCAATTGTGTTCCCCTTCATGTTCCAGGTATATCTCTTTGGCCATTTAGCAAACACCAAAACTTTTGTCTTTTGGTGGTTTACCTCTATCATCTCTCTGTTACAAAATGAACTTAATTGTGCTAGTGCTCGATGTAGTCCTATGGGCGTCTGGGATATAAGGATCATATCATCTGCATACAGCAGGACTGCAATGTGTTTCTGTGCCAGTTTTGGAGGGTGCATAGACATGTCAGATAAACAGCTCACCACTGAGTTGATATAGATGTTAAATAAAGTAGGTGCCAAAATACAACCCTGCTTTACCCCTTTACTAGTTGGAACATCTGACGTTAAATAACCATACTGGTTGCAGCAGACCCGCAATCGAGACTTCTCATATAGTTTATAAATTAATAATAGTAATCTCTTATCAATTTCCAAATCTATTTGTTTTTGCCAGAGCCTGTCTCTTGATATGGAATCAAATGCCGATTTCAGATCTATAAATGCAGTATAAAGTGCAGCACCCGACTTAGCTGTATATTTTTCAACAAGATAATGGAGGGTCAGGGCATGTTCTGTAGTAGATCGACCTGTTCGAAAGCCAGCCTGTTCAACTGCAAGAATGTTCTTTTCCCCAATCCAGTCCACCAGCTTAATTGCTAAGTGTTTAGCATAAATTTTACTAATCACACTCAGGAGGCTTATTGGCCTATAATTTGCAGGATCACTCCGTTTACCTTTTTTGTATATTGGGACTATTATCGCCACTCCCCATTGTGGTGGAATTTTTGCCGTATTATCAATAAACGTGAACAGTGAGGCTAAAACTGGAACCCACCAGTCTAGGTTAGACAGAATCAACTCTATAGTAATATAATCGGTCCCAGGGGCTCTTCCTTTTTAAAATTGTCTTACAAGACCTTCTACTTCCGAGCAGGAGACCGAGTCTCATCTTGGGGGGTCAGTTATATATGCCTCGACATTCACCGTTATGGCGTCATTTCGTCTATACATTTCGTGAAAATGATTTTCCCATTTATCAGCTGGAATTATACAATCAGGTAAAGTGGGGGCTCTTCCTAATGAAGGTGCTACCAAGCGCCAAAAGGTGCTTTGATTTTTCAGTTTGGCCGCTTCTATTAACTCCTCCCCTCTCTGTATCATCCATTGAGATTTCTTTTGCTTTAATAGTCTCTTATATTGCCCTACAGCGGAGTCACTCCCCATCATTGGGGTTTCCATCTCTCAAAGCATGGTGATACAGATGAAAAAGGAGGAAAGGGGCAGAGGCTGTGTGCCCCGGAAGGAATGTGGTATTATTGTCAGTCTGGGGAAAGGAGGGACATTGCACAGTGTTACCAATCGAGTGCCAAGAAGGAAACCATCAGCTACAGCCTGCACTGAAGCTTCTGGAGGCTCCCAGAGCATGGTCTAAAAGCACTTGTTACAGCCACCTTGGTGATGCTAAGCAGGATTTGGTGTGGTCAGTGCCTGGATGGGAGGCTCAAGGATGCCACTTTTGGGGTTGGGGCCATAGATCAGTGTTGGAGCATCCGCCTTGCATGCAGAAGGCTGCCGTTTCAGTCCCTGGCAGCATCTCCAGGTAGGGCTGGGGAAAACTCCAGCCAGAAGCCCTGGAGAGCTGCTGCCAGTCAGAGTAGACACTATTGAGCTGGATGGACCAAGGGTCAGACTCTGTCGAAGGCAGCTTCCTGTGTGTTCCTAAAAGAGTGCCATGTCCCCCGTAAGTTTTAATTCAGACAGAAGGGTTTCTGAGGACTCAGGGAAGCACATGCTCTGAGAAATAAGAGCTTCCAGTTCAAAAACCAAGAGACCACGAATTGCAAGAATGCAGCAGAAGCTTTATTGAGAATGTGAAGGAAATGGCATCATATTAGAGGCGGCTGGGAGACAGAAGGAAACTGATGAATTCATTTTGAGGACAGCAGAGCAAAGTAGTGGGAGAAGAAGGGCGCCCAGAGCTCTCAAAGTCCAGGCCTGGATTTCAGCGATTCTTCAGTCTCAGGGTTGTCGGTTCCTGGTCATTATGATCAGTCCTTTGCAGTTATTGGGTCTATCGGCAGATGCTCCCACAGGGTCCCAGGAGAGAGCTTCTTCCAAGATATCCACCCCTCCCCTGGCTGAGAGCTCCGTAACCCAGACTCCCCTGGGCACCTGCTCCTACTATCCCGGAACCCCCAACGGCACAGGGAGTGATTCCTCCCACGGAGACCCGCTCTCAGCTAGGTAACAGGATGGGTCCTGGGATGGTCACCGAGATGGAGGGAGGCTGCCGAAGCCTCCTAATCCATAGCCAAGGCCACCAAAGCCACTGCCAAGACCGCCATAGCCAAGACCTGCGGAGCCAAAACCCATCACTGGGCTAGAGGCACAAGATGGGACGGTGCAGGCTGGTCCACAGAAAGACATTGCTGAGATCTCTGAAAGTATAAGCATGCATATGTATTCAGTACTTGGTTTGGGCCCCTTTTGCAGCAATTACTGCCTCAGTACGGCGTGGCATGGATGCTATCAGCCTGTGGCACTGCTGAGGTGTTATGGAAGACCAGGATGCTTCATTAGCGGCCTTCAGCTCTTCTGCATTGTTTGGTCTCATGTCTCTCATCCTTCTCTTGGCAATGCCCCATAGATTCTCTATGGGGTCAGGTCAGGCGAGTTTGCTGGCCAATCAAGCACAGTACACTGTATACTTTTCAGAGGACCGATATTGTTCTATTCTTCAATCCTTGTCTTCTTGGTTCCATGTTATTTTCTAATTTTCTGAGATTGTGGATTTGGGGTTTTCATGAGCTGTACGCCATGATCATCACAATTATATCAAATTAAGGCTTGACTTATCTCGCTTTGCATGTAATGCGTCTGTCTCATATATCAGTTTCACCTTTTCATTTGCATTACTGAAATGAATGGACTTTGGCACGATATTCTCATTTTCCGAGTTTCACCTGTATATTTCAACTTCAGTCAGCAGAATGCTATTCCAGGATCACCCAGATCCATAAAAGAACAGGTGAGATGGCCACAATGCTGTGATCACACACATAACAATGTCAACCATATGGATTCATTAGGCAGATGAGTGTTTTCTCTGGTCCCTAATGAGCATGCCGGGAACAAGGGTTGACTCCTTGCTAATGGGCCTTAAGGAATGGCAGAAACATGCTTAGCTCTGCCTCTCCTGATCTCTTCAGAGAGCTGAGCCTCCTTGCTGAAAGAAAGGAGACCAGCTGGGGAGAGGATCAAGGAGAGAGCGCTGTACTTGGAGAATGGAATCGTTCATGGGATTAGATAGTGACAAGGGATCCCTATGACTATGTGTTGCCCTGCCAGGAGAGGCGGGGAGGGGAGGGATTGGTGAAGTGACGTGATAAGAGTCAGTTGCCTCATTTGACAAATCGGAGAAGGATCGGAAGGGTGCTGAGTTCTTGGCATGAACCACAACACAACATAGACCCCAGAGGAAGAGGCTGTTGTGATCCCCGAGTCTGATCCCCCCAGCCAAGACATACCCTGAGGAGGTGAAGGGAGAAGCAATATGAAGTCATCTGGCTTCAGGACTAAGGGGCCCTGTGTCTCCTGAACCCCTTTGTTGGCCTGAGGATGCCCCCTTGCCCTCTTTGTTGTCCTCCAGCTCAGGAGGAGGAGAGCTGGTCTTCATAAGCTACACGAGAACATAAGAATAACCCTGCTGGATCAGGCCCAAGACCTGTCTAGTCCAGCATCCTGTTTCACACATTGGCCCACCAGATGTCTCTAGGAAGCCCACAGGCAGGAGGTGAGGGAACACCCTTCCTCTTGCTGAAGCTCCCCTGCCACTGGTCTGATGGGAGTGAGCATGAATTGTCTCCTCTGCTAAGCTGGGTCTGCCCTGGTTTGAATTTGGATGTGGGACTACATGGGGGAGCTATCTGAGGTAGGATGGGGGTCATAGCTCCGTGGAAGAGGATCTGCTTCACCTGCAGAAGGTCCCAGGTTCAACCCCTGGCAGGGCTGGGAGAGACACATGCCTGAAACCTTGGAGGGCTTCTGTCAGTCAGTGTAGACCAGGGATTCTCAATGTTGGATCCCCAGATGTTATTGGACTTCAACTCCCATAATCCCCAACCAAAGGCCACTGGGGCTTGGCTTTATGGGAGTTGAAATCCAATAACATCTGGGGACCCAACGTTGAGCATCCCTGGTGTAGACAATATTGTGGATCAAGGGTTTGACTCAGAATAAGGCAACATCCTAGATTCCTAAGAGGAGGTTGAAGCTGTGCCAGCTCCATCATCATCACTTGTGGTTCAGCTATGCTGCAGCCAGTGACCACAAAAGGTGTGGGCATCTTAAGGTTTCCAGCACTCCCGACCAGAGATGTGGCTAGGGTCAGGTTAGCAAGTTGGCAAGGTTAACCAAGAGTTGGACCATGAACGTTGGATGTGTGCCCAACATGCTGAACTCTGAAGAAACAGCTGAACAAGAGTACTAGTTTGAGGAAGGACTTTATTCCCTGAAGCCTGAGGGTACAGAAGAAAAGATCAGAGTGGGAAGTGATCACAAAAAAAGTCGCAATTGCATGGATTCATTAGGCAAATGAGTACTTTCTCTGGCCTCTAATTAGCATGCCTGCAACAAGAGGGGGCCTCCTTGCAAATGGGCCTTGAACACCCCAAGGCATGGCAGAAAAACGCTTTGCTCATTTTTCTCTTATCTCCCAAGCTCTGCAGACAGCCAAGTCACCTTGCTACAAGAAAGGAGACCTGGGGAGAAAAGAAAGCACCGTGCTTGGAAAATGCAACCAGATAAGAATTACATCCCAACAAGGGACCTGTGTGACCATGGAAGAACCTTCCATGAGGGGTGGCGAGGGGATACAGGTGCCTCAGCTGGCAAATTACTGGGGTGCCAGAAGGGTGCCAAGATGTTGACGTGACCCCTGAGCCTGACCCCAAGTGGAGGATCAAACTCTGAGACAGACCCCGAGGACTCAGAGCAAGAGGTTGCTGTGATCCCTAAGTCCGATCCTCCACAATCCAAGACAGACCCTGAGGATGCCGGGGGAGAAGCTGTATGCAAGGCTCCCTTGCTCCAGGACCCGGGGGAGATGCATCTCCTGAGCCTTCTCTTCAATCCAAGGATGCCCACCTAGCCTTCAACATCCTCCTCCAGCTCAGGAGGAGGAGAGCTGGCCTTGTGGTCACTGACTGATTGATGAAGTGCCGTCAAGTCGGTCTCAACTCTTAGCGACCACATAGATAGATTCTCTCAAGGATGATCTGTCTTCAAGTTGACCTTTAAGGTAGGGATGTGCACAAATCGCTTTTTTTGTTTCGGTTTGTACCCGAATCAAATCACCCCAATTTGTTTTGGGTTCAAATAAGCCCCCTCGAATCACCCCAGATTCGATTTGTACCCGAATTTTGCAAATGTGAATCTGAATCGATTCGGGGCAAAAAAGGGGTCCCAGGGGCAAATGACTCTCAGTAGTGCATTCACTGCTGTCGTAACCACGTCAAGGTGTTCCGATGCAAGGTGTTATGAGCCCTATTTCCCAAACGTAGAGGATTCTACCATTCAAAACCCTCTGTGCACTATCTAGTGACCCCCCAACCCAGTTCCTCTTGAGGAAATACTAGCTATTGCTTGAAGTACAGGGGTTATTATTACTCACGAATACAGAACAGCATAACACCATAGATTGTGAGCCCTTTGGGGAGAGGGGTCCATCTTATTTATTTCTTATTTCTCTGTGTAAACCACCCTGAGCCATTTTTGGAAGGGCAGTATAGAAATTGAATAAATAACAAATAAATAACATGGACAGCTGTTTTCGGGAGACAAATAGAGCTTCCTTGCAAAGAAGTTTCCAAAATGAATGGTGGGACAATTTAGCTTGTTTTCATCATTGGGTAATGAGGGCGATTAAAACCTAGCCAGGGTGTGTGTGTTGCAAAAAACTCATCGTCATCAAATTCAGATCATGCATTCCTGCAAAAGGGAGCATACGTGACTTTTGAAGTGCTTTGATGAGCTCCAGTCCCTCCCTGAGGTGTTTTAAGTGGTTTGCTCGACAGCTTGGAGACTGAAGCCAGTCAGGTTGAGGTCGAAAAGTTGACTGCAAAATAAATAGGCATTGGGTGGTTAACATGGCATCAAAACAAATAGCTTAGCTATTATTCACTCTTTCTGTTTGGTAAACTCATTTTGGCCCAGGGGATAAAGAAGTGTCAGCAACAACCCAATAAAAGGATAGCTGGAGTGACGAAGCATCCTAACTGCAAGGCAGGCTGGTGTACCTCTATAAAAGCTGTGCATTCCCTCTGTCCTTCCATCAGCTTCATTCGACTCTTCTGTCTTCACTGCATCTTCTCAGAGAAGCCGGTAAGTCCATTTTCTTGGTGGTGTTTTGATAGAGTCTCGTTGACACAGATCTTGGTGGATCTTCCACCTTGAGTCTTCTGTTCTTCAGAATATGGAGCGGTTGACAGCTAGTCTAGGATTAGTGTGCCACTGAATGCCAGGCAATGGGGAGCAAAAGTGGGAAGGGGCTATTTTCTTTTTGCCAGGCTTTGTGGACCTCCCAATGGTATCGCGTCTGCTGTTGGAAACAGGAGGCTGAACTGGAAGGATTTTGGTCTGATCCAGCAATTCAGTTATGTTCATTCTCATAGAAACATAGAAAACTGCTTAGACTGAGTCTGACCCTTAGCCCCGCCAAGCGTCAGTAATGTCTACACTGACTGGAAACAGCTCCTCGAGGTTTCAGGCAGGAGACGCTCACCCCCCAATTAAGAGATACCAGTTGTTTGAACAAGGAAAGGTGGACATTTCTCAGCTTGATGTGTACTCTCTCAAGACAATCACAATCCTTTCTGCTTCTATGTTGGGTCTCTTTGAGGATACGTTCCCAGGAGAGACTTTGGAGAATTTTCTCTGATGGTTTTGTCACATCCCTGAGTGAAGCTCAGTTCACCGTAATGTGATGCTCAACCATTTCTGTTTCAGACTCGCCTCCACCTCCTCAGCAATGTCTTTCTGTGGACCAGCCTGCATCGTCCCATCTTGTGCCTCTTGCCCAGTGGTGGGTTTTGGCTCCGCAGGTCTTGGCTACGGCGGTCGTGGCAGTGGCTTTGGTGGCCTTGGCTATGGATTAGGAGGCTTCGGCTATGGTGCTGGTGCTGGTGCCTTGGGCGCTGTAGGAGGCAGCACAAGCTCTGGAGAGCTCGGTACACTGGCCGGGGTAAACCCTCCACCCATCAACCAGATCCCCGAACTAGAGATTGTGGCCCAGCCTCCCCCCTTCTTGGTGACCCTCCCAGGACCCCTCCTGTTCCCTAGGTGAGAGCGGGTCTCCGTGGGAGGCATCACTCCCTGAGGCTGAGGCATGGCTGAAATACAGGTCTGGACTTTGAGAGGTCTGGGCACCCTTCTTCTCCCACTACTTTGCTCTGCTGTCCTCAAAATGAATTCATCACTTTCCTTCTTTCTCCAAGCCGCCTCTAATATGATGCCATTTCCTTCTCATTCTCAATAAAGCTTCTGCTGCATTCTTGCAATTGGTGGTCTCTTGGTTTTTGAACTGGCAGCTCTGATTTCTGGGAAGAGCTGCTTCCCTGAGTCCTCAGAAACCCTTCTGTCTGAATGAAAACTTACGGGGGACGTGGCACTCTTTTAGGAACATACAGGAAGCTGCCTTCGACAGAGTCTGACCCTTGGTCCATCCAGCTCAATAATGTCTACTCTGACTGGCAGCAACTCTCCAGGGCTTCTGGCTGGAGTTTTCCCCAGCCCAACTGGAGATGCTGCCAGTGACTGAAAGGGCAGCCTTCTGCATGCAAAGCGGATGCTCCAACACTGATCTAAGGCCCCAACCTCAAAAGTGGCATCCTTGAGCCTCCCATCCAGGCACTGAACACACCAATTCCTGCTTAGCATCACCAAGGTGGCTGTAACAAGGGCTTTTAGACCATGCTCTGGGAGCCCCCAGAAGCTTCAGTGCAGGCTGTAGCTGATGGTTTCCTTCTTGGCACTCAGTTGGTAACGCTGTGCAATGTCCCTCCCTTCCCCAGACTGACAATAATACCACATTCCTTCCGGGGCACCGAACCTCTGCCCCTTTCCTCCTTTTTCATCCGTATCACCATGCTTTGAGAGATGGAAACCCCCATGATGGGGAGTGACTGCGCTGTAGGGTTCAACAGTGTGAGTTGAGAAGGCCCAGATTCAGATCTCACTTTTGCTATAGATTCACTTGGGGGCTTGAGCAAGGGACTCTTTCTCAACCTATTATTATTTAATAATAATAATTTAAGAGAGCACCTTCTTCATTACAAGCCCCATCGCCCATTGAGGTCCATCTCTGAGGAGGTCCATCTCCAACTCGTTTGGTGGCTACACAGAGACGGGCCTTCTCAGTCGCTGCCCGGAGATTGTGGAATGTGCTCCCTGCTGAGATACGATCCTCCCTCTCTCCGGTAATTTTCAAAAAACACCTGAAAACCCACCTTTTCGCCCAAGCTTTCTCAGCTTCCTAATATTTTGGGTTTTAATCTCTGGTTTATTTTTAAATTGTTACATTGTTTTTAAGATTTTGTAGGATGCAAAAACCCCGCTAGCATGCAGTAGATTTTGCTGAGGTGACATAGGTGAAGGATTGGAACCATTCAATGGAGGGAGGAGCAATGTGGTAACTTACTACTAACACTCCAATGCAATCAGGCCCATAGCCACTAGAGGGCAGTCACTCCCAAGAAGCAGCCGTCCCTCCATCCTTACTGGTCCACACTGGGAAGACCTGTTTATTTCAAGAACCAAAGGGAGCATGTTCTGAACATACTCCGTGGACCGAGGACTCCAGCTGCTGGGGAAACCACCAGCGAAGGAAGTCTATTGCTTTTTGACAATGTGTCACAGTTTCGATGCCCTGCGCACAAGGGCAGATTCGACTGGTCATAGGAATTTTAGGGTACCTTCCCTCCAGTACAGCATATGGAAGTGTGTTAAATCATGCCAGGGAGAAGGCACTTCTCTGGGACAAGGTAGTTAAATTCTTTATATAGTGGTCTGGTTTATGGTAATTTGTGAAACTACCAAGAAAGTTTCTTGCAGAAATTAGTGCCAGGTTGCTCTGCTTTTCAGTGTCTCCTATACATTGTTTTATAAACCTAGCAGCATCAAGAGGTTTGCCCAGAGGCATTAGAAATTGAGGGGAGCATTCAGGTTTGTACAACATAGCATAGATTTGTTACGCCAATTAGAATGGGAGCTGTCTTACAAAACAACGGGGATTCGTCTTTTAGAGTTGAAGATGATTTTAATCTAACGGTTGAATACATGGATCCAAACCTTGGACTCCACTCTTGTTAGGCTGGCCTCCACCCATAGAATGACATTGGGCACACATCTGGGGGCCGAGAATAGAACACACAAGAATTTTGATTGGAACTTCTCCATTTGTTTAAAGGTATGCAGAGCACAAATAGCAGCACCATACACCAACTGTGAGAGCACTTTAGCCTCATAAGCCTTAACTGCAGCAGCTGTTCAGTGGCCATCTCTCTGGAAGAAGAACTTTAAGATAGCAGAGGCCCTCTTCTGAGTGTCAGTTGCAACATGCTCACAGTGGTAGAAAATACTGAGCTAGATGGACAAAGGGTCTGACTTGGCAGAAGGCAGCTTCCTATCTTCCGATGGATGGTGGGGGTCCCACAGGGTCCCAGGAGAGAACTTCTTCCAAGATATCCACTGCTCCACTGTGGACATTGCAAAAAACTCATCGGTAATGAGTAGTGATTGAAACCCATCGGTAATGAGAGTGATTGAAACCCAGCCAGGGCACGTACCGCGGGCACTGCAAAAAACTCATCATCATCACATGCAGATCACTCATTCCTGCAAAAGGGAGAATGGGTGACTTTTGAAGTGCTTTAATGAGCCCCAGTCCCTCCCTGAGGTGTTTTAAGTGGTTCACTAGAAACTGAAACCAGTCAAGTAGAAGTCGAAGAAAGGAGACTGTGAGATAAATAGGCACTGGGTGGTTAACATGGCATCAAAACAAATAGCTTAGCTATTTTTCACTCTTTCTGCTTGGTAAGCTGTTTTTGGCCCTGGGGATAAAGAAGTGTCAGGAGCAAGGCAATAAAAAGTTAGCTGGAGTGATGGAGCATCCTAACCGCAAAGGAGGCTGGTGGACCTGTATAAAAGCTGTGCATTCTATTGTATCTGTCCATTTCTCTAGCAGGGGGCCTAGGTTGGGCTGTCACTCCCTGCAGATGTGTGGGTAACCTACTTTCGAGCATTGTATGGGATGTCTGCCGCTGAAGGAATGCCCCTTTCCCTTTAGAATTTCTACCAAATTGGCACTCAGTTTCCCTCAAGGAGGTCTTTAGTTTAGTAACCCAACACAAGCCGGGTAAGACCCCATGGTTGGATCATATACCCTCTGCACTGTTCAAATCAAATTTGAATGGTGGGCTCCTGTATTTGCAAGATTCTTTACTTATATGGACCGTACTGCCTGTATCCCTGAGGAGTGAGGTACAACGGTGATTGTTTCCATCTATAAGGAAGGCCAACACTCTGACCCTTCTCATTATTGACCAATCAGTCTGTTGAGCATTATTCATAAATTATATTCTAGACATCTATATGTTAACCTCACGGACTGTTTGGAACAGAAGAACATACTAAGGGAGGAACAGGCGGGGTTTATGTCCATTCGGATGACTCTTGATCAGGCCCAAGTTCTACAACATCTGGCTGAAAAGTATTCACCTCTGTATGCAGCTTTAAAGGCAGGGTTTGACTCCATTTCTAGGGAGCGCGTGGGGAGTAAATTTGCCAATTCCTCCATTGATGGTCGGCTCTTTCTCCTTATCCGAATGTTGCATGAGAATACCTCACTTTGCGTGAGATGCAATGTCCAATGACATCTGACCCTGTCTGTACCCACACAGAAGGGAGTCAAACAGGGATGCATTTTTGCCCCTCTTCTTTTCAATCTTTATTTACGTTCTTGCATAACCCAGATTCCCACCCTCCTAAATTAGCCAGTAAATCTATCACAGTTCTGCTTCATGCTGATGTTGCAGTTATTCTATCTATATCATCACATCACATTTCTCAGGGAGTTTTCCTGTATAGCCCCAGCTGTTGTTCTACTGAAATATCAACCAAAGAGAAATTCATAATGAATATCATAGTTCCTCCCAAAGGGCGGAGGCAGGAACGGGGACGGGGACTTCTGTGAACCTTCAAGGGAAGCCTAAATTAATTTCTAGAAAGGAAGGGGACATTTCACAGTAGGGTTCTGCATTTTTTTGACCCAGTCATCCCTTATGAAAAGTGACTCCCACACCCCACTTGGTGGTAGTTTGGATAGACTGTGAAATGGGACAAAAACAATTCATCCATTCAGAGTGAGGGCAAGAATCAATGCCCTCACTCTGATTTGGCTTTGGGAAATCACCACACAGCCAAATTTGATTGGCCATCTGGTAATAACCAAGCTGGCAAGAGGATCCCTGATAGGTTGTCCCACCTCAGCAGCGAAAAGAAGAACTCTAATCTGAAAATCACAGTTAAGCAGCTCCTGAGAAGGGGGCGGTGAAGAGGAGTGCCCCTCGTTATTATGGTGACTGAGATGGGGGGGGGGATATATTGTCTTGTCCCATGTCCCTGGTGGTAGGCCAAGCCCCCTTCCAAGACCAATTCCTGCAAGCTTTCAAAATGTGTGGGGTTGGGGAGAAGGAAAGGCTTCCAGAAGCCTTCTCTTGAAAGGGAGGAGAATCACTCCTCGCAAAGCTTGGCAGGGCCAGATTGCACCCAAAGAGGCAGATATGAGGGGCATTTTACCACCCTGTTCATGCCCCAATCATCTGCCGCCTGAGGCAATTGCCTCCCCTTGCCTCATGAAAGGACCATGAATGAAAGAGAATCAAAAAATTAAAAAATTGGAAGAGGTGGGTCCTTTGGATAATGTTTTGATCACCAATGTTAATGTTTTGATCACCCCGAGCTCTCTTTTCCCAAATGAAAATATTCACCACCCAACACAGCTCAGTCTTCATTTTGAGCATGTAAATTTAATGCTGGGAATGTGTTCAGGCTTGCATGCAGGGGTATCCATTCTGAAATGAAATGAACACATGCATACATTCCAGTAGCAGTAAAATGAGTATTGTGTTCTGAATGCGTTCCTCCTCTGTGAACCAGGACATGCTGAACGCTGCATGGGCATAGGCAGAACCAAATGTATTATTACATTTGAAATGTGATGCTACAAAACCAGAGATGACGTTCATACTGAAGGAAGGCCATGCCCGTCTTCAGGGCTCCTGGCCTTCCTTTCTGTTCTTAACAACTTGTCCCAGTCAGAAAAACAACTCCGGTTGTTCCCAAATTATCTTCTGGAGAGAACCAGAAATGCCAGCTGCCCAGAGGGATGAACTGCGTCGATTTCAAGGAACTACAGAGGAACAGAAAATCATCATCTTATTCTCAGTCTTTTGCTTAAAGCAGCAGGAATTGTCTACAACAACAACAACAACTATTTATATACCGCTTTTCGACAAAAATTTCCAAAGCGGTTTACAGAGAGAAATAATAAATAAATAAGATGGCTCCCTGTCCCCAAAGGGCTCACAATAATAAACAAAGAAACATAAGATAGACACCGGCAACAGCCACTGGAGGTCCTGTGCTGGGGGTGGATAGGGCCAGTTACTCTCTCCCTGTTAAATAAAGAGAATCACCACGTTAAAAAGGTGTCTCTTTGTCCAGTTAGCAGGGGAGTTCTACAGTATAACACATTGTCTATAACACATTGTCCATCTCCACCGTAAGGCCTAATTCAGTCATTTCTTGGACCCGACATCCCACAGAAAGAGAAATATCTGGATTACCCCCTTGAAACATATTGCCTCAGTGCTGTTCCATATACACTTGCTTCTGGTTCTGAAGCCCAGTTCAGCACTAGTGTTCATCCAGACTGCCTTAAATGATTTAGGAGGAATAGATCTGAAGGACCAATTCTTCCCACCATGTGATGCCCCCATACTGAGGCTGTTGGCATGACCAGAGATCCCTGGGCAGGAGAGGGTTAAACCAGGGATTGGTTTAATTGGGGAACCATGCATGCATGTGTCAGTTGGGGAACCATGAACTCACCTGACCTAGCTGTGCCGAAGCTGAGTAGCCCAGAATCGCTACCCAGGTTAAAAGGAAGGTAGGAAGGCAACCAAGACTGTCCTACCCTTTCTTTGGTTATCTGTGAGTACAATTTGACATAAATGTGGCTTGGGCTGCCAGCAGCCATGTTTCTCATAGAGTTCTACAGTACTGAGGTCTGACTCTTCTGTGCTCCATGTTGCATTATGGGATACTGGAGGACGGAGCTCAGATTTTCTTCCCTCCTGGAGAGCATGGCACCCCAGTCGTCTAGGGGGTTGGGTAAGGTCATACGACAGGCCTGAGGCATGGGCCTGTCTCCCCTCCAGCCCACCCCACACATGGTCATGAGAACAGGCTCACTGTGTTGGTCATTGGTGCCTTCTCTGTGGTGACCCCGCCTCATTAACAGTGTTTCAGTGGGTCGCCCAGACGTTTTTCTTCCACTGTGGTTTTAGGCTGCAGTCCAAAATCGATTCCAGGAAAGCCTGAGAAAGACTCTTGTATGTACTCTCAAGAGCTGCTGCCAGTCATTGTAGACAATATTGAGTCTCATGGACCGAAGTTCAGACTCAGTAGGTAACTGGGCAATGGGAATATTTTAACATTTGTTTATTTATTTCTTTAACATATTTATATACCACCCAAAACGCAAGCCTCTGAGCGGTTTACGACAATACAATAAAAACAACAAATTAAAAGGTGAAAACATAACAATATGCAACATAATGTTGCTTTTAATTAAACTTTACATATCAAGCAAAATATCCAGCAGAGTTGTAATTACCATGAAAGCAATCAAAGGAAATTATTGAATTGAAAGGAACGAGTCCTACTCAGCAAATAATAACAGTTTTTTTTCTAGAATAATTTGTGCTAATCCAAGCATTCGAGTGAGAAGCTCAACAAGTCGCTAATTAAAGCTCTGGACAAAAAGGGACTTTCCCCAAGGATAGGAAAATGGTATATAAGCATGGCCAGTTCCTTAGATTATCTAAAGAGCCAATGTTTTACTGGCTTTCTCAAAGCTGTAATGGAGATGGAGGAGTGGATCCTACTGGGAGAACATTCCCAAGTCTTGCTACATGCAATTTTAGAATATTTTTAGTTTTATTTTATTTAATATATTTCTATACTGCCTAAAACGCAAGTCCTCGGGGAGGTTTACAAAACAATAAAAACAGCCAATAAAAGATGAAAACATTTCAACACATTAAAAAGTTAAAACTCTTAAAACACAATTAAAACAATTAAAACAGTATCTAATTCAAAGCCTGGGTGAACAAATGCATTTTGACTGCCCTTTTAAAAGTTGTAAGAGATGGGGAGGCTCTTATTTCAGTGGGACGTATGTTCCAAAGCCTTGGGGCAACAATGGAGAATGCCCGTCCCCAAGTAGCCACCAGATGAGCTGGTGGCAACTGAAGATGAACCTCTCCAGATGATCTCATTGGGCGATGTGGTTAATAGCAAAGAAGACATTCTCTTAAATACCCAGGGCCCAATCTGTTTAGGGCTTTATAGGTTGTAACCAAAGCCTTGTACTCTGCCCGGAAACTTACTGGCAGCCAGTGTAGATCTTTTAAGATAAGGAGTGATATGGTCTCTCCGAGATGACCCAGAGACCAACCTGGCCGCCGCATTCTGGACTCACTGCAGTTTCCAGACTACATACAAAGGCAGCCCCACATAGAGTGCATTGCAGAAGTCAAGTCTGGCGGGGACCAGCAGATGTACTACTGTTCTGAGGCCATTTATCTGCACTATTTTATATTTTATGACAAATGATTTTGTCGTAAATGACAAAAGTATTATACGAGCATTTCTTAATTCATTGGGTTTTCTGTGTAGGGAGGGTTTCCATCGGGTACCAACAAAGGCCAACCAGATGCCTCCAGGAAGTCCAGAAGAGAAGCATGAAAGCAAAAGCCCCGGATCTCCCCTGTGACTGGGATAAGAGGCCCTAACTCGAAGGTAGATCATCTGCCTTGAATGCGGAACCCAGGTTCAATTCTTGGCAGTGTCTCCAGGTAGAGCTGAGAGAGACTCTTGCTCAAATCTTTGGCGAAGCCGCTGCCAGTCCATTCAGACAATACTGAGCTAGATAGACCAAAGGAACGACCTGGTATAAGGCAGCTTAATATGTTTCTGAGAAGGAACATAAAATAATAGCCCCTGTTTCACCCCTGTGGCTGGCATCCAATCACACACAAAACCTGCACGTCATGTCAGCCTCACACTATGCTGAAGAACAACAGATTCAAGGTGGGAGAGCCACCAAGCTCTATAGCAACGAGACCCGATCAAAACACCACCAAGAAAACGGACTTACTGGCTGCTCTGAGAAGATGCAGTGAAGACAAGTTGAACGAAGCTGATGGAAGGACAGAGGGAACACATAGCTTTTTCCTACAGGTCCCCCAGCCTCCCTTGTGGTTAGGATGCTCCAGCTAACATTCTCCAGCTAACCTCACTCCATGATGTCACTCCATGCTCCAGTTAACGTCACTCCAGCTAACATTCGGCTGGGTTGCTGACACTTCTTTCCACAACTTTGACTCAGTAGAAGGGAACTTCCAATGTGGATAGATACTATGTGGGTATCTTGAAAGGTGAGAATGAGGGCTGGGGAAACAGGGAAGTGCTAAGGAGTTACTACAGCAGCAACATCAGGAGGGCTCTGGTGGATTATCTCAATGGTGGGTTTAGTACAGCACCCTGTTTCCCAGATCAGACAACCAGATACTTCTAGGAAGCCAACCAGTAGAGTCAAAAAGCAATAGACTTCATTCACTGTTGGTTTCCCCAGCAACTGACGTCCTCAGTCCACGGAGTATGTTCTGAGCATGCTCCCTTTGGTTCTTAAAATAAACAGGTCTTCCCAGGGTGGGCCGGTAAGGATGGAGGGACGGCTGCATCTTGGGGAGGAGTGAGTGCCCTCTAGTGGCTATGGGCCTGCTTGCAGTGGAGTGTTAGTTCTAAGTTACCACATCATTGCTTCTTCTTCCATTGGATGGTTTCAATTCCTCACCTACGTTGCCTCAGCAGTCTTTACTGCATGCTAGCGAGGTAGGTATACATCCACCCCAGAGCGCATCTGGGGTCCTGAGGTTCAAAAAGAGAACCTTGCACAAGCCCCCAAGCGATAGGTGGTGATACGGATGGTCAACATGGTGATACGGATGAAAAAGGAGGAAAGGGGAACAGGCTGTGTGCCCCGGAAGGAATGTGGTATTAATGTCAACTTGGAGAGGGGAGGGACATATCATGGTGTTTCCAAGTGAGGGCCAAGAAGGAATCCTTCAGCTACAGCCTACACTGAAGCTTCTGGAGGGTCCCAGAGCATGGTCTAAAAGCACTTGTTACAGCCACTTTGGTGATGCTAAGCAGGATTTGGTGTGGTCAGTGCCTGGATGGGAAGCTCAAGGATGCCACTTTTGAGGTTGGGGCCATAGATCAGTGATGGAGCATCCGCCTTCCACGCAGAAGGCTGCCGTTTGAGTCCCTGGAAGCATCTCCGGGTAGGGCTGGGGAAAACTCCAGCCAAAAGCCGTGGAGAGCTGCTGCCAGTCAGAGTAGACACTACTGAGTTAGATGGACCACGGGTCAGACTCTGTCAAAGGCAGCTTCCTGTGTGTTCCTAAAAGACTGCCATGTCCCCGGTAAGTTTTCATTCAGACAGAAGGGTTTCTGAGCTACCGAGACTCACGGAAGCATCTTTTCCCAGAAATCAGAGCTGCCAGTTCAAAAACCAAGAGAACACGAATTGCAAAAACGCAGCAGAAGCTTAATTGAGAATGTGAAGGAAATGGCATCAAATTAGAGGCGGCTGGGAGACAGAAGGAAACGGATGAATTCATTTTGAAGACAGCAGAGCAAAGTAGTGGGTGAAGAAGGACGCCCAGTCCCCTCAAAGTGCATGCCTGGATTTCAGCGATGCCTCAGTCTGAGGGTTGCCGGTTCCTGGTCACTATGAT
The DNA here is from genome assembly GCF_027244095.1 of Hemicordylus capensis. Lineage (NCBI taxonomy): Eukaryota > Metazoa > Chordata > Lepidosauria > Squamata > Cordylidae > Hemicordylus > Hemicordylus capensis. The sequence goes on along the minus strand of NC_069670.1, from coordinate 22,746,965 downwards.
CAGTCCTTTGAAGTTATTGGGTCTATTGGCAGATACTCCCAAAGGGTCCCAGGAGAGAGCTTCTTCCAAGATATTCACCCCACCACTGGCCCAGAGCTCTGTAACCCAGACCACCCCCCAGGCACTCTTTTTTCACTCTTTCTGCTTCTTAAGCTCATTTTGGCCCAGGGAATAAAGTGGTTTCAGCAGCAGCATCCCTATAGAAGCTCAGGTGGAGTGATGGAGCATCCTAACCGCAAGGGAGGCTGGTGGACCTGTATAAAAGCTGTCCATTCCCTCTGTCCTTCCATCAGCTTCATTCGACTCTCCTGTCTTCACTGCATCTTCTCAGAGAAGCCGGTAAGTCCATTTTCTTGGTGGTGTTTTGATAGATTCTCGTTGACACAGAGCTTGGTGGATCTTCCACCTTGAGTCTTCTGTTCTTCAGAATATGGAGCGGTTGACAGCTAGGCTAGGATTAGTGTGCCACTGAATGCCAGGCACTGGGGAGCAAAAGGGGAAAGGGGCTATTTCCATTTCGCCCTGCTTGCGAACATCTCAGTAGTATCTTGTTGTCTACTGTTGGAAACAGGAGGCTGAACTGGAAGGATTTTGGTCTGATCCAGCAGTTCTCTTATGTTTATTCTCATAGAAACATAGAAAAGCCACATCTGCACCCCTCTGTCCTCATCTCCATACAAGAGGGTTCCCATCAGGGTTTTCTCTAACAGGAATCCCCTGATGTTGTTGACTACAACTCCAATTATCCCCAAGTAAGAGGCATTGCAGCTGGGGATTTGGGAGTTTTAGTCAACAACATCTGGGAATCCCTGTTAATGGGAACACTAGTTGCCACCCTGAACCTTGGGTGGCTTGAACAAAGAAAGGTGAAACATTTCTCAGCTTGAAGTATGCTCCATCAAGACAGTCACAAACCTTTCTGCTTCTATGTTGGGGTCTTTTTGGATTCGTATCAAGGAGAAACTTGGGAGAAATGTCTCTGAGGGTTCCGTCCCATCCCTGAGTGAATGTCAATTCACCGTAATGTGTTGTTCATGCATTTCTGTTTCAGACTCATCTCCATATCCCTAGTAATGTCTGTCATCTCCACGGGTCGTGGTTTTTTCAGTTTAGGCCCCATTTTTCGAGGCCCTACCTATTATGGTTGCCTTGGCTCTGGTGTTGCTGCTGGCGCCTTGGGCGCTGTAGGAGGCATCACAGGCTCCGGAGAGCTTGGCACCCTGGCTGTGGTCAACCCTTTACCCATCAAACGGATCCCCCCAGAAGAAGTCATGCTCGTGCCACCTGACTTCGTCTGGACCGTCCCAGGACCCAACATATACTCTAGTGGCAAGCTGGTCTATGTGGAAGTCATCATAATGACCAGGAACTGGCAAGCCTAAGTCCGAGGAATTGCTGAAATCCAGGCCTGGACTTTGAGGGGACTGGGCGCCCTTCTTCTCCCACTACATTGCTCTCCTATCCTCAGTATAAATTCATCGATTTCCTTCTGTCTCCCAGCTGCCTCTAATATGATGCCATTTCCTTCACGTTCTCAATAAAGCTTCTGCTGCATTCTTGCAATATGTCTTCTCTTGGTTTTTGAACTGGCAGCTCTGATTTCTGGGTACAGCTGCTTCCCTGAGTCTTGGTAGCCCAGAAAACCTTCTGACTGTGACTGTGACTGTGACTGTGACTGTGACTGGCCGGAGCTCTCCAGGGCTTCCGGCTGGAGTTTCCCCCCGCCCAACCTGGAGATGCTGCCAGGGACTGAAACGGCAGCCTTCTGCATGCAAGGCGGATGCTCCATCACTGATCGATGGCCCCAACCTCAAAAGTGGCGTCCATGAGCCTCCCATCCAGGCACTGACCACACCAAGACCTGCTTAGACCTCCCCAAGTCCCCCCCACCCCTGCATTGGTGGACAGGCTGGACTTCTCTTGTCTGCCTGGCCCTATGCCAGGGCCTGCGGCCAGGCAGCAGTTGGAGGGAGGGCCTCCCCTGCCAGGGAAGAAGGATCCTCCCGTGGCAGATGTGGAGGTGTTGTAGGTGGAGCCAGCTTCCAGTCCAGCCAAATCCATCTTGCTGCCCTCCCGGTGGGGGGTGGGGGCCCCAAGTAATTTTTGAATCCATTCTCACTTGCTACCAGAGAATCTACCCTCAAAACACCTAAACAACCACAAATCCCAGAACACCATGGGCTTGTGGGTATGGGGGTGGTTGGCACCCTATGTGCATTGCATCATCACTCGCTCTGGGGCACCGGGACTGTTCGATGTTCAAAGGTGGGGGTCACACTTAAGGGGGCAGGGGAGGGTGCACTTACCCCTTCCTCTGCTTTCCCCCCACTGACGCCCAGTATTTCTCATATCCTACCCGGTGGCAGCATACTTCCCTGCTGCCCCGTTTGTTCTTCGGCAGGAAATGGCCAGAAGAAGCTGGACCTGAACATGGACACACACGCGTGCCAGCTACTTCCAGCCAAAGAGCAGAAAGGGTGGCAGGGAAGTACGCTGCTGCCCTGTAGGACTTGGGAAATACCTGGTGCCAGCAGGGGGGCAAATGGAGGGAGGGGTAAGGGCACCCTCTCCCACCAGTAAGGTGCGACACCCGGCCGCCATTGAGCCACCCACACCTGGTTCCATGCAGATCTCTAACTCTTAGTCCATCTAGCTCAGGATTCTCTACACTGACTGGCAGCAGCTCCAGAGGCGTAACTAGGGAAAATGGCGCCCAGGGCAAGCACTGAAATTGCCCCCCCCACCATGCGCTCCCCCCCCGCTGCCCCCTTAGCTAAGCAGTGTCCACCCTGGTTTGCATTTGAATGGGAGACTAGAAGTGTGAGCACTGGAAGATATTCCCCTCAGGAGATCGAGCCACTCTGGGAAGAGCATCTAGGTCCCAAGTTCCCTCCATGGCAGCATCTCCAAGATAGGGCTGCAAGAGACTCCTGCCGGCAACCTTGGAGAAGCCGCTGCCAGACTGGGTAGACAATACTGAGCTAGATAGACCAATGGTCTGACTCAGTATATGGCAGCTTCCTATGTTCCTAAATACTACTGCAGCACACACACAAGACACCTGTCCCATCCTGACACTCAGCCAACTTCCATAATCAATATCACACACACACACACACACACCACAACTGCCTACTCCTAGATTTACAAGGAATACAAGCCACACCTAATGGCACAGCAGGGAAGTAACTTGCCTAGGGAGCAAAAGGTTGCGGGTTCGAATGGAAACACCTATATAGGACTGCCAACTCTGACTGAAGCGATATGTTGGGGAACCCCCCCCCAATATTTCACAATATCAAGCCATTTACATCTCTAGGATAGTTTTCAATAGTATCCTGGGGATTCATGCCATTTCCTGGAGATTCATGCCAACTACATCCATGACGGTATTTGCTGCAAAAAGTGGAGTCATAATCACAGAAATTGTCACTGCATGTCCCTCATGAAACAATCTTTCTTCACAAGGGCAAACATGTGTGTTAAGAAATTGAATAGTACAAACAAACCATAATTTTATCTTTATGTATACACACAGATACACACGCAGAAGTGTGGCAAATAAGGATAAACACACACAGAGAGAAACAGTGTTCTCTCTCTCTCTCTCTCTCTCTCTCTGCCAGAACCTACATTTTCAGTTATAGCTTTTGCATTCAAATACATTCAGTTTGAGAGAGAAAGAGGGAGAGATTTAAAATAAGATCATTAAAAGTAAGCAAATCTGTATGTATTGTCTGTGCACAAAATCCTCAACATTTTCAAATAACATATTAATAGAAAAATACAATTATTGAGATTGTCTGGGAAAACACCTTGCCCTAGAAATTATGAAAGCACTGTGTTCAAAGGACATGGAAAATAAACCCCCTTTCTTTATAGACCTGTCCCCATGGGATTTGGCATAAGACAGACTAGAGAATTTCTAAGAAATGTCCGGTTTTCTTTACTTTGTTCTGAACAGAAACAACTTTGGCTCAAAAGGTAAATTCGATTGACTGTAGATTTTACTAAATGCGAATTTAGTGGTGCAAGCAAAGGGAAACCGAGAGTGTACTAAATAGGACTACGTTTTACAACCCCTTTCTTCCCCCTTCGTTTTTTTGATAAGCACTTAAGAGAAGCCTATTCACTGGAAGCTGCCAATTCTTTTATTTACAATGAGAACATCACCGGAGGCTCCACCCCAACAGCCCACCAGTGTGGGCTCCAAGCCAGCCCCTGCCTGGGAGATTCTTCTTCCGTCCAGCAAGAAAGGGCCACCGGGACCAAGTCTCAGTTAAGAGAGTTCCTCCCCGCTGCCCCATTACTCTTAAATGATTCACAGGCTAATGTAATTCCCGCTTTCTACCCAGTTTACCTTGAAGTCTTTTGAGAGAGACCGATATCTACTTTTCGTTCAATTGATGGCTCTCAGACTCTCTCTCGGTAGCAGGTGGTGTTCTTCCTGTTCGAGGGAGGGAGCGGCCGGCAACGCGGCAGTGCGGCTTGCAATGCAACCATTTACTGAAACTAATAGCAAGGGAGTTAGGGGATCCAGCAGCGCCGCGGCTTGCATACATTACCAGCAAGCCGCCATTATTGGGGAGGAAAGGACAGGCATGGACGCCGATGGCAGCTACACACAGCAGGGAGGGGTTCAACACCATCCTCTGCTTTACAATTCAGTCTTGCACAGGGGTGGGGAAGCAGCTTTTGGTAACACTTTGGTTTGGGCTTGGAGGAAATCCAGCTTTTTGGTTGTGGCATGCGTGACTGGGGGGGAGGTGCCGCGAGGCGGGGAGTGAGCGTCCGTCAGCGGAGTGATATGAATGATGAAGAAAGGTCCGTTGACGAAGCAGCAAGCAGGCAGGTACTGCAACTTTAGGCGCCCGTGCCCGCGCCGTTGCACCCAGGAGCAAGGGGGGGCCGCCAGGACCCGGGGAGGGGGAGGGGGACTGCTCAATGCGTCCCACACTGCTGTGCACAAAAAAAATTTTTTGTGAAAGGCAGGAGCAAGGTGGTCCAACAAGGTGGCGCCTGGGGCACGTGCCCCCCCTGCCCCCCCTATCGTTACACCTATGAGCAGCTCTCCAAGGTTTCAAGCAGGGATCTTTCTCAGCCCTACCTGGAGATGCGGCCAGGGACTGAACCTGGGTCCTTCTGCATGCCAAACAGATGCTCTACCACTGAGCTTCTGTTGCATCCGCACAGTTAGGCAAACTCAAAACCTTTGTACATGAAGATGACTCAAGATTGTATCTGTCCATTCCTCTGGTCAGCATGGGCCCAGACCGGTCCGGAGGCCATTGTAAAGGCCTCCGGATGGGTCTGGACTGGTCCGGAACTGGGCGGTCAGGTTCGGGTGGGGGGGTGCCTTTAAGAGCGGGGGGAGGTTTTACTTACCCCTCCTGCTGCTTTCCTGCTCTGGCATCGTAATTTCAGTAGTAATTGGTGCGGCAGGATACCTCTCTGCCACCCCTTCCCAACTTTGGCTAAAACTCCCAGGAGTCCTTTGCACGTGCGCACGTCAGAGAGATGTGAAGCACGCTCATGAAGTGCACTCACGCAAAGGGCTCATGGGAGTTGTTCATAGCGACAGTGGGGAAGGGGCGGCAGGGAGGTATCCTATTCCTGCCTCCCCAATTACTACTAAAATTACGGCGCCAGAACGGAAAAGCGGCAGGAGGGGTAAGTAAATACTCCCCCTGCTCTTAAAGCCACCCACATCCCAGTGCTGGACTGCAGTTTGGCGAATCCGTGCACACCCCTATCCTCTGGCAGGGGGCCGAGGGTGGGCTGTCACATCCCTACAGATGTGTGGGTAACCTATTTTTGAGCATTGTATGGGATGTCTGCCCCAGAAGGAATGTCCCTTTCCCTATAGAATTTCAACCAATTTGGCACTCAGTTTCCCTTAAGGAGGTCTCTAGTTTAGTGACCCAACCCAAACCGGGTAAGACCCCAGGGTTGGATCAGATACCCTCTGCACTGTTAAAATCAAATCTTGAATGGTGGGCTCCTGTACTTGCAAGATTCTTTACTTATATGGATTGTACTGCCCGTTTCCCAGAGGAGTAGGGTACAACTGTGATTGTTCCCATCTATAAGGAAGGCCAACACTCTGACCCTTCTAATTATCGACCAATCAGTCTGCTGAGAATTATTCTTTAATTATATTCTAGACCTCTATATGTTAACTTCACGGACTGGTTGGAACAGGAGAACATACTAAGGGAGGAACAGGCGAGGTTTAGGTCCATTGAGATGAATCTTGATCAGGCCCAAGTTCTACAACATCTGGCTGAAAAGTATTCACCGCTGTATGCAGCTTTTAAGGCAGGGTTTGACTCCATTTCTAGGGAGCACTTGGGGAGTAAACTTGCCAATTCCTCCTTTGATCGTAAGCTGCTTCTCCTTATCCGAGATGTTGCCAGTCAGTGTAGAAAATACTGAGCTAGATGGACAAAGGGTCTGACTTGGCAAAAGGCAGCTTCCTATCTTCCGATGGAAGGTGGGGGTCCCACAGGTCACAGGAGAGAACTTCTTCCAAGATATCCACTGTGGACATTGCAAAAAACTCATCATCATCACATGCAGATCACTCATTCCTGCAAAAGGGAGAATGGATGACTTTTGAAGTGCTTTAATGAGCCCCAGTCCCTCCCTGAGGTGTTTTAAGTGGTTCGCTCAAAACTGAAGCCAGTCAAGTTGAAGGTTGAAGAAAGGAGACTGTGAGATAAATAGGCATTGGGTGGTTAACATGGCGTCAAAACAAATAGCTTAGCTATTTTTCACACTTTCTGCTTGGTAAGCTCATTTTGGCCCAGGGAATAAAGAAGTGTCAGCAGCAGCAACCCAATACAAGGTTACGTGAGTGATGGAGCATCCTAACTGCAAGGGAGGCTGGTGGACCTGTAGAAAAGCTGTGTATTCCCTATGTCCTTCCATCAGCTTCATTCGACTCTCCTGTCTTAACTGCATCTTCTCAGAGAAGCCAATAAGTCCATTTTCTTGGTGGTGTTTTTGATAGATTCTCATTGACACAGAGCTTGGTGGATCTTCCACCTTGAGTCTTCTGTTCTTCAGAATATAGAGCAGTTGACAGCTAGGCTAGGATTAGTGTGCCACTGAATGCCAGGCACTGGGGAGCAAAAGCGGGAAGGGGCTATTTCCATTTAGCCCTGCTTGCGGACATCTCAGTAGTATCTTGTTGTCTACTGTTGGAAACAGGAGGCTGAACTGGAAGGATTTTGGTCTGATCCAGCAGTTCTCTTATGTTTATTCTCATAGAAACATAGAAAAGCCACATCTGCACCCCTCTGTCCTCATCTCCATACAAGAGGGTTCCCATCAGGGTTTTCTCTAACAGGAATCCCCTGATGTTGTTGACTACAACTCCAATTATCCCCAAGTATGAGGCATTGCAGCTGGGGATTTGGGAGTTTTAGTCAACCACATCTGGGAATCCCTGTTAGAGGGAACGCTAGTTGCCACCCTGAAACTTGGGTGGCTTGAACAAAGAAAGGGGGGAAATTTCTCAGCTTGAAGTATACTCCATCAAGACTGTCACAAACCTTACTTACTTTCTTTATTTACGGTCAGTGACCAAAAGAGAAATGTACAGTCATTAAAAACTCAAAATCACATAAAATCCTTAAAATAAGAAAATTTATATATAGAGAGAGAGAGAGAGAGAGAGAGAGAGAGAGAGAGAGAGAGAGAGAGAGCAAGTTTTTTTAAAAAAAACAAGAATACCCTCATGAGTTTGAGACTCTTATTTTAAAAGCCACATACCAGAACTTAGCATTTTTTTTGGAGATTACTGAATCTTCATCGGCTAATAAGTACTTTAGAAGAAGATCCCCTTTTTTCCCCATTCAAATTATTTAGCAAGGGATGGATTAATTGCTGCCTTACATCCTGGTAAAGTGGACATTTTAATAAGATATGGGCCATTGACTCGATCTCCTGGCCACAAGGACATATGCACTTTTCATAGGGCAATTTGTTATACTTCCCATATAAAAGCGCTGAAGGGAAGGCATTAAACCTCGCCCTAGAGAAAGCCCATCTATGACAGCATTGAGTAATCGTAAACAAGTAGGTAGCTGGGCTTAAGTCTGTCTTTAGCTGTACAGATTTGTAAAATTGAGGTAAAATAGCCCTCTCATTTTGTATTTCTATATCGACCAGTCTTTGCTGCACCAATATGCGAGCTGTAGTCGTACCAGCCTCCAGCAGTAAAGCGGGAGATAATGCGCAGCAAGAAAGCTTGTGCATTATTTCCTTGCACCAGGATGCTTGTGGCTCTGCTGCCAGTAATTTGGGGATTAATCCTGTTGGGGAAAGATGCAGTTTTATCCAATAGTTGATTGATAACATCCAGGCCTTGGACTCCAGTTTGAGAATGCCCGCCTCTGAGCGGATCACTGCGTTGGACACACTGTTGGGGGTGCCAAATAGCTTCCTCAAGAAACCCGTTTGGATTTTTTCTAGTTTGCCAAATTTTGCATACATCCCCAATTGGGCTCCATAAAGTATTTGGGGAACCACCTTGATTTTGTAAAGTTTGATTGCTGCCGAGATATAATTCCGCCCCTTAGACCAGAAAAATCTCATTATTGCTGCAATATTGTGCTTAGCCACTTCGGCCATTGAGCTAATGTGAGCATTCTTGAAGCCATTAGACTGAAAGGTTATCCCTAAATATTCAAATTGTTTGACCTGGTCTATTTGTGACCATCAATTGACCAATTATAACTTCGATTACCCTTACCAAAACAAACTATTTTCGTTTTAGTATAATTTATTACTATCTGTTCTTCTTTACAAAAACCAACCAACACATCCAAGGCTTTCTTCAAGCCTATTCTGCTCTGAGACAGAATCACTGCGTCATCAGCGTACATTAAGATTAGTATGCGTCTATCTGATAGCTTGGGCGCATGAATATCTCTTTGTTGTAGACGCTGAATTAAATTGTTCACATAAAAGTTAAATAAAAACGGCGCAAAAATGCAGCCCTGTCTGACTCCCTTATTTGTTGGGATCTTATTTGAGAGATGACCAGCAGGGCTGAGGCGGACGGAGAGAGTTGCGTTTTCATGAAGCCTAAATAATAGTAGTAATAATCTCTTGTCAGTTGATGTGTTAAGTAATTTCGACCAAAGGATACCTCTTGAGATGGAATCAAATGCCATCTGGAAATCAATGAAAGCTGCAGATAATGGGATTTTATTGGTGCAAATGTATATTTCTATTAAATATTGAAGCACAATACAGTGGTCCATCACTGATCTCCCAGGTCTAAAACCTGCCTGTTCTTGTTCCAGAACGTCCTCCCGGCCCATCCACTCACAAAGTTTGAGGCACAAATGCATAACGTACAGCTTACTGATGACACTGAGGAGACTTATCGGCCTGTAGTTCAAAGGGTCATCCCACGCTTCTTTTTTGTATATCGCAACAACAACCGCTGGGCCCCAATCAGTGGGGATGTGGGTTGTTTGGTCTATATAGGTGAATAATGCAGCTAAGATTGGCGCCCACCAATCTTTGTTTACTATCAAAATGTTGGGGGTCTTTGTGAATTTGTACCAAGGAGAAACTTGGGAGAAATGTCTCTGAGGGCTCCGTCCCATCCATGAGTGAATGTCAATTCACTGTAATGTGTTGTTCATTCATTTCTGTTTCAGACTCACCTCCATATCCCCAGCAATGTCTGTCATCTCCACGTGTCGTGGCTTTGGCAGCTTGGGCCCCCTATTCAAGGCCTAGCCTATTATGGATTCCTTGGCTCTGGTGTTGGTGCTGATGCCCTGGGTGCTGTAGGAGGCAGCACAAGCTCCAGAGAGCTTGGCACCCTGGCTGTGCTCATCCCTCAATCCATCAACCAGATCCCCGCAGCAATTCCGGATCCGGCCACCCCCTTTTTTTGTGACCGTCCCAGGACCCATTTTCCACTAGCTGCGAGACAGTAAATGTGGAAGTCATGATAATGACCAGGAACCGGCAACCCTAAGTCTGAGGCATGGCTGAAATCCAGGCCTGGACTTTGAGGGGACTGGGCGCCCTTCTTCTCCAACTTCTTTGCTCTGCTATCCTCAATATGAATTCATCATTGTCCTTCTGTTTCCCATCTGCCTCTCATATGATGCCATTTCCTTCACATTCTCAATAAAGCTTCTGCTGCATACTTGCTGTCTGTTTTCTTTTGGTTTTTGAACTGGCAGTTCTGATTTCTGGGAACAGCTGCTTCCCTGAGTCTTGGTAGCCCAGAAACCCTTCTGGCTGTGACTGTGACTGGCAGGAGCTCTCCAGGGCTTCCAGCTGGAGTTTTCCCCAGCCCTACCTGCAGAGGCTGCCAGGGACTGAACCTGGGACCTTCTGCATGCCAAACAGATGCTCTACCACTGAGCTTCTGTTTCATCGGCACAGTTAGGAGAACTCAAAACCTTTGTACATGAAGACCACTCAAGATTGTATCTGTCCATTACTCTGGCAGGGGGCCTAGGCTGGGCTGTCACATCCCTGCAGATGTGTGGGTAACCTACTTTCGAGCCTTGTATGGGATGTCTGCCCCTGAAGGAATGCCCGTTTCCCTATAGAATTTCTACCAATATGGCACCCAGTTTCCCTCAAGGAAGTCTCTAGTTTAGTGACCCAACCCATACCCAGTAAGACCCTGGGGTTGGATCAGATACTCTCTGCACTGTTAAAATCAAATGTTGAATGTTGGACTCCTGTACTTGCAAGATTCTTCACGTATATGGATCGTACTGAGGAGTGAGGTACAATGGTGATTGTTCCCATCTATAAGGAAGGCCAACACTCTGACCCTTCTCATTATCGACCAATCAGTCTGCTGAGCATTATTCATAAATTATATTCTAGACATCTATATGTTAACCTCACAGACCGGTTGGAACAGGAGAACATACTAAGGCAGGAAGAGGTGAGGTTTAGGTACATTCAGATGACTCTTGATAAGGCCCAAGTTCTACAACATCTGGCTGAAAAGTATTCACCACTTTATGCAGCTTTTAAGGCAGGGTTTGACTCCATTTCTAGGGAGTGCTTGGGGAGTAAATATGCCAGTTTCTCCATTGATCATCAGCTGTTTCTCCTTATCTGAATGTTGCATGAGAACACCTCACTTTGGGTGAGATGCAATATCTAATGACACCTGACCCTGTCTGTACCCACACAGAAGGGAGTCAAACAGGGATGTATTTTGCCCCTCTTCTTTTCAATCTTTATTTACGCTCTTGGATAACCCAGATTTCCACCCTCCTAAATTAGCCTTTAAATCTATCACAGTTCTGCTTCATGCTGATGATGCAGTTATTCTATCTAGATCATCACATCTGTTGACATGAGAAGAAGACTATTTATCTATAATTGTCCAAAAGTCTTAGATCATGAGTTTTGCTTAAAAAACAAACGAACTAAGAAAGATGTCTGGTGGATTAATGGGGAGGTAATCAATCCAGAACTTTCACTCGAGGCACAAATGACCAGGCTCAGACTATCATACTTCAGACACATTATACGAAGACCCATGTCCCTTGAGAAGTCCATAATGCTGGGGAAAGTTGAAGGAAAGAGAAGAAGAGGACAACCAGCAGCAAGGTGGATGGACTCGATCACAACAGCAATGAATGCAGCACTGAGAAACCTGAAAGGCCAAGTTGAAGACAAATCATCCTGGAGAGTATCTATCTATGTGGTTGCTAAGAGTCGACACGACTTGATGGCACTTAATCAATCAAATGATCAGGTAAGGACTTATAAATACCTGGGAGTGGTTTTCAGTAAAAATGCTCTTTGGAGGGAGACTTCCTTCGCTGGTGGTTTCCCCAGCAGCTGGAGTCCTCGGTCCACGAAGTATGTTCTGAACATGCTCCCTTTGGTTCTTAAAATAAACAGGTCTTCCCAGGGTGGCCCAGTAGGGATGGAGGGATAGCTGCTTCTTGGGAGTGACTGCCCTCTAGTGGCTATGGGCCTGATTGCAGTGGAGTGTTAGTAGTAAGCTACCACATCATTGCTTCTTCCTCCTTTGAATGGTTCCAATCCTTCACCTATGTCACCTCAGCAAACTTTACCGCATGCTAGCGAGGTAGGTGTGCATCCTACCCAGAGTGCAGCTGTGGTCCTGCGTATGATTGATTGATTGAGTGAGTGATTTAGCAAATTCGTACACCTTTCATGCCCCTTTCACTAAAGAATTTCTTGCAAATTGGCACTCAGTTTCCCTTAAGGAGGTCTCTAGTTTAGTGACCCAACACAAGCAGGGTAAGACCCCGGGGTAGGATCAGATACCCTCTGCACTGTTAAAATCAAATGTTGAATGGTGGCCTGCTGTACTTGCAAGATTCTTTACTTATATGGATTGTACTGCCTGTATCCCAGAAGAGTGGGATACAATGGTGATTGTTCCCATCTATGAGAAAGGCCAATACTCTGACCCTTCTAAATATTGACCAATCAGTCTGTTGAGCATTATTCATAAATTATATTTTAGACGTCTATATGTTAACCTCACAGACCGGTTGGAACAGGTGAACATACTAAGGGATGGACAGGCGAGGATTAGGTCCATTCAGATGACTCTTGATCAGGACCACGTTCTACATCATCTGGCTGAAAAGTATTGACCGCTGTATGCAGCTTTAAAGGCAGGGTTCGACTCCATTTCTAGGGAGTGCTTGGGGAGTAAACTTGCCAATTCCTCCATTGATTGTAAGCTGCTTCTCCTTATCTGAGATGCTGCCAGTCAGTGTAGAAAATACTGAGCTAGATGGACAAAGGGTCTGACTTGGCAGAAGGCAGCTTCCTATCTTCCGATGGAAGGTGGGGGTCCCACAGGGTCAAAGGAGAGAGCTTCTTCCATGATATCCACCCCACCACTGCGGACATTGCAAACAACTCATCATCATCACACGCAGATCACTCATTCCTGCAAAAGGGAGAATGGGTGACTTTTGAAGTGCTTTAAGGAGCCCCAGTCCCTCGCGGAGGTGTTTTAAGTGGTTCGCTCGAAACTGAAGCCAGTCAAGTTGAAGTCGAAGAAAGGAGACTGTGAGATAAATAGGCACTGGGTGGTTAACATGGCATCAAAACAAATAGCTTAGCTATCATTCACTCTTTCTGCTTGGTAAGCTCATTTTGGCCCAGGGAATAAAGAAGTGTCAGCAATAACCCAATAAAAGGTTAGCTGGAGTGATGGAGCATTCTTACCGCAAGGGAGGCTGGTGGACCTATATAAAAGCTGTGTATTCCCTATGTCCTTCCATCAACTTCATTCGACTGTTCTGTCTTCACTGCATCTTCTCAGAGAAGCAGGTAAGTCCATTTTCTTGGTGGTATTGTGATAGTCTCTCGTTGACACAGAGCTTGGTGGATCTTCCACCTTGAATCTTCTGTTCTTCAGAATATAGAGTAGTTGACAGGTAGGCAAGGATTAGTGTGCCACTGAGCAAAAGCGGGAAGGGGATATTTCCATTTAGCCGGGCTTGCGGACATCTCAGTAGTATCTTGTTGTCCACTTTTGGAAATAGGAGGCTGAACTGGAAGGATTTTGTTCTGATCCAGCAGTTCTCTTATGTTTATTCTCATAGAAACATAGAAAAGCCACATCTGCACCCCTCTGTCTTCATCTCCTTTCAAGAAGGTTCCCACCAGGGTTTTCTCTAACAGGAATCCCCTGATGTTGTTGACCAGAAATCCAATTATCCCCAAGCAAGAGATATTACAGCTGGATATTCGGGAGTTTTAGTCAACAACATCTGGGAATCCCTGTTAGAGGGAACGCTAGTTGCCACCCTGAACCTTGACTGGCTTGAACAAAGAAAGGGGGGAAATTTCTCAGCTTGAAGTATACTCCATCAAGATAGTCACAAACCTTTCTGCTTCTATGTAGGGGGTCTTTGTGGATTCGTACCAAGGAGAAACTTGGGAGAAATGTCTCTGCGGGTTCCGTCCCATCCCTGAGTGAATGTCAATTCACTGTAATGTGTTGTTCATTCATTTCTGTTTCAGACTCACCTCCATCTCCCCAGTAATGTCTGTCATCTCCACGGGTCGTGGTTTTGGGGGTTTATGCCCCTTTTTTCGAGGCCTTGGCTATTATGGATGCCTTGGCTCTGGTGTTGGTGCTGGTGCCCTGGGCTCTGTAGGAGGCAGCACAAGCTCCGGAGATCTCGGCACACTGGCTGTGGTCAACCGTCAATACTTCCAGCTGATCCCCCAGAAGAAATCCCGATTAGGTCACCTGGCCCCCTCGTGACCATCCCAGGACCCATCATATGCGGTAGCTGGAAGCCTGTTGATGTGGGAGGCTTCACTCCATGTGCCATTGGAGGTTCCGGGATTGTAGGATCAGGTGCCTGGGGAGGACTGGGTTACGGAGCTCTGGGCCAGTGGAGTGGAGGAGATCTTGGAAGAAGCTCTCTCCTGGGACCCTTTGGGAGCATCTGCTATTAGACCCCATAACGTCCAACGACTGATCATAATGACCAGGAACCGGCAACCCTAAGTCTGAGGCATGGCTGAAATCCAGGCCTGGACTTTGAGGGGACTGGGCGCCCTTCTTCTCCAACTTCTTTGCTCTGCTATCCTCAATATGAATTCATTGGTTTCCTTCTGTCTCACAGCGGCCTCTAATATGATGCCATTTCCTTCACATTCTCAATAAAGCTTCTGCTGCATACTTGCAATCCGTGTTCTCTTGGTATTTGAACTGGCAGCTCTGATTTCTGGGAACAGCTGCTCCCGTGAGTCTTGGTAGCCCAGAAACCCTTCTGACTGTGACTGTGACTGGCAGGAGCTCTCCAGGGCTTCCAGCCGGAGTTTCCCCCAGCCCTACCTGGAGATGCTGCCAGGGACTGAAACGACAGCCTTCTGCATGCAAGGCGGATGCTCCATCACTGATCTATGGCCCCAATATCAAAAGTGGCGTCCATGAGCCTCCCATCCAGGCACTGACCACACCAAGAGCTGCTTAGACCTGCCTGAGTAGCCCCCACCCCTGCTTTGGTTGACAGTCTGGACATCTCTTGTCTGCCTTGCCCTATGCCAGGGCCTGCGGCCAGGCAGCAGTTGGAGGGAGGGCCTCCCCTTCCAGGGAAGAAGGTTTCTCCCGTGGCAGATGTGGAGGTGTTGTAAGTGGAGCCAGCTTCCAGCCCAGCCAAATCCATCTTGCTGCCCTCCCTGTGGGGTGTGGGGA
This sequence comes from Hemicordylus capensis, assembly GCF_027244095.1. NCBI lineage: Eukaryota > Metazoa > Chordata > Lepidosauria > Squamata > Cordylidae > Hemicordylus > Hemicordylus capensis. Next base: position 22,731,757 of record NC_069670.1, on the reverse strand, counting down.
CCCCAAGTAATTTTTGAATCCACTCTCACTTGCTACCAGAGAATCTACTCAAAGAACACAAAAAAAACCACAACTCTCAGTACCCCATGGGATTGAGGGTATGGGGGTGGTTGGCACCCTATGCGCATTGCATCACCACTCGCTCTGGGGCACCGGGGCAGTTCGATTTTCAAAGGTGGGGGTCGCACTTAAGGGGGCAGAGGAGGGTGCACTTACCCCTTCCCTCGCTTTCCCCCCACTGACGCCCACTATTTCTCAAGTCCTACCCGGGGGCATCATACATCCCTCCTGCCCCGTTTGTTCTTCGGCAGGAAATGGCCAGAAGAGGCTGGACCTGAACATGGACACACGGGCATGCCAGCTACTTCCGGCCACTTCCAGCCAAAGAGCAAATGGGGTGGCAGGGAAGTACACTGCCACCCTGTAGGACTTGGGAAATACCTGGTGCCAGCAATGGAAAAGTGGAGGGAGGGGTAAGGGCACCCTCCCCCGCCATCAAGCCACCCACACCTTGTTCCTTGCAGACCTCTAACCCTTAGTCCATCTAGCTCAGGATTGTCTACACTGACTGGCAGCAGATCTCCAAGGTTTCAGGCAGGGATCTTTCCCAGCGATGCCTGGAGATGCTGCCAGGGACTGAACCTGGGACCTTCTGCATGCCAAACAGATGCTCTGCCACGGAGCTGCTGTTGCCTCCGCACAGTTAGGGAAACATAATACTTTTGTCCATGAACACCACTCAAGATTGTATCTGTCCATTCCTCTGGCAGGGGGGTCTAGGCTGGGCTGTCACATCCCTGCAGATATGTGGGTAACCTACTTTCAAGCCTTGTATGGGATTTCTGCCCCTGAATGAATGCCCCTTTCCCTATAGAATTTCTACCAATTTGGCACTCAGTTTCCCTCAAGGAGGTCTCTAGTTTAGTGACCCAACACATGCTGGGTAAGACCCCGGGGTTGGATCAGATACCCTCTGCACTGTTAAAATCAAATGTTGAATGTTGGACTCCTGTACTTGCAAGATCCTTTACTTATATGGATTGTATTGCCTGTATCCCAGAAGAGTGGGATACAATGGTGATTGTTCCCATCTATAAGGAAGGCCAACACTCTGTCCCTTCTAATTATCGACCAATCAATCTGCTGAGCATAATTCAGAAATTATATTCTAGACATCTGTATGTTAACCTCACGGACTGGTTGAAACAGTAGAATATTCTAAGGGAGGGACAGGCGTGGTTTAGGTTCATTCAGATAACTCTTGATCAGGCTCAAGTTCTACAACATCTGGCTGAAAAGTATTAACTTCTGTATGCATCTTTATAGGCAGGGTTTGACTCCATTTCTACACAGAGCTTGGGGAGTAAACTTTCCAGTTCCCCCATTGATCGTCGGCTGTTTCTCCTTTATCCGAATGTTGCATGAGAACCCCTCACCTTGGGTGAGATGCCATGTCCAATCACATCTGACCCTGTCCGTACCCACACAGAAGGGAGTAAAACAGGGATGCATTTTTGCCCCAATTCTTTTCAATCTTTATTTACGCTCTTGGATAACCCAGTATTCCACCCTCCTAAATTAGCCATTAAATCTATCACAGTTCTGCTTCATGCTGATGATGCAGTTATTCTATCTAGATCATCAGAATTGTTGACATGAGAAGAAGACTATTTTATCTACAAACATGTCTTGTGGATTAATGGGGAGGTAATCCATCCAGAACTTTCACTCGAGGCACAAATACACAGGCTCAGACAACCATACTTGGAAACACTATGCGAAGACCCAGCTTCCTTGAGAAGTCCATAAAGCTGGGGAAAGTGGAAGGAAAGACAAGAAGAGGACGACCAGCAGCAAGGTGGATGGACTTGATCACAACAGCAATGATTACAGCACTGAGAAACCTGAAAGTCATCCTGGGGAGAATCGACCTATGTGGTTGCTAAGAGTCGACACGACTTGATGGCACTTAATCAATCAATTGAGCAAGTAAGGACTTATAAATACCTGGGAGTGGTTTTCAGTAAAAATGCTCTTTGGAGGGAGACTTCCTTCGTTGGTGGTTTCCCCAGCAGCTGGAGTCCTCGGTCCACGGAGTATGTTCTGAACATTCTCCCTTTGGTTCTTAAAATAAATAGGTCTTCCCAGGGTGGGCCGGTAAGGATGGCGGGAAGGCTGCTTCTTGGGAGTGACTGCCCTCAAGTGGCTATGGGCCTGATTGCAGTGGAGTGTTAGTAGTAAGCTACCATATTGCTCCTTCCTCCATTTAATGGTTCCAATCCTTCACCTACATCACCACAGCAAAATCTACCGCATGCTAGCGGGGTAGGTGTGCATCCACCCCAGAGTGCAGCTATGATCCTGAAGTTTATTGATTGATTGATTGATTGATTGATCAAATTTGTACACCGCCCTGAACTTTCATCTATGGGCATTTACCAATAACCTAAAACCAGTTAAAAACATATACAAAAACTTAAAAACAATTTAACAATTTAAAAATAAACCAGAGATTAAAACCCAAAAATATGAGGAAGCTGAGAAAGCTTGGGCGAAAAGATGGGTCTTCAGGTGTTTTTTGAAAAATGTCCAGAGAGAGGGAGGATCATATCTCCGCAGGGAGCGCATTCGACAATCTCGGGGCAGCGACCGAGGAAGCCCATCTCTGTGTAGCCACCAAATGAGTTGGAGGTAACTGGAAACGGACCCCCTCAGAGGACCACAATGGGCGATGGGGCTTGTAATGAAGAAGGTGATCTCTTAAATTTGTCTCCTACAGTTGTTCACTCCACTCCTTTTCAATAAAATCCATGCTGCATGCTAACTTGCGTCTCTTGATCTGCTTGAAACCCCCTGGCCCAATTTATGATAGTGTGGTGGGAGTTTTCTCCAGATCTCGGGGAGGGCTTTGGACTGAGAACACAGAACCACAGGTGGGAGGGCTCAGAGGCAAGTGTGGAGAGGAAGGGCACACAAGCTGAGGTGAGGAGTTCTCCACCATCCCATTCACAGGTGGTCACCTCTGTTTCCATTCATCATCCCATCTGCAGAACTGGGGACTCATTGGAGCTAAGTGCTTTGGGGGTTAAATGGGGCAAAAGGTGGGGCTTGATGGTGGTAGCAGCTAGCTTGACCCAACTCCCCAGCATGCCACTGTAGACACCTTTAGATGGCAGAATTCTAGAGTATATGGGTGAGAGAGAGAGCGAGCAAGCGAGGGAGTTCCTGCATCAAAACTTCTCTGCCTGCAGTAAATGAAGGAAACGTAATTCTCCACGTGCCCTGAAACGACTTTACCCATAAGAGGTGTGTGGTGTTTTTTTTTTAAAAAAGGGTTTATTTAATTTTGAGGGGAAATAACTCTGCACATGTTCAGACGCACTCACTCTTAGGTGACAGCAGTTCTGTGAGCAGAAGGCGGCATCTCGAAACTCCACAGAGAAAATGAACAAAACCACTTCAAAATGAATGCAGATGCGGGAAACCACCTTTTCTTGACTTTGTTCCTTCTTATGGTCGCAAACAGCCTGGAGCTTTAGGTTTTAATTAAGCAGAAGCTCCCATGTTCTGTTTTCTCCACGGAAATGCATTAAGACCAAACTGGCTACCGTTCCTGTTTCCCAGAGGAATGAGTTGACTCCCAGATCTTCAGTGGCAGACTCAGGTCAGACTGTTCCCGACTGCAGAGTCGTCTGGCAAATATTAGCAACATAGGAAGCTACCATATACGGAGTCAGACCATTGTTCTATCTAGGTCAGTATTGTCTTCAGAGACTGGCAGCAGCTTCTCCAAGGTTGCAGGCAGGAATCTCCCGCAGCCCTATCTTGGAGAAGCCAGGGAGGGAACTTGGAACCTTCTGCTGTGATTAAGTGATGTGAAACAGGCTATGATTCCACAGGTGTGTGAGAGTGCTGCGTTCGACTGCAGGGGTGGCCTAACTACTGCAGTGCTTAAGCTGAGACCTCAAATTCTGCCTTGCTTCAGCCCCCTTTAAGAACCAACCCTTGTAGACTTTGGAAGGACCATGACGGGCAGGGAGGAGGGCAGGTTCCCAGCAGCCTCCTCTTCTCTTCTTGTGCATCTTGCAATCTTTGCAAGGGGTGTGAGGAGAAGCACTTCTTGCAAAACTTGAAGGGACAGGTCGGGCTCAAAGAACTGCTTCGATAGCAGCGGCAGGGGCATCTCGCTACTCTGCCGCCACCCCTAATAATCTGCCACCTGAGGACATCGCCTCACTTCTCCACATGAAAAGGCCACCCCATCCTACTTGAACCACAAGGCAATCACATGCGCTCGGCATTTCCAGCTTTTACTGGAGGTGATCACCCAGCTTTCCAGGAAACTTAGTTTTAAGCTTTCTATTCTGCCGAGGGCTGCATTCCATCCCATAATGGGCAATCCTCCTGCATCGTGGCCGCTCCTGTTTGGTTTTGTCTGTTGGGCTATGCGACAGCTGCAGCTTAGCTTGTGGTATAGCTTGGCATGTGATCTACTACCAAGCCAGAGTGGGGCCCTATCACTTCCTCTCTATTGATAGGGCTAGCAAAAGAGAAACAGAGGCTTAAGCATGTGGCAAACTCATATTTCAAGAAGACTGAGTCTCCGCAGCCACAGCTGATTCCACAGAGGATGTTGGGTGCTCAGTCGTCCTGAAATTAAGGCCTGTAACCTCAACTGTTTCATAGATGGAAGCAGATGAGTTGGAAGAGAGATCTGCTCCAGGTTTTCGGAGACATTGAGAACCCCTTGGCCCAGCTGCAGCGGGCTTCAGTTGGAATTGAAGATGCTCATGCAGACCTGGATGTCCTGCCATGGATCCTGAGGCCATCTCCCCCCCGCTCCAGATAGACAATTAGGGATGAATTAGCAGGGGGTAGGCAGACATTGCTTCTGCTCCCAAGGTATCCCCCATAACAGCCCCCCTGCTGGATGTGATTCCAGAACCACCAATGGTGCAGGGCGTGTCTCATCTTGCAGACAGGATGGGTCCTGGGATGGTGACGATGATGGGAGATGGCCAGATCATGACATCTACTGAGGGGATCTGCTTGGTGGGCTGAGGGTTGACATCAACCAGGGCTTCAAGCACTGCGGAGTTTGTCCTGCCTCCATAGCCTCCAATGCCTCAAAGCCGCCGAGGCTTACAGAACCTGCAGAGGCGAAACCGACTACTGGGTTGGAGGCGCGAAATGGGATGGTGAAGGCTGGGCCCCAGTAAGCCATTGTGGGAGGCAGACCTGAAAGAAAAGATGTGGACATGGAACGTTGGAGGGATTGGGAAGTGGAAGGCGATTGCAATCTTTGGAGAGGGTCAACTTGATCATGAACACACAACAGCTCCCGGTTCCTGCTCTTTGCCTCGTCCAATTTCCAATCAAAATTGGGAAACCCTTTCTTCTTCTTCTTCCGAGGGTGGAACCAGTGTTTAGGGATCTCCATTTGTTCCCTCTTGATTACCAAATCATATCGACTGCTTTGGACATGCAGGTTGCTACGGCGTTCGGTTTCTTCTAAAATTTTTTACTACCCCCCTCCTACTGTATTAACAATTCACTGAGCAAACAATACAAAACCAAAGCTATTTTTGTGACAGTTGCGCAGATAACGGGGATGGCAATCCCTTTGTGTCGTCTTCTGCTGTGGATACGGACCATCCACTGCAGAAACGCATCTCATGGTGTGACGGGTCCCGTCAAGATTCCTTCAGTTGTGTCTTCTCCCTGTTCAATCAGGCACGTGCACATCAGTGAAGAACGCACCGGAGAAAAATCTGGTCACAGTCACACATGTGATCCCACTCAAGACTGTTATTTGTGCCATGGCTTTCCAAAGGGCATGTGTGAGCATTGCTTAAGTGGGCTGGGGGTGGGGGGAGATGGAGCTGGCCACTGTGCATGCACCAATTCTCGGGTTGAATTTTTGGGATTCACCTTGTCAAGGTAGAATTCAGGAGGAGTGGAATGAGTAAACCCATGGAACCACTACAGGTCAGGAACCCCTGCAATCAAGGCATGGAAGAGGGGATTCCTGCTGCTTTCAAGTGAGAGCTAGCTCAAGTTGGCAGCCAAGCACAGAAAACGGAGGAGTAAGTAAAAATCCCCAATGTGAAATTGTGAAAGTTAAGCAGTAGACTCATTTCAGATGGTTAAGGATCCATTGCGGGGCTGCACACCTTTAGCCCTCCAGCTGATCTTGGACTACAACTCCCATCATCCCCAGCCAATGTGGACAAGCACCGGAGATGATGGGTGCTGTAGTCCCACGTCTGCAGAGGGCTGAAGTTGTGCAGCCCTGATCCACTTTCCAGGATCCGTGTCTCTTGTCTCTTCCCATAAAAACATGCCCAGGATTTTCAAATGGACAGAAAGCCTATCTTGGGAAACCTGGGGCTGAATATAAAAACTGGGGAAGATGCTTGAGATGGTTGAGATGGCATCTATTTAGTCTTGAAAATTCACCCTTGATGTGTTATTCCTTGGGGAAGAAAGCCCTGAAGCACAGCGGGAGATGGAGCCATTGTCAGGTCTGCCTTGCATGCCAAAGGTCCTCCGTTCAATCTCCAGCATCTCCACCAGGAAGGGATGGGAAAGACCATGGAGACTTGGTCTCACCTGAAACCACAGAGAGACCCTGCCAGTCAGAGTAGGCAATACTGAGCTAGACGGACCAATTGTCTGACTCAGTAGACTGCAGCTTATTATGTTAAAGTCTTGAAAGGCTCGCTCCAAAAGTTAGCCTTCCATTCACAGAATGTGTTCTTCTGAAAGTGGAAGGAGTGTGCTATCAACAGGACTCCTTCTTCCATGAGCCCAAAACTCTCCATGATCCACAGGGGGAGGTTGGCTTCAAAAGTACCTTCCTGTTCATCTAAGACACCTTTCCGTAAGTGGAAGGATTCTTCCATACACAGAAAAATCCTTTGTATGAGTGGAAAAACACACCTTTGGATCCAGCCTCGCCTTCAGTGCCAACCCCAAGAACCAATAAGAATAGAAGCTGGAATAGAGAAGACTACAGGAAGTGAAACATACTAACTTCTCTGAAGAAGAGAAGTCAAGAGATGCTTCGAGAGTCGAGTGAAGCTGTTGGCAGGTCTTGGAAGAGCGAGTCCTTTTATACAGTTTTTGACAGCATCCCTAGTGGTTAGTGGTCCACAATTTAATTAAGATAATATTTGTTATAATATCAAAAGTTACGAACGATGGGTTCATTTCTAACTTGTTTTTGCTTGCTTATGCAGGGTAAGGGGAACAGGGGAGAACGTCCTGATCTGAAAAAGGGACACCACCCTGTCCTCATTCGAGTTCACCACGGCATTTTATTTCATTAAGTAAATTGCAGCAGCAGTTCCTGCCAAGCCCATGCTTTGCCATGAACCCTTCCGCCCATTAAGATCATCTAGAGAGGTTCGTTTAGGGTTGCCGCCAGCTCGTCTGGTAGCGAAACGGGACGTGACTAGGACGTGACTGGGATGTGACCAGGACGTATCTCCATGTATGTTACTTAGATAGCTGCAACCACTAAACTCTGAACTCTGTAAGTGCAGTGGTAGCTTCTTTAGTGCTTAGTGCTAAAAAATCACAGACCCCAACAAATTGTTTCATTCATCTCATCCTGACACAGCTTATCTACCTGTAAATCAACCACTGATGGCCACTTCAGGAATCAACAAAAATTGGAAATCTACTCTTTGGGGTGTCCCACATTGTTTTGAATAGGATCTTAACGGAGTCTATAATAAGGTTTCTTGATTTTTGGAGATGTAATCTTGAAAACCATGTTGGTTTCAAAGGAATTCAGTCAGCCGAGAATCCTGATGACTGGTCAGTTAGCATATAAATCACAATCTATTGACCAAAGTTTCAACCACATCAAAAAGCTGTGTCATGTTGAACCAGGAAGAAGAGGTTCAGAATGAAATTTCTCAAGGAGTTTGCCTGTACAGCCCCAGCTGTGGTTCTACTGAAATATCAACCAAAGAGAAATTCATAATGAATATCATAGTTCCTCCCATAGGGCGGTGGCGGAGACAGGGATGGGGACGGGGACATCTGTGAACCTTCAAGGGAAGCCTAAATTAATTTCTAGAAAGACAGGGGACATTTCACAGTAGGGTTCTGCATTTTTGGGGTCCAGTCATCCCTTGTGAAAAGTGACTCCCACACCCCACTTGGTGGTAGTTTGGATAGACTGTGACATGGGACAAAAACAATTCTTCCATTCAGAGTGAGGGCAAGAATCAATGCCCTCACTCTGATTTGACTTTGGGAAATCACCACACAGCCAAGTTTGATTGGCCATGTGGTAATAACCAAGCTGGCAAGAGAATCCCTGATAGGTTGTCCCAACTCAGCAGCGAAAAGAAGAACTCTAATCTGAAAATAGCAGTTAAGCAGCTCCTGAGAAGGGGACGGTGAAGAGGAGTGCCCCAAGTTATTATGGTGACTGAGATGGTGGGGGGCAATATATTGTCTTGTCCCATGTCCCTGGTGGTAGGCCAAGCCCCCTTCCAAGACCAATTCCTGCAAGCTTTGAAAATGTGTGGGGTTGGGGAGAAGGAAAGGCTTCCAGAAGCCTTCTCTTGAAAGGGAGGAGAATCACTCCTCGCAAAGCTTGGCACGGCCAGATTGCACCCAAAGAGGCAGATATGAGGGGCATTTTACCACCCTGTTCATGCCCCAATCATCTGCCGCCTGAGGCAATTGCCTCCCCTTGCCTCATGAAAGGACCATGAATGAAAGAGAATCAAAAAATTAAAAAATTTGAAGAGGTGGGTCCTACATGCATACATTCCAGGAGCAGTAAAATGAGTATTGTGTTCTGAATGCGTCCCTCCTCTGTGAACCAGGACATGCTGAATGCTTCATGGGCATCGGCAGAACCAAATGTATTATTACATTTGAAATGTGATGCTATAAAACCAGAGATGACGTTCATACTGAAGGAAGGCCATGCCTGTCTTCAGGGCTCCTGTCCTTCCTTTCTGTTCTTGCCAACTTGTCCCAGTCAGAAAAACAACTCCAGTTGTTCCCAAATTATCTTCTGGAAAGAACAAGAAATGCCAGCTGCCCAGAGGCATGAACTGGGTCGTTTTCATAGAACTACAGAGGAACAGAACATCATCATCTTATTCTCAGTCTTTTGCTTAAAGCAGCAGGGGTAGTCTACAACAACAACAACAATTTATATACCCCCTTTTCGACAAAAATTTCCCAAGCATTTTACACAGAGAAATAATAAATCAATAAGATGGCTCCCTGTCCCCAAAGGGCTCACAAAAATAAAAAAAGAAACATAAGATAGACACCAGCAACAGCCACTGGAGGTCCTGTGCTGGGGGTGGATAGGGCCAGTTACTCTCTCCCTGCTAAATAAAGAGAATCACCACGTTAAAAAGGTGTCTCTTTGTCCAGTTAGCAGGGGAGATCTACAGTAAAACCATTGTCTATAACACATTGTCCATCTCTGCCGTAAGGCCTTATTCAGTCATTTCTTGGACCCGACATCCCACAGGCAGAGAAATATCTGGATTACCCTCTTGAAACATATTACCTCAGTGCTGATCCATATACACTTGCTTCTGGTTCTAAAGCCCATTTCTGCACTGGTGTTCATCCAGACTGCCTTAAATGATTTAGGAGGAATAGATCTGAAGGACAAATTCTTCCCATGATGTGATGCCCCCATACTGAGGCTGTTGGCATGACCAGAGATCCCTGGGCAGGAGAGGGTTAAACCAGGGATTGGTTTAATTGGGGAACCATGCATGCATGTGTCAGTTGGGGAACCTTGAACTCACCTGACCTAGCTGTGCCGAAGCTGGGTAGACCAGATTCGCTACCCAGGTTAAAAGGAAGGTAGGAAGGCAACCAAGACTGTCCTACCCTTTCCTTGGTTATCTGTGAGTACAATTTGAAATAAGTGTGGCTTGGGCTGCCAGCAGCCATGTTTCTCATAGAGTTCTGCAGTACTGAGGTCTGACTCTCCTGTGCTCCATGTTGCATTATGGGATACTGGAGGACCCAGTTCAGATTTTCTTCCCTCCTGGAGAGCATGGCACCCCAATCGTCTAGGGGGTTGGGTAAGTGAACCCAACCAGGGGTACAGGTCATACGACAGGCATGAGGCATGGGCCTGTCTCCCCTCCAGCCCATCCCACACATGGTCATGAGAACCGGCTCGCTGTGTTGGTCATTGGAGCCTTCTCTGTGGTGACCCCGCCTCATTAACGGTGTATCAGTGGGTTGCCCAGACATTTTTCTTCACTGTGGTTTTAGGCTGCAGTCCAAAATAGATCCCAGGTAAGCTATCTCCAGGTAAGTCTGAGAAAGTCTCTGGTATGTACCCTCAAGAGCTGCTGCCAGTCATTGTAGACAATATTGAGTCTCATGGACCGAAGTTCAGACTCAGTAGGTAACTGGGCAATGGGAATATTTTAACATTTGTTTGTTTATTTCTTTAATGTATTTATATGTCACGCAAAATGCAAGCCTCTGAGCGGTTTACGACAATACAATAAAAACAACAAATTAAAAGGTGAAAACATAACAATATGAAACATAATGTTGCTTTTAATTAAACTTTACATATCAAGGAAAAATCCAGCAGAGTTGTAATTACCATGAAAGCAATCAAAGGGAAGTATTGAATTGAAAGGAACGAGTCCTACTCAGCAAATAATAACAGTTCTTTTGCTAGAGTCATATGTGCTAATCCAAGCATTCGAGGGAGAAGCTCAACAAGACGATAATTAAAGCTCTGTCAAAAAGGGACTTTCCCCAAGGATACGAAAATGGTATATAAGCACGGCCAGTTCTTTAGATTCTCCAACAGCTTTTCTTGACTTGCACCTTCTCACATCTTCTCCCCCTTGGATAAGGGAAGTCAAATAGCACAGGGCAACTTCTTACATGGAAAAGAAACGCCGTGTTGAAAGATCTTGAGCTGGTGTACAACATCAGATGTACTTGGACTCCTATCCTGGCTGGGGTTGCCTCTGAGGCTGGAAGTGGCCTATTGCCATAAGCTGGTAGCCATTGATAGACCTGTCCCCCATGAATTTCCCTAAGCCATCCAAGATGGCGGCCATCACTACCTCCCAAGGCCAGACCAGTGGTCCATCTAGCTCAGTACTGTCTACAATCTTTAAGATTTCATTTAAAATATTTGTATCAGAATATTTCTATTTGGAACAGAGCTGCCCCAACCAGAAATACCACTCATCTAAAGAGCCAAGGTTTTACTGGCTTTCTCAAAGCTGTGATAGAGACGGAGGAGTGGATCCTACTGGGAGAACATTCCCAAGTCTAGCTACATGCAATTTTAGAATATTTTTTGTTTTATTTTATTTAATATATTTCTATACTGCCTAAAACGCAGGTCCTCGGGGCGGTTTACAAAACAATAAAAACAGCCAATAAAAGATGAAAACATTTCAACAAATTAAAAAGTTAAAACTCTTAAAACACAATTAAAACAATTAAAACAGTATCTAATTCAAAGCCTGGGTGAACAAATGCGTCTTGACTGCCCTTTTAAAAGTTGTAAGAGATACGGAGGCTCTTATTTCAGCAGAAAGTGTGTTCCAAAGCCTCAGGGCAGCTACGGAGAAGGCCCGTCCCGGAGGAGCCACCAGACGAGCTGGTGGCAACTGAAGATGAAACTCTCCAGATGATCTCAGTGGGCGATGTGGTTAATAGCAGAGAAGACACTCTATTAAATACCCAGGGCCCAAGCTGTTTAGGGATTTATAGGTCGTAACCAAAACCTTATACTCTGCCCAGAAACTTACTGGCAGCCAGTGTAGATCTTTTAAGATAGGAGTGATATGGTCTCTCCGAGATGATCCAGAGACCAAACTGGCCATCGCGTACTGGACTAACTGCAGTTTCCAGACTACATACAAAGGCAGCCCCACATAGAGTGCCTTGCAGTAGTCAAGTCTGGCGGGGAGAGGCAGATGTACTACTGTTCTGAGGCCATTTATCTGCACTATTTTATATTTTATGACAAATGATTTTGTCATAAATGACAAAAGTATTAAATGAGCATTACTTCATTCATTGGGTTTTCTGTGTAGGTAGGGTTTCCATCGGGAACCAACAAAGAACAACCAGATGCCTCCAGGAAGACCAGAAGTAAAGCATGAAAGCAAAAACCCCGTATCTCCCCTGTGACTGGGATATGAGGCCCTCACTCGAAGGTAAAACATCTGCCTTGCATGCGAAACCCAGGTTCAATTCTTGGCAGTGTCTCCAGGTAGGGCTGAGAGAGATTTGCTCGAAACCTTGGCGAAGCCACTGCCAGACCGTGTAGAAAATACTGAGCTAGATAGACCAAAGGTCCAACCTGGTATAAGGCAGCTTTATATGTTTCTGAGAAGGAACATAAAATAATAGCCCCTGTTTTCCCCCTGTGGCTGGCATCCAGTGACACACAAAACCTGCATATCATGTAAACCTCACACTATGCTGAAGAACAACAGATTCAAGGTGGGAGATCCACCAAGCTCTATCTCAACGAGACCCTGTCAAAACACCACCAAGAAAACGGACTTACTGGCTGTTCTGAGAAGATGCAGAGAAGACAAGAGAGTTGAATGAAGCTGATGGAAGGACAGAGGGAACACATAGCTTTTTCTACAGGTCCCCCAGCCTCCCTTGTGGTTAGGATGCTCCAGCTAACATTCTCCAGCTAACCTCACTCCATGACGTCACTCCATGCTCCAGTTAACGTCACTCCAGCTAACATTCGGCTGGGTTGCTGACACTTCTTTCCACAACTTTGACTCAGTAGAAGGGAACTTCCAATGTGGATAGATACTATGTGGGTATCTTGAAAGAAGAGAATGAGGGCTGGGGAAACAGGGAAGTGCTAAGGAGTTACTACAGCAGCAACATCAGGAGGGCTCTGGTGGATTATCTCAATGGTGGGTTTAGTACAGCACCCTGTTTCCCAGATCAGACAACCAGATACTTCGAGGAAGCCAGCCAGTCGAGTCAAAAAGCAATAGACTTCCTTCGCTGTTGGTTTCCCCAGCAACTGACGTCCTCAGTCCACGGAGTATGTTCTGAGCATGCTCCCTCTGGTTCTTAAAATAAACAGGTCTTCCCAGGGTGGGCTGGTAAGGATGGAGCTACGGCTGCATCTTGGGGAGGAGTGACTGCCCTCTAGTGGCTATGGGTCTGCTTGCAGTAGAGTGTTAGTTCTAAATTACCACATCATTGCTTCTTCTTTCATTGGATGGTTTCAATCCCTCACCTACGTTGCCTCAGCAATCTTGACCGCATGCTAGCGAGGTAGGTGTATATCCACCCCAGAGTGCATCTGGGGTCCTGAGGTTCAAAAAGAGACCCTTGCACAAGCCCCCAAGTGATAGGTGGTGATACGGATGGTCAACATGGTGATACAGATGAAAAAGGAGGAAATGGGAAGAGGCTGTGTGCCCAGGAAGGAATGTGGTATTAATGTCAACTTGGAGAGGGGAGGGACATTTCACGATGTTACCAAGTGAGGGACAAGAAGGAATCCTTCAGCTACAGACTGCACTGAAGCTTCTGGAGGGTCCCAGAGCATGGTCTAAAGGCACATGTGACAGCCGCCTTGGTGAAGCTAAGCAGGTCTTGGTGTGGTCAGTGCCTGGAAGGGAGGTTCACGGATGCCACTTTTGAGGTTTGGGCCATAGATCAGTGATGGAGCATCCGCCTTGCACGCAGAAGGCTGCCGTTGAAGATTCTCTTTGAAGAGTCTCGTTGAAGCAGAACTTGGTGGATCTTCCACCTTGAGTCTTCTATTCTTCATACTATGGAGGGGTTGACAGCTAGGCTAGGATTAGTGTGCCACTAAATGCCAGGCCCTGGGGAGCAAAAGTGGGAAGGGGCTATTTCCATTTAGCGGAGGTCTTGCGGGCGTCTCAGTAGTATCTTGTTGTCCAGTGATGGAAACAGTAGGCTGAACTGGAAGGATTTTGGTCTGATCCAGCAGTTCACTTATGTTTATTTTCATAGAAACATAGAAAAGCCACATCTGCACCCATTTATCCTCATGCCCTTACAAAAGGGTTCCCATCAGGGTTTTCTCTAACAGGAATCCACTGATGTTGTTGACTAGAAATGTCCCTCCCTTCCCCAGACTGACAATAATACCACATTCCTTCCGGGGCACCCAGCCTCTGCCCCTTTGCTCCTTTTTCATCCGTATCACAATGCTTTGAGAGATGGAAACCCCCATGATGGGGAGTGACTGCGCTGTAGGGGTCAACAGTGTGAGTTGAGAAGGCCCAGATTCAGATCTCACTTTTTCTACAGATTCACTTGGGGGCTTGAGCAAGGGACTCTTTCTCAACCTATTATTATTTAATAATAATAATTTAAAAGAGCACCTTCTTCATTACAAGCCCCATCGCCCACTGAGGTCCTCTGAGGAGGTCCGTCTCCAGTTACCACCAACTCGTTTGGTGGCTACACAGAGACGGGCCTTCTCGGTCGCTGCCCCGTGATTGTGGAATGCGCTCCCTGCTGAGATACGATCCTCCCTCTCTCCGGCAATTTTCAAAAAAAACCTGAAGACCCATCTTTTCACCCAAGCTTTCTCAGCTTCCTAATACTTTTGGGTTTTAATCTCTGGTTTATTTTTAAATTCTTAAATTGTTTTTAAGTTTTTGTATAGGTTTTTAACTGGTTTTAAGTTATTGGTAACCGCCCATAGATGAAATTTGGGGGCGGTGTACGAATTTGATAACTCAATCAATCAATCAATCAACCTCAGGACCCCAGCTGCACTCTGGGGAGGATGCACATCTACCCCGCTAGCATGCGCTGGAATATGCTGAGGTGACGTAGATGAAGGATTGGAACCATTCAAGGGAGGAATGGTCATTATGCTCACTTCCACGTAGACCGGCTTGCCACTGGCGCACATGATGGGTCCTGGGATGGTCACAAGGGGGCCAGGTGGCTGGATCGTGACTTCTGCTGGGGGGATCTGGTTGATGGGTTGAGGGTTGACCCCAGCCAGGGTGCCGAGCTCTCCGGAGCTTGTGCTGCCTCCGACAGCACCTACGGCTTTTATTGGGTTGTTGATTATTTTTCTTTATTCCCTGGGCCAAAATGAGCTTGCCAAGGGGAAAGAGTGAATAATAGCTAAGCTATTTGTTTTGACGCCATGTTAACCATCCAATGCCTATTTATCTCACAGTCTCCTTTCTTCGACTTCAACTTGACTGGCTTCAGTTTCGAGCAAACCACTTAAAACACCTCCGCGAGGGACTGGGGCTCATTAAAGCACTTCAAAAGTCACCCATTCTCCCTTTTGCAGGAATGAGTGATCTGCATGTGATGATGATGAGTTTTTTGCAATGCCCGCGGTACGTGCCCTAGCTAGGTTTCAATCACTATCATTACCGAATTATTAAAAGGCGCCAACTTGTCTCATTATTCATTTTGGACACTGCTTTGGAAGCTCCGTCTTTCAAAAACAGGTGTCCACGTTGTGGTGTTCTGTACTCCTGAGTAATCATAACCCCTATACTTCAAGCAATAGCTAGTGTTTTCTCAAGAGGAACTGGGTCGGGGGGCAGCTAGGAAGTGCTCTGAGGCACTTGAATGGGAGAATCCTCCCCATTTGAGCAATAGGGCTCACCTCACCTTGCATCAGAACATAGGAAGCTTCCTTCTACCAGGTCAGACCCTTAGTAGGGATGCACATGAACCTCTTCAGAGGCCCTTTGATGGGGCTCCAAAGAGGTCCGAACATCAGGCGGTTGAAAGTTCAAAGGTGTGGGGCCACACATTAAGGGCGGGGGAGGGTGCCCTTACCCTTCCCTCCACTTTCCCCCCCGCTTCCCCGTTTCCCTGCTGCCCCGTTTCCTCTTCGGCTGGAAGTGGCCCGGAGCAGCTGGCACATGTGTGCCCGTTTGTACGTCCAGCTAATTCTGGCCACTTACAGCTGAAGAGCAAACAGGGCAGTGCCCCATACTTGGGAAATATCTGGTGCCGGCGAGGGAAAAGCAGAGGGAGGGGTAAGTGCACCCTCCCCTGCGCTTAAGGTGTGACACCCACCTGCCATCGAGTCCCCTGCACAGAGTTAGGCATGTGCAAAACAGTCCGGGGGTTCAGGAGTTCGGATTGGGGGTTCAGGGGCTCGGAGTCAAATTGAACACCTCCGGATCCTTCCAGACCATTACTGTCCCCCCCCCCCCGGTTTGCGATTTTAAAAAAAATATTAAAATAAATTTAATTACTTCCTGCCCCTTCAAGCGGTGTGTGTTTGTGTGTCCATGAACATTCTCCTGCCCACTACCAGCTTCTAAAATCACTGCTGCGGCCCACTGGAACGGCCGGCGGGGGGCAGGGGAATGTTTGCCTATCGGAAGCCCCCTGAAAGGGGCAGAAAGTAATTAATTTTTTAAAAAAAATTACAAACCCCGCCCGTACCGGATGGGAAGGGGGTTTCCGAAGGGTGCCGGACCAAAACTGGCCCACTCAGGTTCGTGTCTGGTGCGGACTCGAACCAAAAGAGGCCAGCCCATTCCAGGCACACCCCTACATGTGTTTCCGTGCACATCCCTCACCCTTAGTCCATCTAGCTCAGATTGCCTACACTGACTGGCAGCAGCTCGCTAAGGTTTCAGGCAGGGGTCTTTCCCAGCCATGCCGGGAGATGGTACCAGGGACTGAACCTGTGTCCTTCCGAATGCCAAACAGATGCTCTGCCACTAAGCTGCTGTTGACTCCACACAGTTAGCGAAACTCAAAAGCTTTGTACATGAAAACCACTCAAGATTGTATCTGTCCATTCCTCTGGTTGGGATGGGCACGGACCGGCCCGGAGGCCATTGTAAAGGCCTGGTCTGGACATGGGCGGTCCTGTTCGGGTGGGGGAGTGCCTTTACGAGTGGGGTGAGGGCTTACTTACCCCTCCCGCCACTTTCCCGCTCTGGTGCCGTAATTTCAGTAGTAATTGGGGAGGCAGGATACCTCCCTGCTGCCCCTTCCCCGCTGTCACTATGAAAAACTCCCAGGAGTCCTTTGCGTGTGCGGACATCACAGAGCTGTGAAGCGCGCATGATGTGTGCGCATGCAATGGACTGCTGGGAGTTTCTCATAGCGACAGCGGGGAAGGGGCGGCAGGGAGGTATCCTGCTGCCCCAATTACTACTGAAATTACGGTGCCAGAGCGGGAAAGCGGCTGGAGGGATAAGTAAACACTCCCCCCGCTCTAAAAGCCACCTCCCACCCCAGTGCCGGACCGCAGTTTGGCGGTTCCGTGCACAACCCTATCCTCTGGCTGGGGGCCTAATCTGGGTTGTCGCATCCCTGCAGATGTGTGGGGAACCTACTTTGGAGCATTGTATAGGATGCCTGCCTCTGAAGGAATGCCCCTTTGCCTATAGAATTTCTACCAATTTGGCACTCAGTTTCCCTCAAGGAGGTCTCTAGTTTAGTGAGCCAACCCAAGCCGGGTAAGACCCCGGGGTTGGATCAGATACCCTCTGCACTGTTAAAATCAAATGTTGAATGGTGGGCTCCTGTACTTGCAGGATTCTTTACTTATATGGATCGTACTGCCTCTATCGCAGAGGAGTGGGGTACAACGGTGATTGTTCCCATCTACAAGGAAGGCCAACACTCTGACCCTTCAGTCTGCTGAGCGTTATTAATAAATTATATTCTAGACAACTGTATGTTAACCTCACTGAATGGTTGGAACAGGAGAACATCCTAAGTGAGGAACAGGTGAGGTTTAGGTCCATTCGGATGACTCTTGATCAGGCCCAATTTCTACAACATCTGGCTGAAAGGTATTCACCGCTGTATGCAGCTTTAAAGGCAGGGTTTGACTCCATTTCTAGGGAGCGCTTGGGGAGTAAACTTGCCAATTCCTCCTTTGATCGTAAGCTGCTTCTCCTTATCCGAGATACTGCCAGTCAGCGTAGAAAATACTGAGCTAGATGGACAAAGGGTCTGACTAGGCAGAAGGCAGCTTCCTATCTTCTGATGGAAGCTGAGGGTCCCACAGGGTCCCAGGAGAGAGCTTCTTCCAAGATATCCACCCCTCCACTGCGGACATTGCAAAAAGCTCATCATCATCACATGCAGATCACTCATTCCTGCAAAAGGGAGAAAGGATGACTTTTGAAGTGCTTTAATGAGCCCCAGTCCCTTCCTGAGGAGTTTTAAGTGGTTCACTCGAAACTGAAGCCAGTCAAGTTGAAGTCGAAGAAAGGAGACTGAGATAAATAGGCAATGGATGATTAACATGGCGTCAAAACAAATAGCGTAGCTATTATTCACTCTTTCTGCTGGGTAAGCTAATTTTGGCCCAGGGAATAAAGAAGTGTCAGCAACAACCCGACAAAAGGTTAGGTGGAGTGATGGAGCATCCTAACCTCAAGGGAGGCTGATGGACCTTTATAAAAGCTGTGCATTCCCTCTGTCCTTCCATCAGCTTCATTCGACTCTCCTGTCTTCACTGCATCTTCCCAGAGAAGCCGGTAAGTCCATTTTCTTGCTGGTGTTTGGATAGAGTCTCGTTGACACAGAGCTTAGTGGAAATTCCATCTTGAGTCTTCTGTTCTTCAGAATATAGAGCAGTTGACGGCTCGGCTAGGATTAGTGTGCCACTGAATGCCAGGAACTGGGGATCAAATGGGGGAAGGGGCTACTTCCATTTAGCCGGGCTTACAGAGCTCTCAGTAGTATCTTGTTGTCCACTGTTGGAAACAAGAGGCTGAACTGGAAGGATTTTGGTCTGATCCAGCAGTTCTCTTATGTTTATTCTCATAGAAACATAGAAAAGCCACATCTGCACCGCCCTGTCCTCATCCCCTTACAAGATGGTTCCCATCAGGGTTTTCTCTAACAGGAATCCCCTGATGTTGTTGACAACAACTCCAATTATCCCCAAGTAAGAGGCATTGCATCTGGGGATTCGGGAGTTTTAATCAAGTACATCTGGGAATCCCTGTTAGAGGGAACGCTAGTTGCCAGCCTGAACCTTGGGTGGCTTGAACAAAGAAAGGGGGAAAACTTCTCAGCTAGAAGTATACTCCATCAAGACAGTCACAAACCTTTCTGCTTCAGTGTTGGGGGTCTTTGTGGATTGGTACCAAGGAGAAACTTGGGAGAAATGTCTCTGAGGGTTCCGTCCCATCCCTGAGTGAATGTCAATTCACCGTAATGTGTTGTTCATTCATTTCTGTTTCAGACTCGCCTCCTTCTCCCCAGTAATGTCTGTCATCCAACTCAGCAACCGGATCCCCCCAGAAGAAATGACGTTCTGGTTACCTTTCAACTTCATTATCATCGTATTACCCATCATTTCCGGTAGCTCCTAGCCGGTCTATGTGGGAGACATCACTCCCTGAGGCTGAGGCATGGCTGAAATACAGGCCTGGACTTTGAGAGCTCTGGGCGCCCTTCTTCTCCCACTACTTTGCTCTGCTGTCCTCAAAATAAATACATCAGTTTCCTTCTGTCTCCCAGCCGCCTCTAATATGATGCCATTTCCTTCACATTCTCAATAAAGCTTCTGCTGCATTCTTGGAATTCGTGGTCTCTTGGTTTTTGAACTGGCA
Source organism: Hemicordylus capensis (assembly GCF_027244095.1). Classification (NCBI taxonomy): domain Eukaryota; kingdom Metazoa; phylum Chordata; class Lepidosauria; order Squamata; family Cordylidae; genus Hemicordylus; species Hemicordylus capensis. The sequence continues at coordinate 22,712,180 of NC_069670.1, read as the reverse complement.
GCTCTGATTTCTGGGAAGAGCTGCTTCCCTGAGTCCTCAGAAATCCTTCTGTCTGAATGAAAACTTACGGGGCATGTGGCACTCTTTTAGGAACACACAGGAAGCTGCCTTCGACAGAGTCTGACCCTTGGTCCATCCAGCTCAACAGTGTCTATTCTGACTGGCAGCAACTCTCCAGGGCTTCTGCCTGGAGTTTTCCCCAGCCCAACTGGAGATGCTGCCAGGGACTGAAAGGGCAGCCTTCTGCGTGCAAAGCGGATGCTCCAACACTGATCTAAGTCCCCAACCTCAAAAGTGGCATCCTTGAGCCTCCCATCCAGGCACTGACCACACCAATTCCTGCTTAGCATTACCAAGGTGGCTGTAACAAGGGCTTTTAGACCATGCTCTGGGAGCCTCCAGAAGCTTCAGTGCAGGCTGTAGCTGATGGTTTCCTTCTTGGCACTCAGTTGGTAACACTGTGCAATGTCCCTCCCTTCCCCAGACTGACAATAACACCACGTTCCTTCCGGGGCACACAGCCTCTTCCCCTTTGCTCCTTTTTCATCCGTGCTTTGAGAGATGGAAACCCCCATGATGGGGAGTGACTGCGCTGTAGGGGTCAACAGTGTGAGTTGAGAAGGCCCAGATTCAGATCTCACTTTTGCTATAGATTCACTTGGGGGCGTGTGCAAGGGACTCTTTCTCAACCTATTATTATTTAATAATAATAATTTAAGAGAGCACCTTCTTCATTACAAGCCCCATCGCCCTTTGAGGTCCATCTCTGAGGAGGTCCATCTCCAACTCGTTTGGTGGCTACACAGAGACGGGCCTTCTCGGTCGCTGCCCAGAGATTGTGGAATGTGCTCCCTGCTGACATACGATCCTCCCTCTCTCTGGCAATTTTCAAAAAACACCTGAAAACCCACCTTTTCGCCCAAGCTTTCTCAGCTTCCTAATATTTTTGGGTTTTAATCTCTGGTTTATTTTTAAATTGTTGGATTGTTTTAAAGTTTTTCTAGGATGTAAAAACCCCGCTAGCATGCAGTAGATTTTGCTGAGGTGACATGGGTGAAGGATTGGAACCATTCAATGGAGGAAGGAGCAATGTGGTAACTTACTACTAACACTCCAATGCAATCAGGCCCAAAGCCACTAGAGGGCAGTCACTCCCAAGAAGCAGCCGTCCCTCCATCCTTACTGGTCCACACTGGGAAGACCTGTTTATTTCAAGAACCAAAGGCAGCATGTTCTGAAAATACTCCGTGGACCGAGGACTCCAGCTGCTGGGGAAACCACCAGCGAAGGAAGTCTATTGCTTTTTGACAATGTGTCACAGTTTCGATGCCCTGCGCACAAGGGCAGATTCGACTGGTCATAGGAATTTTAGGGTACCTTCCCTCCAGTACAGCATATGGAAGTGTGTTAAATCATGCCAGGGAGAAGGCACTTCTCTGGGACAAGGTAGTTAAATTCATTATATAGTGGTCTGGTTTATGGTAATTTGTGAAACTACCAAGAAAGTTTCTTGCAGAAATTAGTGCCAGGTTGCTCTGCTTTTCAGTGTCTCCTATACATTGTTTTATAAACCTAGCAGCATCAAGAGGTTTGCCCAGAGGCATTAGAAATTGAGGGGAGCATTCAGGTTTGCACAACATATCATAGATTTGTTACGCCAATTAGAATGGGAGCTGTCTTACAAAACAACGGGGATTCGTCTGTTAGAGTTGAAGATGATTTTAATCTAACGGTTGAATACATGGATCCAAACCTTGGTCTCCACTCTTGTTAGGCTGGCCTCCACCCATAGAATGTCATTGGGCACACATCTGGGGGCCGAGGATAGAACACACAAGAATTTTGATTGGACCTTCTCCATTTGTTTAAAGGTATGCAGAGCACAAATAGCAGCACCATACACGAACTGTGAGAGCACTTTAGCCTCATAAGCCTTAATTGCAGTAGGTGTTCAGTGGCCATCTCTCTGGAAGAAGAACTTTAAGATAGCAGAGGCCCTCTTCTGAGTGTCAGTTGCAACATGCTCACAGTGGTAGAAAATACTGAGCTAGATGGACAAAGGGTCTGACTCGGCAGAAGGCAGCTTCCTATCTTCCGATGGAAGATGAGGGTCCCAAAGGGTCCCAGGAGAGAACTTCTTCCAAGATATCCACTGCTCCACTGTGGACATTGCAAAAAACTCATCGGTAATGAGTAGTGATTGAAACCCATCGGTAATGAGAGTGATTGAAACCCAGCCAGGGCACGTACCGCGGGCACTGCAAAAAACTCATCATCATCACATGCAGATCACTCATTCCTGCAAAAAGGAGAATGGGTGACTTTTGAAGTGCTTTAATGAGCCCCAGTCCCTTCCTGAGGTGTTTAAAGTGGTTCACTCGAAACTGAAGCCAGTCAAGTTGAAGTCGAATAAAGAAGACTTTGAGATAAATAGGCACTGAGTGGTTAGCATGGCGTCAAAACAAATAGCTTAGCTATTATTCACTCTTTCTGCGTGGTAAGCTCATTTTGCCCAGGGGATAAATAAGTGTCAGCAACACCCCAATAAAAGGTTAGCTTGAGTGACGAAGCATCCTAACTGCAAGGGAGGCTGGTGGACCTGTATAAAAGCTGTGCATTCCCTCTGTCCTTCCAGCAGCTTCATTTGACTCTCCTGTCTTCACTGCATCTTCTCAGAGAAGCCGGTAAGTCCATTTTCTTGGTGGTGTTTTGATCGAGTCTCGTTGACACAGATCTTGGTGGATCTTCCACCTTGAGTCTTCTGTTCTTCAGAATATGGAGATGTTGACAGCTAGTCTAGGATTAGTGTGCCACTGAATGCCAGGCACTAGGGAGCAAAAGTGGGAAGGGGCTACTTCCTTTCTGCCAGGCTTTGTGGACCTCCCAATGGTTTCTTGTTGTCCAGTGAGGCTGAACTGGAAGGATTTTGGTCTGATCCAGCAATTCAGTTATGTTCATTCTCATAGAAACATAGAAAACTGCTTATACTGAGTCTGACCCTTAGCCCCGCCAAGCGTCAGTAATGTCTACACTGACTGGAAACAGCTCCTCAAGGTTTCAGGCAGGAGACGCTCACCCCCCAATTAAGAGATGCCAGTTGTTTGAACAAGGAAAGGTGGACATTTCTCAGCTTGATGTGTACTCTCTCAAGACAATCACAATCCTTTCTGCTTCTATGTTGGGTCTCTTTGAGGATATGTTCCCAGGAGAGACTTGGAGAAATTTCTCTGATGGTTTTGTCACATCCCTGAGTGAAGGTCAGTTCACCGTAATGTGATGCTCAACCATTTCTGTTTCAGACTCGCCTCCACCTCCTCAGCAATGTATTTCTGTGGACCAGCCTGCACCATCCCATCTTGTGCCTCTAGCCCAGTGGTGTGTTTTGCTTCCGCAGGTCTTGGCTACGGTGGTCGTGGCAGTGCCTTTGGTGTCCTTGGCTATGGATTAGGAGGCTTCGGCTATGGTGCTGGTGCTGGTGCCTTGGGCGCTGTAGGAGGCAGCACAAGCTCTGGAGAGCTCGGTACCATGGCCGGGGTAAACCCTCAACCCATCAACCAGATCCGCCCATTAGAGATTGTGATCCAGCCTGTGCCCTTCTTGGTGAACATCCCAGGACCCATCCTGTTCCCTAGCTGAGATCTGGTCTCCGTGGGAGGCATCACTCCCTGTGCCGTTGGGGGTTCCGGGATAGTAGGAGCAGGTGCCCAGGGGAGTCTGGGTTACAGAGCTCTCAGCCGGGGGAGGGGTGGATATCTTGGAAGAAGCTCTCTCCTGGGACCCTGTGGGAGCATCTGCCGATAGACCCAATAACTGCAAAGGACTGATCATAATGACCAGGAACCGACAACCCTGAGACTGAAGAATCGCTGAAATCCAGGCCTGGACTTTGAGAGCTCTGGGCGCCCTTCTTCTCCCACTACTTTGCTCTGCTGTCCTCAAAATGAATACATCACTTTCCTTCTGTCTCCCAGCCGCCTCTAATATGATGCCATTTCCTTCACATTCTCAATAAAGCTTCTGCTGCATTCTTGCAATTCGTGGTCTCTTGGTTTTTGAACTGGAAGCTCTGATTTCTGGGAAGAGCTGCTTCCCTGAGTCCTCAGAAACCCTTCTTTCTGAATGAAAACTTACGGGGGACGTGGCACTCTTTTAGGAACACACAGGAAGCTGCCTTCGACAGAGTCTGACCCTTGGTCCATCCAGCTCAATAGTGTCTACTCTGACTGGCAGCAACTCTCCAGGGCTTCTGGCTGGAGTTTTCCCCAGCCCAACTGGAGATGCTGCCAGGGACTGAAAGGGCAGCCTTCTGCGTGCAAAGCGGATGCTCCAACACTGATCTAAGGCCCCAACCTCAAAAGTGGCATCCTTGAGCCTCCCATCCAGGTACTGAAAACACCAATTCCTGCTTAGCATCACCAAGGTGGCTGTAACAAGGGCTTTTAGACCATGCTCTGGGAGCCTCCAGAAGCTTCAGTGCAGGCTGTAGCTGATGGTTTCCTTCTTGGCACTCAGTTGGTAACGCTGTGCAATGTCTCTCCCTTCCCCAGACTGTCACTAATACCACATTCCTTCCGGGGCACACAGCCTCTGCCCCTTTGCTCCTTTTTCATCCGTGCTTTGAGAGATGGAAACCCCCATGATGGGGAGTGACTGCGCTGTAGGGGTCAACAGTGTGAGTTGAGAAGGCCCAGATTCAGATCTCACTTTTGCTATAGATTCACTTGGGGGCGTGTGCAAGGGACTCTTTCTCAACCTATTATTATTTAATAATAATAATTTAAGAGAGCACCTTCTTCATTACAAGCCCCATCGCCCTTTGAGGTCCATCTCTGAGGAGGTCCATCTCCAACTCGTTTGGTGGCTACACAGAGACGGGCCTTCTCGGTCGCTGCCCGGAGATTGTGGAATGTGCTCCCTGCTGACATACGATCCTCCCTCTCTCTGGCAATTTTCAAAAAACACCTGAAAACCCACCTTTTCGCCCAAGCTTTCTCAGCTTCCTAATATTTTTGGGTTTTAATCTCTGGTTTATTTTTAAATTGTTGGATTGTTTTAAAGTTTTTCTAGGATGTAAAAACCCCGCTAGCATGCAGTAGATTTTGCTGAGGTGACATGGGTGAAGGATTGGAACCATTCAGTGGAGGAAGGAGCAATGTGGTAACTTACTACTAACACTCCAATGCAATCAGGCCCATAGCCACTAGAGGGCAGTCACTCCCAAGAAGCAGCCGTCCCTCCATCCTTACTGGTCCACACTGGGAAGACCTGTTTATTTCAAGAACCAAAGGGAGCATGTTCTGAACATACTCCGTGAACCGAGGACTCCAGCTGCTAGGGAAACCACCAGCGAAGGAAGTCTATTGCTTTTTGACAATGTGTCACAGTTTCGATGCCCTGCGCACAAGGGCAGATTCGACTGGTCATAGGAATTTTAGGGTACCTTCCCTCCAGTACAGCATATGGAAGTGTGTTAAATCATGCCAGGGAGAAGGCACTTCTCTGGGACAAGGTAGTTAAATTCATTATATAGTGGTCTGGTTTATGGTAATTTGTGAAACTACCAAGAAAGTTTCTTGCAGAAATTAGTGCCAGGTTGCTCTGCTTTTCAGTGTCTCCTATACATTGTTTTATAAACCTAGCAGCATCAAGAGGTTTGCCCAGAGGCATTAGAAATTGAGGGGAGCATTCAGGTTTGCACAACATAGCATAGATTTGTTACGCCAATTAGAATGGGAGCTGTCTTACAAAACAACGGGGATTCGTCTTTTAGAGTTGAAGATGATTTTAATCTAACGGTTGAATACATGGATCCAAACCTTGGTCTCCACGCTTGTTAGGCTGGCCTCCACCCATGGAATGACATTGGGCACACATCTGGGGGCCGAGAATAGAACACACAAGAATTTTGATTGGACCTTCTCCATTTGTTTAAAGGTATGCAGAGCACAAATAGCAGCACCATACACCAACTGTGAGAGCACTTTAGCCTCATAAGCCTTAACTGCAGTAGGTGTTCAGTGGCCATCTCTCTGGAAGAAGAACTTTAAGATAGCAGAGGCCCGCTTCTGAGTGTCAGTTGCAACATGCTCACAGTGGTAGAAAATACTGAGCTAGATGGACAAAGGGTCTGACTCGGCAGAAGGCAGCTTGCTATCTTCCGATGGAAGGTCGGGGTCCCACAGGGTCCCAAGAGAGAACTTCTTCCAAGATATCCACTGCTCCACTGTGGACATTGCAAAAAATTCATCGGTAATGAGTAGTGATTGAAACCCATTGGTAATGAGAGTGATTGAAACCCAGCCAGGGCACGTACCGCGGGCACTGCAAAAAACTCATCATCATCACATGCAGATCACTCATTCCTGCAAAAGGGAGAATGGGTGACTTTTGAAGTGCTTTAATGAGCCCCAAGCTCTCCCTGAGGTGTTTTAAGTGGTTCACTAGAAACGGAAACCAGTCTAGTAGAAGTCGAAGAAAGGAGACTGTGAGATAAATAGGCACTGGGTGGTTAACATGGCGTCAAAACAAATAGCTTAGCTATTTTTCACTCTTTTTGCTTGGTAAGCTGTTTTTGGCCCAGGGGATAAAGAAGTGCCAGCAACAACCCAATAAAAGCTATAGGCGCTGTAGGAGGCAGCATAAGCTCCAGAGAGCTTGACACACTGGCTTGGGTCAACCCTCAAACCATCAACCAGATCCCCACAGCAGAAGTCACGATCGTGCCACCTGGCTCCCTCCTGACCATCCCAGGACCCATCACGTGCGCTAGCTGTATGCCGGTCTACGTGGGAGGCATCACTGCCATTGGAGGTTCGAAGATTGTAGGATGAGGAGCCTGGGGATGTCTGGGTTACAGAGCTCTGGGCCAGTGGAGAGGTGGATATCTTGGAAGAAGCTCTCTCCTGCGACCCTGTGGGAGCATCTGCCAATAGACCCCATAACGTCCAACGACTGATCATAATGACCAGGAACCGGCAACCCTAAGTCTGAGGCATCGCTGCAATCCAGGCCAGGACTTTGAGGGGACTGGGTGCCCTTCTTCTCCCACTACTTTGCTCTGCTATCCTCAATATGAATTCATCGGTTTCCTTCTTTCTCCCAGCTGTCTCTTCCCTGAGTCCTCAGAAACCCTTCTGTAAGAATGAAAACTTATTCAGCTTCCATATATTTTTGTTTCAATCTCTGGTTTATTTTTAATTGTTAAATTGTTTTTAATTTTTTTATATGTTTTTAACTGGTTTTATGCCATTGGTAACCGCCCATAGATGAAAGTTGGGGGCGGTGTATGAATTTGCTAAATCACTCAATCAATCAATCAATAATACGCAGGACCACAGCTGCACTCTGGGGAGGATGCACACCTACCTAGAATTAACATAGATGTTGAACAGAGTAGGAGCAAGTATACAGCCCTGACGTCCTCTAAAAGTTGGAATTTCCGATGTTAACTGTCCACTTGGGCCATAACGAACTTTCAAACAAGTATGCTTATGCAGACTAACAATAAGTTTGAGTAATCTTTTATCTATTCCAAGGGCTTCCAGTTTAGACCACAGTCTCTCTCTAGAAACTGAATCAACTGCAGCTTTAAGATCAATGAATGCTACATAAAGTGCTGAACCTGGGAACCTAGAATATTTCTCTGCCAGAAATTGAAGGGTAAAAGCATGTTCCGTGGTGGAACGACCCTCCCGAAAGCCTGCCTGCTCGATAGCTAAAATGTCATTTGCCTCAATCCAGTCTAGAAGTTTTATCAGAAGATGCCTCGCGTAAATTTTACTAATAACATTAAGCAAGCTAATGGGACGATAGTTGGCTGGGTCCTCACGCCTACCTTTTTTATAAAGAGGAATTGTTATAGCAAGGCCCCAATCACTGGGAATGTTAGCAGTTGTATCTATATAGGTAAATAGAGAGGCTGAAACGTGGACCCACCAATCAAGATTCACTCTGATAGCCTCAATAGAAATGTTATCACTACCAGGGGCTTTCCCATTACTAAATTTCTGAATAAGTTTTTCAATCTCTGAACAGGAGACTGGGTTCCACCTAAGAGTATCTCCATTTAGTTGTTCAGCATTATAAACCATATTATCAGCCTTACTATAGAGCTGTAGGAAATGTTGTTCCCAAACCTGAGCTGGAATCACAGAAGCTGGAAGTGTAGGTGTTTTCGACAGAGCAGGTGAAACAAGCCTCCAGAACTTAGACTGATTGTTAGACTTAGCAGCCTCAATTAAATCAAGCTGTTTTTTGTTAACGGCTTGTGCCTTCTTCTCTCTAAGCAACCTCTTCTAGGCGGATTTCATCGAGAGCGCCCTTTGCCTGTTTTCCAAAGAGGGTGCTGTTCTATAAGTTAAGAAAGCCTTAAGTGTGTTATTTTTGGCAATGCAACAATCCCGATCAAACCAGGAACGAGAAAAGGACTTGGCGTGATTTGAATTTTTATTTGGATATACTGAGGTGACAAAAACTGGGCACAACAGTGCTAAGACTGAAGAAAAAGGATCTAACATTGAACACCTCTGGGAGCCTTAGATCCTGTTATAATTGCTTCCCGTAAACCACACGCCTCTGCTGACCCAAGCACATTAGCAACTCGTGTGGCAAGTTCCTCAGACCACCTCAATCTCTGGTAACTAGTGTTCCTAAAATCTCCTACCACCGGTCCAGCTGCACCTCTTGAGCCAACACCCAACCAAAATTTCAAAAGCATAGGGTGATGATCGCTTTCATGTCTGGGGATAATCTGGAAGTTCAAAACCCTGGACAACATTCTGGAGGAAACGGCAACATAATCAATTATAGATGGTTTGGCCCCCACCCAATGCGTATATTCCGCTGGAAAATCTGAAGGAACTGAGCCATTAAGCAACCATGAATCCCATGTGAAAGCATGGATTCTCCCCTCAATTTCTAATGCCACTGGGCCAACCTCTAGGCTTATAAAACAATGTATAGCAGACTCTGAAAAGCAGAGCAAGCTGGCACGAATCTCTGCAAGAAACATTCTTGGTAGTTTCACAAATTACCATAAACCAGACCACTATATAAAGAATTTAACTACTTTGTCCCAGAGAAGTGCCTTCTCCCTGGCACGATTTAACACACTTCCATATGCTGTACTGGAGGGAAGGTACCCTAAAATTCCTATGACCAGTCGAATCTGCCCTTGTGCGCAGGGCATAAGAACATAAGAACAGCCCTGCTGGATTCGGCCCAAGGCCCATCTAGTCCAGCATCCTGTTTCGCACAGTGGCCCACCAGATGCCGCTGGAAGCCACAGACAGGAGTTGAGGGCATGCCCCCTCACCTGCCATTATTCCACTGCAACTGGTACTCAGAGGCATCCTGCCTTTGAGGCTGGAGGTGGCCCACAGGGCATCGAAACTGTGACACAGTGTCAAAAAGCAATAGACTTCCTTCGCTGGTGGTTTACCCAGCAGCTGGAGTCCTCAGTCCACGGAGTATGTTCAGAACATGCTCCCTTGGGTTCTTGAAATAAACAGGTCTTCCCAGTGTGGACCAGTAAGGATGGAGCGACGGCTGCTTCTTGGGAGTGACTGCCCTCCAGTGGCTATGGGCCTGATTGCAGTGGAGTGTTAGTAGTAAGTTACCACATTGTTCCTTCCTCCATTGAATGGTTCCAATCCTTCACCTACGTCACCTCAGAAAAATCTACCGCATGCTAGCGGGGTAGGTTTGCATCCTCCCCAGAGTGCAGCTGGAGTCCTGAGGTTGATTGATTGATTGATTTATCAAATTCGTACACCGCCCCTAACTTTCATCTATGGGAGATTACCAATAAAAGAAAACCAGTTAAAAACATATACAAAAACTTAAAGTCTTGTAAACTTGTAAAACTTGAATTCGGACGTAGACCAGCAATACAACAATATTAAAATAATAATGATAATAACAATAATAAGATGATAATATAAAATCAGATTACATTTATACGCATTTGGCATATTATATAACAATATTTGGCCACGATATGAATAACTTCCGGATTAGGATTAGTGAGCAAATAGTTTAAGTAGAAATCCTCTCCACGACCCGGAAAATTTATCAAAAGTGGGGCAATTTGTTGGCGTCTTATGTCTCTGTAATATTCACAATGCTGTAAAACATGAGCAGTTGTTTCAACGTTACCAGATCCACAAGGGCATAATCTTGATGTGTATGGTGTACCCTGGAATCTCCCATGGAGCACAGCTGTTGGGAGAGCATTTACACGGGCAAGTGTTAGAGCTCGTCTAAATTTTGGAATTAAAATGCTACTTAGATATGTAGCAGGCTTGAGCTCGGTGCACTGGCTACCTATGTAGATGCTACTCGGTAACTTTGCATGATCCATCTGCAACTCCACGTCATGGATACGTTGCACAATGTCTCTTCTGGCCTGATCGAAACCTAATCTAATAAAATCATCATGAGAGAATCCATATAATAGAAGTTTTTCTGTAATTGCCAATTTCCAATTGGATTTAAAGGAGTCTTCCAGAATTAAATGCACTAAGCCGACTTTCATGAAAACCAATTTTAACCAGTAGAGTATGATAGATCTCCAATAGTGTGATTCACATCTAACCAGACCCACCTCCCTTCTAATAACAGTATTTGGGACACAACATGGCAGCTGTAATATAGTTCTTATGAACTTAGTTTGCAGTGTTTCTAACGGAGCAAAATTACTAAATGGGCCCAATTGTGCACCATACATTATCTGAGGATACACTTTGGCCAATAGTAATTTTATTGCAACAGGGATGTACAGAGCTCCCCGTGAAAAATAAAATGATTTGATCAGATTGATTGATAATTGGGCGCTCTGAATAATATATTTTTGATGCGCAATACGGGAACCAGAAGAGTGGAATACAACACCTAAGTATTTATAAGATTGAACTTGTTCAATTGTGTTCCCATTCATGTGCCAGGTATATCTCTTTGGCCGTTTAGCAAACACCAAAACTTTTGTCTTTTGGTGGTTTACCTCTATCATCTCTCTGTTACAAAATGAACTTAATTGTGCTAGTGCTCGACGTAGTCCTATGGGCGTCTGGGATAAAAGGATCATATCGTCTGCATACAGCAGGACTGCAATGTGTTCTGTGCCAGTTTTGGAGGGTGCATAGACATGTCAGATAAACAGCTCACCACTGAGTTGATATAGATGTTAAATAAAGTAGGTGCCAAAATACAACCCTGCTTTACCCCTTTACTAGTTGGAACATCTGACGTTAAATAACCATACTGGTTGCAGCGGACCCGCAATCGAGACTTCTCATCTAGTTTATAAATTAATAATAGTAATCTCTTATCAATTTCCAAATCTATTCGTTTTTGCCAGAGCCTGTCTCTTGATATGGAATCAAATGCCGATTTCAGATCTATAAATGCAGTATAAAGTGCAGCACCCGACTTAGCTGTATATTTTTCAACAAGATAATGGAGGGTCAGGGCATGTTCTGTAGTAGATCGACCTGTTCGAAAGCCAGCCTGTTCAACTGCAAGAATGTTCTTTTCCTCAATCCAGTCCACCAGCTTAATTGCTAAGTGTTTAGCATAAATTTTACTAATCACAGTCAGGAGGCTTATAGGCCTATAATTTGCAGGATCACTCCGTTTACCTTTTTTGTATATTGGGACTAATATCGCCACTCCCCATTGTGGTGGAATTTTTGCCGTATTATCAATAAATGTGAACAGTGAGGCTAAAACTGGAACCCATCAGTCTAGGTTAGACAGAATCACCTCTATAGTAATATAATCGGTCCCAGGGGCTCTGCCTTTTTAAAATTGTCTTACAAGACCTTCTACTTCCGAGCAGGAGACCGAGTCCCATCTTGGGGGGTCAGTTATATATGCCTCGACATTCACCGTTATGGCGTCATTTTGTCTATACATTTCGTGAAAATGATTTTCCCATTTATCAGCTGGAATTATACGGTCAGGTAAAGTGGGGGCTCTTCCTAACGAAGGTGCTACCAAGCGCCAAAAGGTGCTTTGATTTTTCAGTTTGGCCGCTTCTATTAACTCCTCCCCTCTCTGTATCATCCATTGAGATTTCTTTTGCTTTAATAGTCTCTTATATTGCCTCCTCATTATTAGTAAACCCTGTACATTGAAGTTAGTTGTATCATCTGTATATCTATCAAATGCCTTTATTAATGAACCTTCCGCCTCTTGGCAGTCTCTATCAAACCAGGGACGAGAAAGAACTTTCCATCCAGTTTTTGGCATAGTGTTAATGAGCGTTGGGTGTATTAAGGTTAAGAGGCTATCATAGTGTTCTAGCAGGCAGATACCATCAGGGACGGATGTCCCTTGAATAATAACATTCCGTAACAACTGGGCTTTTGAGGAGTTTAGTAAATCAGTAAGACGTGCAGCCTGCCCAACCGTCCATTTTGCCCTTTGTGGGGCATTTCCCTTTGGTATGCCCAAAGCCCATTCACAGTCCGAAGAATTTCTCCTTCTTAGTGTTATGTTCAGCAATAATGGAAAATGGTCACTTTCCGGGTGAGGTATCACTTGAAAGTACCCCACCCATGGTGCTAAATTTCTTGTTACAGCAACACAATCAATTAATGAGGTATTTGGGCCCGTCCAGTGCGTATACTCAGCTGGATAATCCGGTTGCATTGCACCGTTGAGCAAGTGTAGGTCCAATTTATGGAGAGTTGATAATAAATTCAGACCTGAAAAATTAATTATAACATCCTTCGACTGCCTTATAATTAGGGGAGAAGGGGTAGGTAGCATTACCGGGTAGAAATGGTATTTTGCAAAAACTGCCTCATTATTCTTCCCCAATCGGGCATTAAAATCACCAGCAATAATCAGATGAGAATCATGATGTACTATTAATATGTCTGTAATAAAGGTTTCCAGTTTGGCCCATGTCTCTGTCACCTCTGTACTTGAACTCATTGGCGGTATATAAATATTAATCAGTATCAATTTAAAGGTCCCAATAATAAGTTGGGTAGCAAGGGCATAAGGGTCTAACTTAGTAAGCAGGGACAGTTGTGATGTCAGAGCTGTGGAGGCCAAGACTGCCAAGCCACTACTCGGTCTGCCTCTGCATGCAGTTCTTCCCGCATTTAATGAAATCGATATACAACCAGGAAGAGTAATATCTTTGGTCAACCAAGTTTCCTGCATTATCAATATCTCATGCTTAGTGATCAAGGACATAAAATCAGGGTCTGTAATTTTAGACCTTAAGCCAGTCACATTCCATACAAGTGTTGCAACCTGGTTAAAAGGCTTTGAATGTCAATCTGCAACCAGCATGTTTCCCTGTTCAGATGGGGTAGGTCCTTGGATCTGTCCCATTATTTCAGATGTTCTCTGCAAAGATCTATTGCAGCACTCATTGTCCAGCGGAGTTATTGTCCTCGATGAGACTGTGTCTAAATCAGGGAGTCGCTTGACCTCATGCTCTAGGAAGCTGTTTACACTAAAAGTATCTTTACCCAACCTAGTCTGGGCATCTCTCTTTGGCGAGGAATTGTCCTTAGGTCTCAGTAGAGCTGTGATGTTATCAAAGTGAGGGTCAGTTAGTATCCCCCTCCAGCTATTTTCCTTCAATGGAGCATTTTCATACAGGGCTACTCTCACATGGTCAATCAAGAGTTGGTTATTGTGTATTGGGCCTTGGTTTTGCAGGTCCACCACTGAGTCGTGTTCCATAGAGAATTCAGCAAGATCAGCAAAAGCTTGTTGTTCTAACAAATTAATCCTTGACTGAGGTTCGTCAGAGGTTTTCTGGAGGCTCACCAAGTCCTCTGCGATTTCTAGTAATGTCTTTGGGGTGTTCTGTGATCCATCAAGGGCTAGACTGGTATAATCATAGGGAGTATTATGCCTTTTTTCTCCTTCATTTGAGGAAATTTGAGTCAGTATCTCATTTTTCTGTCCCAAATGGTTGTTCAGTCTCACTTGCTTTACCATCCCCTCTGGCACAATGCTATGAGCTTGACCTTGAGAGCTAGTCTGTGTTGAGATTTCCCTAGTTATCTTCTGTTCGCTTCCAGTAAACAATGGCAGTCGGTTCTCAGATGGCTTTGGACTTAACCCTCTCCTCACTAAGGTGGTCTTAACAGTATTAGTAAAATGTCTTCTGACTTGAATTCCAAACCACCCTAAATGCGCCCTCATCTGAAGGAGTATTCTTGGAATTTTCTCATCTCTGAAGATGAGCAGAATTCTCTGATGAAAATTAACATCAGGCAAATATGTATACTTTACAAGGTCTCTACCCAGAATATGGCATTGTGTCAGCAGACTTAATGACCTAAGAATGGCTGATTTATAACTCCATTTAGCGTGATTAACTGGTATGCGCTCTATGATAAGAGCAATAGAGTTTGCTTGTAGCACACGATTTGCTCTGGTGTCCTTCATCTGTCGAGATATATGCTGCTTCATCTCAGATTTCACTGATCTTCAGACATCTGGGCAGCTAGTCTGCTGTGGTCTGTTAAAAAGCTCGGGCTGGACTTGTTTCAGCATAAGAGTTATTGCTTCCACTTTCCCTTCCATACTACGTAAAGTTTGAAGGGTGAGCTGCAAAGTATCAGCCATTAACTTACAAAGCTGAGCCAACATTGCATTCTGCTCCGATGCAGTATTCTGCCTACTGTCCGTTGTTAAAGGGTCAGAATTTACTGCCTTGATAGCACTGTTTGTAATATCTGTAATGTCACTAGAGGATCCTAAAGCCTCATATCTATTGTAAGTAGAGAGCTTAGATTGAGGACTTACAGAAGGAGTTAAGTACCGGTCCATACGAGATTGCTTGGATCGTCTCCCCGTTCTGTGGATTCAATCGGTTCAGCGGCTGGACTTGCACGCGAGTGTTTTTTCCGTCCCATATTGAGGTTCTGTTTATTGTAGTAATAAATCAAGTTGGAGTTCTCTTTTTGTCTGCAGACGGTTTGACTCGAAGAAGTATTCAGAACGGCATTTTACAGGAAAAACACAAGTATTTCGGAGGAGCTCTAAAAACTCCAGCCGTTCAACTCCATGTTGGCTCCTCCCACCCCATCTGAAAATCCTGGGCATGTTTCTATGGGAAGAGACAAGAGACACGGATCCTGGAAAGTGGATCAGGGCTGCACAACTTCAGCCCTCTGCAGATGTGGGATTACAGCTCCCATCATCTCCGGTGCTTGTCCACAGTGGTTGGGGATGATGGGAGTTGTAGTCCAAGAACAGCTGGAGGGCTAAAGGTGTGCAGCCCCACAATGGATCCCTAACCATCTGAAATTAGTCTGCTGGTAATCTTTCACAATTTCACATTGGGGATTTCTACTTACTCCTCCGTTTTTTGTGCTTGGTTGCCAACTTGAGCTAGCTCTCACTTGAAACCAGGAGGAATCCCCTCTTCCATGCCTTGATTGCAGGGGTTCCTGACCTGTAGTGGTCCAGATGTTGTTGAACTACAAATCCCATCACCCTCATCTAAAATGTATTGTGGTTGGGAATGGTGGGAGTCGTAGCTGAGAAATGTCTGGACTACCACAGGTTGGAAAAGCCTGCTTTATGGTTCCATGGGTTCACTCATTCCACTCCTCCTGAATTCTACCTTGACAAGGTGAATCCCAAAAATTCAGCCCAAGAATTGGTGCATGCACAGTGGCCACCTCCTTCTCCCCCCACCCCCAGCCCACTTTATCAATGCCCACACATGCCGGTCGGAAAGCCATGGCACAAAAAAACGGTCTTGAGTGGAATCACATGTGTGACTGTGACCAGTTTTTTCTCCGGTGCGTTCTTAACTGACGTGCACGTGCCCGACTGAACAGGGAGAACACCACACTGAAGGAACCTTGACGTGACCCGTCACACCATGAGATGCATTTCTGCAGTGGATGGTCCGTATCCACAGCAGAAGACGACACAAAGGGATTGCCATCGCCCTTATCTGCGTAACTGTCACAAAAATAGCTTTGGTTTTGTATTGTTTGCTCAGTGAATTGGTAATACAGTGGGAGGGGGGTAGTACAAAAATTCAGAAGAAAACGAAAGCCGTCGCAACCTGCATGTCCAAAGTAGTCGATATGATTTGGTAATCAACAGGGAACAAATGGAGATCCCTAAACGCTGGTTCCACCCTCGGAAGAAGAAGAAGAAAGGGTTTCCCAATTTTGATTGGAAATTGGACGAGGCAAAGAGCAGGAACTGGGAGCTGTTGTATGTTCATGATCAACGTGTGCAACTTGATTGCACAAGAGTGCAATCGCCTTCCATTTCCCAATCCCTCCAACGTTCCATGTCCACATCTTTTCTTTCAGGTCTGCCTCCCACAATGGCTTACTGGGGCCCAGCCTTCACCATCCCATTTCGCGCCTCCAACCCAGTGGTCGGTTTCGCCTCTGCAGGTTCTGTAAGCCTCGGCGGCTTTGAGGCATTGGAGGCTATGGAGGCAGGACAAACTCCGGAGTGCTTGAAACCCTGGTTGATGTCAACCCTCAGCCCACCAACCAGATCCCCTCAGTAGATGTCATGATCTGGCCATCTCCCATCATCGTCACCATCCCAGGAACGCATCCTGTCTGCAAGATGAGACACACCCTGCTCCATTGGTGGTTCTGGAATCACATCCAGTGGGGAGGGGCTGTTATGGGGGATACCTTGGGAGCAGAAGCAATGTCTGCCTATGCCCTGCTAATTCGTCCCTAATTGTCTATCTGGAGCGGGTAGGAGATGGCCTCAAGATCCATGGCAGAACATCCAGGTCTGCATGAGCACCTTCAATTCCAACTGAAGCCCGCTGCAGCTGGGCCAAGGGGTTCTCCATGTCTCCGAAAACCGGGAGCAGATCTTTCTCCCAACTCATCTGCTTCCATCTATGAAACAGTTGAGGTTACAGGCCTTAATATCAGGACGACTGAGCACCCAACATCCTCTGTGGAATCAACTGTGGCTGCGGAGACTCAGTCTTCTTGAAATATGAGTTTGCCACATGCTTAAGCCTCTGTTTCCCTTTTGCTAGCCCAATCAATAGAGAGGAAATGATAGGGCCCCACTCTGGCTTGGTAGTAGATCACATGCCAAGCTATACCTCAAGCTAAGCTGCAGCTGTCGCATAGCCCATCAGACAAAACCAAACAGGAGCGGCCACGATGCAGAAGGAGTGCCCATTATGGGATGGAATGCAGCCCTCGGCAGAATAGAAAGCTTAAAACTAAGTTTCCTGGAAAGCTGGGTGATCACCTCCAGTAAAAGCTGGAAATGCCAAGCGCATGTGATTGGCTTGTGGTTCAAGTAGGATGGGGCGGCCTTTTCATGTGGCGAATGGAGGTGGTGTCCTCAGGTGGCAGATTATTAGGGGTTGCGGCAGAGTAGCGAGATGCCCCTGCCGCTGCTATCGGAGCAGTTCTTTGAGCCCAAGCTGTCCCTTCAAGCTTCGCAAGATTGCAAAGATTGCAAGATGTACAAGGAAAGAAGAGGAGGCTGCTGGGAACCTGCCCTCCTCCCTGCCCATCATGGTCCTTCCAAAGTCTACAAGGGTTGGTTCTTAAAGGGGGCTGAAGCAAGGCAGAATCTGATGTCTCAGCTTAAGCACCGCAGTAGTTAGGCCACCCCTGCAGTCGAACACAGCACTCTCACACACCTGTGGAATCATAGCCTGTTTCACATCACTTAATCACAGCAGAAGGTTCCAAGTTCCCTCCCTGGCTTCTCCAAGAGAGGGCTGTGGGAGATTCCTGCCTGCAACCTTGGTGAAGCTGCTGCCAGTCTGTGAAGACAATACTGAGCTAGATAGACCAATGGTCTGACTCCGTATATGGCAGCTTCCTATGTTGCTAATATTTGCCAGACAACTCTGCAGTCGGGAACAGTCTGACCTGAGCCTGCCACTGAAGATCTGGGAGTGAACTCAGTCCTCTGGGAAACAGGAACGGCAGCCAGTTTGGGCTTAGTGCATTTCCATGGAGAAAACAGAGCATGGGAGCTTCTGCTTAATTAAAACCTACAGCTCCAGGCTGTTTGCAACTGTAAGAAGGAACAAAGTCAAGAAAAGGTGGTTTCCCGCATCTGCATTCATTTTGAAGTGGTTTTGTTCATTTTCTCTGTGGAGTTTCAAGATGCCGCCTTCTGCTCACAGAACTGCTGTCACCTAAGAGTGAGTGCGTCTGAACATGTGCAGAGTTATTTCCCCTCAAAATCAAATAAACCTTTTTTTTTTTTAAACACCTCTTATGGGTAAAGTTGTTTCAGGGCATGTAGAGAATTACGTTTCCTTCATTTACTGCAGGCAGAGAAGTTTTGATGCAGGAACTAACTCTCTCTCTCTCTCTCTCTCTCTCTCTCTCTCTCTCTCTCTCTCTCACCTGTATGCTCTAGATTTCTGCCCTCTAAAGGTGTCTACAGTGGCATGCTGGGGGGCTGGGTCAAGCTAGCTGCTTCCACCATCAAGCCCCACCTTTTGCCCCATTTTACCCCCAAAGCACTTAGCCCCAATGAGTCCCCATTTCTGCAAATGGGATGATAAATGGAAACAGAGGTGACCACCTGTGAATGGGATGGTGGAGAACTCCTCTCCTCAACTTGTGTGCCCTTCCTCTCCACACTTGCCTCTGAGCCCTCCCACCTGTGGTTCTGCGTTCTCAGTCCAAAGCCCTCCCCGAGATCTGGAGACAGCCCCCACCACACGGTCATAAATTTGGCGGGGGGGTTTCAAGCAGACCAAGAGACTCGTGTTAGAGCGCAGCATGGATTTTATTGAAAAGGAGTGGAGTGAACAACTGTAGGAGATGAAGGTTGTAAAAATGATACAGGCAAGCACAAGAAGAGAGGGGAGCTCCTTCTTGGAAAGGAGACATTCAGGAAACAAAGCAGAAAGGGGGGGCAAGAGAGGGGTAGCGGACGTTAATACAGGAGCTTGAGGCTGGGAGAATGGTCCCGGAACCTCGTGGCTCTTCTAACTCCGGGTCTAGATGCTCCGTCACAGAACTCGATGGTGGCTGTCTGTTCCTGGTCATTTCTGCTTTCATTGGGATCTTCTTTTCAGCATTAAGAGGTTTATATACAGATGTTCCCACAGACGCTCCCACGGCGCCCCAGGAAAGACCTCTTTCCGAAATATCCACCCCTCCTTCCAAGGGCTCCGTAACCCAAGCCAGAACCCAGGCCGCCATAGAGACCGGATCCTACAATCCCGGAACCCCCAATGGCACAGGGAGTGTTGCCTCCCATGGAGACGGGCTCGCAGCTAGCGGACAGGATGTTTCCTGGGATGGCCACCACGGAGGAGGGTGGCTGGATCACGACCTCTCCCCGGATCTGGTTGATGCAGGAAGGGATGACTCTGGCCATGGTGCCCAGGTTGCCAGAAGTTTCAGCCAAGGTGCCAGCACCGTAGCCATAGCTGAGACCTCAGTAGCCACAGCCGAGACCGCCATAGCCAAGGCCACAGCTGCCTGCCGATCCAAAGCCAATGACAGGGGTGGAAGCACAGGAGGGCGGCAAGATGGATTTGGCTGGACTGGAAGCTGGCTCCACCTCCACCACCTCCACATCTGCCACGGGAGGATCCTTCTTCCCTGGCAGGGGAGGCCCTCCCTCCAACTTCTGCCTGGCCGCAGGCCCTGGCATAGGGCCAGGCAGACAAGAGAAGTCCAGCCTGTCCACCAATGCAGGGGAGGGGGTGACTGGGGGAGGTCTAAGCAGGTCTTGGTGTGGTCAGTGCCTGGATGGGAGGCTCATGGATGCCACTTTTGAGGTTGGGGCCATAGATCAGTGATGGAGCATCCGCCTTACATGCAGAAGGCTGCCATTTCAGTCCCTGGCAGCATCTCCAGGTAGGGCTGGGGAAAACTCCGGCTGGAAGCCCTCGAGAGCTCCTGCCAATCACAGTCACAGTCAGAAGGGTTTCTGGGCTACCAAGACTCAGGGAATAGCAATAGCAATAGCAATAGCACTTACATTTATATACCACTCTACAGCTGGAAGCTCTCTAAGCGGTTTACAATGATTTAGCATATTGCCCCCCAACATTCTGGGTACTCATTTTACCGACCTCGGAAGGATGGAAGGCTGAGTCAACCTTGAGCTCCTGGTCACTTGTAACTTTCTGGTTACAGGGCGGCAGTTTTACCAGTGCGCCACCAGGGGCTCTTTACCAGGGAAGCAGCTGTTCCCAGAAATAAGAGATGCCAGTTCAAAAACCAAGAGAACACAAATTGCAAGAATGCAGCAGAAACTTTATTGAGAATGTGAAGGAAATGGCATGATATGAGAGGCAGCTGGGAGACAGAAGGAAACCAAAGAATTCATATTGAGGATAGCAGAGTAACGAAGTGGGAGAAGAAGGGTGCCCAGTCCATTCAAAGTCCAGGCCTGGATTTCAGTGATGCCTCAGACTTAGGGTTGCTGGTTCCTGGTCATTATGATCCTGGTCATTATGATGACTTCCACATAGACCGGCTTGGAGTTACCGCATGTGTTGGGTCCTGGGACAGTAAAGATGAATCCAGGTGGCACGAACGTGACTTCCGGTGCGGGGACCCGGTTGATGGATTTAGGGTTGACCACAGCCAGGGTGTCGAGCTCTTATATTGCCAACACCAACACCATTATATTGCAAACACCAGAGCCAAGGCATCCATAATAGCCAAGGCCTTGAAAAACGGGGCCTAAACTGTAAAAACCACGACTCGTGAAGATATTAGACATTGCTGGGGAGATGGAGGTGAGTCTAAAACAGAAATGAGGGACAACACATTACGGTGAATTGACATTCACTCAGGGATGGGACGGAACCCTCTGAGACATTTCTCCCAAGTTTCTCCTTAGTATGAATCCACAAAGACTCCCAACACAGAAGCAGAAAGATTTGTGACTGTCTTGATGGAGTATACTTCAAGCTGAGAAATTTGCCCCCTTTCTTTGTTTAAGCCACCCAAGGTTCAGGGTGGCAACCAGCGTTCCCTCTAAGAGGGATTCCCAGATGTTGTTGACTAAAACTCCCGAATCCCCAGAAGCAATGCCTCTTACTTGGGGATAATTGGAGTTGTAGTCAACAACATCAGGGGATTCCTGTTAGAGAAAACCCTGGTGGGAACCTTCTTGTAAAGAGATGAGGACAGAGGGGTGCATACGTGGCTTTTCAATGTTTCTATGAGAATAAACATTAGAGACCTGCTGGGTCAGACCAAAATCCTGCAAGTTCAGCCTCCTGTTTCCAACAGTGGACAACAAGATACTACTAAGACGTCCGCAAGCTCGGCTAAATGGAAATAGCCCCTTCCCACTTTTGCTCCCCGGTGCCTGGCATTCAGTGGCACACAAATCCTAGCCTAGCTGTCAACCGCTCCATATTCTGAAGAACTGAAGACTCAAGGTGGAAGATCCACCAAGCTCTGTGTCAATGAGACTCTATCAAAACACCACCAAGAAAATGGACTTACCGGCTTCTCTGAGAAGATGCAGTGAAGATAGGAGAGTCGAATGAAGCTGATGGAAGGACAGAGGGAATGCACAGCTTTTAAAAAGGTCCACCAGCCTCTCTTGCGGTTAGGATGCTCCATCACTCCACCTAACCTTTTATTGGGATGCTCCTGACACTTCTTTATTCCTTGGGCGAGAATGAGCTTACCAAGCAGAAAGAGTGAAAAAAGAGTGCTGGGAGGGGGGTCTGGGTTATGGAGCTCTGGACCAGTGGAGGGGTGGATATCTTGGAAGAAGCTCTCTCCTGGTTCCCTGTGGGAGCATCTGCTATTAGACCCCATAACGTCCAACGACTGATCATAATGACCAGGAACCAGCAACCCTGAGACTGAGGCATCGCTGAAATCCAGGACTGGACTTTGAGAGGTCTGGGCGCCCTTCTTCTCCCACTATTTTGCTCTGCGGTCCTCAAAATGAATTCATCAGTTTCCTTCTCTCTCCCAGCCACCTCTAATATGATGCCATTTCCTTCAAATTCTCAATAAAGCTTCTGCTGCATTCTGGCAGTCCGTGGTCTCTTGTTTTTTGAACTGGGAGCTCTTATTTTTTGTAAAAGCTGCTTCCGTGAGTCTCAGTAGCCCAGAAACCCTTCTGTCTGAATGAAAACTTATGGGGGACATTGCAGTCTTTTAGTAACACACAGGAAGCTGCCTTTGACAGAGTCTGACCCGTGGTCCATCTAGTTCAGTAGTGTCTACTCTGACTGGCAGCAGATCTCCAGGGCTTCCAGCTGGAGTTTTCCCCAGCCCTACCTGGAGATGCTGCCAGGGACTGAAATGGCAACCTTATGCATGCAAGGCGGATGCTCCATCACTGATCGATGGCCCCAACCTCAAAAGTGGCATCCATGAACCTCCCTTCCAGGCACTGACCACACCAAGACCTGCTTAGCTTCACCAAGGCGGCTGTCACATGTGCCTTTCGACCATGCTCTGGGACCTTCCAGAAGCTTCAGTGCAAGCTTTAGCTGAAGGATTCCTTCTTGGCCCTCACTTGGTAACACCGTGAGATGTCGCTCCCCTCTCCAAGTTGACATTAATACCACATTCCTTCCGGGGCACACAGCCTCTTCCCCTTTCCTCCTTTTTCATCCGTATCACCATGTTGACCATCCGTATCACCATGTATCACTTGGGAGCTTGTAAAAGGTCTCTTTTTGAACCTCGGGACCCAGGATGCGCTATGTGGCGGATGTATACCTACCTCGCTAGCATGCAGTAAAGGCTGCTGAGGCAACGTAGGTGAGGGATTGAAACCATCCAATGAAAGAAGAAGAAGCAATGATGTGGTAACTTAGAACTAACACTCCACTGCAATCAGGCCCATAGTCACTAGAGGGGACTCACTCCTCCCCAAGATGCAGCTGTCCCTCCATTCTTACCGGCCCACCCTGGGAAGACCTGTTTATTTTAAGAACCAAAGGGAGCATGCTCAGAACATACTCCGTGGACTGAGCACGTCAGTTGCTGGGGAAACCAACAGTGAAGGAAGTCTATTGCTTTTCGACTCTACTGGTTGGCTGCCTAGAAGTATCTGGTTGTCTGATCTGGGAAACAGGGTGCTGTACTAAACGTACCATTGAGATAATCCACCAGAGTCCTCCTGATGTTGCTGCTGTAGTAACTCCTTAGCACTTCCCTGTTTCCCCAGCCCTCATTCTCATCTTTCAAGATACCCACATAGTATCTATCCACATTGGAAGTTCCCTTCTACTGAGTCAAAGTTGTGGAAAGAACTTCTTCCGTTGAAAGAAGAAGAGTCAGCAACCCAGCCGAATGTTAGCTGGAGTGACGTTAACTGGAGCATGGAGTGACGTCATGGAGTGAGGATAGCTGGAGAATATTATCTGGAGCATCCTAACCACAAGGGAGGCTGGGGGACCTGTAGGAAAAAGCTATGTGTTCCCTCTGTCCTTCCATCAGCTTCATTCAACTCTCTTGTCTTCACTGCATCTTCTCAGAACAGCCAGTAAGTCCGTTTTCTTGGTGGTGTTTTGATTGGGTCTCGTTGAGATAGAGCTTAGTGGATCTCCCACCTTGAATCTGTTCTTCTTCAGCATAGTGTGAGGTTGACATGACGTGCAGGTTTTGTGTGTCACTGGATGCCAGCCACAGCGGGGAAACAGGGGCTATTATTTTATGTTCCTTCTCAGAAACATTTTAAGCTGCCTTATACCAGGTCAGACCTTTGGTCTATCTAGCTCAGTATAGTCTGCACGGACTGGCAGTGGCTTCGCCAAGGTTTCGAGCAAATCTCTCTCAGCCCTACCTGGAGACACTGCCAAGAATTGAACCTGGGTTCCGCATGCAAGGCAGATGATCTACCTTCGAGTTAGGGCCTCATATCTCAGTCACAGGGGAGATCAGGGGCTTTTGCTTTCATGCTTCACTTCTGGTCTTCCTGGAGGCATCTGGTTGGCCTTTGTGGGTTCCCGATGGAAACCCTACCTACACTGAAAACCCAATGAATGAAGAAATGCTTGCTTAATACTTTTGTCATTTATGACAAAATCATTTGTCATAAAATATAAAATAGTGCAGATAAATGGCCTCAGAACAGTAGTACTTCTGCTGGTCACCTCCCAACTTGACTACTGCAATGCACTCTATGTGGGGCTGCCTTTGTACATAGTCCGGAAACTGCAGTTGGTCCAGAACGCGGTGGCCAGGTTGGTCTCTGGATCATCTCGGAGAGACCATATCACTCCTATCTTAAAAGATCTACACTGGCTGCCAGTAAGTTTCTGGGAAGAGTACAAGGTCTGCTGGCTACTTGGGGGCGGGCTTTCTCCGGAGCTGCTGAAATAAGAGCCTCCCCATCTCTTACAACTTTGAAAAGGGCAGTCAAGACGCATTTGTTCACCCAGGCTTTTAATTAGATACGGTTTTAATTGTTTTAATTGTGTTTTAAGAGTTTTAACTTTTTAATTTGTTGAAATGTTTTCATCTTTTATTGGCTGTTTTTATTGTTTTGTAAACCGCCCCGAGGACTTGGGTTTTAGGCAGTATAGAAATATATTAAATAAAATAAAACTAAAAATAGTCTAAAATTGCATGTAGCAAGATTTAGGAATGTTTTCCCGGTAGGATCCACTCCTCCGTCTCCATCACAGCTTTGAGAAAGCCAGTAAAACCTTGGCTCTTTAGATGAGTGGTATTTCTGGTTGCGGCAGCTCTGTTCCAAATAGAAATACTCGGATGCAAATATTTGAAATGAAATCTTAAAGAGTGTAGACAGTAGTGAGCTAGATGGACCACTGGTCTGGCCTTGGGAGGTAGTGATGGCCGCCATCCTGGATGGCTTAGGGAAATTCATGTAGGACAGGTCTATCAATGGCTATCAGCTTATGGCAATAGGCCACTTCCAGCCTCAGAGGCAACCCCATCAATGATAGGAGTCCATGTACATCTGATGTTGTACATCAGCTCAAGATTTTTCAACACGGCGTTTCTTTTCCATATAAGAAGTTGCCCTGTGCTGTTTGACTTACCTTATCCGAGGGGGAGAAGACGTGAGAAGGTGCAAGTCAAGAAAAGCTGTTGGAGAATCTAAGGAACTGGCCGTGCTTATATACCGTTTTCCTAGCCTTGGGGAAAGTCCCTTTTTGACCAGAGCTTTAATTATCGACTTGTTGAGCTTCTCCCTCGATTGCTTGGATTAGTACAAATGATTCTAGCAAAAGAACTGTTATTATTTGCTTAGTAGGACTCGTTCCTTTCAATTCAATAATTCCCTTTGATTGCTTTCATGGTAATTACAACTCTGCTGGATATTTTGCTTGATATGTAAAGTTTAATTAAAAGCAACATTATGTTTCATATTGTTATGTTTTCACCTTTTTATTTGTTGTTTTTATTGTATTGTCGTAAACCGCTCAGAGGCTTGCATTTTGGGTGGTATATAAATACGTTAAAGAAATAAACAAACAAATGTTAAAATATTCCCATTGCCCAGTTACCTACTGAGTCTGAACTTCAGTCCATGAGACTCAATATTGTCTACGACGACTGGTAGCAGCTCTTGAGAGTACATACAAGAGTCTTTCTCAGACTTACCTGGAGATAGCTTACCTGGAATCGATTTTGGACTGCAGCCTAAAACCACAGTGGAAGAAAAACGTCTGGGCGACCCACTGAAACACCGTTAATGAGGCGGGGTCACCACAGAGAAGGCACCAATGACCAACACAGTGAGCCTGTTCTCACAACCATGTGTGGAGTGGGCTGGAGGGGAGACAGGCCCATGCCTCATGCCTGTCGTATGACCTGTACTCCTGGTTGGGTTCACTTACCCAACCCCCTAGACGATTGGGGTGCCATGCTCTCCAGGAGGGAAGAAAATCTGAGCTGGGTACTCCAGTATCCCATAATGCAACATGGAGCACAGGAGAGTCAGACCTCAGTACTGCAGAACTCTATGATAAACATGGCTGCTGGCAGCCCAAGCCACATTTATTTCAAATTGTACTCACAGATATCCAAAGAAAGGGTAGGACAGTCTTGGTTGTCTTCCTACCTTCCTTTTAACCTGGGTAGCGAATCTGGTCTACCCAGGTTTGGCACAGCTAGGTCAGGTGAGTTCATGGTTCCCCAACTGACACATGCATGCATGGTTCCCCAATTAAACCAATCCCTGGTTTATCCCTCTCCTGCCCAGGGAATCTCTGGTTATGCCAACAGCCTCAGTATGGGGGCATCACATGCTGGGAAGAATTGGTCCTTCAGATCTCTTGCTCCTAAATCATTGTAGGCAGTCTGGATGAATACCAGTGCTGAACTGGGCTTCAGAACCAGAAGCAAGTGTATATGGAACAGCACTGAGGTAATATGTTTCAAGGGGGTAATCCAGATATTTCTTTGCCTGTGGGATGTCGGGTCCAAGAAATGACTGAATAAGGCCTTACGGCAGAGATGGACAATGTGTTATAGACAATGTGTTATACTGTAGATTTCACCTGCTAACTGGACAAAGAGACACCTTTTTAATGTGGAGTTTCTCTTTATTTAGCAGGGAGAGAATAACTGGCCCTATCCACCCCCAGCACAAGACCTCCAGTGGCTGTTGCTGGCGTCTATCTTATGTTTCTTTTATTATTATTATTGTGAGCCCTTTGGGGACAGGGAGCCATCTTCTTTATTTATTATTTCCCTGTGTAAACCGCTTTGGAAATTTTTGTCGAAAAGCGGTATATAAATTGTTGTTGTTGTTGTTGTTGTAGACAACCCCTGCTGCTTTAAGCAAAAGACTGAGAATAAGATGATGATTTTCTGTTCCTCTGTAGTTTTTTTTAAATCGACCCAGTTTATGCCTCTGGGCAGCTGGCATTTCTGGTTCTCTCCAGAAGATAATTTGGGAACAACCGGAATTGTTTTTCTGACCGGGACAAGCTGGCAAGCACAGAAAGTATGGACAGGAGCCCTGAAGACGGGCATGGCCTTCCTTCAGTATGAACCTCATCTCTGGTTTTATAGCATCACATTTCAAATGTAATAATACATTTGGTTCTGCCGATGCCCATGCAGCGTTCAACATGTCCTGGTTCACAGAGGAGGAATGCATTCAGAACACAATACTCATTTTACTTCTCCTGGAATGTATGCATGTGTTCATTTCATTTCAGAATGTATACCCCTGCATGCAAGCCTGAACACAGATTCCCAGGGTTAAATTTACATGCTCAAAATGAAGAATGAGCTGTGTTGGGTGGTGAATATTTTCATTTGGGAAAAGAGAGCTCGGGGTGATCAAAATATTAATACTGCGGTCATCAAAACATTATCCAAAGGACCCACCTCGTCCATTTTTTTTATTTTTTATTCTCTTTCATTCATGGTCCTTTCATGAGGCAAGGGGAGGCAATTGCCTCAGGAGGCAGATGATTGGGGCATGAATAGGGTGGTAAAATGCCCCGCATATCTTCCTCTTTGGGTGCAATCTGGCCATTCCAAGCTTTGCACGGAGTGATTCTCCCCCCTTTCAAGAGAAGGCTTATGGAAGCCTTTCCTTCTCCCCAACCCAACACATTTTCAAAGCTTGCAGGAATTGGTCTTGGAAGGGGGCTTGGCCTACCACCAGGGACATGGGACAAGACAATATATTGCCCTCCCATCTCAGTCACCATAATAACTTGGGGCAATCCTCTTCACCGTCCCCTTCTCAGGAGCTGCTTAACTGCTATTTTCAGATTAGAGTTCTTCTTTTCGCTGCTGAGCTGGGACAACCAATCAGGGATTCTGATGTCAGCCTGGTTATTACCACATGGCCAATCAAATTTGGCTGTGTGGTGATTTCCCAAAGCCAAATCAGAGTGAGGGCATTGCTTCTTGCCCTCACTCTGAATGGAAGAATTGTTTTTGTCCCATTTCACAGTCTATCCAAACTACCACCAAGTGGGGTGTGGGAATCACTTTTCACAAGGGATGACTGGGCCCAAAAAAATGCAGAACCCTACTGTGAAATGTCCCCTGTCTTTACAGAAATTAATCTAGGCTTCCCTTGAAGGTTCACAGATGTCCCCGTCCCCGTTCCTGCCTCCGCCCTTTGGGAGGAACTATGATATTCATTCCGAATTTCTCTTTGGTTGATATTTCAGTAGAACAACAGCTGGGGCTATACAGGAAAACTCCCTGAGAAGTTTCATTCTGAACCTCTTCTTCCTGGTTCAACATGACACAGCTTTTTGATGCACTTGAAACTTTGGTCATTAGATAGTGATTTATATGCTAACTGACCAGTCATCAGGATTCTTTGCTGACTTAATTCCTCTGAAACAAACATGGTTTTCAAGATTACATCTCCAAAAGCAGCGGCGTAACTATAATAGGGCAAGTGGAGATAGTTGTCTGGGGGCCCACTGCCTTGGGGGCCCCAGAGGCAAGTAACATGACTGATTCCCCCAGCCACGCACCCACCCAGGCTTCCTTCAATTGTATTCATTCTCTGAAATTGATGTGGGTGTTAAGACGTGTAGCTCCCAGAACAGCATGTCTTTCTCTAGTACCATTAAATGACTTATATCATCCACAATTTACAAAACCTTAGAAAAAATAATTTAGGATGATGTTCTATTGTGACACATAGGTGTGTTATATCTATATCTTTAAATTTTATTATGCTTTTTGTTACTACTATTCGGCTTCATTTAAGATTTCTTTACTTCCCAGCTGAGCTTCAGTGGGGGGGGGGGGCGCATTTTAAAATCTTATTATAAAACCTTATTATATACTCCGTTAAAATCCTATTCGAAACAATGTGGGACACCCCAAAAAGTAGATTTCCAATTTTTGTTGATTCCTGGACTGGCCATCAGTGGTTGATTTAAAGGTAGATAAGCTGAGTCAGGGTGAGATGAATGAAACAATTTGTTGGGGTCTGTGATTCTTTAGCACTAAGCACTAAGGAAGCTACCACTCCACTTACAGAGTTCAGAGTTTAGTGGTTGCAACTATCTAAGTAACATACATGGAGATACGTCCCGGTCACGTCCCGGTCACATCCCGGTCACGTCCCAGTCATGTCCCAGTCACGTCCTGTTTCGCTACCAGACGAGCTGGCGGCAACCCTAAATGAACCTCTCGAGATGATCTTAATGGGCAGCAGGGTTCATGACAAAGCATGGGGTTGGCATGAACTGCTGAGGCAATTTACTTAATCAAATAAAATGTCGTGGTGAACTCGAAAGAGGACAGGGTGGTGTCCCTTTTTCAGATCAGGATGTTCTCCCCTGTTCACCTTACCCTGCATAAGCAAGCAAAAACAAGATGCAAATGAACCCATCGCTCGTAATGTATTGTTATTATAACAAATATGTATCTTAATTAAATTGTTGACCACTAACCACTAGGGATGCTGTCAAAAACTGTATAAAAGCACTCGCTCTTCCAAGACCTGCCAACAGCTTCACTCGACTCTCGCAGCATCTCTTGACTTTTGCTCTTCGGAGACGTTAGTATGTTTCTCTTCCCGTAGTCTTCTCTAGACCAGCTTGTATTCTTATTGGTTGTTGGGGTTGGCACTGAAGGCGAGGCTGGATCCAAAGGTGTGTTTTTCCACTCATAGAAAGGATTTTTCTGTGTATGGAAGAATCCTTCCACTTACGGAAAGGTGTCTTAGATTAACAGGAAGTTACCTTTGGAGCCAACCTCCCCTGTGGATCATGGAGAGTTTTGGGCTCATGGAAGAAGGAGTCCTGTTGATAGCACACTCCTTCCACTTTCAGAAGAACACATTCTGTGAATAGAAGGCTAACTTTGGGAGCCAACCTTTCAAGACTTTAACATAATAAGCTGCAGTCTACTGAGTCAGACAATTGGTCCGTCTAGCTCAGTATTGCCTACACTGACTGGCAGGGTCTCTCTGTGGTTTCAGCTGAGACCAAGTCTCCATGGTCTTTCCCAGCCCTTCCTGGTGGAGATGCTGGAGATTGAATGGAGGACCTTTGGCATGCAAGGCAGACCTGACAATGGCTCCATCTCCCGCTGTGCTTGAGGGGTTTCTTCCCCACGGATTAACACATCAACAGTGAATTTTCAAGAATAAATAGATGCCATCTCAACCACCTCTAGCATCTTCCCCAGTTTTTATATTCAGCCCCAGCTTCATCAAGATAGACTTTCTGTCCATCTGAAAATCCTGGGCATGTTTTTATGGGAAGAGACATGAGACACAGATCCTGTAAAGTGGATCAGGATGCACAACTTCAGCCCTCTGCAGATGTGGGATTACAGCTCCCATCATCTCCGGTGCTTGTCCACAGTGGTTGGGGATGATGGGAGTTGTAGTCCAAGAACAGCTGGAGGGCTAAAGGTGTGCAGCCCCACAATGTAATGTAATGTAAAACTTTATTTCGGTCGTAGACCAGCAATACAACAATATTAAAATAATAATGATAATAACAATAATAAGATGATAATATAAAATCAGACTACATTTATACGCATTTGGCATATTATATAACAATATTTGGCCACAATATGAATAACATCCGGATTAGGATTAGTGAGCAAATAGTTTAAATAGAAATCCTCTCCACGACCCGGAAAATTAATCAAAAGTGGGGCAATTTGTTGGCGTCTTATGTCTCTGTAATATTCACAATGCAGTAAAACGTGAGCAGTTGTTTCAACGTTACCAGATCCACAAGGGCATAATCTTGATGCGTATGGTATACCCTGGAATCTCCCATGGAGCACAGCTGTTGGGAGAGCATTTACACGGGCAAGTGTTAGAGCTCGTCTAAATTTTGGAATTAAAATGCTACTTAGATATGTAGCAGGCTTGAGCTCGGTGCACCTATGTAAATGCTACTCGGTAACTTTGCATGATCCATCTGCAACTCCACGTCATGGATACATTGCACAATTTCTCTTCTGGCCTGATCAAAACCTAATCTAATAAAATTATCATGAGAGAATCCATATAATAGAAGTTTTTCTGTAATTGCCAATTTCCAATTGGATCTAAAGTAGTCTTCCAAAATTAAATGCACTAAGCCGACTTTCGTGAAAACCAATTTTAACCAGTAGAGTATGATAGATCTCCAATAATGTGATTCAAATTTAACCAGACCCACCTCCCTTCTAATAACAGTATTTGGGACACAACATGGCAGCTGTAATATAGTTCTTATGAACTTAGTTTGCAGTGTTTCTAACGGAGCAAAATTACTAAATGGGCCCAATTGTGCACCATACATTATCTGAGGATACACTTTGGCCAATAGTAATTTTATTGCAACAGGGATGTACAAAGCTCCCCGTGAAAAATAAAATGATTTGATCAGATTGATTGATAATTGGGCGCTCTGAATAATATATTTTTGATGCGCAATACGGGAACCAGATGAGTGGAATACAACACCTAAGTATTTATAAGATTGAACTTGTTCAATTGTGTTCCCCTTAATGTGCCAGGTATATCTCTTTGGCCGTTTAGCAAACACCAAAACTTTTGTCTTTTGGTGGTTTACCTCTATCATCTCTCTGTTACAAAATGAACTTAATTGTGCTAGTGCTCGATGTAGTCCTATGGGCGTCTGGGATATAAGGATCATATCATCTGCATACAGCAGGACTGCAATGTGTTTCTGTGCCAGTTTTGGAGGGTGAATAGACATGTCAGATAAACAGCTCACCACTGAGTTGATATAGATGTTAAATAAAGTAGGTGCCAAAATACAACCCTGCTTTACCCCTTTACTAGTTGGAACATCTGACGTTAAATAACCATACTGGTTGCAGCAGACCCGCAATCGAGACTTCTCATATAGTTTATAAATTAATAATAGTAATCTCTTATCAATTTCCAAATCTATTTGTTTTTGCCAGAGCCTGTCTCTTGATATGGAATCAAATGCCGATTTCAGATCTATAAATGCAGTATAAAGTGCAGCACCCGACTT
Organism: Hemicordylus capensis; assembly: GCF_027244095.1. Classification (NCBI taxonomy): domain Eukaryota; kingdom Metazoa; phylum Chordata; class Lepidosauria; order Squamata; family Cordylidae; genus Hemicordylus; species Hemicordylus capensis. The sequence continues at coordinate 22,680,310 of NC_069670.1, read as the reverse complement.
AGCTGTATATTTTTCAACAAGATAATGGAGGGTCAGGGCATGTTCTGTAGTAGATCGACCTGTTCGAAAGCCAGCCTCTTCAACTGCAAGAATGTTCTTTTCCTCAATCCAGTCCACCAGCTTAATTGCTAAGTGTTTAGCATAAATTTTACTAATCACACTCAGGAGGCTTATAGGCCTATAATTTGCAGGATCACTCCGTTTACCTTTTTTGTATATTGGGACTATTATCGCCACTCCCCATTGTGGTGGAATTTTTGCCGTATTATCAATAAACGTGAACAGTGAGGCTAAAACTGGAACCCACCAGTCTAGGTTAGACAGAATCAACTCTATAGTAATATAATCGGTTCCAGGGGCTCTTCCTTTTTAAAATTGTCTTTCAAGAGCTTCTACTTCCGAGCAGGAGACCGAGTCCCATCTTGGGGGGTCAGTTATATATGCCTCGACATTCACCATTATGGCGTCATTTCGTCTATACATTTCGTGAAAATGATTTTCCCATTTATCAGCTGGAATTATACAATCAGGTAAAGTGGGGGCTCTTCCTAATTAAGGTGCTACCAAGCGCCAAAAGGTGCTTTGATTTTTCAGTTTGGCCGCTTCTATTAACTCCTCCCCTCTCTGTATCATCCATTGAGATTTCTTTTGCTTTAATAGTCTCTTATATTGCCCTACAGCGGAGTCACTCCCCATCATGGGGGTTTCCATCTCTCAAAGCATGGTGATACAGATGAAAAAGGAGGAAAGGGGAAGAGGCTGTGTGCCCCGGAAGGAATGTGGTATTATTGTCAGTCTGGGGAAAGGAGGGACATTGCACAGTGTTACCAGTCGAGTGCCAAGAAGGAAACCATCAGCTACAGCCTGCACTGAAGCTTCTGGAGGCTCCCAGAGCATGGTCTAAAAGCACTTGTTACAGCCACCTTGGTGATGCTAAGCAGGATTTGGTGTGGTCAGTGCCTGGATGGGAGGCTCAAGGATGCCACTTTTGGGGTTGGGGCCATAGATCAGTGTTGGAGCATCCGCCTTGCATGCAGAAGGCTGCCGTTTCAGTCCCTGGCAGCATCTCCAGGTAGGGCTGGGGAAAACTCCAGCCAGAAGCCCTGGAGAGCTGCTGCCAGTCAGAGTAGACACTATTGAGCTGGATGGACCAAGGGTCAGACTCTGTCGAAGGCAGCTTCCTGTATGTTCCTAAAAGAGTGCCACGTCCCCCGTAAGTTTTAATTCAGACAGAAGGGTTTCTGAGGACTCAGGGAAGCACATGCTCTGAGAAATAAGAGCTTCCAGTTCAAAAACCAAGAGACCACGAATTGCAAGAATGCAGCAGAAGCTTTATTGAGAATGTGAAGGAAATGGCATCATATTAGAGGCGGCTGGGAGACAGAAGGAAACTGATGAATTAATTTTGAGGACAGCAGAGCAAAGTAGTGGGAGAAGAAGGGCGCCCAGAGCTCTCAAACTCCAGGCCTGGATTTCAGCGATTCTTCAGTCTCAGGGTTGTCGGTTCCTGGTCATTATGATCAGTCCTTTGCAGTTATTGGGTCTATCGGCAGATGCTCCCACAGGGTCCCAGGAGAGAGCTTCTTCCAAGATATCCACCCCTCCCCCGGCTGAGAGCTCCGTAACCCAGACTCCCCTGGGCACCTGCTCCTACTATCCCGGAACCCCCAACGGCACAGGGAGTGATGCCTTCCACGGAGACCCGCTCTCAGCTAGGTAACAGGATGGGTCCTGGGATGGTCACCGAGATGGAGGGAGGCTGCCGAAGCCTCCTAATCCATAGCCAAGGCCACCAAAGCCACTGCCAAGACCGCCATAGCCAAGACCTGCGGAGCCAAAACCCATCACTGGGCTAGAGGCACAAGATGGGACGGTGCAGGCTGGTCCACAGAAAGACATTGCTGAGATCTCTGAAAGTATAAGCATGCGTATGTATTCAGTACTTGGTTTGGGCCCCTTTTGCAGCAAGTACTGCCTCAGTGCGGCGTGGCATGGATGCTATCAGCCTGTGGCACTGCTGAGGTGTTATGGAAGACCAGGATGCTTCATTAGCGGCCTTCAGCTCTTCTGCATTGTTTGGTCTCATGTCTCTCATCCTTCTCTTGGCAATGCCCCATAGATTCTCTATGGGGTCAGGTCAGGCGAGTTTGCTGGCCAATCAAGCACAGTACACTGTATACTTTTCAGAGGACCGATATTGTTCTGTTCTTCAATCCTTGTCTTCTTGGTTCCATGTTATATTCTAATTTTCTGAGATTGTGGATTTGGGGTTTTCATGAGCTGTACGCCATGATCATCACAATTATATCAAATTAAGGCTTGACTTATCTCGCTTTGCATGTAATGCGTCTGTCTCATATATCAGTTTCACCTTTTAATTTGCATTACTGAAATGAATGGACTTTGGCACGATATTCTCATTTTCCGAGTTTCACCTGTATATTTCAACTTAAGTCAGCAGAATGCTATTCCAGGATCACCCAGATCCATAAAAGAACAGGTGAGATGGCCACAATGCTGTGATCACACACATAACAATGTCAACCATATGGATTCATTAGGCAGATGAGTGTTTTCTCTGGTCCCTAATGAGCATGCCGGGAACAAGGGTTGACTCCTTGCTAATGGGCCTTAAGGAATGGCAGAAAAATGCTTAGCTCTGCCTCTCCTGATCTCTTCAGAGAGCTGAGCCTCCTTGCTGAAAGAAAGGAGACCAGCTGGGGACAGGATCAAGGAGAGAGCGCTGTACTTGGAGAATGGAATCGTTCATGGGATTAGATAGTGACAAGGGATCCCTATGACTATGTGTTGCCCTTCCAGGAGAGGCGGGGAGGGGAGGGATTGGTGAAGTGACGTGATAAGAGTCAGTTGCCTCATTTGACAAATCGGAGAAGGATCGGAAGGGTGCTGAGTTCTTGGCATGAACCACAACACAACATAGACCCCAGAGGAAGAGGCTGTTGTGATCCCCGAGTCTGATCCCCCCAGCCAAGACATACCCTGAGGAGGTGAAGGGAGAAGCAATATGAAGTCATCTGGCTTCAGGACTAAGGGGCCCTGTGTCTCCTGAACCCCTTTGTTGGCCTGAGGATGCCCCCTTGCCCTCTTTGTTGTCCTCCAGCTCAGGAGGAGGAGAGCTGGTCTTAATAAGCTACACGAGAACATAAGAATAACCCTGCTGGATCAGGCCCAAGACCTGTCTACTCCAGCATCCTGTTTCACACATTGGCCCACCAGATGTCTCTAGGAAGCCCGCAGGCAGGAGGTGAGGGAACACCCTTCCTCTTGCTAAAGCTCCCCTGCCACTGGTCTGATGGGAGTGAGCATGAATTGTCTCCTCTGCTAAGCTGGGTCTGCCCTGGTTTGAATTTGGATGTGGGACTACATGGGAGAGCTATCTGAGGTAGGATGGGGGTCATAGCTCCGTGGAAGAGGATCTGCTTCACCTGCAGAAGGTCCCAGGTTCAACCCCTGGCAGGGCTGGGAGAGACACATGCCTGAAACCTTGGAGGGCTTCTGTCAGTCAGTGTAGACCAGGGATTCTCAATGTTGGATCCCCAGATGTTATTGGACTTCAACTCCCATAATCCCCAACCAAAGGCCACTGGGGCTTGGCTTTATGGGAGTTGAAATCCAATAACATCTGGGGACCCAACGTTGAGCATCCCTGGTGTAGACAATATTGTGGATCAAGGGTTTGACTCAGAATAAGGCAAAATCCTAGATTCCTAAGAGGAGGTTGAAGCTGTGCCAGCTCCATCATCATCACTTGTGGTTCAGCTATGCTGCAGCCAGTGACCACAAAAGGTGTGGGCATCTTAAGGTTTCCAGCACTCCCGACCAGAGATGTGGCTAGGGTCAGGTTAGCAAGTTGGCAAGGTTAACCAAGAGTTGGACCATGAACGTTGGATGTGTGCCCAACATGCTGAACTCTGAAGAAACAGCTGAACAAGAGTACTAGTTTGAGGAAGGACTTTATTCCCTGAAGCCTGAGGGTACAGAAGAAAAGATCAGAGTGGGAAGTGATCACAAAAAAAGTTGCAATTGCATGGATTCATTAGGCAAATGAGTACTTTCTCTGGCCTCTAATTAGCATGCCTGCAACAAGAGGGGGCCTCCTTGCAAATGGGCCTTGAACACCCCAAGGCATGGCAGAAAAACGCTTTGCTCATTTTTCTCTTATCTCCCAAGCTCTGCAGACAGCCAAGTCACCTTGCTACAAGAAAGGAGACCTGGGGAGAAAAGAAAGCACCGTGCTTGGAAAATGCAACCAGATAAGAATTACATCCCAACAAGGGACCTGTGTGACCATGGAAGAACCTTCCATGAGGGGTGGCGAGGGGATACAGGTGCCTCAGCTGGCAAATTACTGGGGTGCCAGAAGGGTGCCAAGATGTTGACGTGACCCCTGAGCCTGACCCCAAGTGGAGGCTCAAACTCTGAGACAGACCCCGAGGACTCAGAGCAAGAGGTTGCTGTGATCCCTAAGTCCGATCCTCCACAATCCAAGACACACCCTGAGGATGCAGGGGGAGAAGCTGTATGCAAGGCTCCCTTGCTCCAGGACCCGGTGGAGATGCATCTCCTGAGCCTTCTCTTCAACCCAAGGATGCCCACCTAGCCTTCAACATCCTCCTCCAGCTCAGGAGGAGGAGAGCTGGCCTTGTGGTGACTGACTGATTGATGAAGTGCCGTCAAGTCGGTGTCGACTCTTAGCGACCACATAGATAGATTCTCTCAAGGATGATCTGTCTTCAAGTTGACCTTTAAGGTAGGGATGTGCACAAATCGCTTTTTTTGTTTCGGTTGGTACCCGAATCAAATCACCCCAATTTGTTTTCGGTTCAAATAAGCCCCCTCAAATCACCCCAGATTCGATTTATACCCGAATTTTGCAAATGTGAATCTGAATCGATTCGGGGCAAAAAAGGGGTCCCAGGGGCAAATGACTCTCAGTAGTGCATTCACTGCTGTCGTAACCACGTCAAGGTGTTCCGATGCAAGGTGTTTAGAGCCCTATTTCCCAAACGTAGAGGATTCTACCATTCAAAACCCTCTGTGCACTATCTAGTGACCCCCCAACCCAGTTCCTCTTGAGGAAATACTAGCTATTGCTTGAAGTACAGGGGTTATTATTACTCACGAATACAGAACAGCATAACACCATAGATTGTGAGCCCTTTGGGGAGAGGGGTCCATCTTATTTATTTGTTATTTCTCTGTGTAAACCACCCTGAGCCATTTTTGGAAGGGCAGTATAGAAATTGAATAAATAACAAATAAATAACATGGACAGCTGTTTTCGGGAGACAAATAGAGCTTCCTTGCAAAGAAGTTTCCAAAATGAATGGTGGGACAATTTAGCTTGTTTTCATCATTGGGTAATGAGGGCGATTAAAACCTAGCCAGGGTGTGTGTGTTGCAAAAAACTCATCGTCATCAGATTCAGATCATGCATTCCTGCAAAAGGGAGCATATGTGACTTTTGAAGTGCTTTGATGAGCTCCAGTCCCTCCCTGAGGTGTTTTAAGTGGTTCGCTCGACAGCTTGGAGACTGAAGCCAGTCAGGTTGAGGTCGAAAAGTTGACTGCAAAATAAATAGGCATTGCGTGGTTAACATGGCATCAAAACAAATAGCTTAGCTATTATTCACTCTTTCTGTTTGGTAAACTCATTTTGGCCCAGGGGATAAAGAAGTGTCAGCAACAACCCAATAAAAGGATAGCTGGAGTGACGAAGCATCCTAACTGCAAGGCAGGCTGGTGGACCTCTATAAAAGCTGTGCATTCCCTCTGTCCTTCCATCAGCTTCATTCGACTCTTCTGTCTTCACTGCATCTTCTCAGAGAAGCCGGTAAGTCCATTTTCTTGGTGGTGTTTTGATAGAGTCTCGTTGACACAGAGCTTGGTGGATCTTCCACCTTGAGTCTTCTGTTCTTCAGAATATGGAGCGGTTGACAGCTAGTCTAGGATTAGTGTGCCACTGAATGCCAGGCAATGGGGAGCAAAAGTGGGAAGGGGCTATTTTCTTTTTGCCAGGCTTTGTGGACCTCCCAATGGTATCGCGTCTGCTGTTGGAAACAGGAGGCTGAACTGGAAGGATTTTGGTCTGATCCAGCAATTCAGTTATGTTCATTCTCATAGAAACATAGAAAACTGCTTAGACTGAGTCTGACCCTTAGCCCCGCCAAGCGTCAGTAATGTCTACACTGACTGGAAACAGCTCCTCGAGGTTTCAGGCAGGAGACGCTCGCCCCCCAATTAAGAGATACCAGTTGTTTGAACAAGGAAAGGTGGACATTTCTCAGCTTGATGTGTACTCTCTCAAGACAATCACAATCCTTTCTGCTTCTATGTTGGGTCTCTTTGAGGATACGTTCCCAGGAGAGACTTTGGAGAATTTTCTCTGATGGTTTTGTCACATCCCTGAGTGAAGCTCAGTTCACCGTAATGTGATGCTCAACCATTTCTGTTTCAGACTCACCTCCACCTCCTCAGCAATGTCTTTCTGTGGACCAGCCTGCATCGTCCCATCTTGTGCCTCTGGCCCAGTGGTGGGTTTTGGCTCCGCAGGTCTTGGCTACGGCGGTCGTGGCAGTGGCTTTGGTGGCCTTGGCTATGGATTAGGAGGCTTCGGCTATGGTGCTGGTGCTGGTGCCTTGGGCGCTGTAGGAGGCAGCACAAGCTCTGGAGAGCTCGGTACACTGGCCGGGGTAAACCCTCAACCCATCAACCAGATACCCGCAGGACAGATTGTGATCCAGCCTTCCCCCTTCAGGGTGATCATCCCAGGACCCCTCCTGTTCCCTAGGTGAGAGCGGGTCTCCGTGGGAGGCATCACTCCCTGAGGCTGAGGCATGGCTGAAATACAGGTCTGGACTTTGAGAGCTCTGGGCGCCCTTCTTCTCCCACTACTTTGCTCTTCTTTCCTCAAAATTAATTCATCAGTTTCCTTCTGTCTCCCAGCCGCCTCTAATATGATGCCATTTCCTTCACATTCTCAATAAAGCTTCTGCTGCATTCTTGCAATTCGTGGTCTCTTGGTTTTTGAACTGGCAGCTCTGATTTCTGGGAAGAGCTGCTTCCCTGAGTCGTCAGAAACCCTTCTGTCTGAATGAAAACTTACGGGGGATGTGGCAGTCTTTTAGGAACATACAGGAAGCTGCCTTCGACAGAGTCTGACCCTTGGTCCATCCAGCTCAATAGTGTCTACTCTGACTGGCAGCAACTCTCCAGGGCTTCTGGCTGGAGTTTTCCCCAGCCCAACTTTAGATGCTGCCAGTGACTGAAATGGCAGCCTTCTGCGTGCAAAGCGGATGCTCCAACACTGATCTAAGGCCCCAACCTCAAAAGTGGCATCCTTGAGCCTCCCATCCAGGCACTGAGCACACCAATTCCTGCTTAGCATAACCAAGGTGGCTGTAACAAGGGCTTTTAGACTCTGGGAGCCTCCAGAAGCTTCAGTGCAGGCTGTAGCTGATGGTTTCCTTCTTGGCACTCAATTGGTAACGCTGTGCAATGTCCCTCCCTTCCCCAGACTGACAATAATACCACATTCCTTCCGGGGCACACAGCCTCTGCCCCTTTCCTCCTTTTTCATCCGTATCACCATGCTTTGAGAGATGGGAACCCCCATGATGGGGAGTGACTGCGCTGTAGGGGTCAACAGTGTGAGTTGAGAAGGCCCCAATTCAGATCTCACTTTTGCTATAGATTCACTTGGGAGCTTGAGCAAGGGACTCTTTCTCAACCTATTATTATTTAATAATAATAATTTAAGAGAGCACCTTCTTCATTACAAGCCCCATCGCCCATTGAGGTCCATCTCTGAGGAGGTCCATCTCCAACTCGTTTGGTGGCTACACAGAGACGGGCCTTCTCAGTCGCTGCCCGGAGATTGTGGAATGTGCTCCCTGCTGAGATACGATCCTCCCTCTCTCCAGTAATTTTCAAAAAACACCTGAAAACCCACCTTTTCGCCCAAGCTTTCTCAGCTTCCTAATATTTTTGGGTTTTAATCTCTGGTTTATTTTTAAATTGTTACATTGTTTTTAAGATTTTGTAGGATGCAAAAACCCCCCTAGCATGCAGTAGATTTTGCTGAGGTGACCTAGGTGAAGGATTGGAGCCATTCAATGGAGGGAGGAGCAATGTGGTAACTTACTACTAACACTCCAATGCAATCAGGCCCATAGCCACTAGAGGGCAGTCACTCCCAAGAAGCAGCCGTCCCTCCATCCTTACTGGTCCACACTGGGAAGACCTGTTTATTTCAAGAACCCAAGGGAGCATGTTCTGAACATACTCCGTGGACCGAGAACTCCAGCTGCTGGGGAAACCACCAGCGAAGGAAGTCTATTGCTTTTTGACAATGTGTCACAGTTTCGATGCCCTGCGCACAAGGGCAGATTCGACTGGTCATCGGAATTTTAGGGTACCTTCCCTCCAGTACAGCATATGGAAGTGTGTTAAATCATGCCAGGGAGAAGGCACTTCTCTGGGACAAGGTAGTTAAATTCTTTATATAGTTGTCTGGTTTATGGTAATTTGTGAAACTACCAAGAAAGTTTCTTGCAGAAATTAGTGCCAGGTTGCTCTGCTTTTCAGTGTCTCCTATACATTGTTTTATAAACCTAGCAGCATCAAGAGGTTTGCCCAGAGGCATTAGAAATTGAGGGGAGCATTTAGGTTTGTAAAACATAGCATAGATTTGTTACGCCAATTAGAATGGGAGCTGTCTTACAAAACAACGGGGATTCGTCTTTTAGAGTTGAAGATGATTTTAATCTAACGGTTGAATACATGGATCCAAACCTTGGACTCCACTCTTGTTAGGCTGGCCTCCACCCATAGAATGACATTGGGCACACATCTGGGGGCCGAGAATAGAACACACAAGAATTTTGATTGGACCTTCTCCATTTGTTTAAAGGTATGCAGAGCACAAATAGCAGCACCATACACCAACTGTGAGAGCACTTTAGACTCATAAGCCTTAACTGCAGCAGCTGTTCAGTGGCCATCTCTCTGGAAGAAGAACTTTAAGATAGCAGAGGCCCTCTTCTGAGTGTCAGTTGCAACATGCTCACAGTGGTAGAAAATACTGAGCTAGATGGACAAAGGGTCTGACTTGGCAGAAGGCAGCTTCCTATCTTCCGATGGATGGTGGGGGTCCCACAGGGTCCCAGGAGAGAACTTCTTGCAAGATATCCATTGCTCCACTGTGGACATTGCAAAAAACTCATCGGTAATGAGTAGTGATTGAAACCCATCGGTAATGAGAGTGATTGAAACCCAGCCAGGGCACGTACCGCGGGCACTGCAAAAAACTCATCATCATCACATGCAGATCACTCATTCCTGCAAAAGGGAGAATGGGTGACTTTTGAAGTGCTTTAATGAGCCCCAGTCCCTCCCTGAGGTGTTTTAAGTGGTTCACTAGAAAATGAAACCAGTCAAGTAGAAGTCGAAGAAAGGAGACTGTGAGATAAATAGGCACTGGGTGGTTAACATGGCATCAAAACAAATAGCTTAGCTATTTTTCACTCTTTCTGCTTGGTAAGCTGTTTTTGGCCCTGGGGATAAAGAAGTGTCAGGAGCAAGGCAATAAAAAGTTAGCTGGAGTGATGGAGCATCCTAACCGCAAAGGAGGCTGGTGGACCTGTATAAAAGCTGTGCATTCTATTGTATCTGTCCATTTCTCTAGCAGGGGGCCTAGGTTGGGCTGTCACTCCCTGCAGATGTGTGGGTAACCTACTTTCGAGCATTGTATGGGATGTCTGCCGCTGAAGGAATGCCCCTTTCCCTTTAGAATTTCTACCAAATTGTCACTCAGTTTCCCTCAAGGAGGTCTTTAGTTTAGTAACCAAACACAAGCCGGGTAAGACCCCATGGTTGGATCATATACCCTCTGCACTGTTCAAATCAAATTTGAATGGTGGGCTCCTGTATTTGCAAGATTCTTTACTTATATGGACCGTACTGCCTGTATCCCTGAGGAGTGAGGTACAACGGTGATTGTTTCCATCTATAAGGAAGGCCAACACTCTGACCCTTCTCATTATTGACCAATCAGTCTGTTGAGCATTATTCATAAATTATATTCTAGACATCTATATGTTAACCTCACGGACTGGTTGGAACAGAAGAACATACTAAGGGAGGAACAGGCGGGGTTTATGTCCATTCGGATGACTCTTGATCAGGCCCAAGCTCTACAACATCTGGCTGAAAAGTATTCACCGCTGTATGCAGCTTTAAAGGCAGGGTTTGACTCCATTTCTAGGGAGCGCGTGGGGAGTAAACTTGCCAATTCCTCCATTGATCGTAAGCTGCTTCTCCTTACCTGAGATGCTGCCAGTCAGTGTAGAAAATACTAAGCTAGATGGACAGAGGGTCTGACTAGGCAGAAGGCAGCTTGCTATGTTCCGATGGGAGGTGGGGGTCCCACAGGGTCCCAGGAGAGATCATCTTCCAAGATATCCACCCCTCCACTGTGGACATTGCAATTTGGTGCATTTTAATAATTCGGTAATGAGAGTGATTGAAACCCAGCCAGGACACGTACCGCAGGCATTGCAAAAAAGCTCATCATCATCACATGCAGATCACTCATTCCTGCAAAAGGGAGAATGGGTGACTTTTGAAGTGCTTTAATGAGCCACAGTCCCTTCCTGAGGTGTTTAAAGTGGTTCATTCGAAACTGAAACCAGTCAAGTAGAAGTCGAAGAAAGGAGACTGTGAGATAAATAGGCACTGGCTGGTTAACATGGCGTCAAAACAAATAGCTTAGCTATTTTTCACTCTTTTTGCTTGGTAAGCTTTTTTTGGCCCAGGGGATAAAGAAGTGCCAGCAACAACCCAATAAAAGCTATAGGCGCTGTAGGAGGCAGCACAAGCTCCAGAGAGCTTGACACACTGGCTTGGGTCAACCCTCAAACCATCAAGCAGATCCCCACAGCAGAAGTCACGATCGTGCCACCTGGCTCCCTCCTGACCATCCCAGGACCCATCACGTGCGCTAGCTGTATGCCGGTCTACGTGGGAGGCATCATTGCCATTGGAGGTTCCAAGATTGTAGGATCAGGAGCCTGGGGATGTCTGGGTTACAGAGCTCTGGGCCAGTGGAGCGGTGGATATCTTGGAAGAAGCTCTCTCCTGGGACCCTGTGGGAGCATCTTCCAATAGACCCCATAACGTCCAACGACTGATCATAATGACCAGGAACCGGCAACCCTAAGTCTGAGGCATCGCTGAAATCCAGGCCAGGACTTTGAGGGGACTGGGTGCCCTTCTTCTCCCACTACTTTGCTCTGCTATCCTCAATATGAATTCATCGGTTTCCTTCTGTCTCCCAGCTGTCTCTTCCCTGAGTCATCAGAAACCCTTCTGTAAGAATGAAAACTTATTCAGCTTCCATATATTTTTGTTTTAATCTCTGGTTTATTTTTAAATTGTTAAATTGTTTTTAAGTTTTTGTATATGTTTTTAACTAGTTTTATGCCATTGGTAACCGCCCATAGATGAAAGTTGGGGGCGGTGTACGAATTTGCTAAATCACTCACTCAATCAATCAATCATACGCAGGACCACAGCTGCACTCTGGGGAGGATGCTCACCTACCTCGCTAGCATGCGGTAAAGTTTGCTGAGGTGACGTAGGTGAAGGATTGGATCCATTCAAAGGAGGAAGAAGCAATGATGTGGTAGCTTACTACTAACACTCCACTGCAATCAGGCCCATAGCCACTAGAGGGCAGTCACTCCCAAGAAGCAGCCATCCCTCCATCCCTACCGGCCCACCCTGGGAAGACCTGTTTATTTTAAGAACCAAAGGGAGCCTGTTCTGGAACATACTCCTTGGACCGAGGACTCCAGCTGCTGGGGAAACCACCAGCGAAGGAAGTCTCCCTCCAAAGAGCATTTTTATTGAAAACCACTCCCAGGTATTTAGAAGTCCTTACTTGATCTATTGATTGATTAAGTGCCATCAAGTCGTGTCAACTCTTAGCAACCACATAGATAGATTCTCTCCAGGATGATTTGTCTTCAACTTGGCCTTTCATGTTTCTCAGTGGTGCATTCATTGCTGTTGTGATCGAGTCCATCCACCTTGCTGCTGGTCATCCTCTTCTTCTCTTTCCTTCAACTTTCCCCAGCATTATGGACTTCTCAAGGGAGCTGGGTCTTCGCATAGTGTGTCCAAGTATGATAGTCTGAGCCTGGTCATTTGTGCCTCGAGTGAAAGTTCTGGATTGATTAAACTCCCCATTAATCCACCAGACATCTTTCTTAGTTAGTTTGTTTTTTAAGCAAAACTCATGATCTAAGACTTTTGGACATTTATAGATAAATGGTCTTCTTCTCATGTCAACAGATGTGATGATATAGAAAGAATAACTGCATCATCAGCATGAAGCAGAACTGTGATAGATTTACTGGCTAATTTAGGAGGGTGGGAATCTGGGTTATGCAAGAACGTAAATAAAGATTGAAAAGAAGAGGGGCAAAAATACATCCCTGTTTGACTCCCTTCTGTGTGGGTACAGACAGGGTCAGATGTCATTGGACATTGCATCTCACCCAAAGTGAGGTATTCTCATGCAACATTCGGATAAGGAGAAAGAGCCGACCATCAATGGAGGAATTGGCAAATTTACTCCCCAAGCGCTCCCTAGAAATGGAGTCAAACCCTGCCTTAAAAGCTGCGTAAAGTGGTGAATACTTTTCAGCCAGATGTTGTAGAACTTGGGCGTGATCAAGAGTCATCTGAATGGACCTAAACCTCGCTTGTTACTCCCTTAGTATGTTCCCCTGTTCCAACCAGTCCGTGAGATTAACATATAGATGTCTAGAATATAATTTATGAATAATGCTCAGCAGAGTATTTGGTCGATAATTAGAAGGGTCAGAGTGTTGGCCTTCCTTATAGATGTGAACAATCACAATCACCAGACAAGATGGGTCCTGGGATGGTGACGATGATGGGAGATGGCCAGATCATGACATCTACTGAGGGGATCTGGTTGATGGGCTGAGGGTTGACATCAACCTGGGTTTCAAGCACTGCGGAGTTTGTCCTGCCTCCATAGCCTCCAATGCCTCAAAGCCGCCGAGGCTTACAGAACCTGCAGAGCCGAAACCGACCACTGGGTTGGAGGGCGAGATGGGATGGTGAAGGCTGGGCCCCAGTAAGCCATTGTGGGAGGCAGACCTGAAAGAAAAGATGTGGACATGGAACGTTGGAGGGATTGGGAAATGGAAGGCGATTGCACTCTTTGGAGAGGGTCAACTTGATCATGAACATACAACAGCTCCCGGTTCCTGCTCTTTGCCTCGTCCAAATTCCAATCAAAATTGGGAAACCCTTTCTTCTTCTTCTTCTTCCGAGGGTGGAACCAGTGTTTAGGGATCTCCATTTGTTCCCTGTTGATTACCAAATCATATCGACTACTTTGGACATGCAGTTTGCTATGGCTTTCGGTTTCTTCTGAATCATTGTACTACCCCCCTCCCACTGTATTACCAATTCACTGAGCAAACAATACAAAACCAAAGCTATTTTTGTGACAGTTAAGCAGATAATGGGGATGGCAATCCCTTTGTGTCGTCTTCTGCTGTGGATACGGACCATCCACTGCAGAAACGCATATCATGGTGTGATGGGTCACCTCAAGGGCTGAAGTCTTGCAGCTCTGATCCACTTTCCAGGATCCGTGTCTCTTTTCTCTTCCCATAAAAACATGCCCATGATTTTCAGATGGACAGAAAGCCTATCTTGTGAAAACTGGGGCTGAATATAAAAACTGGAGAAGATGCTTGAGGTGGTTGAGATGGCATCTATTTATTCTTGAAAATTTACTGTTGATGTGTTAATCCTTGGGGAAGAAACCCCTCAAGCACAGTGGGAGATGGAGCCATTGTCAGGTCTGCCTTGCATGCCAAAGGTCCTCCGTTCAATCTCCAGCATCTCCACCAGGAAGGGCTGGGAAAGACCATGGAGACTTGGTCTCACCTGAAACCACAGAGAGACCCTGCCAGTCAGAGTAGGCAATACTGACCTAGATGTACCAATTTTCTGACTCAGTAGACTGCAGCTTATTATGTTAAAGTCTTGAAAGGCTGGCTCCAAAAGTTAGCCTTCCATTCACAGAATGTGTTCTTCTGAAAATGGAAGGAGTGTGCTATCAACAGGACTCCTTCTTCCATGAACCCAAAACTCTCCATGATCCACAGGGGGAGGTTGGCTTCAAAGGTACCTTCCTGTTCATCTAAGACACCTTTCCGTAAGTGGAAGGATTCTTCCATACACAGAAAAATCCTTTGTATGAGTGGAAAAACACACCTTTGGATCCAGCCTCGCCTTCAGTGCCAACCCCAAGAACCAATAAGAATAGAAGCTGGTCTAGAGAAGACTACGGGAAGAGAAACATACTAAATTCTCTGAAGAGCAAAAGTCAAGAGATGGTGTGAGAGTCGAGTGATCTGTTGGCAGGTCTTGGAAGAGCGAGTCCTTTTATACAGTTTTTGACAGCATCCCTAGTGGTTAGTGGTCAACAATTTAATTAAGATACATATTTGTTATACTATCAATACGTTACGAGCGATGGGTTCATTTCCATCTTGTTTTTGCTTGCTTATGCAGGGTAAGGTGAACAGGGGAGAACATCCTGATCTGAAAAAGGGACACCACCATGTCCTCATTTGAATTCACCACGGCATTTTATTTGATTAAGTAAATTGCATCAAGTGTTCATGCCAACCCCATGCTTTGTCATGAACCCTGCTGCCCATTAAAATCATCTCGAGAGGTTCGTTTAGGGTTGCCGCCAGCTCGTCTGGTAGTTAAAAGGAACATGACTGGGACGTGACTGGGACGTGACCGGGACGTATCTCCACGTATGTTACTTAGATAGCTGCAACCACTAAACTCTGAACTCTGTAAGTGGAATGGTAGTTTCCTTAGTGCTTAGTGCTAAAGAATCACAGACCCCAACAAATTGTTTCATTCATCTCATCCTGACTCAGCTTATCTACCTGTAAATCAACCACTGATGGCCACTTCAGGAATCAACAAAAATTTGAAATCTACTCTTTGGGGTGTCCCACATTGTTTTGAATAGGATTTTAACGGAGTCTATAATAAGGTTTCTTGATTTTTGGATAGGGGCGTAGCAAGGTTGGAGTGGGCCCAGAGACTAGATTTTAAAATGTGCCCCCCCCCCCCGAAGCTCAGCTGGTGAATGAAGTAAAGAAATCTTAAATGAAGCTGAATAATGGTAACAAAAAGCATAGTAAAATTTATAGATATAGATATAACACACCTATGTGTCACAATAGAACATCATCCTAAATTATTTTTTAAAAGGGTTTGTAAATTGTGGATGATGTAAGTCATTTATTGGTACTAGAGAAAGACATGCTGCTCTGGGAGCTCCAAGTCTTAACACCCACATCAATTTCAGAGAATGAATACAATTGAAGGAAGCCTGGGTGAGTGCGTGGCTGGGGGAATCAGTCATGTTACTTGCCTCTGGGGGGCCCCCAAGGCAGTGGGCCCCCAGACAACTATCTCCACTTGCCCTATTATAGTTACGCCCCTGCTTTTGGAGATGTAATCTTGAAAACCATGTTTGTTTCAAAGGAATTAAGTCAGCAAAGAATTCTGATGACTGGTCAGTTAGCATATAAAACACAATCTAATGACCAAAGTTTCAACCGCATCAAAAAGCTGTGTCATGTTGAACCAGGAAGAAGAGGTTCAGAATGAAATTTCTCAGGGAGTTTTCCTGTATAGCCCCAGCTGTTGTTCTACTGAAATATCAACCAAAGAGAAATTCAGAATGAATATCATAGTTCCTCCCAAAGGGCGGAGGCAGGAACGGGGACGGGGACTTCTGTAAACCTTCAAGGGAAGCCTAAATTAATTTCTATAAAGGAAGGGGACATTTCACAGTAGGGTTCTGCATTTTTTTTGACCCAGTCATCCCTTATGAAAAGTGACTCCCACACCCCACTTGGTGGTAGTTTGGATAGACTGTGAAATGGGACAAAAACAATTCATCCATTCAGAGTGAGGGCAAGAATCAATGCCCTCACTCTGATTTGGCTTTGGGAAATCACCACACAGCCAAATTTGATTGGCCATGTGGTAATAACCAAGCTGGCAAGAGAATCCCTGATAGGTTGTCCCACCTCAGCAGCGAAAAGAAGAACTCTAATCTGAAAATCGCAGTTAAGCAGCTCCTGAGAAGGGGACGGTGAAGAGGAGTGCCCCTTGTTATTATGTTGACTGAGATGGGGGGGGGGGGTGATATATTGTCTTGTCCCATGTCCCTGGTGGTAGGCCAAGCCCCCTTCCAAGACCAATTCCTGCAAGCTTTGAAAATGTGTGGGGTTGGGGAGAAGGAAAGGCTTCCAGAAGCCTTCTCTTGAAAGGGAGGAGAATCACTCCTCGCAAAGTTTGGCAGGGCCAGATTGCACCCAAAGAGGCAGATATGAGGGGCATTTTACCACCCTGTTCATGCCCCAATCATCTGCCGCCTGAGGCAATTGCCTCCCCTTGCCTCATGAAAGGACCATGAATGAAAGAGAATAAAAAATTAAAAAATTGGAAGAGGTGGGTCCTTTGGATAATGTTTTGATCACCAATGTTAATGTTTTGATCACCCCGAGCTCTCTTTTCCCAAATGAAAATATTCACTACCCAACACAGCTCAGTCTTCATTTTGAGCATGTAAATTTAACCCTGGGAATCTGTGTTCAGGCTTGCATGCAGGGGTATCCATTCTGAAATGAAATGAACACATGCATACATTCCAGTAGCAGTAAAATGAGTATTGTGTTCTGAATGCGTTCCTCCTCTGTGAACCAGGACATGCTGAACGCTGCATGGGCATAGGCAGAACCAAATGTATTATTACATTTGAAATGTGATGCTATAAAACCAGAGATGAGGTTCATACTGAAGGAAGGCCATGCCCGTCTTCAGGGCTCCTGGCCTTCCTTTCTGTTCTTACCAACTTGTCCCAGTCAGAAAAACAACTCCGGTTGTTCCCAAATTATCTTCTGGAGAGAACCAGAAATGCCAGCTGCCCAGAGGGATGAACTGGGTCGATTTCAAGGAACTACAGAGGAACAGAAAATCATCATCTTATTCTCAGTCTTTTGCTTAAAGCAGCAGGAATTGTCTACAACAACAACAACAACTATTTATATACCGCTTTTCGACAAAAATTTCCAAAGCGGTTTACAGAGAGAAATAATAAATAAATAAGATGGCTCCCTGTCCCCAAAGGGCTCACAATAATAAACAAAGAAACATAAGATAGACACCGGCAACAGCCACTGGAGGTCCTGTGCTGGGGGTGGATAGGGCCAGTTACTCTCTCCCTGCTAAATAAAGAGAATCACCACGTTAAAAAGGTGTCTCTTTGTCCAGTTAGCAGGGGAGTTCTACAGTATAACACATTGTCTATAACACATTGTCCATCTCCACCGTAAGGCCTTATTCAGTCATTTCTTGGACCCGACATCCCACAGAAAGAGAAATATCTGGATTACCCCCTTGAAACATATTACCTCAGTGCTGTTCCATATACACTTGCTTCTGGTTCTGAAGCCCAGTTCAGCACTAGTGTTCATCCAGACTGCCTTAAATGATTTAGGAGGAATAGATCTGAAGGACAAATTCTTCCCACCATGTGATGCCCCCATACCGAGGATGTTGGCATGACCAGAGATCCCTGGGCAGGAGAGGGATAAACCAGGGATTGGTTTAATTGGGGAACCATGCATGCATGTGTCAGTTGGGGAACCATGAACTCACCTGACCTAGCTGTGCCGAAGCTGGGTAGCCCAGATTCGCTACCCAGGTTAAAAGGAAGGTAGGAAGGCAACCAAGACTGTCCTACCCTTTCTTTGGTTATCTGTGAGTACAATTTGACATAAATGTGGCTTGGGCTGCCAGCAGCCATGTTTCTCATAGAGTTCTACAGTACTGAGGTCTGACTCTTCTGTGCTCCATGTTGCATTATGGGATACTGGAGGACGGAGCTCAGATTTTCTTCCCTCCTGGAGAGCATGGCACCCCAGTCATCTAGGGGGTTGGGTAAGGTCATACGACAGGCCTGAGGCATGGGCCTGTCTCCCCTCCAGCCCACCCCACACATGGTCATGAGAACAGGCTCACTGTGTTGGTCATTGGTGCCTTCTCTGTGGTGACCCCGCCTCATTAACAGTGTTTCAGTGGGTCGCCCAGACGTTTTTCTTCCACTGTGGTTTTAGGCTGCAGTCCAAAATCGATTCCAGGAAAGCCTGAGAAAGACTCTTGTATGTACTCTCAAGAGCTGCTGCCAGTCGTTGTAGACAATATTGAGTCTAATGGACCGAAGTTCAGACTCAGTAGGTAACTGGGCAATGGGAATATTTTAACATTTGTTTGTTTATTTCTTTAACATAACGCAAGCCTCTGAGCGGTTTACGACAATACAATAAAAACAACAAATAGAAAGGTGAAAACATAACAATATGCAACATAATGTTGCTTTTAATTAAACTTTACATATCAAGCAAAATATCCAGCGGAGTTGTAATTACCTTGAAAGCAATCAAAGGGAATTATTGAATTGAAAGGAACGAGTCCTACTCAGCAAATAATAACAGGTTTTTTTCTAGAATAATTTGTGCTAATCCAAGCATTCGAGTGAGAAGCTCAACAAGTCGCTAATTAATGCTCTGGTCAAAAAGGGACTTTCCCCAAGGATAGGAAAATGGTATATAAGCATGGCCAGTTCCTTAGATTCTCCAACAGCTTTTCTTGACTTGCACCTTCTCACGTCTTCTCGGATAAGGTAAGTCAAACAGCACAGGGCAACTTCTTACATGGAAAAGAAACGCTGTGTTGAAAGATCTTGAGCTGATGTACAACATCAGATGTACTTGGACTCCTATCCTGGCTGGGGTTGCCTCTGAGGCTGGAAGTGGCCTATTGCCATAAGCTGGTAGCCATTGATAGACCTGTCCCCCATGAATTTCCCTAAGCCATCCAAGATGGCGGCCATCACTAACTCCCAAGGCCAGACCAGTGGTCCATCTAGCTCGGTACTGTCTACAATCTTTAAGATTTCATTTAAAATATTTGCATCAGAATATTTCTATTTGGAACAGAGCTGCCGCAACCAGAAATACTCTACCACTCATCTAAAGAGCCAAGGTTTTACTGGCTTTCTCAAAGCTGTAATGGAGATGGAGGAGTGGATCCTACTGGGAGAACATTCCCAAGTCTTGCTACATGCAATTTTAGAATATTTTTAGTTTTATTTTATTTAATATATTTCTATACTGCCTAAAACGCAAGGCCTCGGGGCGGTTTACAAAACAATAAAAACAGCCAATAAAAGATTAAAACATTTCAACACATTAAAAAGTTAAAACTCTTAAAACACAATTAAAACAATTAAAACAATTAAAACAGTATCTAATTAAAAGCCTGGGTGAACAAATGCATTTCGACTGCCCTTTTAAAAGTTGTAAGAGATGGGGAGGCTCTTATTTCAGTGGGAAGTATGTTCCAAAGCCTTGGGGCAACAATGGAGAATGCCCGTCCCCGAGTAGCCACCAGACGAGCTGGTGGCAACTGAAGATGAACCTCTCCAGATGATCTCAGTGGGCGATGTGGTTAATAGCAAAGAAGACATTCTCTTAAATACCCAGGGCCCAATCTGTTTAGGGCTTTATAGGTTGTAACCAAAGCCTTGTACTCTGCCCGGAAACTTACTGGCAGCCAGTGTAGATCTTTTAAGATAGGAGTGATATGGTCTCTCCGAGATGACCCAGAGACCAACCTGGCTGCCGAGTTCTGGACTAACTGCAGTTTCCAGACTATGTACAAAGGCAGCCCCACATAGAGTGCATTGCAGAAGTCAAGTCTGGCGGGGACCAGCAGATGTACTACTGTTCTGAGGCCATTTATCTGCACTATTTTATATTTTATGACAAATGATTTTGTCGTAAATGACAAAAGTATTATACGAGCATTTCTTAATTCATTGGGTTTTCTGTGTAGGGAGGGTTTCCATCGGGTACCAACAAAGGCCAACCAGATGCCTCCAGGAAGTCCAGAAGAGAAGCATGAAAGCAAAAGCCCCGGATCTCCCCTGTGACTGGGATAAGAGGCCCTAACTCGAAGGTAGATCATCTGCCTTGAATGCGGAACCCAGGTTCAATTCTTGGCAGTATCTCCAGGTAGGGCTGAGAGAGACTCTTGCTCAAAACTTTGGCGAAGCCGCTGCCAGTCCATTCAGACAATACTGAGCTAGATAGACCAAAGGAACGACCTGGTATAAGGCAGCTTAATATGTTTCTGAGAAGGAACATAAAATAATAGCCCCTATTTCCCCCCTGTGGCTGGCATCCAATGACACACAAAACCTGCACGTCATGTCAGCCTCACACTATGCTGAAGAACAACAGATTCAAGGTGGGAGAGCCACCAAGCTCTATAGCAACGAGACCCGATCAAAACACCACCAAGAAAACGGACTTACTGGCTGCTCTGAGAAGATGCAGTGAAGACAAGTTGAACGAAGCTGATGGAAGGACAGAGGGAACACATAGCTTTTTCCTACAGGTCCCCCAGCCTCCCTTGTGGTTAGGATGCTCCAGCTAACATTCTCCAGCTAACCTCACTCCATGATGTCACTCCATGCTCCAGTTAATGTCACTCCAGCTAACATTCGGCTGGGTTGCTGACTCTTCTTCTTCCCAGGGAAGAAGTTCTTTCCACAACTTTGACTCAGTAGAAGGCAGCATCCAATGTGGATAGATACTATGTGGGTATCTTGAAAGGTGAGAATGAGGGCTGGGGAAACAGGGAAGTCCTAAGGAGTTACTACAGCAGCAACATCAGGAGGGCTCTGGTGGATTATCTCAATGGTGGGTTTAGTACAGCACCCTGTTTCCCAGATCAGACAATCAGATACTTCTAGGAAGCCAACCAGTAGAATCAAAAAGCAATAGACTTCATTCACTGTTGGTTTCCCCAGCAACTGACGTCCTCAGTCCACGGAGTATGTTCTGAGCATGCTCCCTTTGGTTCTTAAAATAAACAGGTCTTCCCAGGGTGGGCCGGTAAGGATGGAGGGACGGCTGCATCTTGGGGAGGAGTGACTGCCCTCTAGTGGCTATGGGCCTGCTTGCAGTGGAGTGTTAGTTATAAGTTACCACATCATTGCTTCTTCTTCCATTGGATGGTTTCAATTCCTCACCTACGTTGCCTCAGCACTCTATACTGCATGCTAGCGAGGTAGGTATACATCCACCCCAGAGCGCATCTGGGGTCCTGAGGTTCAATAAGAGACCCTTGCACAAGCCCTCAAGTGATAGATGGTGATACGGATGGTCAACATGGTGATACGGATGAAAAAGGAGGAAAGGGGAACAGGCTGTGTGCCCCGGAAGGAATTTGGTATTAATGTCAACTTGGAGAGGGGAGGGACATCTCATGGTGTTTCCAAGTGAGGGCCAAGAAGGAATCCTTCAGCTACAGCCTGCACTGAAGCTTCTGGAGGGTCCCAGAGCATGTTCTAAAAGCACTTGTTATAGCCACTTTGGTGATGCTAAGCAGGATTTGGTGTGGTCAGTGCCTGGATGGGAAGCTCAAGGATGCCACTTTTGAGGTTGGGGCCATAGATCAGTGATGGAGCATCCGCCTTGCACGCAGAAGGCTGCCGTTTCAGTCCCTGGAAGCATCTCCGGGTAGGGCAGGGGAAAACTCCGGCCATAAGCCGTGGAGAGCTGCTGCCAGTCAGAGTAGACACTACTGAGCTAGATGGACCACGAGTCAGACTCTGTCAAAGGCAGCTTCCTGTGTGTGCCTAAAAGACTGCCATGTCCCCCGTAAGTTTTCATTCAGACAGAAGGGTTTCTGAGCTACCGAGACTCACGGAAGCATCTTTTCACAGAAATCAGAGCTGCCAGTTCAAAAACCAAGAGAACACGAATTGCAAAAATGCAGCAGAAGCTTAATTGAGAATGTGAAGGAAATGGCATCATATTAGAGGCGGCTGGGAGACAGAAGGAAATGGATGAATTCATTTTGAGGACAGCAGAGCAAAGTAGTGGGTGAAGAAGGGCGCCCAGTCCCCTAAAAGTCCAGGCCTGGATTTCAGCGATGCCTCAGTCTGAGGGTTGACGGTTCCTGGTCACTATGATCAGTCCTTTGAAGTTATTGGGTCTATTGGCAGATACTCCCAAAGGGTCCCAGGAGAGAGCTTCTTCCAAGATATTCACCCCACCACTGGCCCAGAGCTCTGTTACCCAGACCACCCCCCAGGCACTCTTTTTTCACTCTTTCTGCTTGTTAAGCTCATTTTGGCCCAGGGAATAAAGAGGTTTCAGCAGCAGCATCCCTATAGAAGCTCAGGTGGAGTGATGGAGCATCCTAACCGTAAGGGAGGCTGGTGGACCTGTATAAAAGCAGGGCATTCCCTCTGTCCTTCCATCAGCTTCCTTCGACTCTCCTGTCTTCACTGCATCTTCTCAGAGAAGCCGGTAAGTCCATTTTCTTGGTGGTGTTTGGATAGAGTCTCGTTGACACAGAGCTTGGTGGATCTTCCACCTTGCGTCCTCTGTTCTTCAGAATATAGAGCAGTTGACAGCTAGGCTAGGGTTAATGTGCCACTGAATGCCAGGCACTGGGGAGCAAAAGCGGGAAGGGGCTATTTCCATTTAGCCCTGTTTGCGGACATCTCAGTAGTATCTTGTTGTCTACTGTTGGAAACAGGAGGCTGAACTGGAAGGATTTTGGTCTGATCCAGCAGTTCTCTTATGTTTATTCTCATAGAAACATAGAAAAGCCACATCTGCACCCCTCTGTCCTCATCTCCATACAAGAGGGTTCCCATCAGGGTTTTCTCTAACAGGAATCCCCTGATGTTGTTGACTACAACTCCAATTATCCCCAAGTAAGAGGCATTGCAGCTGGGGATTTGGGAGTTTTAGTCAACAACATCTGGGAATCCCTGTTAATGGGAACGCTAGTTGCCACCCTGAACCTTGGGTGGCTTGAACAAAGAAAGGTGAAACATTTCTCAGCTTGAAGTATACTCCATCAAGACAGTCACAAACCTTTCTGCTTCTATGTTGGGGTCTTTTTGGATTCGTATCAAGGAGAAACTTGGGAGAAATGTCTCTGAGGGTTCCGTCCCATCCCTGAGTGAATGTCAATTCACCATAATGTGTTGTTCATGCATTTCTGTTTCAGACTCATCTCCATATCCCTAGTAATGTCTGTCATCTCCACGGGTCGTGGTTTTTTCAGTTTAGGCCCCATTTTTCGAGGCCCTACCTATTATGGTTGCCTTGGCTCTGGTGTTGCTGCTGGCGCCTTGGGCGCTGTAGGAGGCATCACAGGCTCCGGAGAGCTTGGCACCCTGGCTGTGGTCAACCCTTTACCCATCAACCGGATCCCCCCAGAAGAAGTCATGCTCGTGCCACCTGACTTCGTCTGGACCGTCCCAGGACCCAACATATACTCTAGTGGCAAGCCGGTCTATGTGGAAGTCATCATAATGACCAGGAACTGGCAACCCTAAGTCTGAGGAATTGCTGAAATCCAGGCCTGGACTTTGAGGGGACTGGGCGCCCTTCTTCTCCCACTACATTGCTCTGTTATCCTCAATATGAATTCATCGATTTCCTTCTGTCTCCCAGCTGCCTCTAATATGATGCCATTTCCTTCACATTCTCAATAAAGCTTCTGCTGCATTCTTGCAATATGTGTTCTCTTGGTTTTTGAACTGGCAGCTCTGATTTCTGGGAACAGCTGCTTCCCTGAGTCTTGGTAGCCCAGAAACCCTTCTGACTGTGACTGTGACTGGCCGGAGCTCTCCAGGGCTTCCGGCTGGAGTTTCCCCCCGCCCTACCTGGAGATGCTGCCAGGGACTGAAACGGCAGCCTTCTGCATGCAAGGCGGATGCTCCATCACTGATCTATGGCCCCAACCTCAAAAGTGGCGTCCATGAGCCTCCCATCCAGGCACTGACCACACCAAGACCTGCTTAGACCTCCCCAAGTCACCCCCACCCCTGCATTGGTGGACAGGCTGGACTTCTCTTGTCTGCCTGGCCCTATGCCAGGGCCTGCGGCGAGGCAGCAGTTGGAGGGAGGGCCTCCCCTGCCAGGGAAGAAGGATCCTCCCGTGGCAGATGTGGAGGTGTTGTATGTTGAGCCAGCTTCCAGTCCAGCCAAATCCATCTTGCTGCCCTCCCGGTGGGGGGTGGGGGCCCCAAGTAATTTTTGAATCCATTCTCACTTGCTACCAGAGAATCTACCCTCAAAACACCTAAACAACCACAAATCCCAGTACCCCATGGGCTTGTGGGTATGGGGGTGGTTGGCACCCTATGTGCATTGCATCATCACTCGCTCTGGGGCACCGGGACTGTTCGATGTTCAAAGGTGGGGGTCACACTTAAGGGGGCAGGGGAGGGTGCACTTACCCCTTCCTCTGCTTTCCCCCCACTGACGCCCAGTATTTCTCATATCCTACCCGGTGGCAGCATACTTCCCGGCTGCCCCGTTTGTTCTTCGGCAGGAAATGGCCAGAAGAAGCTGGACCTGAACATGGACACACACGCGTGCCAGCTACTTCCAGCCAAAGAGCAGAAAGGGTGGCAGGGAAGTACGCTGCTGCCCCGTAGGACTTGGGAAATACCTGGTGCCAGCAGGGGGGCAAATGGAGGGAGGGGTAAGGGCACCCTCTCCCACCAGTAAGGTGCGACACCCGGCCGCCATTGAGCCACCCACACCTTGTTCCATGCAGATCTCTAACTCTTAGTCCATCTAGCTCAGGATTGTCTACACTGACTGGCAGCAGCTCCAGAGGCGTAACTAGGGAAAATGGCGCCCAGGGCAAGCACTGAAATTGCCCCCCCCCCCCACCATGCGCTCCCCCCCCGCTGCCCCCTTAGCTAAGCAGTGTCCACCCTGGTTTGCATTTGAATGGGAGACTAGAAGTGTGAGCACTGGAAGATATTCCCCTCAGGAGATCGAGCCACTCTGGGAAGAGCATCTAGGTCCCAAGTTCCCTCCATGGCAGCATCTCCAAGATAGGGCTGCAAGAGACTCCTGCCGGCAACCTTGGAGAAGCCGCTGCCAGACTAGGTAGACAATACTGAGCTAGATAGACCAATGGTCTGACTCAGTATATGGCAGCTTCCTATGTTCCTAAATACTACTGCAGCACACACACAAGACACCTGTCCCATCCTGACACTCAGCCAACTTCCATAATCAATATCACACACACACACACACACACACACACACACACACACACACACACACACACACACCACAACTGCCTACTCCTAGATTTACAAGGAATACAAGCCACACCTAATGGCACAGCAGGGAAGTAACTTGCCTAGGGAGCAAAAGGTTGCGGGTTCGAATGGAAACACCTATATAGGACTGCCAACTCTGACTGAAGCGATATGTAGGGGAACCCCCCCCAATATTTCACAATATCAAGCCATTTACATCTCTAGGATAGTTTTCAATAGTATCCTGGGGATTCATGCCATTTCCTGGAGATTCATGCCAACTACATCCATGACGGTATTTGCTGCAAAAAGTGGAGTCATAATCACAGAAATTGTCACTGCATGTCCCTCATGAAACAATCTTTCTTCACAAGGGCAAACATGTGTGTTAAGAAATTGAATAGTACAAACAAACCATAATTTTATCTTTATGTATACACACAGATACACACGCAGAAGTGTGGCAAATAAGGATAAACACACACAGAGAGAAACAGTGTTCTCTCTCTCTCTCTCTCTCTCTCTCTCTCTCTGCCAGAACCTACATTTTCAGTTATAGCTTTTGCATTCAAATACATTCAGTTTGAGAGAGAAAGAGGGAGAGATTTAAAATAAGATCATTAAAAGTAAGCAAATCTGTATGTATTGTCTGTGCACAAAATCCTCAACATTTTCAAATAACATATTAATAGAAAAATACAATTATTGAGATTGTCTGGGAAAACACCTTGCCCTAGAAATTATGAAAGCACTGTGTTCAAAGGACATGGAAAATAAACCCCCTTTCTTTATAGACCTGTCCCCATGGGATTTGGCATAAGACAGACTAGAGAATTTCTAAGAAATGTCCGGTTTTCTTTACTTTGTTCTGAACAGAAACAACTTTGGCTCAAAAGGTAAATTCGATTGACTGTAGATTTTACTAAATGCGAATTTAGTGGTGCAAACAAAGGGAAACCGAGAGTGTACTAAATAGGACTACGTTTTACAACCCCTTTCTTCCCCCTTCGTTTTTTTGATAAGCACTTAAGAGAAGCCTATTCACTGGAAGCTGCCAATTCTTTTATTTACAATGAGAACATCACCGGAGGCTCCACCCCAACAGCCCACCAGTGTGGGCTCCAAGCCAGCCCCTGCCTGGGAGATTCTTCTTCCGTCCAGCAAGAAAGGGCCACCGGGACCAAGTCTCAGTTAAGAGAGTTCCTCCCCGCTGCCCCATTACTCTTAAATGATTCACAGGCTAATGTAATTCCCGCTTTCTACCCAGTTTACCTTGAAGTCTTTTGAGAGAGACCGATATCTACTTTTCGTTCAATTGATGGCTCTCAGACTCTCTCTCGGTAGCAGGTGGTGTTCTTCCTGTTCGAGGGAGGGAGCGGCCGGCAACGCGGCAGTGCGGCTTGCAATGCAACCGTTTACTGAAACTAATAGCAAGGGAGTTAGGGGATCCGGCAGCGCCGCGGCTTGCATACATTACCAGCAAGCCGCCATTATTGGGGAGGAAAGGACAGGAACGGACGCCGATGGCAGCTACACACAGCAGGGAGGGGTTCAACACCATCCTCTGCTTTACAATTCAGTCTTGCACAGGGGTGGGGAAGCAGCTTTTGGTAACACTTTGGTTTGGGCTTGGAGGAAATCCAGCTTTTTGGTTGTGGCATGCGTGACTGGGGGGAGGTGCTGCGAGGCGGGGAGTGAGCGTCCGTCAGCGGAGTGATATGAATGATGAAGAAAGGTCCGTTGACGAAGCAGCAAGCAGGCAGGTACTGCAACTTTAGGCGCCCGTGCCCGCGCCGTTGCACCCAGGAGCAAGGGGGGGCCGCCAGGACCCGGGGAGGGGGAGGGGGACTGCTCAATGCGTCCCACACTGCTGTGCACAAAAAAAAATTGTGAAAGGCAGGAGCAAGGTGGTCCAACAAGGTGGCGCCTGGGGCACGTGCCCCCCCTGCCCCCCCTATCGTTACACCTATGAGCAGCTCTCCAAGGTTTCAAGCAGGGATCTTTCTCAGCCCTACCTGGAGATGCGGCCAGGGACTGAACCTGGGTCCTTCTGCATGCCAAACAGATGCTCTACCACTGAGCTTCTGTTGCATCCGCACAGTTAGGCAAACTCAAAACCTTTGTACATGAAGATGACTCAAGATTGTATCTGTCCATTCCTCTGGTCAGCATGGGCCCAGACCGGTCCGGAGGCCATTGTAAAGGCCTCCGGATGGGTCTGGACTGGTCCGGACCTGGGCGGTCAGGTTCGGGTGGGGGGGTGCCTTTAAGAGCGGGGGGAGGTTTTACTTACCCCTCCTGCTGCTTTCCTGCTCTGGCATCGTAATTTCAGTAGTAATTGGTGCGGCAGGATACTTCTCTGCCACCCCTTCCCAACTTTGTCTAAAACTCCCAGGAGTCCTTTGCACGTGCGCACGTCAGAGAGATGTGAAGCACGCGCATGAAGTGCACTCACGCAAAGGGCTCATGGGAGTTGTTCATAGCGACAGCGGGGAAGGGGCGGCAGGGAGGTATCCTATTCCTGCCTCCCCAATTACTACTAAATTTACGGCGCCAGAACAGAAAAGCGGCAGGAGGGGTAAGTAAATACTCCCCCTGCCCTTAAAGCCACCCACATCCCAGTGCTGGACTGCAGTTTGGCGGATCCGTGCACACCCCTATCCTCTGGCAGGGGGCCGAGGGTGGGCTGTCACATCCCTACAGATGTGTGGGTAACCTATTTTTGAGCATTGTATGGGGTGTCTGCCCCAGAAGGAATGTCCCTTTCCCTATAGCATTTCAACCAATTTGGCACTCAGTTTCCCTTAAGGAGGTCTCTATTTTAGTGACCCAACCCAAACCGGGTAAGACCCCAGGGTTGGATCAGATACCCTCTGCACTGTTAAAATCAAATCTTGAATGGTGGGCTCCTGTACTTGCAAGATTCTTTACTTATATGGATTGTACTGCCCGTTTCCCAGAGGAGTAGGGTACAACTGTGATTGTTCCCATCTATAAGGAAGGCCAACACTCTGACCCGTCTAATTATCGACCAATCAGTCTGCTGAGAATTATTCATTAATTATATTCTAGACCTCTATATGTTAACTTCACGGACTGGTTCAGTCCAGCAGTTCTCTTATGTTTATTCTCATAGAAACATAGAAAAGCCACATCTGCACCCCTCTGTCCTCATCTCCATACAAGAGGGTTCCCATCAGGGTTTTCTCTAACAGGAATCCCCTGATATTGTTGACTACAACTCCAATTATCCC
Source organism: Hemicordylus capensis (assembly GCF_027244095.1). Lineage (NCBI taxonomy): Eukaryota > Metazoa > Chordata > Lepidosauria > Squamata > Cordylidae > Hemicordylus > Hemicordylus capensis. The sequence continues at coordinate 22,651,733 of NC_069670.1, read as the reverse complement.
CATGTATGAGGCATTGCAGCTGGGGATTTGGGAGTTTTAGTCAACCACATCTGGGAATCCCTGTTAGAGGGAACGCTAGTTGCCACCCTGAAACTTGGGTGGCTTGAACAAAGAAAGGGGGGAAATTTCTCAGCTTGAAGTATACTCCATCAAGACAGTCACAAACCTTACTTACTTTCTTTATTTACGGTCAGTGACCAAAAGAGAAATGTACAGTCATTAAAAACTCAAAAACAAGAATACCCTCATGAGTTTGAGACTCTTATTTTAAAAGCCACATACCTGAACTTAGCAACTGTTTTGGAGATTACTGAATCTTCATCGGCTAATAAGTACTTTAGAAGAAGATCCCCTTTTTTCCCCATTCAAATTATTTAGCAAGGGATGGATTAATTGCTGCCTTACATCCTGGTAAAGTGGACATTTTAATAAGATATGGGCCATTGACTCGATCTCCTGGCCACAAGGACATATGCACTTTTCATAGGGCAATTTGTTATACTTCCCATATAAAAGCGCTGAAGGGAAGGCATTAAACCTCGCCCTAGAGAAAGCCCATCTATGACTGCATTGAGTAATCGTAAACAAGTAGGTAGCTGGGCTTAAGTCTGTCTTTAGCTGTACAGATTTGTAAAATTGAGGTAAAATAGCCCTCTCATTTTGTATTTCTATATCGACCAGTCTTTGCTGCACCAATATGCGAGCTGTAGTCGTACCAGCCTCCAGCAGTAAAGCGGGAGATAATGCGCAGCAAGAAAGCTTGTGCATTATTTCCTTGCACCAGGATGCTTGTGGCTCTGCTGCCAGTAATTTGGGGATTAATCCTGTTGGGGAAAGATGCAGTTTTATCCAATAGTTGATTGATAACATCCAGGCCTTGGACTCCAGTTTGAGAATGCCCGCCTCTGAGCGGATCACTGCGTTGGACACACAGTTGGGGGTGCCAAATAGCTTCCTCAAGAAACCCGTTTGGATTTTTTCTAGTTCGCCAAATTTTGCATACTTCCCCAATTGGGCTCCATAAAGTATTTGGGGAACCACCTTGATTTTGTAAAGTTTGATTGCTGCCGAGATATAATTCCGCCCCTTAGACCAGAAAAATCTCATTATTGCTGCAATATTGTGCTTAGTCACTTCGGCCATTGAGCTAATGTGAGCATTCTTGAAGCCATTAGACTGAAAGGTTATCCCTAAATATTCAAATTGTTTGACCTGGTCTATTTGTGACCATCAATTGACCAATTATAAATTCGATTACCCTTACCAAAACAAACTATTTTCGTTTTAGTATAATTTATTACTATCTGTTCTTCTTTACAAAAACCAACCAACACATCCAAGGCTTTCTTCAAGCCTATTCTGCTCTGAGACAGAATCACTGCGTCATCAGCGTACATTAAGATTAGTATGCGTCTATCTGATAGCTTGGGCGCATGAATATCTGTTTGTTGTAGACGCTGAATTAAATTGTTCACATAAAAGTTAAATAAAAATGGCGCAAAAATGCAGCCCTGTCTGACTCCCTTATTTGTTGGGATCTTATTTGAGAGATGACCAGCAGGGCTGAGGCGGACGGAGAGAGTTGAGTTTTCATGAAGCCTAAATAATAGTAGTAATAATCTCTTGTCAGTTGATGTGTTAAGTAATTTCGACCAAAGGATACCTCTTGAGATGGAATCAAATGCCATCTGGAAATCAATGAAAGCTGCAGATAATGGGATTTTATTGGTGCAAATGTATATTTCTATTAAATATTGAAGCACAATACAGTGGTCCATCACTGATCTCCCAGGTCTAAAACCTGCCTGCTCTTGTTCCAGAACGTCCTCCCGGCCCATCCACTCACAAAGTTTGAGGCACAAATGCATAACGTACAGCTTACTGATGACACTGAGGAGACTTATCGGCCTGTAGTTCAAAGGGTCATCCCACGCTTCTTTTTTATATATCGCAACAACAACCGCTGGGCCCCAATCAGCGGGGATGTGGGTTGTTTGGTCTATATAGGTGAATAATGCAGCTAAGATTGGCGCCCACCAATCTTTGTTTACTATCAAAATGTTGGGGGTCTTTGTGAATTTGTACCAAGGAGAAACTTGGGAGAAATGTCTCTGAGGGCTCCGTCCCATCCATGAGTGAATGTCAATTCACTGTGATGTGTTGTTCATTCATTTCTGTTTCAGACTCACCTCCATATCCCCAGTAATGTCTGTCATCTCCACGGGTCGTGGCTTTGGCAGCTTGGGCCCCCTATTCAAAGCCTAGCCTATTATGGATTCCTTGGCTCTGGTGTTGGTGCTGATGCCCTGGGTGCTGTAGGAGGCATCACAGGCTCCGGAGAGCTTGGCACCCTGGCTGTGGTCAACCCTCAATCCATCAACCAGATCCCCGCAGCAATTCCGGATCCAGCCACCCCCTTTTTTTGTGACCGTCCCAGGACCCATTTTCCACTAGCTGCGAGACAGTAAATGTGGAAGTCATGATAATGACCAGGAACTGGCAACCCTAAGTCTGAGGCATGGCTGAAATCCAGGCCTGGACTTTGAGGGGACTGGGCGCCCTTCTTCTCCAACTTCTTTGCTCTGCTATCCTCAATATGAATTCATCATTGTCCTTCTGTTTCCCATCTGCCTCTCATATGATGCCATTTCCTTCACATTCTCAATAAAGCTTCTGCTGCATACTTGCTGTCTGATTTCTTTTGGTTTTTGAACTGGCAGTTCTGATTTCTGGGAACAGCTGCTTCCCTGAGTCTTGGAAGCCCAGAAACCCTTCTGACTGTGACTGTGACTGGCAGGAGCTCTCCAGGCTTCCAGCCGGAGTTTCCCCCAGCCATACCTGGAGATGCTGCCAGGGACTGAAACGGCAGCCTTCTGCATGCAAGGCGGATGCTCCATCACTGATCTATGGCCCCAATATCAAAAGTGGCGTCCATGAGCCTCCCATCCAGGCACTGACCACACCAAGAGCTGCTTAGACCTGCCTGAGTAGCCCCCACCCCTGCTTTGGTTGACAGTCTGGACATCTCTTGTCTGCCTTGCCCTATGCCAGGGCCTGCGGCCAGGCAGCAGTTGGAGGGAGGGCCTCCCCTTCCAGGGAAGAAGGTTTCTCCCGTGGCAGATGTGGAGGTGGTGGAGGTGGAGCCAGCTTCCAGTCCAGCCAAATCCATCTTGCTGCCCTCGCTGTGGGTTGTGGGGACCCCAAGTAATTTTTGAATCCACTCTCACTTGCTACCAGAGAATCTACTCAAAGAACACCTAAAAAACCACAAATCCCAGTACCCCATGGGCTTGAGGGTATGGGGGTGGTTGGCACCCTATGCGCATTGCATCACCACTCGCTCTGGGGCACCGGGGCAGTTCGATTTTCAAAGGTGGGGGTCACACTTAAGGGGGCAGGGGAGGGTGCACTTACCCCTTCCCTCGCTTTCCCCCCACTGACGCCCACTATTTCTCAAGTCCTACCCGGGGGCATCATACATCCCTCCTGCCCCGTTTGTTCTTCGGCAGGAAATGGCCAGAAGAGGCTGGACCTGAACATGGACACACGCGCATGCCAGCTACTTCCGGCCACTTCCAGCCAAAGAGCAAATGGGGTGGCAGGGAAGTACACTGCCACCCTGTAGGACTTGGGAAATACCTGGTGCCAGCAATGGAAAAGTGGAGGGAGGGGTAAGGGCACCCTCCCCCGCCATCAAGCCACCCACACCTTGTTCCATGCAGACCTCTAACCCTTAGTCCATCTAGCTCAGGATTGTCTACACTGACTGGCAGCAGATCTCCAAGGTTTCAGGCAGGGATCTTTCCCAGCGATGCCTGGAGATGCTGCCAGGGACTGAACCTGGGACCTTCTGCATGCCAAACAGATGCTCTGCCACGGAGCTGCTGTTGCCTCCACACAGTTAGGGAAACATAATACTTTTGTCCATGAACACCACTCAAGATTGTATCTGTCCATTCCTCTGGCAGGGGGGTCTAGGCTGGGCTGTCACATCCCTGCAGATATGTGGGTAACCTACTTTCAATCCTTGTATTGGATGTCTGCCCCTGAAGGAATGCCCCTTTCCCTATAGAATTTCTACCAATTTGGCACTTAGTTTCCCTCAAGGAGGTCTCTAGTTTAGTGACCCAACGCATGCTGGGTAAGACCCCGGGGTTGTATCAGATCCCCTCTGCACTGTTAAAATCAAATGTTGAATGTTGGACTCCTGTACTTGCAAGATCCTTTACTTATATGGATTGTATTGCCTGTATCCCAGAAGAGTGGGATACAATGGTGATTGTTCCCATCTATAAGGAAGGCCAACACTCTGTCCCTTCTAATTATCGACCAATCAATCTGCTGAGCATAATTCAGAAATTATATTCTAGACATCTATATGTTAACCTCACGGACTGGTTGAAACAGGAGAATATTCTAAGGGAGGGACAGGCGTGGTTTAGGTTCATTCAGATAACTCTTGATCAGGCTCAAGTTCTACAACATCTGGCTGAAAAGTATTAACTTCTGTATGCATCTTTATAGGCAGGGTTTGACTCCATTTCTACGCAGAGCTTGGGGAGTAAACTTTCCAGTTCCCCCATTGATCGTCGGCTGTTTCTCCTTTATCCGAATGTTGCATGAGAACACCTCACCTTGGGTGAGATGCCATGTCCAATCACATCGGACCCTGTCCGTACCCACACAGAAGGGAGTAAAACAGGGATGCATTTTTGCCCCAATTCTTTTCAATCTTTATTTACGCTCTTGGATAACCCAGTATTCCACCCTCCTAAATTAGCCATTAAATCTATCACAGTTCTGCTTCATGCTGATGATGCAGTTATTCTATCTAGATCATCACATCTGTTGACATGAGAAGAAGACTATTTTATCTACAAACATGTCTTGTGGATTAATGGGGAGGTAATCCATCCAGAACTTTCACTCGAGGCACAAATACACAGGCTCAGACAACCATACTTGGAAACACTATGTGAAGACCCAGCTTCCTTGAGAAGTCCATAAAGCTGGGGAAAGTGGAAGGAAAGACAAGAAGAGGACGACCAGCAGCAAGGTGGATGGACTTGATCACAACAGCAATGAATGCAGCACTGAGAAACCTGAAAGGCCAAGTTGAAGACAAATCATCCTGGAGAGAATCTATCTATGTGGTTGCTAAGAGTCAACACGACTTGATGGCACTTAATCAATCAATTGATCAAGTAAGGACTTATAAATACCTGGGAGTGGTTTTCAGTAAAAATGCTCTTTGGAGGGAGACTTCCTTCGTTGGTGGTTTCCCCAGCAGCTGGAGTCCTCGGTCCATGGAGTATGTTCTGAACATTCTCCCTTTGGTTCTTAAAATAAATAGGTCTTCCCAGGGTGGGCCGGTAAGGATGGCGGGACGGCTGCTTCTTGGGAGTGACTGCCCTCAAGTGGCTATGGGCCTGATTGCAGTGGAGTGTTATTAGTAAGCTACCATATTGCTCCTTCCTCCATTTAATGGTTCCAATCCTTCACCTACATCACCACAGCAAAATCTACCGCATGCTAGCGGGGTAGGTGTGCATCCACCCCAGAGTGCAGCTATGATCCTGAAGTTTATTGATTGATTGATTGATTGATTGATCAAATTTGTACACCGCCCTGAACTTTCATCTATAAGCATTTACCAATAACAAAAAACCAGTTAAAAACATATACAAAAACTTAAAAACAATTTAACAATTTAAAAATAAACCAGAGATTAAAACCCAAAAATATGAGGAAGCTGAGAAAGCTTGGGCGAAAAGATGGGTCTTCAGGTGTTTTTTGAAAAATGTCCAGAGAGAGGGAGGATCGTATCTCAGCAGGGAGCGCAATCGACAATCTCGGGGCAGCGACCGAGAAAGCCCATCTCTGTGTAGCCACCAAATGAGTTGGAGGTCACTGGAAACGGACCCCCTCAGAGGACCACAATGGGCGATGGGGCTTGTAATGAAGAAGGTGATCTCTTAAATTTGTCTCCTACAGTTGTTCACTCCACTCCTTTTCAATAAAATCCATGCTGCATGCTAACTTGCGTCTCTTGATCTGCTTGAAACCCCCTGGCCCAATTTATGATAGTGTGGTGGGAGTTTTCTCCAGATCTCGGGGAGGGCTTTGGACTGAGAACACAGAACCACAGGTGGGAGGGCTCATAGGCAAGTGTGGAGAGGAGGGGCACACAAGCTGAGGTGAGGAGTTCTCCACCATCCCATTCACAGGTGGTCACCTCTGTTTCCATTCATCATCCCATCTGCAGAACTGGGGACTCATTGGAGCTAAGTGCTTTGGGGGTTAAATGGGGCAAAAGGTGGGGCTTGATGGTGGTAGCAGCTAGCTTGACCCAAATCCCCAGCATGCCACTGTAGACACCTTTAGATGGCAGAATTCTAGAGTATATGGGTGAGAGAGAGAGCGAGCAAGCGAGGGAGTTCCTGCATCAAAACTTCTCTGCCTGCAGTAAATGAAGGAAACTTAATTCTCCACGTGCCCTGAAACGACTTTACCCATAAGAGGTGTGTGGTTTTTTTTTTTTTTTAAAAAGGTTTATTTAATTTTGAGGGGAAATAACTCTGCACATGTTCAGACGCACTCACTCTTAGGTGACAGCAGTTCTGTGAGCAGAAGGCGGCATCTCGAAACTCCACAGAGAAAATGAACAAAACCACTTCAAAATGAATGCAGATGCGGGAAACCACCTTTTCTTGACATTGTTCCTTCTTATGGTCGCAAACAGACTGGAGCTGTAGGTTTTAATTAAGCAGAAGCTCCCATGTTCTGTTTTCTCCACGGAAATGCATTAAGCCCAAACTGGCTACCGTTCCTGTTTCCCAGAGGACTGAGTTCACTCCCAGATCTTCAGTGGCAGACTCAGGTCAGACTGTTCCCGACTGCAGAGTCGTCTGGCAAATATTAGCAACATAGGAAGCTACCATATACGGAGTCAGACCATTGTTCTATCTAGGTCAGTATTGTCTTCAGAGACTGGCAGCGGCTTCTCCAAGGTTGCAGGCAGGAATCTCCCACAGCCCTATCTTGGAGAAGCCAGGGAGGGAACTTGGAACCTTCTGCTGTGATTAAGTGATGTGAAACAGGCTATGATTCCACAGGTGTGTGAGAGTGCTGCGTTCGACTGCAGGGGTGGCCTAACTACTGCAGTGCTTAAGCTGAGACCTCAAATTCTGCCTTGCTTCAGCCCCCTATAAGAACCAACCCTTGTAGACTTTGGAAGGACCATGACGGGCAGGGAGGAGGGCAGGTTCCCAGCAGCCTCCTCTTCTCTTCTTGTGCATCTTGCAATCTTTGCAAGGGGTGTGAGGAGAAGCACTTCTTGCAAAACTTGAAGGGACAGGTCGGGCTCAAAGAACTGCTTCGATAGCAGCGGCAGGGGCATCTCGCTACTCTGCCGCCACCCCTAATAATCTGCCACCTGAGGACATCGCCTCACTTCTCCACATGAAAAGGCCACCCCATCCTACTTGAACCACAAGGCAATCACATGCGCTCGGCATTTCCAGCTTTTACTGGAGGTGATCACCCAGCTTTCCAGGAAACTTAGTTTTAAGCTTTCTATTCTGCCGAGGGCTGCATTCCATCCCATAATGGCCACTCCTCCTGCATCGTGGCCGCTCCTGTTTGGTTTTGTCTGTTGGGCTATGCGACAGCTGCAGCTTAGCTTGTGGTATAGCTTGGCATGTGATCTACTACCAAGCCAGAGTGGGGCCCTATCACTTCCTCTCTATTGATAGGGCTAGCAAAAGAGAAACAGAGGCTTAAGCATGTGGCAAACTCATATTTCAGGAAGACTGAGTCTCCGCAGCCACAGCTGATTCCACAGAGGATGTTGGGTGCTCAGTCGTCCTGAAATTAAGGCCTGTAACCTCAACTGTTTCATAGATGGAAGCAGATGAGTTGGAAGAGAGATCTGCTCCAGGTTTTCGGAGACATTGAGAACCCCTTGGCCCAGCTGCAGCGGGCTTCAGTTGGAATTGAAGATGCTCATGCAGACCTGGATGTCCTGCCATGGATCCTGAGGCCATCTCCCCCCCGCTCCAGATAGACAATTAGGGATGAATTAGCAGGGGGTAGGCAGACATTGCTTCTGCTCCCAAGGTATCCCCCATAACAGCCCCCCTGCTGGATGTGATTCCAGAACCACCAATGGTGCAGGGCGTGTCTCATCTTGCAGACAGGATGGGTCCTGGGCTGGTGACGATGATGGGAGATGGCCAGATCATGACATCTACTGAGGGGATCTGCTTGGTGGGCTGAGGGTTGACATCAACCAGGGCTTCAAGCACTGCGGAGTTTGTCCTGCCTCCATAGCCTCCAATGCCTCAAAGCCGCCGAGGCTTACAGAACCTGCAGAGGCGAAACCGACTACTGGGTTGGAGGTGCGAAATGGGATGGTGAAGTCTGGGCCCCAGTAAGCCATTGTGGGAGGCAGACCTGAAAGAAAAGATGTGGACATGGAACGTTGGAGGGATTGGGAAATGGAAGGCGATTGCAATCTTTGGAGAGGGTCAACTTGATCATGAACACACAACAGCTCCCGGTTCCTGCTCTTTGCCTCGTCCAATTTCCAATCAAAATTGGGAAACCCTTTCTTCTTCTTCTTCGGAGGGTGGAACCAGTGTTTAGGGATCTCCATTTGTTCCCTCTTGATTACCAAATCATATCGACTGCTTTGGACATGCAGGTTGCTACGGCGTTCGGTTTCTTCTAAATTTTTTTACTACCCCCCTCCTACTGTATTAACAATTCACTGAGCAAACAATACAAAACCAAAGCTATTTTTGTGACAGTTGCGCAGATAAAGGGGATGGCAATCCCTTTGTGTCGTCTTCTGCTGTGGATACGGACAATCCACTGCAGAAACGCATCTCATGGTGTGACGGGTCCCGTCAAGATTCCTTCAGTTGTGTCTTCTCCCTGTTCAATCGGGCACGTGTACGTCAGTGAAGAACGCACCGGAGAAAAATCTGGTCACAGTCACACATGTGATCCCACTCAAGACCGTTATTTGTGCCATGGCTTTCCAAAAGGCATGTGTGAGCATTGGTTAAGTGGGCTGGGGGTGGGGGGAGATGGAGCTGGCCACTGTGCATGCACCAATTCTCGGGTTGAATTTTTGGGATTCACCTTGTCAAGGTAGAATTCAGGAGGAGTGGAATGAGTAAACCCATGGAACCACTACAGGTCAGGAACCCCTGCAATCAAGGCATGGAAGAGGGGATTCCTGCTGGTTTCAAGTGAGAGCTAGCTCAAGTTGGCAGCCAAGCACAGAAAACGGAGGAGTAAGTAAAAATCCCCAATGTGAAATTGTGAAAGATAAGCAGCAGACTCATTTCAGATGGTTAGGGATCCATTGCGGGGCTGCACACCTTTAGCCCTCCAGCTGATCTTGGACTACAACTCCCATCATCCCCAGCCAATGTGGACAAGCACCGGAGATGATGGGTGCTGTAGTCCCACGTCTGCTGATGGCTGAAGTTGTGCAGCCCTGATCCACTTTCCAGGATCCGTGTCTCTTGTCTCTTCCCATAAAAACATGCCCAGGATTTTCAAATGGACAGAAAGTCTATCTTGGGAAAACTGGGGCTGAATATAAAAACTGGGGAAGATGCTTGAGATGGTTGAGATGGCATCTATTTATTCTTGAAAATTCACCCTTGATGTGTTGTTCCTTGGGGAAGAAAGCCCTCAAGCACAGCGGGAGATGGAGCCATTGTCAGGTCTGCCTTGCATGCCAAAGGTCCTCCGTTCACTCTCCAGCATCTCCACCAGGAACGGCTGGGAAAGACCATGGAGACTTGGTCTCACCTGAAACCACAGAGAGACCCTGCCAGTCAGAGTAGGCAATACTGAGCTAGATGGACCAATTGTCTGACTCAGTAGACTGCAGCTTATTATTTTAAAGTCTTGAAAGGCTCGCTCCAAAGGTTAGCCTTCCATTCACAGAATGTGTTCTTCTGAAAGTGGAAGGAGTGTGCTATCAACAGGACTCCTTCTTCCATGAGCCCCAAACTCTCCATGATCCACAATGGGACGCTGGCTCCAAAGGTACCTTCCTGTTCATCTAAGACACCTTTCCGTAAGTGGAAGGATTCTTCCATACACAGAAAAATCCTTTGTATGAGTGGAAAAACACACCTTTGGATCCAGCCTCGCCTTCAGTGCCAACCCCAAGAACCAATAAGAATAAAAGCTGGTCTAGAGAAGACTACAGGAAGTGAAACATACTAACTTCTCTGAAGAAGAGAAGTCAAGAGATGCTGCGAGAGTCGAGTGAAGCTGTTGGCAGGTCTTGGAAGAGCGAGTCCTTTTATACAGTTTTTGACAGCATCCCTAGTGGTTAGTGGTCCACAATTTAATTAAGATAATATTTGTTATAATATCAAAAGTTACGAACGATGGGTTCATTTCCAACTTGTTTTTGCTTGCTAATGCAGGGTAAGGGGAACAGGGGAGAACGTCCTGATCTGAAAAAGGGACACCACCCTGTCCTCATTCGAGTTCACCACGGCATTTTATTTCATTAAGTAAATGGCATCAGCAGTTCCTGCCAACCCCATGCTTTGCCATGAACCCTTCCGCCCATTAACATCATCTACAGAGGTTCGTTTAGGGTTGCCGCCAGCTCGTCTGGTAGCGAAACGGGACGTGACTAGGACGTGACTGGGATGTGACCAGGACGTATCTCCATGTATGTTACTTAGATAGCTGCAACCACTAAACTCTGAACTCTGTAAGTGCAGTAGTAGCTTCTTTAGTGCTTAGTGCTAAAAAATCACAGACCCCAACAAATTGTTTCATTCATCTCATCCTGACACAGCTTATCTACCTGTAAATCAACCACTGATGGCCACTTCAGGAATCAACAAAAATTGGAAATCTACTCTTTGGGGTGTCCCACATTGTTTTGAATAGGATCTTAACGGAGTCTATAATAAGGTTTCTTGATTTTTGGAGATGTAATCTTGAAAACCATGTTGGTTTCAAAGGAATTCAGTCAGCCGAGAATCCTGATGACCGGTCAGTTAGCATATAAATCACAATCTAATGACCAAAGTTTAAACCGCATCAAAAAGCTGTGTCATGTTGAACCAGGAAGAAGAGGTTCAGAATGAAATTTCTCATGGAGTTTGCCTGTACAGCCCCAGCTGTGGTTCTTCTGAAATATCAACCAAAGAGAAATTCATAATGAATATCATAGTTCCTCCCAAAGGGCGGTGGCGGAGACAGGGATGGAGACGGGGACATCTGTGAACCTTCAAGGGAAGCCTAAATTAATTTCTAGAAAGACAGGGGACATTTCACAGTAGGGTTCTGCATTTTGGGGGTCCGGTCATCCCTTGTGAAAAGTGACTCCCACACCCCTCTTGGTGGTAGTTTGGATAGACTGTGACATGGGACAAAAACAATTCTTCCATTCAGAGTGAGGGCAAGAATCAATGCCCTCACTCTGATTTGACTTTGGGAAATCACCACACAGCCAAGTTTGATTGGCCATGTGGTAATAACCAAGCTGGCAAGAGAATCCCTGATAGGTTGTCCCAACTCAGCAGCGAAAAGAAGAACTCTAATCTGAAAATAGCAGTTAAGCAGCTCCTGAGAAGGGGACGGTGAAGAGGAGTGCCCCAAGTTATTATGGTGACTGAGATGGTGGGGGGCAATATATTGTCTTGTCCCATGTCCCTGGTGGTAGGCCAAGCCCCCTTCCAAGACCAATTCCTGCAAGCTTTGAAAATGTGTGGGGTTGGGGAGAAGGAAAGGCTTCCAGAAGCCTTCTCTTGAAAGGGAGGAGAATCACTCCTCGCAAAGCTTGGCACGGCCAGATTTTACCCAAAGAGGCAGATATGAGGGGCATTTTACCACCCTGTTCATGCCCCAGTCATGTGCCGCCTTAGGCAATTGCCTCCCCTTGCCTCATGAAAGGAGCATGAATGAAAGAGAATAATAAATAAATAAATTGGACAAGGTGGGTCCTACATGCATACATTCCAGGAGCAGTAAAATGAGTATTGTGTTCTGAATGCGTCCCTCCTCTGTGAACCAGGACATGCTGAATGCTGCATGGGCATCGGCAGAACCAAATGTATTATTACATTTGAAATGTGATGCTATAAAACCAGAGATGAGGTTCATACTGAAGGAAGGCCATGCCCGTCTTCAGGGCTCCTGTCCTTCCTTTCTGTTCTTGCCAACTTGTCCCAGTCAGAAAAACAACTCCAGTTGTTCCCAAATTATCTTCTGGAAAGAACAAGAAATGCCAGCTGCCCAGAGGCATGAACTGGTTCGTTTTCATAGAACTACAGAGGAACAGAACATCATCATCTTATTCTCAGTCTTTTGCTTAAAGCAGCAGGGGTAGTCTACAACAACAACAACAATTTATATACCCCCTTTTCGACAAAAATTTCCCAAGCATTTTACACAGAGAAATAATAAATCAATAAGATGGCTCCCTGTCCCCAAAGGGCTCACAAAAATAAAAAAAAAGAAACATAAGATAGACACCAGCAACAGCCACTGGAGGTCCTGTGCTGGGGGTGGATAGGGCCAGTTACTCTCTCCCTGCTAAATATGGAGAATCACAACATTAAAAAGGTGTCTCTTTGTCCAGTTAGCAGGGGAGATCTACAGTAAAACCATTGTCTATAACACATTGTCCATCTCTGCCGTAAGGCCTTATTCAGTCATTTCTTGGACCCGACATCCCACAGGCAGAGAAATATCTGGATTAGCCCCTTGAAACATATTACCTCAGTGCTGTTCCATATATACTTGCTTCTGGTTCTAAAGCCCAGTTCAGCAATGGTGTTCATCCAGACTGCCTACAATCATTTAGGAGCAAGAGATCTGAAGGACCAATTCTTCCCACCATATGATGCCCCCATACTGAGGCTGTTGGCATGACCAGAGCTCCCTGGGCAGAAATTGGTTAAACCAGGGATTGGTTTAATTGGGGAACCATGCATGCATGTGTCAGTTGGGGAACCATGAACTCACCTGACCTAGCTGTGCCGAAGCTGCGTAGACCAGATTCGCTACCCAGGTTAAAAGGAAGGTAGGAAGGCAACCAAGACAGTCCTACCCTTTCCTTGGTTATCTGTGAGTACAATTTGAAATAAATGTGGCTTGGGCTGCCAGCAGCCATGTTTCTCATAGAGTTCTGCAGTACTGAGGTCTGACTCTCCTGTGCTCCATGTTGCAATATGGGATACTGGAGGACCCAGTTCAGATTTTCTTCCCTCCTGGAGAGCATGGCACCCCAATCGTCTAGGGGGTTGGGTAAGTGAACCCAACCAGGGGTACAGGTCATACGACAGGCATGAGGCATGGGCCTGTCTCCCCTCCAGCCCACCCCCCACATGGTCGTGAGAACCGGCTCGCTGTGTTGGTCATTGGAGCCTTCTCTGTGGTGACCCCGCCTCATTAACGGTGTATCAGTGGGTCGCCCAGACGTTTTTCTTCCACTGTGGTTTTAGGCTGCAGTCCAAAATCGATTCCAGGTAAGCTATCTCCAGGTAAGTCTGAGAAAGTCTCTTGTATGTACCCTCAAGAGCTGCTGCCAGTCGTTGTAGACAATATTGAGTCTAATGGACCGAAGTTCAGACTCAGTAGGTAACTGGGCAATGGGAATATTTTAACATTTGTTTATTTATTTCTTTAATGTATTTATATGTCACGCAAAATGCAAGCCTCTGAGCGGTTTACGACAATACAATAAAAACAACAAATTAAAAGGTGAAAACATAACAATATGAAACATAATGTTGCTTTTAATTAAACTTTACATATCAAGGAAAAATCCAGCAGAGTTGTAATTACCATGAAAGCAATCAAAGGAAATTATTGAATTGAAAGGAACGAGTCCTACTCAGCAAATAATAACAGTTCTTTTGCTAGAATCATTTGTGCTAATCCAAGCATTCGAGGAGAAGCTCAACAAGACGATAATTAAAGCTCTGTCAAAAAGGGACTTTCCCCAAGGCTAGGAAAATGGTATATAAGCATGGCCAGTTCCTTAGATTCTCCAACAGCTTTTCTTGACTTGCACCTTCTCACGTCTTCTCCCCCTTGGGTAAGGGAAGTCAAATAGCACAGGGCAACTACTTACATGGAAAAGAAATGCCGTGTTGAAAGATCTTGAGCTGGTGTACAACATCAGATGTACTTGGACTCCTATCCTGGCTGGGGTTGCCTCTGAGGCTGGAAGTGGCCTATTGCCATAAGCTGGTAGCCATTGATAGACCTGTCCCCCATGAATTTCCTTAAGCCATCCAAGATGGCGGCCATCACTACCTCCCAAGGCCAGACCAGTGGTCCATCTAGCTCGGTACTGTCTACAATCTTTAAGATTTCATTTAAAATATTTTCATCAGAATATTTCTATTTGGAACTGAGCTGCCCCAACCAGAAATACCACTCATCTAAAGAGCCAAGGTTTTACTGGCTTTCTCAAAGCTGTGATGGAGACGGAGGAGTGGATCCTACTGGGAGAACATTCCCAAGACTTTCTACATGCAATTTTAGAATATTTTCAGTTTTATTTTATTTAATATATTTCTATACTGCCTAAAACGCAAGTCCTCAGGGCGGTTTACAAAACAATAAAAACAGCCAATAAAAGATGAAAACATTTCAACAAATTAAAAAGTTAAAACTCTTAAAACACAATTAAAACAATTAAAACAGTATCTAATTCAAAGCCTGGGTGAACAAATGCATCTTGACTGCCCTTTTAAAAGTTGTAAGAGATGAGGAGGCTCTTATTTCAGCAGAAAGTGTGTTCCAAAGCCTCAGGGCAGCTACGGAGAAGGCCCGTCCCGGAGGAGCCACCAGACGAGCTGGTGACAACTGAAGATGAAACTCTCCAGATGATCTCAGTGGGCGATGTGGTTAATAGCAGAGAAGACATTCTATTAAATACCCAGGGCCCAAGCTGTTTAGGGATTTATAGGTCGTAACCAAAACCTTATACTCTGCCCAGAAACTTACTGGCAGCCAGTGTAGATCTTTTAAGATAGGAGTGATATGGTCTCTCCGAGATGATCCAGAGACCAAACTGGCCATCGCGTACTGGACTAACTGCAGTTTCCAGACTACATACAAAGGCAGCCCCACATAGAGTGCCTTGCAGTAGTCAAGTCTGGCGGGGACTGGCAGATGTACTACTGTTCTGAGGCCATTTATCTGCACTATTTTATATTTTATGACAAATGATTTTGTCATAAATGACAAAAGTATTAAATGAGCATTACTTCATTCATTGGGTTTTCTGTGTAGGTAGGGTTTCCACCGGGAACCAACAAAGAACAACCAGATGCCTCCAGGAAGACCAGAAGTGAAGCATGAAAGCAAAAACCCCGTATCTCCCCTGTGACTGGGATATGAGGCCCTCACTCGAAGGTAAAACATGTGCCTTGCATGCGAAACCCAGGTTCAATTCTTGGCAGTGTCTCCAGGTAGGGCTGAGAGAGATTTGCTCGAAACCTTGGCGAAGCCACTGCCAGACCGTGTAGAAAATACTGAGCTAGATAGACCAAAGGTCCAACCTGGTATAAGGCAGCTTAATATGTTTCTGAGAAGGAACATAAAATAATAGCCCCGTTTTCCCCCTGTGGCTGGCATCCAGTGTCACACAAAACCTGCATATCATGTAAACCTCACACTATGCTGAAGAACAACAGATTCAAGGTGGGAGATCCACCAAGCTCTATCTCAACGAGACCCTGTCAAAACACCACCAAGAAAATGGACTTACTGGCTACTCTGATAAGATGCAGTGAAGACAAGAGAGTTGAATGAAGCTGATGGAAGGACAGAGGGAACACATAGCTTTTTCCTACAGGTCCCCCAGCCTCCCTTGTGGTTAGGATGCTGCAGCTAACATTCTCCAGCTAACCTCACTCCATGACGTCACTCCATGCTCCAGTTAACGTCACTCCAGCTAACATTCGGCTGGGTTGCTGACACTTCTTCTTTCCACGGAAGAAGTTCTTTCCACAACTTTGACTCAGTAGAAGGGAACTTCCAATGTGGATAGATACTATGTGGGTATCTTGAAAGATGAGAATGAGGGCTGGGGAAACAGGGAAGTGCTAAGGAGTTACTACAGCAGCAACATCAGGAGGGCTCTGGTGGATTATCTCAATGGTGGGTTTAGTACAGCACCCTGTTTCCCAGATCAGACAACCAGATACTTCTAGGCAGCCAACCAGTAGAGTCAAAAAGCAATAGACTTCCTTCGCTGTTGGTTTCCCCAGCAACTGACGTCCTCAGTCCACGGAGTATGTTCTGAGCATGCTCCCTTTGGTTCTTAAAATAAACAGGTCTTCCCAGGGTGGGCAGGTAAGGTTGGAGGGACGGCTGCATCTTGGGGAGGAGTGACTGCCCTCTAGTGGCTATGGGCCTGATTGCAGTGGAGTGTTAGTAGTAAGCTACCACATCATTTCTCCTTCCTCCTTTGAATGGTTCCAATCCTTCACCTACGTCACCTCAGCAAACTTTACCGCATGCTAGCGAGGTAGGTGTGCATCCTCCCCAGAGTGCAGCTGTGGTCCTGCGTATGATTGATTGATTGAGTGAGTGATTTAGCAAATTCATACACCACCCCCAACTTTCCTCTATGGTTGGTTACCAATAGCATAAAACCAATTAAAAACATATACAAAAACTTAAAAACAATTTACAAATTTAAAAATTAACCAGAGATTAAAACCCAAAAATATTAGGAAGCTGATTAAGTTTTCATTCAGACAGAAGGGTTTCTGAGGACTCAGGGAAGAGGCAGCTGGGAGACAGAAGGAAATCGATGAATTCATATTGAGGATAGCAGAGCAAAGTAGTGGGAGAAGCAGGGCACCCAGTCCAGGACTTCAAAGTCCAGGCCTGGATTTCAACGATGCCTCAGACTTAGGGTTGCCGGTTCCTTGTCATTATGATCAGTCGTTGGGCGTTATAGAGTCTATTGGCAGATGCTCCCACAGGGTCCCAGGAGAGAGCTTCTTCCAAGATATCCACCCCTCCACTGGCCCAGAGCTCCGTAAGCCAGACATCCCCAGGCACCTGATCCTACAACCTCAGAACCACCAATGGCACAGGGATGCTTTCCACATAGACCGGCTTATAGTTAGCGCACGTGATGGGTCCTGGGATGGTCAGGAGGGAGCAAGGTGGCACGATCGTGACTTCTGCTGGGGGGATCTAGTTGATGGGTTGAGGGTTGACCCCGGCCAGGGTGCCGAGCTCTCCGGAGCTTGTGCTACAGCACCTAAATCTTTTATTGGGTTGTTGATGACACTTCTTTACCCCTGGGCCAAAATGAGCTTACCAAGGAGAAAGAGTGAAAAATAGCTCAGCTATTTGTTTTGACGCC
Source organism: Hemicordylus capensis (assembly GCF_027244095.1). Lineage (NCBI taxonomy): Eukaryota > Metazoa > Chordata > Lepidosauria > Squamata > Cordylidae > Hemicordylus > Hemicordylus capensis. The sequence continues at coordinate 22,634,344 of NC_069670.1, read as the reverse complement.
ATGTTAACCATCCAATGCCTATTTATCTCACAGTCTCCTTTCTTCGACTTCAACTTGACTGGCTTCAGTTTCGAATGAAGCACTTAAAACACCTGAGGGAGGGACTGGGGCTCATTAAAGCAATTCAAAAGTCATCCATTCTCCCTTTTGCAGGAATGAGTGATCTGCATGTGAGGATGATGAGTTTTTTGCAATGCCCGTGGTACGTGCCCTAGCTAGGTTTCAATCACTATCATTACCGAATTATTAAAAGGCGCCAACTTGTCTCATTATTCATTTTGGACACTGCTTTGGAAGCTCCGTCTTTCAAAAACAGGTGCCCACGTTATTGTGTTCTGTACTCGTGAGTAATAATAACCCCTATACTTCAAGCAATAGCTAGTGTTTTCTCAAGAGGAACTGGGTCGGGGGGCAGCTAGGAAGTGCTCTGAGGCTTTTCAATGGGAGAATCCTCCCCATTTCAGCAATAGGGCTCACCTAACCTTGCTCAGAATAAAATCAAACACCGCCGGTTCCATCCGGACCAGTACTCCCCCCTCCCCCGCCGGCTGGTTTGCGATTCTTTTAAAAATATTAAAACAAATTTTATTTCTTTCTGCCCCTTCAAGTGGTTTGTGTGTGTGTGTGTGTCCGCGAACATTCACCTGCCCACCACCAGATTCTAAAATCACTGCTGTGGCCCACAAGATTGGCCGGAGGGGGCAGGGGAAAGTTTGCCTATAGGAAAACCCCCGAAAGGGACAGAAAGTAATTAATTTTTTAAAAAATTATGAACCCCGCCCAGAGCAGATGGGAGGGGGTTTCCTGAAGGGTGCTGGACCAAAACTGGCCCACTTAGGTTCGTGTCTGGTCCGGACTCAAACCAACATGGGCCAGCCCATTCCGGGCACACCCCTACATGTGTTTCCGTGCACATCCCTCACCCTTAGTCCATCTAGCTAAAGATGGTATCTGTCCATTCCTCTGGTAGGGATGGGCCTGGACAGGTCCGGAGGCTATTGTAAAGGCCTCCGGAGTGGTCTGGAGTGGTCCGGACCTGGGCGGTCTGGTTTGGGTGGGTGGGGTACTTACCCTCCTGCCGCTTTCCCGCTCTGGCGCCATAATTTCAGTAGTAATTGGGGAGGCAGGATACCTCCCTGCTGCCCCTTCCCCGCTGTTGCTATGAAAAACTCCAAGGAGTCCTTTGAGCGTGCGCATGTCACAGAGATGTGAAGGATAAATACTCTTATATTTAATATATTTAATTATATTAATTATATATAATTATATATTAATTATATTAATTATATTTAATATTTATAGATAAATACTCTTCTTCTCATGTCAACAGATGTGATGATCTAGATAGAATAACTGCATCATCAGCATGAAGCAGAACTGTGATAGATATACTGGCTAATTTAGGAGGGTGGAAATCTGGGTTAAACAAGAGAGTAAATAAAGATCAAAAAGAAGTGGGGCAAAAATGCATACCTTTTTGACGCCCTTCTGTGTGGGAACAGACAGGGTCAGATGTCATTAGACATTGCATCTCACCCAAAGTGAGGTGTTCTCATGCAACATTTGCATAAGGAGAAACAGCCGGCAATCAATGGAGGAATTGGCAAGTTTACTCCCCAAGCGCTCCCTACAAATGGAGTCAAACCCTGCCTTAAAAGCTGCATACATCGGTGAATACTTTTCAGGAAGATATTGTAGAACTTGGGCCTCATCAAGAGTCATCTGAATGGACACAAACCTCGCCTGTTCCTCCCTTAGTATGTTCTCCTGTTCCAACCAGTCCCTGAGGTTAACATATAGATTTCTAGAATATAATTTATGAATAATGCTCAACAGATTGATTGGTCGATATTTAGAACGGTCAGAGTGTTGGCCTTCCTTATAGATGGGAATAATCACTATTGTATCCCACTCCTCCGGGATACAGGTAGTACGAACCATATAAGTAAAGAATCTTGCAAGTACAGGAGCCCACCATTCAACATTTGATTTTAACAGTGCAGAGGGGATCTGATCCAACCCCGGGGTCTTACCCGGCTTGGGTTGGGTCACTAAACTAGAGACCTGCTTGAGGGAAACTGAGTGCCAAATCGGTAGAAATTCTACAGGGAAAGGGGCATTGCTTCAGGGGCAGACATCCCATACAATGCTCGGAAGTAGGTTACCCACACATCTGCAGGGATGTGACAGCCCAGCCTAGGCCCCCTGCTAGAGAAATTGACAAATACAATCTTGAGTGTTCTTCATGTACAAAGGTTTTCAGTTTCCCTAACTGCGCGGATGTGACAGAAGCTCAGTGGTAGAGCATCTGTTTGGCATGCAGAAGGTCCCAGGTTCAGTCCCTGGCAGCATCTCCAGGTAGGGCTGGGGAAAACTCCAGCTGGAAGCCCTGGAGAGCTCCTGCCAGTCACAGTCACAGTCAGAAGGGTTTCTGGGCTACCAAGACTCAGGGAAGCAGCTGTTCCCAGAAATCAGAACTGCCAGTTCAAAAACCAAGAGAACACGGATTGCAAGTATGCAGCAGAAGCTTTATTGAGAATGTGAAGGAAATGGCATCATATTATAGGCAGATGGGAAACAGAAGGAAAATGATGAATTCATATTGAGGAAAGCAGAGCAAAGAAGTTGGAGAAGAAGGGCGCCCAGTCCCCTCAAAGTCCAGGCCTGGATTTCAGCCATGCTTCGGACTTAATGTTCCCGGTTCCTGGTCATTATCATGACTTCCACATTGACCGGCTCGCAGCTAGAGGAAAATGGGTCCTGGGAGGGTCACGGTTATAGGGGGTGGCCGGATCCGGAATTCTGCTGCGAAGATCTGGTTGATGGGTTGAGGGTTGACCCCAGCCAGGGTGCTGAGCTCTCCGGAGTTTGTGCTGCCTCCTACAGCACCCAGGGCTCCAACACAAACACCAGAGCCAAGGCATCCATAATGGGCAAGGTCTTGAAGAACGGGGCCAAAAACCCCAAAACCACGGCTTGTGGAACTGATAGACATTACTGGGGAAATGGAGGTGAGTCTGAAACAGAAATGAATGAACAACACATTACTGTGAATTGACATTCACTCAGGGATGGGACGGAACCCGCAGAGTCATTTCTCCAAAGTTTCTACTTGGTACTAATCCCCAACGACCCCCAACACAGAAACAGAAAGGTTTGTGACTGTCTTGATGGAGTATACTTCAAGCTGAGAAATTTTCCCGCTTTCTTTGTTCAAGCCACCCAAGGTTCAGGGTGGCAACTAGTGTTCCCGCTAACAGGGATTCCCAAATGTAGATGACTACAACTCCCGAATCGACAGCTGCAATGCCTCTTACTTGGGGATAATTGGGGTTGTAGTCAACAACATCAGGGCATTGTTGTTAGAGAAAACCCTGATGGGAACCCTCTTGTAAGGAGATTAGGACAGAGGGGTGCAGATGTGGCTTTTCTATGTTTCTATGAGAATAAACATAAGAGAACTGCTGGATCACACAAAAATCCTTCCAGTTCTGCCTCCTGTTTCCAACAGTGGACAACAAGAAACTACTGAGACGTCCGCAAGGAGGGTTAAATGGAAATAGCCCCTTCCTGCTTTTGCTCCGCAGTGCATGGCATTCAGTGGCACACTAATCCTAGCCCAGCTGTCAACCGCTCCATATTCTGAAGAACAGAAGACTCAAGGTGGAAGATCCACCAAGCTCTCTGTCAATGAGACTTTCTCAAAACACCACCAAGAAAATGGACTTACCGGCTTCTCTGAGAAGATGCAGTTAAGACAGTAGAGTCGAATGAAGCTGATGGAAGGACAGAGGGAATGCACAGCTTTTATAAAGGTCCACCAGCCTCCCTTGAGGTTAGGATGCTTCATCACTCCAGCTAACCTTTTATTGGGTTGTTGCTGACACTTCTTTATTCCCTGGGCCAAAATGAGCTTACCATGCAGAAATAGTGAAAAATAGCTAAGCTATTTGTTTTGCTGCCATGTTAACCACCCAATGCCTATTTATCTCACAGTCTCCTTTCTTCGACTTCAACTTGACTGGCTTCAGTTTCGAGCGAACCACTTAAAACACCTCAGGGAGGGACTGGGGCTCATTAAAGCACTTCAAAAGTCATCCATTCTCCCTTTTGTAGGAATGAGTGATCTGCATGTGATGATGATGGGTTTTTTGCAATGTCCACAGTGGAGGGGTGGATATCTTGGAAGAAGTTCTCTCCTGGGACCCTGTGGGACCCCCACCTTCCATCGGAAGATAGGAAGTTGCCTTCTGCCAAGTCAGACCCTTTGTCCATCTAGCTCAGTATTTTCTACACCGACTGGCAGCATCTCGGATAAGGAGAAGCAGCTTACGATCAAAGGAGGAATTCGCAAGTTTACTCCCCAGGCGCTCCCTAGAAATGGAGTCAAACCCTGCCTTAAAAGCTGCATACAGCAGTGAATACTTTTCAGCCATGTTGTAGATCTTGGGCCTGATCAAGAGTCATCCGAAAGAACCTAAACCTCAACTGTTCCTCACTTAGGATGTTCTCGTGTTCCAACCAGTCAGTAAGATTAATATATAGATGTCTATAATATACTCCTCTGGGATACAGGCAGTACAATCCTAATAAGTAAAGAATCCTGCAAGTACAGGAGCCTACCATTGAACATTTGATTTTAACAGTGCAGAGGGGATCTGATCCAACCCTGGGGTCTTACCGGGTTCGGGTTGGGTCACTAAACTGGAGACATCCTTGAGGGAAACTGAGTGCCAAATCAGTAGAAATTCTATAGGGAAAGGGGCATTCCTTCATATAATGCTCGAAAGTAGGTTCCCCACACATCTGCAGGGATGTGACAGCCCACCCTCGGCCCCCTGCCAGAGGATAGGGGTGTGTACGGATCCTCCAAACTGCGGTCCGGCACTGGGGTGGGGGGTGGCTTTAAGAGTGGGGGGAGTGTTTACTTATCCCTCCAGCCGCTTTCCCACTCTGGTACCGTAATTTCAGTAGTAATTGGGGCAGCAGGATACCTCCCTGCCGCCCCTTCCCCGCTGTAGCTATGAAAAACTCCCAGCAGTCCTTTGCACACGCACACATCATGCGCGCTTCACATCTCTGTGATGTCCACACACGCAAAGGACTCCTGGGAGTTTTTCATAGCGACAGCGGGGAAGGGGCAGCAGGGAGGTATCCTGCCTCCCCAATTACTACTGAAATTACGGCACCAGAGCGGGAAAGTGGCGGGAGGGGTAAGTAAGCCCTCACCCCGCTCGTAAAGGCACCCCCCCACCCGAACCGGACCGCCCATGTCCAGACCAGGCCTTTACAATTGCCTCCGGGCCGGTCCGGGACCATCCCAACCAGAGGAATGGACAGATACAATCTTGAGTGGTTTTCATGTACAAAGCTTTTGAAGGAATGCCCCTTTCCCTGTAGAATTTCTACCAAATTGGCACTCAGTTTCCCTCAAGGTTGTCTCTAATTTAGTAACCCAACACAAGCCGGGTAAGACCCCATGGTTGGATCAGATACCCTCTGCACTATTAAAATCAAATGTTGAATGGTGGGCTTCTGTACTTGCAAGATTCTTTACGTATATGGATCGTACTGCCTGTATCCCTGAGGAGTGAGGTACAACGGTGATTGTTTCCATCTATAAGGAAGGCCAACACTCTGACCCTTCTCATTATTGACCATTCAGTCTGTTGAGCATTATTCATAAATTATATTCTAGACATCTATATGTTAACCTCACGGACTGGTTGGAAGAGAAGAACATACTAAGGGAGGAACAGCTGGAGTTTCTGTCCATTAGGATGACTCTTGATAAGGCCCAAGTTCTACAACATCTGGCTGAAAAGTATTCACCGCTGTATGCAGCTTTAAAGGCAGGGTTTGACTCCATTTCTAGGGAGCGCCTGGGGAGTAAACTTGACAATTCCTCCATTGATCGTAAGCTGCTTCTCCTTACTTGAGATGCTGCCAGTCAGTGTAGAAAATACTGCCCCCATCTCGATGATCATCCCAGAAGCCATCCTGTTCCCTAGTTCTTCCGAGAGGATAACATATAGATGTCTAGAATATAATTTATGAATAATGCTCAACAGACTGATTGGTCATTAATGAGAAGGGTCAGAGTGCTGGCCTTCCAAGCGGTCTGTGAGGTTAACATATAGATGTCTAGAATATAATTTATGAATAATGCTCAGCAGACTGATTGGTCGATAATGAGAAGGGTCAGAGTGTTGGCCTTCCTTATAGATGGGAACAATCACCATTGTACTCCACTCCTCAGGGATACATGCAGTACGATCCATATAAGTAAAGAATCTTGCAAGTACAGGAGCCCACCATTCAACATTTGATTTTAATAGTGCAGAGGGTATCTGATCCAACCATGGGGTCTTACCTGGCTTGGGTTGTGTTACGAAAATAGAGACCTCCTTGAGGGAAACTGAGTGCCAATTTGGTAGAAATTCTACAGGGAAAGGGGCATTCCTTCAGGGGCAGACATCCCATACAATGCTCGAAAGTAGGTTACCCACACATCTGCAGGGAGTGACAGCCCAACGTAGGCCCCCTGCTAGAGAAATGGACTGATACAATAGAATGCACAGCTTTTATACAGGTCCACCAGCCTCCTTTGCGGTTAGGATGGACAAAGCTAGATGGACAAAGGGTCTGACATGGCAGAAGGCAGCATGCTATGTTCCGATGGGAGGTGGGGGTCCCACAGGGTCCCAGGAGAGATCATCTTCCAAGATATCCATCCCTCCACTGTGGACATTGCAATTTGGTGCATTTTAATAATTCGGTAATGAGAGTGATTGAATCCCAGCCAGGGCATGTACCACGGGCATTGTAAAAAAACTCATCATCATCACATGCAGATCACTCATTCCTGCAAAAGGGAGAATGGGTGACTTTTGAAGTGCTTTAATGAGTCCCAGTCCCTTCCTGAAGTGTTTAAAGTGGTTCACTCGAAACTGAAGCCAGTCAAGTTGAAGTCGAAGAAAGGAGACTGTGAGATAAATAGGCACTGGGTGGTTAGCATGGCGTCAAAACAAATAGCTTAGCTATTATTCACTCTTTCTGCTTGGTAAGCTGTTTTTGGCCCAGGGGATAAATAAGTGTCAGCAATAACCCAATAAAAGGTTAGCTGGAGTGACGAAGCATCCTAACTGCAAGGGAGGCTGGTGGACCTTTATAAAAGCTGTGCATTCCCTCTGTCCTTCCAGCAGCTTCATTCGACTCTCCTGTCTTCACTGCATCTTCTCAGAGAAGCCGGTAAGTCCATTTTCTTGGTGGTGTTTTGATAGAGTATCGCTGACACAGATCTTGGTGGATCTTCCACCTTGCGTCTTCTGTTCTTCAGAATATGGAGAGGTTGACAGCTAGTCTAGGATTAGTGTGCCACTGAATGCCAGGCACTAGGGAGCAAAAGTGGGAAGGGGCTACTTCCTTCGTGCCAGGCTTTGTGGACCTCCCAATGGTTTCTTGTTGTCCAGTGAGGCTGAACTGGAAGGATTTTGCTCTGATCCAGCAATTCAGTTATGTTCATTCTCATAGAAACATAGAAAACTGCTTATACTGAGTCTGACCCTTAGCCCCGCCAAGCGTCACTAATGTCTACACTGACTGGAAACAGCTCCTCAAGGTTTCAGGCAGGAGACGCTCACCCCCCAATTAAGAGATGCCAGTTGTTTGAACAAGGAAAGGTGGACATTTCTCAGCTTGATGTGTACTCTCTCAAGACAATCACAATCCTTTCTGCTTCTATGTTGGGTCTCTTTGAGGACACGTTCCCAGCAGAGACTTTGGAGAAATTTCTCTGATGGTTTTGTCACATGCCTGAGTGAAGCTCAGTTCACCGTAATGTGATGCTCAACCATTTCTGTTTCAGACTCGCCTCCACCTCCTCAGCAATGTCTTTCTGTGGACCAGCCTACACCGTCCCATCTTGTGCCTCTGGCCCAGTGGTGGGTTTTGGCTCCGCAGGTCTTGGCTACGGCGGTCTTGGCAGTGGCTTTGGTGTCCTTGGCTATGTATTAGGAGGCTTCGGCTATGGTGCTGGTGCTGGTGCCTTGGGCGCTGTAGGAGGCAGCACAAGCTCTGGAGAACTCGGTACCCTGGCCGGGGTAAACCCTCAACCCATCAACCAGATCGCCGAAGTAGATTTTGTGGCCCACCCTCCCCCCTTCTTGGTGATCAACCCAGGACCCATCCTGTTCCCTAGATGAGAGCCGGTCTCCGTGGGAGGCATCACTCCCTGTGCCGTTGGGGGTTCCGGGATAGTAGGAGCAGGTGCCCAGGGGAGTCTGGGATATGGAGCTCTCAGCCGGGGGAGGGGTGGATATCTTGGAAGAAGCTCTCTCCTGGGACCCTGTGGGAGCATCTGCCGATAGACCCAATAACTGCAAAGGACTGATCCTAATGACCAGGAACCGACTACCCTGAGACTGAAGAATCGCTGAAATCCAGGCCTAGACTTTGAGAGCTCTGGGCGCCCTTCTTCTCCCACTACTTTGCTCTGCTGTCCTCAAAATGAATACATCACTTTCCTTCTGTCTCCCAGCCGCCTCTAATATGATGCCATTTCCTTCACATTCTCAATAAAGCTTCTGCTGCATTCTTGCAATTCGTCGTCTCTTGGTTTTTGAACTGGAAGCTCTGATTTCTCAGAGCATGTGCTTCCCTGAGTCCTCAGAAACCCTTCTGTCTGAATGAAAACTTACGGGGGACATGGCACTCTTTTAGGAACACACAGGAAGCTGCCTTCGACAGAATCTGACCCTTGGTCCATCCAGCTCAATAGGTTCTACTCTGACTGGCAGCAACTCTCCAGGGCTTCTGGCTGGAGTTTTCCCCAGCCCAACTGGAGATGCTGCCAGGGACTGAAAGGGCAGCCTTCTGCGTGCAAAGCGGATGCTCCAACACTGATCTAAGGCCCCAACCTCAAAAGTGTCATCCTTGAGCCTCCCATCCAGGCACTGACCACACCAAATCCTGCTTAGCATCACCAAGGTGGCTGTAACAAGGGCTTTTAGACCATGCTCTGGGAGCCTCCAGAAGCTTCAGTGCAGGCTGTAGCTAATGGTTTCCTTCTTGGCACTCAATTGGTACCGCTGTGCAATGTCCCTCCCTTCCCCAGACTGACAATAATACCACATTCCTTCCGGGGCACACAGCCTCTGCCCCTTTCCTCCTTTTTCATCCGTATCACCATGCTTTGAGAGATGGAAACCCCAATGATGGGGAGTGACTGCGCTGTAGGGGTCAACAGTGTGAGTTGAGAAGGCCCAGATTCAGATCTCACTTTTGCTATAGATTCACTTGGGGGCGTGTGCATGGGACTCTTTCTCAACCTATTATTATTTAATAATAATAATTTAAGAGAGCACCTTCTTCATTACAAGCCCCATCGCCCATTGAGGTCCATCTCTGAGGAAGTCCATCTCCAACTCGTTTGGTGGCTACACAGAGACGGGCCTTCTCGGTCGCTGCCCGGAGATTGTGGAATGTGCTCCCTGCTGACATACGATCCTCCCTCTCTCTGGCAATTTTCAAAAAACACCTGAAAACCCACCTTTTCGCCCAAGCTTTCTCAGCTTCCTAATATTTTTGGGTTTTAATCTCTGGTTTATTTTTAAATTGTTAGATTGTTTTTAAGTTTTTGTAGGATGCAAAAACCCCTCTAGCATGCAGTATATTTTGCTGAGGTGACGTAGGTGAAGGATTGGAACCATTCAATGGAGGAAGGAGCAATGTGGTAACTTACTACTAACACTCCAATGCAATCAGGCCCATAGTCACTCCCAAGAAGCAGCCGTCCCTCCATCCTTACTGGTCCACACTGGGAAGACCTGTTTATTTCAAGAACCAAAGGGAGCCTGTTCTGAACATACTCCGTGGACCGAGGACTCCAGCTGCTGGGGAAACCACCAGCGAAGGAAGTCTATTTCTTTTTGACAATGTGTCACAGTTTCGATGCCCTGCGCACAAGGGCAGATTCGACTGGTCATAGGAATTTTAGGGTACCTTCCCTCCAGTACAGCATATGGAAGTGTGTTAAATCATGCCAGGGAGAAGGCACTTCTCTGGGACAAGGTAGTTAAATTCTTTATATAGTGGTCTGGTTTATGGTAATTTGTGAAACTACCAAGAAAGTTTCTTGCATAAATTAGTGCCAGGTTGCTCTGCTTTTCAGTGTCTCCTATACATTGTTTTATAAACCTAGCAGCATCAAGAGGTTTGCCCAGAGGCATTAGAAATTGAGGGGAGCATTCAGGTTTGCACAACATAGCATAGATTTGTTACGCCAATTAGAATGGGAGCTGTCTTACAAAACAACGGGGATTCGTCTTTTAGAGTTGAAGATGATTTTAATCTAACGGTTGAATACATGGATCCAAACCTTGGTCTCCACTCTTGTTAGGCAGGCCTCCACCCATAGAATGACATTGGGCACACATCTGGGGGCCGAGAATAGAACACACAAGAATTTTGATTGGACCTTCTCCATTTGTTTAAAGGTATGCAGAGCACAAATAGCAGCACCATACACCAACTGTGAGAGCACTTTAGCCTTATAAGCCTTAACTGCAGTAGGTGTTCAGTGGCCATCTCTCTGGAAGAAGAACTTTAAGATAGCAGAGGCCCTCTTCTGAGTGTCAGTTGCAACATGCTCACAGTGGTAGAAAATACTGAGCTAGATGGACAAAGGGTCTGACTTGGCAGAAGGCAGCTTGCTATCTTCTGATGGAAGGTCGGGGTCCCACAGGGTCCCAAGAGAGAACTTCTTCCAAGATATCCACTGCTCCACTGTGGACATTGCAAAAAATTCATCGGTAATGAGTAGTGATTGAAACCCATTGGTAATGAGAGTGATTGAAACCCAGCCAGGGCACGTACCGCGGGCACTGCAAAAAACTCATCATCATCACATGCAGATCACTCATTCCTGCAAAAGGGAGAATGGGTGACTTTTGAAGTGCTTTAATGAGCCCCAAGCTCTCCCTGAGGTGTTTTAAGTGGTTCACTAGAAACGGAAACCAGTCTAGTAGAAGTCGAAGAAAGGAGACTGTGAGATAAATAGGCACTGGGTGGTTAACATGGCGTCAAAACAAATAGCTTAGCTATTTTTCACTCTTTTTGCTTGGTAAGCTGTTTTTGGCCCAGGGGATAAAGAAGTGCCAGCAACAACCCAATAAAAGCTATAGGCGCTGTAGGAGGCAGCATAAGCTCCAGAGAGCTTGACACACTGGCTTGGGTCAACCCTCAAACCATCAACCAGATCCCCACAGCAGAAGTCACGATCGTGCCACCTGGCTCCCTCCTGACCATCCCAGGACCCATCACGTGCGCTAGCTGTATGCCGGTCTACGTGGGAGGCATCACTGCCATTGGAGGTTCCAAGATTGTAGGATCAGGAGCCTGGGGATGTCTGGGTTACAGAGCTCTGGGCCAGTGGAGAGGTGGATATCTTGGAAGAAGCTCTCTCCTGGGACCCTGTGGGAGCATCTGCCAATAGACCCCATAACGTCCAACGACTGATCATAATGACCAGGAACCGGCAACCCTAAGTCTGAGGCATCGCTGCAATCCAGGCCAGGACTTTGAGGGGACTGGGTGCCCTTCTTCTCCCACTACTTTGCTCTGCTATCCTCAATATGAATTCATCGGTTTCCTTCTGTCTCCCAGCTGTCTCTTCCCTGAGTCCTCAGAAACCCTTCTGTAAGAATGAAAACTTATTCAGCTTCCATATATTTTTGTTTCAATCTCTGGTTTATTTTTAATTGTTAAATTGTTTTTAATTTTTTTATATGTTTTTAACTGGTTTTATGCCATTGGTAACCGCCCATAGATGAAAGTTGGGGGCGGTGTATGAATTTGCTAAATCACTCAATCAATCAATCAATAATACGCAGGACCACAGCTGCACTCTGGGGAGGATGCACACCTACCTAGAATTAACATAGATGTTGAACAGAGTAGGAGCAAGTATACAGCCCTGACGTCCTCTAAAAGTTGGAATTTCCGATGTTAACTGTCCACTTGGGCCATAACGAACTTTCAAACAAGTATGCTTATGCAGACTAACAATAAGTTTGAGTAATCTTTTATCTATTCCAAGGGCTTCCAGTTTAGACCACAGTCTCTCTCTAGAAACTGAATCAAATGCAGCTTTAAGATCAATGAATGCTACATAAAGTGCTGAACCTGGGAACCTAGAATATTTCTCTGCCAGAAATTGAAGGGTAAAAGCATGTTCCGTGGTGGAACGACCCTCCCGAAAGCCTGCCTGCTCGATAGCTAAAATGTCATTTGCCTCAATCCAGTCTAGAAGTTTTATCAGAAGATGCCTCGCATAAATTTTACTAATAACATTAAGCAAGCTAATGGGACGATAGTTGTCTGGGTCCTCACGCCTACCTTTTTTATAAAGAGGAATTGTTATAGCAAGGCCCCAATCACTGGGAATGTTAGCAGTTGTATCTATATAGGTAAATAGAGAGGCTAAAACGGGGACCCACCAATCAAGATTCACTCTGATAGCCTCAATAGAAATGTTATCACTACCAGGGGCTTTCCCATTACTAAATTTCTGAATAAGTTTTTCAGTCTCTGAACAGGAGACTGGGTTCCACCTAAAAGTATCTCCATTTAGTTGTTCAGCATTATAAACCATATTATCAGCCTTACTATAGAGCTGTAGGAAATGTTGTTCCCAAACCTGAGCTGGAATCACAGAAGCTGGAAGTGTAGGTGTTTTCGACAGAGCAGGTGAAACAAGCCTCCAGAACTTAGACTGATTGTTAGACTTAGCAGCCTCAATTAAATTAAGCTGGTTTTTGTTAACGGCTTGTGCCTTCTTCTCTCTAAGCAACCTCTTCTAGGCGGATTTCATCGAGAGCGCCCTTTGCCTGTTTTCCAAAGAGGGTGCTGTTCTATAAGTTAAGAAAGCCTTAAGTGTGTTATTTTTGGCAATGCAACAATCCCGATCAATCCAGGAACGAGAAAAGGACTTGGCGTGATTTGAATTTTTATTTGGATATACTGAGGTGACAAAAACTGGGCACAACAGTGCTAAGACTGAAGAAAAATGATCTAACAGTGAACACCTCTGGGAGCCTTAGATCCTGTTATAATTGCTTCCCGTAAACCACACGCCTCTGCTGACCCAAGCACATTAGCAACTCGTGCGGCAAGTTCCTCAGACCACCTCAATCTCTGGTAACTAGTGTTCCTAAAATCTCCTACCACCGGTCCAGCTGCACCTCTTGAGCCAACACCCAACCAAAATTTCAAATGCATAGGGTGATGATCGCTTTCATGTCTGGGGATAATCTGGAAGTTCAAAACCCTGGACAACATTCTGGAGGAAACGGCAACATAATCAATTATAGATGGTTTGGCCCCCACCCAATGCGTATATTCCGCCGGAAAATCTGAAGGAACTGAGCCATTAAGCAACCATGAATCCCATGTGAAAGCATGGATTCTCCCCTCAATTTCTAATGCCACTGGGCCAACCTCTAGGCTTATAAAACAATGTATAGCAGACTCTGAAAAGCAGAGCAAGCTGGCACGAATCTCTGCAAGAAACATTCTTGGTAGTTTCACAAATTACCATAAACCAGACCACTATATAAAGAATTTAACTACTTTGTCCCAGAGAAGTGCCTTCTCCCTGGCACGATTTAACACACTTCCATATGCTGTACTGGAGGGAAGGTACCCTAAAATTCCTATGACCAGTCGAATCTGCCCTTGTGCGCAGGGCATAAGAACATAAGAACAGCCCTGCTGGATTCGGCCCAAGGCCCATCTAGTCCAGCATCCTGTTTTGCACAGTGGCCCAGCAGATGCCGCTGGAAGCCACAGACAGGAGTTGAGGGCATGCCCCCTCACCTGCCATTATTCCACTGCAACTGGTACTCAGAGGCATCCTGCCTTTGAGGCTGGAGGTGGCCCACAGGGCATCGAAACTGTGACACAGTGTCAAAAAGCAATAGACTTCCTTCGCTGGTGGTTTACCCAGCAGCTGGAGTCCTCAGTCCACGGAGTATGTTCAGAACATGCTCCCTTGGGTTCTTGAAATAAACAGGTCTTCCCAGTGTGGACCAGTAAGGATGGAGGGACGGCTGCTTCTTGGGAGTGACTGCCCTCCAGTGGCTATGGGCCTGATTGCAGTGGAGTGTTAGTAGTAAGTTACCACATTGTTCCTTCCTCCATTGAATGGTTCCAATCCTTCACCTACGTAACCTCAGAAAAATCTACCGCATGCTAGCGGGGTAGGTGTGCATCCTCTCCAGAGTGCAGCTGGAGTCCTGAGGTTGATTGATTGATTGATTTATCAAATTCGTACACCGCCCCTAACTTTCATCTATGGGAGATTACCAATAAAAGAAAACCAGTTAAAAACATATACAAAAACTTAAAATCTTGTAAACTTGTAAAACTTGAATTCGGACGTAGACCAGCAATACAACAATATTAAAATAATAATGATAATAACAATAATAAGATGATAATATAAAATCAGACTACATTTATACGCATTTGGCATATTATATAACAATATTTGGCCACGATATGAATAACTTCCGGATTAGGATTAGTGAGCAAATAGTTTAAATAGAAATCCTCTCCACGACCCGGAAAATTAATCAAAAGTGGGGCAATTTGTTGGCGTCTTATGTCTCTGTAATATTCACAATGCTGTAAAACATGAGCAGTTGTTTCAACATTACCAGATCCACAAGGGCATAATCTTGATGGGTATGGTATACCCTGGAATCTCCCATGGAGCACAGCTGTTGGGAGAGCATTTACACGGGCAAGTGTTAGAGCTCGTCTAAATTTTGGAATTAAAATGCTACTTAGATATGTAGCAGGCTTGAGCTCGGTGCACTGGCTACCTATGTAGATGCTACTCGGTAACTTTGCATGATCCATCTGCAACTCCACGTCATGGATACGTTGCACAATTTCTCTTCTGGCCTGATCGAAACCTAATCTAATAAAATCATCATGAGAGAATCCATATAATAGAAGTTTTTCTGTAATTGCCAATTTCCAATTGGATTTAAAGGAGTCTTCCAGAATTAAATGCACTAAGCCGACTTTCATGAAAACCAATTTTAACCAGTAGAGTATGATAGATCTCCAATAGTGTGATTCAAATCTAACCAGACCCACCTCCCTTCTAATAACAGTATTTGGGACACAACATGGCAGCTGTAATATAGTTCTTATGAACTTAGTTTGCAGTGTTTCTAACGGAGCAAAATTACTAAATGGGCCCAATTGTGCACCATACATTATCTGAGGATACACTTTGGCCAATAGTAATTTTATTGCAACAGGGATGTACAGAGCTCCCCGTGAAAAATAAAATGATTTGATCAGATTGATTGATAATTGGGCGCTCTGAATAATATATTTTTGATGCGCAATACGGGAACCAGATGAGTGGAATACAACACCTAAGTATTTATAAGATTGAACTTGTTCAATTGTGTTCCCATTCATGTGCCAGGTATATCTCTTTGGCCGTTTAGCAAACACCAAAACTTTTGTCTTTTGGTGGTTTACCTCTATCATCTCTCTGTTACAAAATGAACTTAATTGTGCTAGTGCTCGACGTAGTCCTATGGGCGTCTGGGATAAAAGGATCATATCGTCTGCATACAGCAGGACTGCAATGTGTTCTGTGCCAGTTTTGGAGGGTGCATAGACATGTCAGATAAACAGCTCACCACTGAGTTGATATAGATGTTAAATAAAGTAGGTGCCAAAATACAACCCTGCTTTACCCCTTTACTAGTTGGAACATCTGACGTTAAATAACCATACTGGTTGCAGCGGACCCGCAATCGAGACTTCTCATATAGTTTATAAATTAATAATAGTAATCTCTTATCAATTTCCAAATCTATTTGTTTTTGCCAGAGCCTGTCTCTTGATATGGAATCAAATGCCGATTTCAGATCTATAAATGCAGTATAAAGTGCAGCACCCGACTTAGCTGTATATTTTTCAAGAAGATAATGGAGGGTCAGGGCCTGTTCTGTAGTAGATCGACCTGTTCGAAAGCCAGCTTGTTCAACTGCAAGAATGTTCTTTTCCTCAATCCAGTCCACCAGCTTAATTGCTAAGTGTTTAGCATAAATTTTACTAATCACACTCAGGAGGCTTATAGGCCTATAATTTGCAGGATCACTCCGTTTACCTTTTTTGTATATTGGGACTAATATCGCCACTCCCCATTGTGGTGGAATTTTTGCCGTATTATCAATAAACGTGAACAGTGAGGCTAAAACTGGAACCCATCAGTCTAGGTTAGACAGAATCACCTCTATAGTAATATAATCGGTCCCAGGGGCTCTGCCTTTTTAAAATTGTCTTACAAGACCTTCTACTTCCGAGCAGGAGACCGAGTCCCATCTTGGGGGGTCAGTTATATATGCCTCGACATTCACCGTTATGGCGTCATTTTGTCTATACATTTCGTGAAAATGATTTTCCCATTTATCAGCTGGAATTATACGGTCAGGTAAAGTGGGGGCTCTTCCTAACGAAGGTGCTACCAAGCGCCAAAAGGTGCTTTGATTTTTCAGTTTGGCCGCTTCTATTAACTCCTCCCCTCTCTGTATCATCCATTGAGATTTCTTTTGCTTTAATAGTCTCTTATATTGCCTCCTCATTATTAGTAAACCCTGTACATTGAAGTTAGTTGTATCATCTGTATATCTATCAAATGCCTTTATTAATGAACCTTCCGCCTCTTGGCAGTCTCTATCAAACCAGGGACGAGAAAGAACTTTCCATCCAGTTTTTGGCATAGTGTTAATGAGCGTTGGGTGTATTAAGGTTAAGAGGCTATCATAGTGTTCTTGCAGGCAGATACCATCAGGGACGGATGTCCCTTGAATAATAACATTCCGTAACAACTGGGCTTTTGAGGAGTTTAGTAAATCAGTAAGACGTGCAGCCTGCCCAACCGTCCATTTTGCCCTTTGTGGGGCATTTCCCTTTGGTATGCCCAAAGCCCATTCACAGTCCGAAGAATTTCTCCTTCTTAGTGTTATGTTCAGCAATAATGGAAAATGGTCACTTTCCGGGTGAGGTATCATTTGAAAGTACCCCACCCATGGTGCTAAATTTCTTGTTACAGCAACACAATCAATTAATGAGGTATTTGGGCCCGTCCAGTGCGTATACTCAGCTGGATAATCCAGTTGCATTGCACCGTTGAGCAAGTGTAGGTCCAATTTATGGAGAGTTGATAATAAATTCAGACCTGAAAAATTAATTATAACATCCTTCGACTGCCTTATAATTAGGGGAGAAGGGGTAGGTAGCATTACCGGGTAGAAATGGTATTTTGCAAAAACTGCCTCATTATTCTTCCCCAATCGGGCATTAAAATCACCAGCAATAATCAGATGAGAATCATGATGTACTATTAATATGTCTGTAATAAAGGTTTCCAGTTTGGCCCATGTCTCTGTCACCTCTGTACTTGAACTCATTGGCGGTATATAAATATTAATCAGTATCAATTTAAAGGTCCCAATAATAAGTTGGGTAGCAAGGGCATAAGGGTCTAACTTAGTAAGCAGGGACAGTTGTGATGTCAGAGCTGTGGAGGCCAAGACTGCCAAGCCACTACTCGGTCTGCCTCTGCATGCAGTTCTTCCCGCATTTAATGAAATCGATATACAACCAGGAAGAGTAATATCTTTGGTCAACCAAGTTTCCTGCATTATCAATATCTCATGCTTAGTGATCAAGGACATAAAATCAGGGTCTGTAATTTTAGACCTTAAGCCAGTCACATTCCATACAAGTGTTGCAACCTGGTTAAAAGGCTTTGAATGTCAATCTGCAACCAGCATGTTTCCCTGTTCAGATGGGGTAGGTCCTTGGATCTGTCCCATTATTTCAGATGTTCTCTGCAAAGATCTATTGCAGCACTCATTGTCCAGCGGAGTTATTGTCCTCGATGAGACTGTGTCTAAATCAGGGAGTCGCTTGACCTCATGCTCTAGGAAGCTGTTTACACTAAAAGTATCTTTACCCAACCTAGTCTGGGCATCTCTCTTTGGCGAGGAATTGTCCTTAGGTCTCAGTAGAGCTGTGATGTTATCAAAGTGAGGGTCAGTTAGTATCCCCCTCCAGCTATTTTCCTTCAATGGAGCATTTTCATACAGGGCTACTCTCACATGGTCAATCAAGAGTTGGTTATTGTGTATTGGGCCTTGGTTTTGCAGGTCCACCACTGAGTCGTGTTCCATAGAGAATTCAGCAAGATCAGCAAAAGCTTGTTGTTCTAACAAATTAATCCTTGACTGAGGTTCGTCAGAGGTTTTCTGGAGGCTCACCAAGTCCTCTGCGATTTCTAGTAATGTCTTTGGGGTGTTCTGTGATCCATCAAGGGCTAGACTGGTATAATCATAGGGAGTATTATGCCTTTTTTCTCCTTCATTTGAGGAAATTTGAGTCAGTATCTCATTTTTCTGTCCCAAATGGTTGTTCAGTCTCACTTGCTTTACCATCCCCTCTGGCACAATGCTATGAGCTTGACCTTGAGAGCTAGTCTGTGTTGAGATTTCCCTAGTTATCTTCTGTTCGCTTCCAGTAAACAATGGCAGTCGGTTCTCAGATGGCTTTGGACTTAACCCTCTCCTCACTAAGGTGGTCTTAACAGTATTAGTAAAATGTCTTCTGACTTGAATTCCAAACCACCCTAAATGCGCCCTCATCTGAAGGAGTATTCTTGGAATTTTCTCATCTCTGAAGATGAGCAGAATTCTCTGATGAAAATTAACATCAGGCAAATATGTATACTTTACAAGGTCTCTACCCAGAATATGGCATTGTGTCAGCAGACTTAATGACCTAAGAATGGCTGATTTATAACTCCATTTAGCGTGATTAACTGGTATGCGCTCTATGATAAGAGCAATAGAGTTTGCTTGTAGCACACGATTTGCTCTGGTGTCCTTCATCTGTCGAGATATATGCTGCTTCATCTCAGATTTCACTGATCTTCAGACATCTGGGCAGCTAGTCTGCTGTGGTCTGTTAAAAAGCTCGGGCTGGACTTGTTTCAGCATAAGAGTTATTGCTTCCACTTTCCCTTCCATACTACGTAAAGTTTGAAGGGTGAGCTGCAAAGTATCAGCCATTAACTTACAAAGCTGAGCCAACATTGCATTCTGCTCCGATGCAGTATTCTGCCTACTGTCCGTTGTTAAAGGGTCAGAATTTACTGCCTTGATAGCACTGTTTGTAATATCTGTAATGTCACTAGAGGATCCTAAAGCCTCATATCTATTGTAAGTAGAGAGCTTAGATTGAGGACTTACAGAAGGAGTTAAGTACCGGTCCATACGAGATTGCTTGGATCGTCTCCCCGTTCTGTGGATTCTGTGGATTCAATCGGTTCAGTGGCTGGACTTGCACGCGAGTGTTTTTTCCGTCCCATATTGAGGTTCTGTTTATTGTAGTAATAAATCAAGTTGGAGTTCTCTTTTTATCTGCAGACGGTTTGACTCGAGGAAGTATTCAGAACGGCATTTTACAGGAAAAACACAAGTATTTCGGAGGAGCTCTAAAAACTCCAGCCGTTCAACTCCATGTTGGCTCCTCCCACCCCATCTGAAAATCCTGGGCATGTTTCTATGGGAAGAGACAAGAGACACGGATCCTGGAAAGTGGATCAGGGCTGCACAACTTCAGCCCTCTGCAGATGTGGGATTACAGCTCCCATCATCTCTGGTGCTTGTCCACAGTGGTTGGGGATGATGGGAGTTGTAGTCCAAGAACAGCTGGAGGGCTAAAGGTGTGCAGCCCCACAATGGATCCCTAACCATCTGAAATGAGTGTGCTGGTAATCTTTCACAATTTCACATTGGGGATTTCTACTTACTCCTCCGTTTTTTGTGCTTGGCTGCCAACTTGAGCTAGCTCTCACTTGAAACCAGGAGGAATCCCCTCTTCCATGCCTTGATTGCAGGGGTTCCTGACCTGTAGTGGTCCAGATGTT
Organism: Hemicordylus capensis; assembly: GCF_027244095.1. Taxonomy (NCBI): domain Eukaryota; kingdom Metazoa; phylum Chordata; class Lepidosauria; order Squamata; family Cordylidae; genus Hemicordylus; species Hemicordylus capensis. Next base: position 22,614,324 of record NC_069670.1, on the reverse strand, counting down.
GTTGAACTACAAATCCCATCACCCTCATCTAAAATGTATTGTGGTTGGGAATGGTGGGAGTCGTAGCTGAGAAATGTCTGGACTACCACAGGTTTGAAAAGCCTGCTTTATGGTTCCATGGGTTCACTCATTCCACTCCTCCTGAATTCTACCTTGACAAGGTGAATCCCAAAAATTCAGCCCAAGAATTGGTGCATGCACAGTGGCCACCTCCTTCTCCCCCCACCCCCAGCCCACTTTATCAATGCCCACACATGCCGGTCGGAAAGCCATGGCACAAAAAAACGGTCTTGAGTGGGATCACATGTGTGACTGTGACCAGTTTTTTCTCCGGTGCGTTCTTAACTGACGTGCACGTTCCCGACTGAACAGGGAGAACACCACACTGAAGGAACCTTGACGTGACCCGTCACACCATGAGATGCATTTCTGCAGTGGATGGTCCGTATCCACAGCAGAAGATGACACAAAGGGATTGCCATCGCCCTTATCTGCGTAACTGTCACAAAAATAGCTTTGGTTTTGTATTGTTTGCTCAGTGAATTGGTAATACAGTGGGAGGGGGGTAGTACAAAAATGCAGAAGAAAACGAAAGCCGTCGCAACCTGCATGTCCAAAGTAGTCGATATGATTTGGTAATCAACAGGGAAGAAATGGAGATCCCTAAACACTGGTTCCACCCTGGGAAGAAGAAGAAGAAGAAAGGGTTTCCCAATTTTGATTGGAAATTGGACGAGGCAAAGAGCAGGAACTGGGAGCTGTTGTATGTTCATGATCAACGTGTGCAACTTGATTGCACAAGAGTGCAATCGCCTTCCATTTCCCAATCCCTCCAACGTTCCATGTCCACATCTTTTCTTTCAGGTCTGCCTCCCACAATGGATTACTGGGGCCCAGCCTTCACCATCCCATTTCGCGTCTCCAACCCAGTGGTCGGTTTCGCCTCTGCAGGTTCTGTAAGCCTCGGCGGCTTTGATGCATTGGAGGCTATGGAGGCAGGACAAACTCCGGAGTGCTTGAAACCCTGGTTGATGTCAACCCTCAGCCCACCAACCAGATCCCCTCAGTAGATGTCATGATCTGGCCATCTCCCATCATCGTCACCATCCCAGGAACGCATCCTGTCTGCAAGATGAGACACACCCTGCTCCATTGGTGGTTCTGGAATCACATCCAGTGGGGAGGGGCTGTTATGGGGGATACCTTGGGAGCAGAAGCAATGTCTGCCTATGCCCTGCTAATTCGTCCCTAATTGTCTATCTGGAGCGGGTAGGAGATGGCCTCAAGTTCCATGGCAGAACATCCAGGTCTGCATGAGCACCTTCAATTCCAACTGAAGCCCGCTACAGCTGGGCCAAGGGGTTCTCCATGTCTCCGAAAACCGGGAGCAGATCTTTCTCCCAACTCATCTGCTTCCATCTATGAAACAGTTGAGGTTACAGGCCTTAATATCAGGACGACTGAGCACCCAACATCCTCTGTGGAATCAACTGTGGCTGCGGAGACTCAGTCTTCTTGAAATATGAGTTTGCCACATGCTTAAGCCTCTGTTTCCCTTTTGCTAGCCCAATCAATAGAGAGGAAATGATAGGGCCCCACTCTGGCTTGGTAGTAGATCACAGAAAGAAGAGGAGGCTGCTGGGAACCTGCCCTCCTCCCTGCCCATCATGGTCCTTCCAAAGTCTACAAGGGTTGGTTCTTAAAGGGGGCTGAAGCAAGGCAGAATTTGATGTCTCAGCTTAAGCACTGCAGTAGTTAGGCCACCCCTGCAGTCGAACACAGCACTCTCACACACCTGTGGAATCATAGCCTGTTTCACATCACTTAATCACAGCAGAAGGTTCCAAGTTCCCTCCCTGGCTTCTCCAAGAGAGGGCTGCGGGAGATTCCTGCCTGCAACCTTGGTGAAGCTGCTGCCAGTCTGTGAAGACAATACTGAGCTAGATAGACCAAGGGTCTGACTCCGTATATGGCAGCTTCCTATGTTGCTAATATTTGCCAGACGACTCTGCAGTCGGGAACAGTCTGACCTGAGCCTGCCACTGAAGATCTGGGAGTGAACTCAGTCCTCTGAGGAACAGGAACGGTAGCCAGTTTGGGCTTAATGCATTTCCATGGAGAAAACAGAGCATGGGAGCTTCTGCTTAATTAAAACCTACAGCTCCAGGCTGTTTGCAACTGTAAGAAGGAACAAAGTCAAGAAAAGGTGGTTTCCCGCATCGGCATTCATTTTGAAGTGGTTTTGTTCATTTTCTCTGTGGAGTTTCAAGATGCCGCCTTCTGCTCACAGAACTGCTGTCACCTAAGAGTGAGTGCGTCTGAACATGTGCAGAGTTATTTCCCCTCAAAATCAAATAAACCTTTTTTTTTTTTAAACACCTCTTATGGGTAAAGTTGTTTCAGGGCATGTAGAGAATTACGTTTCCTTCATTTACTGCAGGCAGAGAAGTTTTGATGCAGGAACTAACTCTCTCTCTCTCTCTCTCTCTCTCTCTCTCTCTCTCTCTCTCTCTCTCTCTCTCTCTCTCTCTCTCACCTGTATGCTCTAGATTTCTGCCCTCTAAAGGTGTCTACAGTGGCATGCTGGGGGGCTGGGTCAAGCTAGCTGCTTCCACCATCAAGCCCCACCTTTTGCCCCATTTTACCCCCAAAGCACTTAGCCCCAATGAGTCCCCATTTCTGCAAATGGGATGATAAATGGAAACAGAGGTGACCACCTGTGAATGGGATGGTGGAGAAGTCCTCTCCTCAACTTGTGTGCCCTTCCTCTCCACACTTGCCTCTGAGCCCTCCCACCTGTGGTTCTGCGTTCTCAGTCCAAAGCCCTCCCCGAGATCTGGAGACAGCCCCCACCACACGGTCAAAAATTGGGCCGGGGGGTTTCAAGCAGACCAAGATACTCGTGTTAGAGCGCAGCATGGATTTTATTGAAAAGGAGTGGAGTGAACAACTGTAGGAGATGAAGGTTGTGAAAATGATACAGGCAAGCACAAGAAGAGAGGGGAGCTCCTTCTTGGAAAGGAGACATTCAGGAAACAAAGCAGAAAGGGGGGGCAAGAGAGGGGTAGCGGACGTTAATACAGGAGCTTGAGGCTGGGAGAATGGTCCCGGAACCTCGTGGCTCTTCTCACTCCGGGTCTAGATGCTCCGTCACAGAACTCGATGGTGGCTGTCCGTTCCTGGTCATTTCTGCTTTCATGGGGATCTTCTTTTCAGCATTAAGAGGTTTATATACAGATGTTCCCACAGACGCTCCCACGGCGCCCCAGGAAAGACCTCTTTCCGAAATATCCACCCCTCCTTCCAAGGGCTCCATAACCCAAGCCAGAACCCAGGCCGCCATAGAGACCGGATCCTACAATCCCGGAACCCCCAATGGCACAGGAAGTGTTGCCTCCCACGGAGACGGGCTCGCAGCTAGCGGACAGGATGTTTCCTGGGATGGCCACCACGGAGGAGGGTGGCTGGATCACGACCTCTGCTGCGGGGATCTGGTTGATGCAGGAAGGGATGACTCTGGCTAGGGTGCCCAGGTTGCCAGAAGTTTCAGCCAAAGTGCCAGCACCGTAGCCATAGCTGAGACCTCAGTAGCCATAGCCGAGACCGCCATAGCCAAGGCCACAACTGCCTGCCGATCCAAAGCCAATGACAGGGGTGGAAGCACAGGAAGGGACGGTACAGGCTGGTCCACAGTCAACCATTGTTTGCTGGAGGAGAAGCTGAAAGAAAACATCCCAGGATATCCTCCTGGGATCCATCCCGGTTTTACTCCCTTCTGTGTGGGTACAGACAGAGTCAGATGTCATTAGACATTGCAACTTACCCAAAGTGAGATGTTCTCATGCAACATTCAGATGAGAAACAGCTGATGATCAATAGAGGAATTGTCAAGTTTACTCCCCAAGCGCTCCCTAGAAATGGAGTCAAACCCTGCCTTAAAAGCTGCATACAGCGGTGAATACTTTTCAGCCAGATGTTGTAGAACTTGGGCCTGATCAAGAATCATCCGAATGGACATAAACCCCGCCTGTTCCTCCCTTACTATGTTCTCCTGTTCCAACCAGTCCGTGAGGTTAACATATAGATGTCTAGAATATAATTTATGAATAATGCTCAGCAAACTGATTGGTCAATAATTAGAAGGGTCAGAGTGTTGGCCTTCCTTATAGATGGGAACAATCACCGTTGTACCCCTCTCCTCTGGGATACAGGTAGTACGATCAATATACGTAAAGAATCCTGCAAGTACAGGAGCCCACCATTCAAAATTTGATTTTAACAGTACAGAGGGATCTGATCCAACCATGGGGTCTTACCCGGCTTGGGTTGGGTCACTAAACTAGAGACCTCCTTGAGGGAAACTGAGTGCCAAATTAGTAGAAATTCTACAGGGAAAGGGGCATTCCTTCAGGGGCAGACATTCCATACAATGCTTGAAAGTAGGTTACCCACACATCTGCAGGGATGTGACAGCTCAGCCTAGGCCCCCTGCTAGAGAAATTGACAGATACAATCTTGAGTGGTCTTCATGTACAAAGGTTTTGATTCTCCCTAACTGTGCGGATGCAACAGAAGATCAGTGGTAGAGCATCAGTTTGGCATGCAGAAGGTCCCAGGTTCAGTCCCTGGTAGCATCTCCAGGCATGGCTGGGAAAGATCCCTGCCTGAAACCTTGGAGAGCTGCTGCCAGTCAGTGTAGACAATCCGGAGCTAGACGGACTAAGAGTTAGAGATCTGCATGGAACCAGTGTGGGTGGCTCGATGGCTACTGGGTGTCGCACCTTACTGGCGGGGGAGGGTGCCCATACCCCTCCCTCCATTTGCCCCCCTGCTGGCACCAGGTATTTCCCAAGTCCTACGGGGCAGCAGCGTACTTCCCTGCTGCCCCATTTGCTCCTTGGCTGGAAGTGGCTGGAAGTAGCTGCCACGCCCGTGTCCATGTTGAGGTCCAGCTTCTTCTGGCCATTTCCTGCCGAAGAACAAACGGGGCAGCAGGGAAGTATGCTGCCACTGGGTAGCACTTGAGAAATAGTGGGCGTCAGTGGGGGGAAAGCGGAGGAAGGGGTAAGTGCACCCTCCCCTGCCCCTAAGTGCGACCCCCACCTTGGAACGTCGAACTGCCCGGGTGTCCCAGAGCAAGTGGTGATGAAGTGCACATAGGGTGCCCACCACCCCCATACCCTCAAGCCCATGGGGTACTGGGATTTGTGGTTTTTTAGGTGTTCTGAGAGTAGATTCTCTGGTAGCAAGTGAGAATGGATTCAAAAATTACTTGGGGCCCCCACCCCCCACCGGGAGGGCAGCAAGATGGATTTGGCTGGACTGGAAGCTGGCTCCACCTGCACCACCTCCACATCTGCCACAGGAAGAACCTTCTTCCCTGGCAGGGGAGGCCCTCCCTCCAACTGCTACCTGGACGCAGGCTCTGGCATAGGGCCAGGCAGACAAGAGAAGTCCAGCCTGTCCACCAAAGCAGGGGTGGGTGTGACTCGGGTTGGTCTAAGCAGGTCTTGGTGTGGTCAGTGCCTGGATGGGAGGCTCAACGATGCCATTTTTGAGGTTGGTGCCATAGATCAGTGATGCAGCATCCACCTTGCATGCAGAAAGCTGCTGTTTCAGTTCCTGGCAGCATCTCCAGGTAGGGCTGGGGAAAACTCCAGCTGGAAGCCCTGGAGAGCTCCTGCCAGTCACAGTCACAGTCAGAAGGGTTTCTGGGCTACGAAGACTCAGGGAATAGCAATAGCAACAGCAATAGCACTTACATTTATATACCACTCTACAGCTGGAAGCTCTCTAAGCGGTTTACAATGATTTAGCATATTGCCCCCAACATTCTAGGTACTCATTTTACCAACCTCGGAAGGATGGAAGGCTGAGTCAACCTTGTTTTACCAGTGCGCCACCAGGGGCTCTTTACCAGGGAAGCAGCTGTTCCCAGAAATAAGAGCTGCCAGTTCAAAAACCAAGAGAACACATGTTGCAACATTTCTCCCAAGTTTCTCCTTAGTACGAATCCACAAAGACTCCCAACACAGAAGCAGAAAGATTTGTGACTGTCTTGATGGAGTATACTTCAAGCTGAGAAATTTTCCCCTTTCTTTGTTTAAGCCACCGAAGGTTCAGGGTGGCAACCAGCGTTCCCTCTAACAGGGATTCCCAGATGTTGTTGACTAAAACTCCCGAATCCCCAGAAGCAATGCCTCTTACTTGGGGATAATTGGAGTTGTAGTCAACAACATCAGGGGATTCCTGTTAGAGAAAACCCTGGTGGGAACCTTCTTGTAAAGAGATGAGGACAGAGGGGTGCATACGTGGCTTTTCAATGTTTCTATGAGAATAAACATAAGAGAACTGCTGGTTCAGACCAATATCCTTCCAGTTCAGCCTCCTGTTTCCAACAGTGGACAACAAGATACTACTAAGACGTCCGCAAGCTCGGCTAAATGGAAATAGCCCCTTCCCACTTTTGCTCCCCAGTGCCTGGCATTCAGTGGCACACTAATCCTAGCCTAGCTGTCAACCGCTCCATATTCTGAAGAACTGAAGACTCAAGGTGGAAGATCCACCAAGCTCTGTGTCAATGAGACTCTATCAAAACACCACCAAGAAAATGGACTTACCGGCTTCTCTGAGAAGATGCAGTGAAGATAGGAGAGTCGAATGAAGCTGATAGAAGGATAGAGGGAATGCTCAGCTTTTATAAAGGTCCACCAGCCTCTCTTGAGGTTAGGATGCTCCATCACTCCACCTAACCTTTTATTGGGATGCTAATGACACTTCTTTATTCCTTGGGCCAAAATGAGCTTACCAAGCAGAAAGAGTGAAAAAAGAGTGCCGGGAGGGGGGTCTGGGTTACGGAGCTCTGGACCAGTGGAGGGGTGGATATCTTGGAAGAAGCTCTCTCCTGGTTCCCTGTGGGAGCATCTGCTATTAGACCCCATAACGTCCAACGACTGATCATAATGACCAGGAACCAGCAACCCTGAGACTGAGGCATCGCTGAAATCCAGGCCAGGACTTTGAGGGGACTGGGCGCCCTTCTTCTCCCACTATTTTGCTCTGCTGTCCTCAAAATGAATTCATCAGTTTCCTTCTCTCTCCCAGCCACCTCTAATATGATGCCATTTCCTTCACATTCTCAATAAAGCTTCTGCTGCATTCTGGCAATCCCTGGTCTCTTGTTTTTTGAACTGGGAGCTCTTATTTTTTGTAAAAGCTGCTTCCGTGAGTCTCGGTAGCCCAGAAAACCTTCTGTCTGAATGAAAACTTATGGGGGACATTGCAGTCTTTTAGTAACACACAGGAAGCTGCCTTTGACAGAGTCTGACTCGTGGTCCATCTAGCTCAGTAGTGTCTACTCTGACTGGTAGCAGCTCTCCAGGGCTTCCAGCTGGAGTTTTCCCCAGCCCTACCTGGAGATGCTGCCAGGGACTGAAACGGCAACCTTCTGCATGCAAGGCGGATGCTCCATCACTGATCGATGGCCCCAACCTCAAAAGTGGCATCCGTGAACCTCCCTTCCAGGCACTGACCACACCAAGACCTGCTTAGCTTCACCAAGGCGGCTGTCACATGTGCCTTTAGACCATGCTCTGGGACCTTCCAGAAGCTTCAGTGCAAGCTTTAGCTGAAGGATTCCTTCTTGGCCCTCACTTGGTAACACCGTGAGACGTCGCTCCCCTCTCCAAGTTGACATTAATACCACATTCCTTCCGGGGCACACAGCCTCTTCCCCTTTCCTCCTTTTTCATCCGTATCACCATGTTGACCATCCGTATCACCATGTATCACTTGGGGGCTTGTAAAAGGTCTCTTTTTGAACCTCGGGACCCAGGATGCGCTATGGGACGGATGTATACCTACCTCGCTAGCATGCAGTAAAGGCTGCTGAGGCAACGTAGGTGAGGGATTGAAACCATCCAATGAAAGAAGAAGAAGCACTGATGTGGTAACTTAGAACTAACACTCCACTGCTATCAGGCCCATAGCCACTAGAGGGCATTCACTCCTCCCCAAGATGCAGCTGTCCCTCCATCCTTACCGGCCCACCCTGGGAAGACCTGTTTATTTTAAGAACCAGAGGGAGCATGCTCAGAACATACTCCGTGGACTGAGCACGTCAGTTGCTGGGGAAACCAACAGTGAAGGAAGTCTATTGCTTTTTGACTCTACTGGTTGGCTGCCTAGAAGTATCTGGTTGTCTGATCTGGGAAACAGGGTGCTGTACTAAACCCACCATTGAGATAATCCACCAGAGCCCTCCTGATGTTGCTGCTGTAGTAACTCCTTAGCACTTCCCTGTTTCCCCAGCCCTCATTCTCACCTTTCAAGATACCCACATAGTATCTATCCACATTGGAAGTTCCCTTCTACTGAGTCAAAGTTGTGGAAAGAACTTCGTCCGTGGAAAGAAGAAGTGTCAGCAACCCAGCCGAATGTTAGCTGGAGTGACGTTAACTGGAGCATGGAGTGACGTCATGGAGTGAGGTTAGCTGGAGAATGTTAGCTGGAGCATCCTAACCACAAGGGAGGCTGGGGGACCTGTAGAAAAAGCTATGTGTTCCCTCTGTCCTTCCATCAGCTTCATTCAACTCTCTTGTCTTCACTGCATCTTCTCAGAACAGCCAGTAAGTCCATTTTCTTGGTGGTGTTTTGACAGGGTCTCGTTGAGATAGAGCTTGGTGGATCTCCCACCTTGAATCTGTTGTTCTTCAGCATAGTGTGAGGCTGACATGACGTGCAGGTTTTGTGTGTCACTGGATGCCAGCCACAGCGGGGAAAGAGGGGCTATTATTTTATGTTCCTTCTCAGAAACATATGAAGCTGCCTTATACCAGGTCGGACCTTTGGTCTATCTACCTCAGTATTGTCTGCACGGACTGGCAGTGGCTTCGCCAAGGTTTCGAGCAAATCTCTCTCAGCCCTACCTGGAGACACTGCCAAGAATTGAACCTGGGTTCCGCATGCAAGGCAGATGATCTACCTTCGAGTTAGGGCCTCATATCCCAGTCACAGGGGAGATCCGGGGCTTTTGCTTTCATGCTTCACTTCTGGTCTTCCTGGAGGCATCTGGTTGGCCTTTGTGGGTTCCCAATGGAAACCCTACCTACACTGAAAACCCAATGAATGAAGAAATGCTTGCTTAATACTTTTGTCATTTATGACAAAATCATTTGTCATAAAATATAAAATAGTGCAGATAAATGGCCTCAGAACAGTAGTACTTCTGCTGGTCGCCTCCAAACTTGACTACTGCAATGCACTCTATGTGGGGCTGCCTTTGTACGTAGTCCGGAAACTGCAGTTGGTCCAGAACGCGGTGGCCAGGTTGGTGTACGAATTTGATAACTCAATCAATCAATCAATCAACCTCAGGACCCCAGCTGCACTCTGGGGAGGATGCACACCTACCCCGCTAGCATGCGGTAGATTATGCTGAGGAGACGTAGATGAAGGATTGGAACCATTCAATGGAGGAATGGTCATTATGCTCACTTCCACATAGACCGGCTTGCCACTGGCGCACATGATGGGTCCTGGGCTGGTCACAAGGGGGCCAGGTGGCTGGATCGTGACTTCTGCTGGGGGGATCTGGTTGATGGGTTGAGGGTTGACCCCAGCCAGGGTGCCGAGCTCTCCGGAGCTTGTGCTGCCTCCTACAGCACCTACGGCTTTTATTGGGTTGTTGATTATTTTTCTTTATTCCCTGGGCCAAAATGAGCTTACCAAGCAGAAAGAGTGAAAAATAGCTACGCTATTTGTTTTGATGCCATGTTAACCACCCAATGCCTATTAATCTCACAGTCTCCTTTCTTCGACTTCAACTAGACTTGCTTCAGTATCTAGTGAACCACTTAAAACACCTCCGCGAGGGACTGGGGCTCATTAAAGCACTTCAAAAGTCACCCATTCTCCCTTTTGCAGGAATGAGTGATCTGCATGTGATGATGATGAGTTTTTTGCAATGCCAGCGGTACGTGCCCTGGCTGGGTTTCAATCACTCTCATTACCGAATTATTAAAAGGCGCCAACTTGTCTCATTATTCGTTTTGGACACTGCTTTGGAAGCTCCGTCTTTCAAAAACAGGTGTCCACATTGTGGTGTTCTGTACTCGTGAGTAATCATAACCCCTATACTTCAAGAAATAGCTAGCATTTTCTCAACAGGAACTGGGTCAGGGGGATAGCTAGGAAGTGATCTGAGGCACTTGAATGGGAGAATCCTCCCCATTTGAGCAATAGGGCTCACCTCACCTTGCATCAGAACATAGGAAGCTTCCTTCTACCAGCTCAGACCCTTAGTAGGGATGCACATGAACCTGTTCAGAGGCCCTTTTATGGGCCTCCAAAGAGGTCCGAACATCAGGCGGTTGAAAGTTCAAAGGTGTGGGGTCACACATTAAGGGCAGGGGAGGGTGCCCTTCCCCTTCCCTCCACTTTCCCCCCTGCTTCCCCGTTTCCCTGCTGCCCCGTTTCCTCTTCGGCTGGAAGTGGCCTGAAGCAGCTGACACATGTGTGCCCATGTGTACGTCCAGCTAATTCTGGCCACTTACAGCTGAAGAGCAAACAGGGCAGTGCCCCATACTTGGGAAATACCTGGTGCCGGCGAGGGAAAAGCATAGGGAGGGGTAAGTGCACCCTCCCCTGCCCTTAAGGTGTGACACCCACTGGCCATCGAGTCCCCTGCACAGAGTTAGGCATGTGCAAAACAGTCCGGGGGTTCAGGAGTTCGGATTGGGGGTTCAGGGGCTAGAAGTCCAATCGAACACCTCCGGTTCCTTCCGGACCATTACTGCCCCCCCCCCGGCTGGTTTGCAATTTTAAAAAAATATTAAAATAAATTTAATTACTTCCTGCCCCTTCAAGCGGTGTGTGTGTGTGTGTGTGTCCATGAACATTCCCCTGCCCGCTACCAGCTTCTAAAATCACTTCTGCGGCAAACTGGACTAGCCGGCGGGGGGCAGGGGAAAGTTTGCCTATCGGAAGCCCCCTGAAAGGGGCAGAAAGTAATTAATTTTTTTAAAAAAATTAAGAACCCCGCCCGGACCGGATGGGAAGGGGGTTTCTGAAGGGTGCCGGACCAAAACTGGCCCACTCAGGTTCATGTCTGGTGCGGACTCAAAACAAAACAGGCCAGCCCATTCCGGGCACACCCCTACATGTGTTTCCGTGCACATCCCTCACCCTTAGTCTATCTAGCTCAGATTGTCTACACTGACTGGCAGCAGCTCGCTAAGGTTTCAGGCAGGGGTCTTTCCCAGCCATGCCGGGAGATGGTACCAGGGACTGAACTTGTGTCCTTCCGCATGCCAAACAGATGCTCTGCCACTGAGCTGCTATTGCCTCCACACAGTTAGCGAAACTCAAAAGCTTTGTACATGAAAACCACTCAAGATTGTATCTGTCCATTCCTCTGGTTGGGATGGGCCCGGACCGGCCAGGAGGACAATGTAAAGGCATGGTCTGAACATGGGCTGTCCGGTTCGGGTGGGGGAGTGTGCCTTTATGAGCGGGGTGAGGGCTTACTTACCCCTCCCGCCACTTTCCCGCTCTGGTGCCGTAGTTTCAGTAGTAATTGGGGAGGCAGGATACCTCCCTGCTGCCCCTTCCCTGCTGTCACTATGAAAAACTCCCAGGAGTCCTTTGCGTGTGCGGACATCACAGAGATGTGAAGCGCGCATGATGTGTGCGCGTGCAAAGGACTGCTGGGAGTTTTTCATAGTGACAGCGGGGAAGGGGCAGCAGGGAGCTATCCTGCTGCCCCAATTACTACTGAAATTACGGTGCCAGAGCGGGAAAGCGGCTGGAGGGATAAGTAAACACTCCCCGCGCTCTTAAAGTCACCTCCCACCCCAGTGCCGGACCGCAGTTTGGCGGTTCCGTGCACAACCCTATCCTCTGGCCGGGGGCCTAATCTGGGCTGTCACATCCCTGCAGATGTGTGGGGAACCTACTTTGGAGCATTTTATAGGATGCCTGCCTCTGAAGGAATGCCCCTTTGCCTATAGAATTTCTACCAATTTGGCACTCAGTTTCCCTCAATGTGGTCTCTAGTTTAGTGACCCAACCCAAGCTGGGTAAGACATAGGGGTTGGATCAGATCCCCTCTGCACTGTTAAAATCATATGTTGAATGGTGGGCTCCTGTACGTGCAGGATTCTTTACTTATATGGATCGTACTGCCTGTATCCCTGAGGAGTGGGGTACAACGGTGATTGTTCCCATCTACAAGGAAGGCCAACATTCTGACCCTTCAGTCTGCTGAGCGTTATTAATAAATTATATTCTAGACATCTATATGTTAACCTCATGGAATGGTTGGAACAGGAGAACATCCTAAGTGAGGAACAGGTGAGGTTTAGGTCCATAAAGATGACTCTTGATCAGGCCCAAGTTCTACAACATCTGGCTGAAAAGTATTCACCGCTGTATGCAGCTTTAAAGGCAGGGTTTGGCTCCATTTCTAGGGAGCGCCTGGGGAGTAAACTTGCCAATTCCTCCATTGATCGTAACCTGCTTCTCCTTACCTGAGATGCTGACAGTCAGTGTAGAAAATACTAAGCTAGATGGACAAAGGGTCTGACTTGGCAGAAGGCAGCTTGCTATGTTCCGATGGGAGGTGGGGGTCCCACAGGGTCCCAGGAGAGATCATCTTCCAAGATTTCCACCCCTCCACCGCGGACATTGCAATTTGGTGCGTTTTAATAATTCGGTAATGAGAGTGATTGAAACCCAGCCAGGGCACGTACCGCAGGCATTGCAAAAAAGCTCATCATCATCACATGCAGATCACTCATTCCTGCAAAAGGGAGAATGGGTGACTTTTGAAGTGCTTTAATGAGCCACAGTACCTTCCTGAGGTGTTTAAAGTGGTTCATTCGAAACTGAAACCAGTCAAGTAGAAGTCGAAGAAAGGAGACTGTGAGATAAATAGGCACTGGGTGGTTAACATGGCGTCAAAACAAATAGCTTAGCTATTTTTCACTCATTTTGCTTGGTAAGCTTTTTTTGGCCCAGGGGATAAAGAAGTGCCAGCAACAACCCAATAAAAGCTATAGGCGCTGTAGGAGGCAGCACAAGCTCCAGAGAGCTTGACACACTGGCTTGGGTCAACCCTCAAACCAACAACCAGATCCCCACAGCAGAAGTCACGATCGTGCCACCTGGCTCGCTCCTGACCATCCCAGGACCCATCACGTGCGCTAGCTGTATGCCGGTCTACGTGGGAGGCATCATTGCCATTGGAGGTTCCAAGATTGTAGGATGAGGAGCCTGGGGATGTCTTGGTTACAGAGCTCTGGGCCAGTGGAGAGGTGGATATCTTGGAAGAAGCTCTCTCCTGGGACCCTGTGGGAGCATCTTCCAATAGACCCCATAACGTCCAACGACTGATCATAATGACCAGGAACCGGCAACCCTAAGTCTGAGGCATCGCTGAAATCCAGGCCAGGACTTTGAGGGGACTGGGTGCCCTTCTTCTCCCACTACTTTGCTCTGCTATCCTCAATATGAATTCATCGGTTTCCTTCTGTCTCCCAGCTGTCTCTTCCCTGAGTCATCAGAAACCCTTCTGTAAGAATGAAAACTTATTCAGCTTCCATATATTTTTGTTTTAATCTCTGGTTTATTTTTAAATTGTTAAATTGTTTTTAAGTTTTTGTATATGTTTTTAACTAGTTTTATGCCATTGGTAACCGCCCATAGATGAAAGTTGGGGGCGGTGTACGAATTTGCTAAATCACTCACTCAATCAATCAATCATACGCAGGACCACAGCTGCACTCTTGGGAGGATGCACACCTACCTCGCTAGCATGCGGTAAAGTTTGCTGAGGTGACGTAGGTGAAGGATTGGAACCATTCAAAGGAGGAAGAAGCAATGATGTGGTAGCTTACTACTAACACTCCACTGCAATCAGGCCCATAGCCACTAGAGGGCAGTCACTTCCAAGAAGCAGCCATCCCTCCATCCCTACCGGCCCACCCTGGGAAGACCTGTTTATTTTAAGAACCAAAGGGAGCCTGTTCTGGAACATACTCCTTGGACCGAGGACTCCAGCTGCTGGGGAAACCACCAGCGAAGGAAGTCTCCCTCCAAAGAGCATTTTTATTGAAAACCACTACCAGGTATTTAGAAGTCCTTACTTGATCTATTGATTGATTAAGTGCCATCAAGTCGTGTCAACTCTTAGCAACCACATAGATAGATTCTCTCCAGGATGATTTGTGTTCAACTTGGCCTTTCAGGTTTCTCAGTGGTGCATTCATTGCTGTTGCTTCTCTTCTGATGACAGCATTCGGAGCACAACATGGAACTTGCAAAATGCATCTAATAAACTTAGTCTGGATAGCCTCCAGTAAGGCAAAATTTCTTTCAGGTCCCAGTTGGGCTCCATATAAGAGCAAAGGCAGTACTTTGGCTGTATAAAGTCACACTGTCGCAGGTATAAAAGCAGCACCATGTGTAAAATGATAAGATTTGATCTTATTTTCAACCATTTGAGCAGACTGTCTGATGGAGTTAAAATGGGCATTTCTAGAGCCAACAGAGTGAAACGTAGTTCCTAGATCTTTAAAGGAATTAACCTGCTCAATCTTGTTTCCTTGTATGGACCAATTATAACACTTAGCTCGCTTGGCGAACACTAAGACTTTCGTCTTACTATAATTTATTTCAATAGACTCTTGGTTACAAAATGATGAGAAGAGTCTTAGGGCACGCTTAAGGCCTACAGGTGTCTGCGACATAATAGCCATGTCATCCACATTTAATAATATGGAGACGTGCCTATCGGCTAACTTTGGTGGATGAATAGAGAGAGTGGACAAACAAGTAACCACAGAATTAACATAGATGTTGAACAGAGTAGGAGCAAGTATAAAGCCCTGACGTCCTCTAAAAGTTGGAATTTCCGATGTTAACTGTCCAGTTGGGCCATAACGAACTTTCAAACAAGTATGCTTATGCAGACTAACCATAAGTTTGAGTAATCTTTTATCTATTCCAAGGGCTTCCAGTTTAGACCACAGTCTCTCTCTAGAAACTGAATCAAATGCAGCTTTAAGATCAATGAATGCTACATAAAGTGCTGACCCTGGGAACCTAGAATACTTCTCTGCCAGAAATTGAAGGGTAAAAGCATGTTCCGTGGTGGAACGACCCTCCCGAAAGCCTGCCTGCTCGATAGCTAAAATGTCATTTGCCTCAATCCAGTCTAGAAGTTTTATCAGAAGATGCCTCGCGTAAATTTTACTAATAACATTAAGCAAGCTAATGGGACGATAGTTGGCTGGGTCCTCATGCCTACCTTTTTTATAAAGAGGAATTGTTATAGCAAGGCCCCAATCACTGGGAATGTTAGCAGTTGTATCTATATAGGTAAATAGCGAGGCTAAAACGGTGACCCACCAATCAAGATTCACTCTGATAGCCTCAATAGAAATGTTATCACTACCAGGGGCTTTCCCATTACTAAATTTCTGAATAAGTTTTTCAATCTCTGAACAGGAGACTGGGTTCCACCTAAGAGTATCTCCATTTAGTTGTTCAGCATTATAAACCATATTATCAGCCTTACTATAGAGCTGTAGGAAATGTTGTTCCCAAACCTGAGCTGGAATCACAGAAGCTGGAAGTGTAGGTGTTTTCGACAGAGCAGGTGAAACAAGCCTCCAGAACTTAGACTGATTGTTAGACTAAGCAGCCTCAATTAAATTAATCTGGTTTTTGTTAACGGCTTGTGCCTTCTTCTCTCTAAGCAACCTCTTCTAGGCGGATTTCATCGAGAGCGCCCTTTGCCTGTTTTCCAAAGAGGGTGCTGTTCTATAAGTTAAGAAAGCCTTAAGTGTGTTATTTTTGGCAATGCAACAATCCCGATCAAACCAGGAACGAGAAAAGGACTTGGCGTGATTTGAATTTTTATTTGGATATACTGAGGTGACAAAAACTGGGCACAACAGTGCTAAGACTGAAGAAAAATGATCTAACATTGAACACCTCTGGGAGCCAATAGATCCTGTTATAATTGCTTCCCGTAAACTACACGCCTCTGCTGACCCAAGCACATTAGCAACTCGTGTGGCAAGTTCCTCAGACCACCTCAATCTCTGGTAACTAGTGTTCCTAAAATCTCCTACCACCGGTCCAGCTGCACCTCTTGAGCCAACACCCAACCAAAACTTCAAAAGCATAGGGTGATGATCGCTTTCATGTCTGGGGATAATCTGGAAGTTCAAAACCCTGGACAACATTCTGGAGGAAACGGCAACATAATCAATTATAGATGGTTTGGCCCCCACCCAATGCGTATATTCCGCCGGAAAATCTGAAGGAACTGAGCCATTAAGCAACCATGAATCCCATGTGAAAGCATGGATTCTCCCCTCAATTTCTAATGCCACTGGGCCAACCTCTAGGCTTATAAAACAATGTATAGCAGACTCTGAAAAGCAGAGCAACCAGGCACGAATCTCTGCAAGAAACATTCTTGGTAGTTTCACAAATTACCATAAACCAGACCACTATATAAAGAATTTAACTACTTTGTCCCAGAGAAGTGCCTTCTCCCTTGCACGATTTAACACACTTCCATATGCTGTACTGGAGGGAAGGTACCCTAAAATTCCTATGACCAGTCGAATCTGCCCTTGTGCGCAGGGCATCGAAACTGTGACACAGGGTCAAAAAGCGATAGACTTCCTTCGCTGGTGGTTTCCCCAGCAGCTGGAGTCCTCGGTCCACGGAGTATGTTCAGAACATGCTCCCTTGGGTTCTTGAAATAAACAGGTCTTCCCAGGGTGGACCAGTAAGGATGGAGGGACGGCTGCTTCTTGGGAGTGACTGCCCTCTAGTGGCTATGGGCCTGATTGCAGTGGAGTGTTAGTAGTAAGTTACTACATTCCCCCTCCTCCATTGAATGGTTCCAATCCTTCACCTATGTCACCTCAGCAAAATCTACCGCATGCTAGCGGGGTAGGTGTGCATCCTCCCAAGAGTGCAGCTGGAGTCCTGAGGTTGATTGATTGATTGATTGATTGATTTATCAAATTCATACACCGCCCCTAACTTTCAACTATGGGCGATTACCAATAGCAGAAAACCAGTTAAAAACATATACAAAAACTTAAAATCAATTTAACAATTTAAAAATAAACCAGAGAAAAAAACCGAAAAATATTAGGAAGCTGAGAAAGCTTGGGCAAAAAGATGGGTCTTCAGGTGTTTTTTTAGAATTGCCGGAGAGAGGGAGGATCGTATCTCAGCAGGGAGCGCATTCCACAATCTCCGGGCAGCGACCGAGAAGGCCCGTCTCTGTGTAGCCACCAAACGAGTTGGAGATGGACCTCCTCAGAGATGGACCTCAGTGGGCGATGGGGCTTGTAATGAAGAAGGTGATCTCTTAAATTATTATTATTAAATAATAATAGGTTGAGAAAGAGTCCCTTGCACACGCCCCCAAGTGAATCTATAGCAAAAGTGAGATCTGGATCTGGGCCTTCTCAATTCACACTGTTGACCCCTACAGCGCAGTCACTCCCCATCATGGGGGTTTCCATCTCTCAAAGCATGGTGATACGGATGAAAAAGGAGCAAAGGTGCAGAGGCTGGGTGCCCCGGAAGGAATGTGGTATTATTGTCAGTCTGGGGAAGGGAGGAACATTGCACAGTGTTACCAGTCGAGTGCCAAGAAGGAAACCATCAGCTACAGCCTGCACTGAAGCTTCTGGAGGCTCCCAGAGCATGGTCTAAAAGCACTTGTTACAGCCACCTTGGTGATGCTAAGCAGGATTTGGTGTGGTCAGTGCCTGGATGGGAGGCTCAAGGATGCCACTTTTGGGGATGGGGCCATAGATCAGTGATGGAGCATCTGCCTTGCACACAGAAGGCTGCCCTTTCAGTCCCTGGCAGCATCTCCAGGTAGGGCTGGGGAAAACTCCAGCCAGAAGCCCTGGAGAGCTGCTGCCAGTCAGAGTAGACACTATTGAGCTGGATGGACCAAGGGTCAGACTCTGTCGAAGGCAGCTTCCTGTATGTTCCTAAAAGAGTGCCACGTCCCCCTTAAGTTTTCATTCAGACAGAAGGGTTTCCGAGCTAACAAAACTCAGGGAAGCACATGCTCTGAGAAATCAGAGCTGCCAGTTCAAAAACCAAGAGACCACGAATTGCAAGAATGCAGCAGAAGCTTTATTGAGAATGTGAAGGAAATGGCATCATATTAGAGGCCGCTGGGAGACAGAAGGAAACCGATGAATTCATTTTGAGGACAGCAGAGCAAAGTAGTGGGAGAAGAAGGGCGCCCAGAGCTCTCAAAGTCCAGGCCTGGATTTCAGCGATTCTTCAGTCTCAGGGTTGTCGGTTCCTGGTCATTATGATCAGTCCTTTGCAGTTATTGGGTCTATCGGCAGATGCTCCCACAGGGTCCCAGGAGAGAGCTTCTTCCAAGATATCCACCCCTCCCCCGGCTGAGAGCTCCGTAACCCAGACTCCCCTGGGCACCTGCTCCTACTATCCCGGAACCCCCAACGGCACAGGGAGTGATGCCTCCCACAGAGACCCGCTCTCATCTAGGGAACAGGAGGGGTCCTGGGAGGGTCACCAAGAAGGGGGGAGGCTGGGCCACAATCTCTACTTCGGGGATCTGGTTGATGGGTTGAGGGTTTACCCCGGCCAGTGTACTGAACTCTCCAGAGCTTGTGCTGCCTCCTACAGCGCCCAAGGCACCAGCACCAGCACCATAGCCGAAGCCTCCAAATCCATAGCCAAGGACACCAAAGCCACTGCCAAGACCGCTGTAGCCAAGACCTGCGGAGCCAAAACCCACCACTGGGCCAGAGGCACAAGATGGGACGATGCAGGCTGGTCCACAGAAAGACATTGCTGAGGAGGTGGAGGCGAGTCTGAAACAGAAATGGATGAGCATAACATTACGGTGAACTGACCTTCACTCAGGGATGTGACAAAACCATCAGAGAAATTTCTCCAAAGTCTCTCCTGGGAACGTATCCTCAAAGAGACCCAACATAGAAGCAGAAAGGATTGTGATTGTCTTGAGAGAGTACACATCAAGCTGAGAAATGTCCACCTTTCCTTGTTCAAACAACTGGCATCTCTTAATTGGGGGGTGAGCGTCTCCTGCCTGAAACCTTGAGGAGCTGTTTCCAGTCAGTGTAGACATTACTGACGCTTGGCGGGGCTAAGGGTCAGACTCAGTATAAGCAGTTTTCTACGTTTCTATGAGAATGAACATAACTGAATTGCTGGATCAGACCAAAATCCTTCCAGTTCAGCCTCCTGTTTCCAACAGCAGACAACAAGATACCATTGGGAGGTCCACAAAGCCTGGCACATAGAAAATAGCCCCTTCCCACTTTTGCTCCCCATTGCCTGGCATTCAGTGGCACACTAATCCTAGACTAGCTGTCAACCGCTCCATATTCTGAAGAACAGAAGACTCAAGGTGGAAGATCCACCAAGATCTGTGTCAACGAGACTCTATCAAAACACCACCAAGAAAACGGACTTACCGGCTTCTCTGAGAAGATGCAGTGAAGACAGGAGAGTCGAATGAAGCTGCTGGAAGGACAGAGGGAATGCACAGCTTTTATACAGGTCCACCAGCCTCCCTTGAGGTTAGGATGCTCCGTCACTCCAGCTAACCTTTTCTTGGGTTGTTGCTGACACTTCTTTATCCCCTGGGCCAAAATGACTTACCCAGCAGAAAGAGTGAATAATAGCTAAGCTATTTGTTTTGATGCCATGTTAACCACCCAATGCCTATTTATTTCGCAGTCTTCTCTCTTCGACCTCAACTTGACTGGCTTCAGTTTCCAAGCTGTCGAGTGAACCACTTAAAACACCTCAGGGAGGGACTGGGACTCATCAAAGCACTTCAAAAGTCACGTATGCTCCCTTTTGCAGGAATGAGTGATCTGAATTTGATGATGATGATTTTTTTGCAACATCCACGGTACGCGCCCTGGCTAGGTTTTAATCACTCTCATTACCGAATTATGAAAAATGCCAAATTGTTCCATTATTCATTTTGGAAACTGCTTTGGAAGCTCTGTCTTTCAAAAACAGATGTGAAGAAATGGGCGTAGCTGGCGTATCAGACAAAGCTTATAGTAGGCACTTCTGGCCACCACCTCATCCTGGGGGACCAGGGAGAGGCTTGGATCTGGAAGCACCCCCAGACTGCATACCTGTTCCTTCTGGTGAAGTGTGACGCCACCCAGAACAGGCAGGTCAAACTCATCTCCTGAGTTTTCAACCCCGCACAATGAATATCTCCATCTTATCTGGATTCAGTCTCAGTTTGTTATTATTCATCCAGCCCATTACCACCTCCAGGCAGGCATTTAGGGAGGTTATGCCTTCTCCTGATGATGTTGACATGAAGAAGTGGATTTGGGTGTCATCAGCATACTGATAGCAACCTGCACCAAATCTCTTGATGATCTCTCCCAGTGGTTTCATGTAGATGTCAAACAACATCAGAGACAATACAGAACCGTGAGGGATGCCATACAAAATTTCAGAATGCCACACCCTTCTCCAGACACCTACAGAGGTTGGCAATGGCTTCTATAAGGTTGCAGGCAGGAATCTCTCTCAGCCCTATTTTGGAGATGACAGGGAAGGAACCTGGGACCTTCGGCATGCAAGCATTGCAGATGCTCCTCCACGGAGCTATGGCTCCATCCCCAATGGGGAATATCTTACATTGCTTACAGAGGTAGTCTCCCATTCAAATGGAAACCAGGGTTGGCCCTGCTTAGCAGAGGGGACAATTCATGCTTGCTACCACAAGATCAGCTCTCCACTTCTGCTACAGGTGAAACTCGGAAAATGAGAATATCGTGCCAAAGTCCATTAATTTCAGTAATGCAAATTAAAAGGTGAAACTGATATATGAGACAGACGCATTACATGCAAAACGAGATAAGTCAAGCCTTAATTTGTTATAATTGTGATGATCATGGCATACAGCTCATGAAAACCCCAAATCCACAATCTCAGAAAATTAGAATATTACATGGAACCAAGAAGACAAGGATTGAAGAATAGAACAATATTGGACCTCTGAAAGTATAAGCATGCATATGTTTTCAGTACTTGGTTTGGGCCCCTTTTGCAGCAATTACTGCCTCAGTGCGGCGTGGCATGGATGCTATCAGCCTGTGGCACTGCTGAGGTGTTATGGAAGTCCAGGATGCTTCATTAGCGGCCTTCAGTTCTTCTGCATTGTTTGGTCTCATGTCTCTCATCCTTCTCTTGGCAATGCCCCATAGATCCTCTATGGGGTCAGGTCAGGCGAGTTTGCTGGCCAATCAAGCACAGTACACTGTATACTTTTCAGAGGTCCGATATTGTTCTATTCTTCAATCCTTGTCTTCTTGGTTCCATGTTATATTCTAATTTTCTGAGATTGTGCATTTGGGGTTTTCATGAGCTGTACGCCATGATCATCACAATTATAACAAATTAAGGCTTGACTTATCTCGCTTTGCATGTAATGCGTCTGTCTCATATATCAGTTTCACCTTTTAATTTGCATTACTGAAATTAATGGACTTTGGCAGGATATTCTCATTTTCCGAGTTTCACCTGTATATTTCAACTTAAGTCAGCAGAATGCTATTCCAGGATCACCCAGATCCATAAAAGAACAGGTGAGATGGCCACAATGCTGTGATCACACACATAACAATGTCAATCATATGGATTCATTAGGCAGATGAGTGTTTTCTCTGCTCCCTAATGAGCATGCCTTTAACAAGGGGTGACTCCTTGCTAATGGGCCTTAAGGAATGGCAGAAAAATGCTTAGCTCTGCCTCTCCTGATCTCTTCAGAGAGCTGAGCCTCCTTGCTGCAAGAAAGGAGACCAGCTGGGGACAGGATCAAGGAGAGAGCGCTGTACTTGGAGAATGGAATCGTTCATGGGATTAGATAGTGACAAGGGATCCCTATGACTATGTGTTGCCCTGCCAGGAGAGGCGGGGAGGGGAGGGATTGGTGAAGTGACGTGATAAGAGTCAGTTGCCTCATTTGACAAATCGGAGAAGGTTCGGAAAGGTGCTGAGTTCTTGGCATGAACCACAACACAACATAGACCCCAGAGGAAGAGGCTGTTGTGATCCCCGAGTCTGATCCCCCCAGCCAAGACATACCCTGAGGAGGTGAAGGGAGAAGCAATATGAAGTCATCTGGCTTCAGGACTAAGGGGCCCTGTATCTCTTGAACCCCTTTGTTGGCCTGAGGATGCCCCCTTGCCCTCTTTGTTGTCCTCCAGCTCAGGAGGAGGAGAGCTGGTCTTAATAAGCTACACGAGAACATAAGAATAACCCTGCTGGATCAGGCCCAAGACCTGTCTAGTCCAGCATCCTGTTTCACACATTGGCCCACCAGATGTCTCTAGGAAGCCCACAGGCAGGAGGTGAGGGAACACCCTTCCTCTTGCTGAAGCTCCCCTGCCACTGGTCTGATGGGAGTGAGCATGAATTGTCTCCTCTGCTAAGCTGGGTCTGCCCTGGTTTGAATTTGGATGTGGGACTACATGGGAGAGCTATCTGAGGTAGGATGGGGGTCATAGCTCAGTGGAAGAGGATCTGCTTCACCTGCAGAAGGTCCCAGGTTCAACCCCTGGCAGGGCTGAGAGAGACACATGCCTGAAACCTTGGAGGGCTTCTGTCAGTCAGTGTAGACCAGGGATTCTCAATGTTGGGTCCCCAGATGTTATTGGACTTCAACTCCCATAATCCCCAACCAAAGGCCACTGGGGCTTGGGATTATGGGAGTTGAAATCCAATAGCATCTGGGGACCCAACGTTGAGAATCCCTGATGTAGACAATATTGTGGATCAAGGTTTTTGTGGATCAAGTGTATTGTGGATCAAGGGTATTGTGGATCAAGTGTAGACAATATAGATTGATCAAGGGTTTGACTCAGAATAAGGCAACGTCCTAGATTCCTAAGAGGAGGTTGAAGCTGTGCCAGCTCCCTCATCATCACTTGTGGTTCAGCTATGCTGCAGCCAGTGACCACAAAAGGTGTGGGCATCTTAAGGTTTCCAGCACTCCCGATCAGGGATATGGCTAGGGTCAGGTTAGCAAGTTGGCAAGGTTAACCAAGAGTTGGACCATGAACGTTGGATGTGTGCCCAACATGCTGAACTCTGAAGAAACAGCTGAACAAGAGTACTAGTTTGAGGAAGGACTTTATTCCCTGAAGACTGAGGGTACAGAAGAAAAGATCAGAGTGGGAAGTGATCCCCAAAAAAGTTGCAATTGCATGGATTCATTAGGCAAATGAGTACTTTCTCTGGCCTCTAATTAGCATGCCTGCAACAAGAGGGGGCCTCCTTGCAAATGGGCCTTGAACACCCCAAGGAATGGCAGAAAAACGCTTTGCTCATTTTTCTCTTATCTCCCAAGCTCTGCAGACAGCCAAGTCACCTTGCTACAAGAAAGGAGACCTGGGGAGAAAAGAAAGCACCGTGCTTGGAAAATGCAACCAGATAAGAATTACATCCCAACAAGGGACCTGTGTGACCATGGAAGAACCTTCCATGAGGGGTGGCGATGAGATACAGGTGCCTCAGCTGGCAAATTACTGGGGTGCCAGAAGGGTGCCAAGATGTTGACGTGACCCCTGAGCCTGACCCCAAGTGGAGGATCAAACTCCGAGATAGACCCCGAGGACTCAGAGCAAGAGGTTGCTGTGATCCCTAAGTCCGATCCTCCACAATCCAAGACACACCCTGAGGATGCAGGGGGAGAAGCTGTATGCAAGGCTCCCTTGCTCCAGGACCCGGTGGAGATGCATCTCCTGAGCCTTCTCTTCAACCCAAGGATGCCCACCTAGCCTTCAACATCCTCCTCCAGCTCAGGAGGAGGAGAGCTGGCCTTGTGGTTACTGACTGATTGATGAAGTGCCGTCAAGTCGGTGTCGACTCTTAGCGACCACATAGATAGATTCTCTCAAGGATGATCTGTCTTCAAGTTGACCTTTAAGGTAGGGATGTGCACAAATCACTTTTTTTCTTTCGGTTTGTACCCGAATCAAATCACCCCAATTTGTTTTGGGTTCAAATAAGCCCCCTCGAATCACCCCAGATTCGATTTGTACCTGAATTTTGCAAATGTGAATCTGAATCGATTCGACTCAGTAGTGCATTCACTGCTGTCGTAACCGCGTCAAGGTGTTCCGATGCAAGGTGGTATGAGCCCTATTTCCCAAACGTAGAGCATTCTACCATTCAAAACCCTCTGTGCACTATCTAGCAACCCCCCAACACAGTTCCTCTTGAGGAAATACTAGCTATTGCTTGAAGTACAGGGCTTATTATTACTCACGAATACAGAACAGCATAACACCATAGATTGTGAGCCCTTTGGGGAGAGGGGTACATCTTATTTATTTGTTATTTCTCTGTGTAAACCACCCTGAGCCATTTTTGGAAGGGCAGTATAGAAATTGAATAAATAAATAAATAACATGGACAGCTGTTTTCAGGAGACAAATAGAGCTTCCTTGAAAAGAAGTTTCCAAAATGAATGGTGAGACAATTTAGCTTGTTTTCATAATTTGGTAATGAGGGCGATTAAAACCTAGCCAGGATGTGTGCCGCGGACGTTGCAAAAAACTCATCATCATCAGATTCAGATCACTCATTCCTGCAAAATGGAGCATACGTGAGTTTTGAAGTGCTTTGATGAGCTCCAGTCCCTCCCTGAGGGGTTTTAAGTGGTTCGCTCGACAGCTTGGAGACAGAAGCCAGTCAAGTTGAGGTCGAAAAGTTGACTGCAAGATAAATAGGCATTGGGTGGTTAACATGGCATCAAAACAAATAGCTTAGCTATTATTCACTCTTTCTGCGTGGTAAGCTCATTTTGGCCCAGGGGATAAAGAAGTGTCAGCAACAACCCAATAAAAGGTTAGCTGGAGTGACGAAGCAGCCTAATTGCAAGGGAGGCTGGTGGACCTTTATAAAAGCTGTGCATTCCCTCTGTCATTCCATCAGCTTCATTCGACTCTCCTGTCTTCACTGCATCTTCTCAGAGAAGCCGGTAAGTCCATTTTCTTGGTGGTGTTTTGATAGAGTCTCTTTGACACAGAACTTGGTGGATCTTCCACCTTGAGTCTTCTGTTCTTCAGAATATGGAGCGGTTGACAGCTAGTCTAGGATTAGTGTGCCACTGAATGCCAGGCAATGGGGAGCAAAAGTGGGAAGGGCCTATTTTCTTTGTGCCAGGCTTTGTGGACCTCCCAATGGTATCTTGTCTGCTGTTGGAAACAGGAGGCTGAACTGGAAGGATTTTGGTCTGATCCAGCAATTCAGTTATGTTCATTCTCATAGAAACATAGAAAACTGCTTATACTGAGTCTGACCCTTAGCCCCGCCAAGCGTCAGTAATGTCTACACTGACTGGAAACAGCTCCTCAAAGTTTCAGGCAGGAGACGCTCACCCCCCAATTAAGAGATGCCAGTTGTTTGAACAAGGAAAGGTGGACATTTCTCAGCTTGATGTGTACTCTCTCAAGACAATCACAATCCTTTCTGCTTCTATGTTGGGTCTCTTTAAGGACACGTTCCCAGGAGAGACTTTGGAGAAATTTCTCTGATGGTTTTGTCACATCCCTGAGTGAAGGTCAGTTCACCGTAATGTGATGCTCAACCATTTCTGTTTCAGACACGCCTCCACCTCCTCAGCAATGTCTTTCTGTGGACCAGCCTGCACCGTCCCATCTTGTGCCTCTAGCCCAGTGGTGGGTTTTGGCTCTGCAGGTCTTGGCTACGGCGGTCTTGACAGTGCCTTTGGTGTCCTTGGCTATGGATTTGGAGGCTTCGGCTATGGTGCTGGTGCTGGTGCCTTGGGGGCTGTAGGAGGCAGCACAAGCTCTGGAGAGCTCGGTACACTGGCCGGGGTAAACCCTCAACCCATCAACCAGATCCCCGAAGTAGAGATTGTGGCCCAGCCTCCCCCCTTCTTGGTGACCCTCCCAGGACCCCTCCTGTTCCCTAGATGAGAGCGGGTCTCCGTGGGAGGCATCACTCCCTGTGCCGTTGGGGGTTCCAGGATAGTAGGAGCAGGTGCCCAGGGGAGTCTGGGTTACGGAGCTCTCAGCCGGGGGAGGGGTGGATATCTTGGAAGAAGCTCTCTCCTGGGACCCTGTTGGAGCATCTGCCGATAGACCCAATAACTGCAAAGGACTGATCATAATGACCAGGAACCGACAACCCTTAGACTGAAGAATCGCTGAAATCCAGGCCTGGACTTTGAGAGCTCTGGTCGCCCTTCTTCTCCCACTACTTTGCTCTGCTGTCCTCAAAATGAATACATCACTTTCCTTCTGTCTCCCAGCCGCCTCTAATATGATGCCATTTCCTTCACATTCTCAATAAAGCTTCTGCTGCATTCTTGCAATTCTTGGTCTCTTGGTTTTTGAACTGGCAGCTCTGATTTCTCAGAGCATGTGCTTCCCTGAGTCCTCAGAAACCCTTCTGTCTGAATGAAAACTTACGGGGGACGTGGCACTCTTTTAGGAACACACAGGAAGCTGCCTTCGACAGAGTCTGACCCTTGGTCCATCCAGCTCAACAGTGTCTACTCTGACTGGCAGCAACTCTCCAGGGCTTCTGGCTGGAATTTTCCCCAGACCAACTGGAGATGCTGCCAGGGACTGAAAGGGCAGCCTTCTGCGTGCAAAGCGGATGCTCCAACACTGATCTAAGGCCCCAACCTCAAAAGTGGCATCCTTGAGCCTCCCATCCAGGCACTGACCACACCAATTCCTGCTTAGCATCACCAAGGTGGCTGTAACAAGGGCTTTTAGACCATGCTCTGGGAGCCCCCAGAAGCTTCAGTGCAGGCTGTAGCTGATGGTTTCCTTCTTGGCACTCAGTTGGTAACGCTGTGCAATGTCCCTCCCTTCCCCAGACTGACAATAATACCACATTCCTTCCGGGGCACCCAGCCTCTGCCCCTTTGCTCCTTTTTCATCCGTATCACCATGCTTTGAGAGATGGAAACCCCAATGATGGGGAGTGACTGCGCTGTAGGGGTCAACAGTGTGAGTTGAGAAGGCCCAGATTCAGATCTCACTTTTGCTATAGATTCACTTGGGGGCGTGTGCAAGGGACTCTTTCTCAACCTATTATTATTTAATAATAATAATTTAAGAGATCACCTTCTTCATTACAAGCCCCATTGCCCATTGAGGTCCATATCTGAGGAAGTCCATCTCCAACTCGTTTGGTGGCTACACAGAGACGGGCCTTCTCGGTCGCTGCCCGGAGATTGTGGAATGTTCTCCCTGCTGAGATACGATCCTCCCTCTCTCCGGCAATTTTCAAAAAACACCTGAAAACCCACCTTTTCGCCCAAGCTTTCTCAGCTTCCTAATATTTTTGGGTTTTAATCTCTGGTTTATTTTTAAAGTGTTAGATTTTTTTAAAGTTTTTGTAGGATGCAAAAACCCCGCTAGCATGCAGTAGATTTTGCTGAGGTGACGTAGGTGAAGGATTGGAACCATTCAATGGAG
This sequence comes from Hemicordylus capensis, assembly GCF_027244095.1. Lineage (NCBI taxonomy): Eukaryota > Metazoa > Chordata > Lepidosauria > Squamata > Cordylidae > Hemicordylus > Hemicordylus capensis. The sequence continues at coordinate 22,586,779 of NC_069670.1, read as the reverse complement.
GAAGGAGCAATGTGGTAACTTACTACTAACACTCCAATGCAATCAGGCCCATAGCCACTAGAGGGCAGTCACTCCCAAGAAGCAGCCGTCCCTCCATCCTTACTGGTCCACACTGGGAAGACCTGTTTATTTCAAGAACCAAAGGGAGCATGTTCTGAACATACTCCGTGGACCGAGGACTCCAGCTGCTGGGGAAACCACCAGCGAAGGAAGTCTATTGCTTTTTGACAATGTGTCACAGTTTCGATGCCCTGCGCACAAGGGCAGATTCGACTGGTCATCGGAATTTTAGGGTACCTTCCCTCCAGTACAGCATATGGAAGTGTGTTAAATCATGCCAGGGAGAAGGTACTTCTCTGGGACAAGGTAGTTAAATTCTTTATATAGTGGTCTGGTTTATGGTAATTTGTGAAACTACCAAGCAAGTTTCTTGCAGAAATTAGTGCCAGGTTGCTCTGCTTTTCAGTGTCTCCTATACATTGTTTTATAAACCTAGCAGCATCAAGAGGTTTGCCCAGAGGCATTAGAAATTGAGAATTGAGGGGAGCATTCAGGTTTGCACAACATAGCATAGATTTGTTACGCCAATTAGAATGGGAGCTGTCTTACAAAACAACGGGGATTCGTCTTTTAGAGTGGAAGATGATTTTAATCTAACGGTTGAATACATGGATCCAAACCTTGGTCTCCACTCTTGTTAGGCTGGCCTCCACCCATGGAATGACGTTGGGCACACATCTGGGGGCCGAGAATAGAACACACAAGAATTTTGATTGGACCTTCTCCATTTGTTTAAAGGTATGCAGAGCACAAATAGCAGCACCATACACCAACTGTGAGAGCACTTTAGCCTCATAAGCCTTAATTGCAGCAGCTGTTCATTAGCCATCTCTCTGGAAGAAGAACTTTAAGATAGCAGAGGCCCTCTTCTGAGTGTTAGTTGCAACATGCTCACAGTGGTAGAAAATATTGAGCTAGATGGACAAAGGGTCTGACTTGGCAGAAGGCAGCTTCCCACAGGGTCCCAGGAGAGTACTTCTTCCAAGATATCCACTGCTCCACAGTGGACATTGCAAAAAACTCATCGGTAATGAGTAGTGATTGAAACCCATCGGTAATGAGAGTGATTGAAACCCAGCCAGGGCACGTACCGCGGGCACTGCAAAAAAACTCATCATTATCACATGCAGATCACTCATTAAAACACCCTGTGGTGTTTTAAGTGGTTCACTAGAAACTGAAACCAGTCAAGTCGAAGTTGGAGAAAGGAGACTGTGAGATAAATAGGCACTGGGTGGTTAACATGGCATCAAAACAAATAGCTTATCTATTTTTCACTCTTTCTGCTTGGTAAGCTGTTTTTGGCCCTGGGGATAAAGAAGTGTCAGGAGCAAGGCAATAAAAAGTTAGCTGGAGTGATGGAGCATCCTAACCGCAAAGGAGGCTGGTGGACCTGTATTAAAGCTGTGCATTCTATTGTATCTGTCCATTTCTCTAGCAGGGGGCCTAGGTTGGGCTGTCACTCAATGCAGATGTGTGGGTAACCTACTTTCGAGCATTGTATGGGATATCTGCCCCTGAAGGAATGCCCCTTTCCCTGTAGAATTTCTACCAAATTGGCACTCAGTTTCCCTCAAGGAGGTCTCTATTTTCGTAACCCAACCCAAGCCAGGTAAGACTGTACTTGCAAGATTCTTTACGTATATGGATTGTACTGCCTGTATCCCAGAAGAGTGGGATACAATGGTGATTGTTCCCATCTATGAGAAAGGCCAACACTCTGACCCTTCTAATTATTGACCAATCAGTCTGTTGAGCATGGGTCCCACAGGGTCCCAGGAGAGATCATCTTCCAAGATATCCACACCTCCACTGTGGACATTGCAATTTGGTGCGTTTTAATAATTCATTAATGAGAGTGATTGAAACCCAGCCCGGGCACGTACCGCGGGCATTGCAAAAAAACTCATCATCATCACATGCACGTCACTCATTCCTGCAAAAGGGAGAATGGATGAATTTTGAAGTGCTTTAATGAGCCCCAGTGCCTTCCTGAGGTGTTTAAAGTGGTTCACTTGAAACTGAAGCCAGTCAAGTTGAAGTCGAAGAAAGGAGACTGTGAAATAAATAGGCACTGGGTGGTTAACATGGCGTCAAAACAAATAGCTTAGCTATTTTTCACTCTTTTTGCTTGGTAAGCTGTTTTTGGCCCAGGGGATAAAGAAGTGCCAGCAACAACCCAATAAAAGCTATAGGCGCTGTAGGAGGCAGCACAAGCTCCAGAGAGCTTGACACACTGGCTTGGGTCAACCATCAAACCATCAAGCAGATCCCCACAGCAGAAGTCACGATCGTGCCACCTGGCTCCCTCCTGACCATCCCAGGAGCTCTCTCCCGGGACCGTGTAGGAGCATCTGCCAATAGACCCCATAACGTCCAACGACTGATCATAATGACCAGGAACTGGCAACCCTAAGTCTGAGGCATCGCTGAAATCCAGGCCAGGACTTTGAGGGGACTGGGTGCCCTTCTTCTCCCACTACTTTGCTCTGCTATCCTCAATATGAATTCATCGGTTTCCTTCTCTCTCCCAGCTGTCCCTTCCATGAGTCCTCAGAAACCCTTCTGTAAGAATGAAAACTTATTCAGCTTCCATATATATATTTTTTAATCTCTGGTTTATTTTTAAATTGTTAAATAGTTTTTAAGTTTTTGTATATGTTTTTAACTGGTTTTATGCCATTGGTAACCGCCCATAGATGAAAGTTGGGGGCGGTGTACGAATTTGCTAAATCACTCACTCAATCAATCAATCATCCGCAGGACCACAGCTGCACTCTGGGGAGGATGCACAACTACCTCGCTAGCATGCGGTAAAGTTTGCTGAGGTGACGTAGGTTAAGGATTGGAACCATTCAAAGGAGGAAGAAGCAATGATGTGGTAGCTTACTACTAACACTCCACTGCAATCAGGCCCATAGCCACTAGAGGGCAGTCACTTCCAAGAAGCAGCCATCCCTCCATCCCTACCGGCCCACCCTGGGAAGACCTGTTTATTTTAAGAACCAAAGGGAGCATGTTCACAACATACTCCGTGGACCGAGGACTCCAGCTGCTCGGGAAACCACCAGCGAAGGAAGTCTCCCTCCAAAGAGCATTTTTATTGAAAACCACTCCCAGGTATTTATAAGTCCTTACTTGATCAATTGATTGATTAAGTGCCATCAAGTCGTGTCGACTCTTAGCAACCACATAGATAGATTCTCTCCAGGATGATTTGTCTTCAACTTGGCCTTTCAGGTTTCTCAGTGGTGCATTCATTGCTGTTGTGATCGAGTCCATCCACCTTGCTGCTGGTCATCCTCTTCTTCTCTTTCCTTCAACTTTCCCCAGCATTATGGACTTCTCAAGGGAGCTGGGTCTTCGCATAGTGTGTCCAAGTATGATAGTCTGAGCCTGGTCATTTGTGCCTCGAGAGAAAGTTCTGGATTGATTAAACTCCCCATTAATCCACCAGACATATTTCTTAGTTAGTTTGTTTTTTAAGCAAAACTCATGATCTAAGACTTTTGGACATTTATAGATAAATAGTCTTCTTCTCATGTCAACAGATGTGATGATATAGATAGAATAACTGCATCATCAGCATGAAGCAGAACTGTGATAGATTTACTGGCTAATTTAGGAGGGTGGGAATCTGGGTTATGCAAGAACGTAAATAAAGATTGAAAAGAAGAGGGGCAAAAATGCATCCCTGTTTGACTCCCTTCTGTGTGGGTACAGACAGGGTCAGATGTCATTGGACATTGCATCTCACCCAAAGTGAGGTATTCTCATGCAACATTCGGATAAGGAGAAAGAGCCGACCATCAATGGAGGAATTGGCAAATTTACTCCCCAAGCGCTCCCTAGAAATGGAGTCGAACCCTGCCTTAAAAGCTGCGTAAAGTGGTGAATACTTTTCAGCCAGATGTTGTAGAACTTGGGCGTGATCAAGAGTCATCTGAATGGACCTAAACCTCGCTTGTTACTCCCTTAGTATGTTCCCCTGTTCCAACCAGTCTGTGAGATTAACATATAGATGTCTAGAATATAATTTATGAATAATGCTCAGCAGACTATTTGGTCGATAATTAGAAGGGTCAGAGTGTTGGCCTTCCTTATAGATGTGAACAATCACAATCACCAGACAAGATGGGTCCTGGGATGGTGACGATGATGGGAGATGGCCAGATCATGACATCTACTGAGGGGATATGGTTGATGGGCTGAGGGTTGACATCAACCTGGGTTTCAAGCACTGCGGAGTTTGTCCTGCCTCCATAGCCTCCAATGCCTCAAAGCCGCCGAGGCTTACAGAACCTGCAGAGCCGAAACCGACCACTGGGTTGGAGGGCGAGATGGGATGGTGAAGGCTGGGCCCCAGTAAGCCATTGTGGGAGGCAGACCTGAAAGAAAAGATGTGGACATGGAACGTTGGAGGGATTGGGAAATGGAAGGCGATTGCACTCTTTGGAGAGGGTCAACTTGATCATGAACATACAACAGCTCCCAGTTCCTGCTCTTTGCCTCGTCCAAATTCCAATCAAAATTGGGAAACCCTTTCTTCTTCTTCTTCCGAGGGTGGAACCAGTGTTTAGGGATCTCCATTTGTTCCCTGTTGATTACCAAATCATATCGACTACTTTGGACATGCAGTTTGCTATGGCTTTCGGTTTCTTCTGAATCTTTGTACTACCCCCTCCCACTGTATTACCAATTCACTGAGCAAACAATACAAAACCAAAGCTATTTTTGTGACAGTTAAGCAGATAATGGGGATGGCAATCCCTTTGTGTCGTCTTCTGCTGTGGATACGGACCATCCACTGCAGAAACGCATATCATGGTGTGATGGGTCACCTCAAGGGCTGAAGTCTTGCAGCTCTGATCCACTTTCCAGGATCCGTGTCTCTTTTCTCTTCCCATAAAAACATGCCCACGATTTTCAGATGGACAGAAAGTCTATCTTGTGAAAACTGGGGCTGAATATAAAAACTGGAGAAGATGCTTGAGGTGGTTGAGATGGCATCTATTTATTCTTGAAAATTTACTGTTGATGTGTTAATCCTTGGGGAAGAAACCCCTCAAGCACAGTGGGAGATGGAGCCATTGTCAGGTCTGCCTTGCATGCCAAAGGTCCTCCGTTCAATCTCCAGCATCTCCACCAGGAAGGGCTGGGAAAGACCATGGAGACTTGGTCTCACCTGAAACCACAGAGAGACCCTGCCAGTCAGAGTAGGCAATACTGACCTAGATGTACCAATTTTCTGACTCAGTAGACTGCAGCTTATTATGTTAAAGTCTTGAAAGGCTGGCTCCAAAAGTTAGCCTTCCATTCACAGAATGTGTTCTTCTGAAAATGGAAGGAGTGTGCTATCAACAGGACTCCTTCTTCCATGAACCCAAAACTCTCCATGATCCACAGGGGGAGGTTGGCTTCAAAGGTACCTTCCTGTTCATCTAAGACACCTTTCCGTAAGTGGAAGGATTCTTCCATACACAGAAAAATCCTTTCTATGAGTGGAAAAACACACCTTTGGATCCAGCCTCGCCTTCAGTGCCAACCCCAAGAACCAATAAGAATAGAAGCTGGTCTAGAGAAGACTACGGGAAGAAAAACATACTAAATTCTCTGAAGAGCAAAAGTCAAGAGATGCTGTGAGAGTCGAGTGATCTGTTGGCAGGTCTTGGAAGAGCGAGTCCTTTTATACAGTTTTTGACAGCATCCCTAGTGGTTAGTGGTCAACAATTTAATTAAGATACATATTTGTTATACTATCAATACGTTACGAGCGATGGGTTCATTTCCATCTTGTTTTTGCTTGCTTATGCAGGGTAAGGTGAACAGGGGAGAACATCCTGATCTGAAAAAGGGACACCACCATGTCCTCATTTGAATTCACCACGGCATTTTATTTGATTAAGTAAATTGCATCAAGTGTTCATGCCAACCCCATGCTTTGTCATGAACCCTGCTGCCCATTAAGATCATCTCGAGAGGTTCGTTTAGGGTTGCCGCCAGCTCGTCTGGTAGCTAAATGGGACATGACTGGGACGTGACCGGGACATGACCGGGACGTATCTCCATGTATGTTACTTAGATAGCTGCAACCACTAAACTCTGAACTCTGTAAGTGGAATGGTAGTTTCCTTAGTGCTTAGTGCTAAAGAATCACAGACCCCAACAAATTGTTTCATTCATCTCATCCTGACTCAGCTTATCTACCTGTAAATCAACCACTGATGGCCACTTCAGGAATCAACAAAAATTTGAAATCTACTCTTTGGGGTGTCCCACATTGTTTTGAATAGGATTTTAACGGAGTATATAATAAGGTTTCTTGATTTTTGGATAGGGGCGTAGCAAGGTTGGAGTGGGCCCAGAGACAAGATTTTAAAATGTGCCCCCCCCCCCCCGAAGCTCAGCTGGTGAATGAAGTAAAGAAATCTTAAATGAAGCTGAATAATGGTAACAAAAAGCATAGTAAAATTTATAGATATAGATATAACACACCTATGTGTCACAATAGAACATCATCCTAAATTATTTTTTAAAAGGGTTTGTAAATTGTGGATGATGTAAGTCATTTATTGGTACTAGAGAAAGACATGCTGCTCTGGGAGCTCCAAGTCTTAACACCCACATCAATTTCAGAGAATGAATACAATTGAAGGAAGCCTGGGTGAGTGCGTGGCTGGGGGAATCAGTCATGTTACTTGCCTCTGGGGGGCCCCCAAGGCAGTGGGCCCCCAGACAACTATCTCCACTTGCCCTATTATAGTTACGCCCCTGCTTTTGGAGATGTAATCTTGAAAACCATGTTTGTTTCAAAGGAATTAAGTCAGCAAAGAATTCTGATGACTGGTCAGTTAGCATATAAAACACAATCTAATGACCAAAGTTTCAACCGCATCAAAAAGCTGTGTCATGTTGAACCAGGAAGAAGAGGTTCGGAATGAAATTTCTCAGGGAGTTTTCCTGTATAGCCCCAGCTGTTGTTCTACTGAAATATCAACCAAAGAGAAATTCATAATGAATATCATAGTTCCTCCCAAAGGGCGGAGGCAGGAACGGGGACGGGGACTTCTGTAAACCTTCAAGGGAAGCCTAAATTAATTTCTGTAAAGGAAGGGGACATTTCACAGTAGGGTTCTGCATTTTTTTGACCCAGTCATCCCTTATGAAAAGTGACTCCCACACCCCACTTGGTGGTAGTTTGGATAGACTGTGAAATGGGACAAAAACAATTCATCCATTCAGAGTGAGGGCAAGAATCAATGCCCTCACTCTGATTTGGCTTTGGGAAATCACCACACAGCCAAATTTGATTGGCCATCTGGTAATAACCAAGCTGGCAAGAGAATCCCTGATAGGTTGTCCCACCTCAGCAGCGAAAAGAAGAACTCTAATCTGAAAATCACAGTTAAGCAGCTCCTGAGAAGGGGACGGTGAAGAGGAGTGCCCCTCGTTATTATGGTGACTGAGATGGTGGGGGGCAATTTATTGTCTTGTCCCATGTCCCTGGTGGTAGGCCAAGCCCCCTTCCAAGACCAATTCCTGCAAGCTTTGAAAATGTGTGGGGTTGGAGAGAAGGAAAGGCTTCCAGAAGCCTTCTCTTGAAAGGGAGGAGAATCACTCCTCGCAAAGCTTGGCAGGGCCAGATTGCACCCAAAGAGGCAGATATGAGGGGCATTTTACCACCCTGTTCATGCCCCAATCATCTGCCGCCTGAGGCAATTGCCTCCCCTTGCCTCATGAAAGGACCATGAATGAAAGAGAATCAAAAAATTAAAAAATTGGAAGAGGTGGGTCCTTTGGATAATGTTTTGATCACCAATGTTAATGTTTTGATCACCCCGAGCTCTCTTTTCCCAAATGAAAATATTCACCACCCAACACAGCTCAGTCTTCATTTTGAGCATGTAAATTTAACCCTGGGAATCTGTGTTCAGGCTTGCATGCAGGGGTATCCATTCTGAAATGAAATGAACACATGCATACATTCCAGTAGCAGTAAAATGAGTACTGTGTTCTGAATGCGTTCCTCCTCTGTGAACCAGGACATGCTGAATGCTGCATGGGCATCGGCAGAACCAAATGTATTATTGCATTTGAAATGTGATGCTATAAATCCAGAGATGAGGTTCATACTGAAGGAAGGCCATGCCCGTCTTCAGGGCTCCTGGCCTTCCTTTCTGTTCTTACCAACTTGTCCCAGTCAGAAAAACAACTCCGGTTGTTCCCAAATTATCTTCTGGAGAGAACCAGAAATGCCAGCTGCCCAGAGGGATGAACTGGGTCGATTTCAAGGAACTACAGAGGAACAGAAAATCATCATCTTATTCTCAGTCTTTTGCTTAAAGCAGCAGGAATTGTCTACAACAACAACAACAACAATTTATATACCGCTTTTCGACAAAAATTTCCAAAGCGGTTTACAGAGAGAAATAATAAATAAATAAGATGGCTCCCTGTCCCCAAAGGGCTCACAATAATAAACAAAGAAACATAAGATAGACACCGGCAACAGCCACTGGAGGTCCTGTGCTGGGGGTGGATAGGGCCAGTTATTCTCTCCCTGCTAAATAAAGAGAATCACCACGTTAAAAAGGTGTCTCTTTGTCCAGTTAGCAGGGGAGTTCTACAGTATAACACATTGTCTATAACACATTGTCCATCTCCACCGTAAGGCCTAATTCAGTCATTTCTTGGACCCGACATCCCACAGAAAGAGAAATATCTGGATTACCCCCTTGAAACATATTACCTCAGTGCTGTTCCATATACACTTGCTTCTGGTTCTGAAGCCCAGTTCAGCACTAGTGTTCATCCAGACTGCCTTAAATGATTTAGGAGGAATAGATCTGAAGGACAAATTCTTCCCACCATGTGATGCCCCCATACTGAGGCTGTTGGCATGACCAGAGATCACTGGGCAGGAGAGGGTTAAACCAGGGATTGGTTTAATTGGGGAACCATGCATGCATGTGTCAGTTGGGGAACCTTGAACTCACCTGACCTAGCTGTGCCAAAGCTGAGTAGCCCAGATTCGCTACCCAGGTTAAAAGGAAGGTAGGAAGGCAACCAAGACTGTCCTACCCTTTCTTTGGTTATCTGTGAGTACAATTTGACATAAATGTGGCTTGGGCTGCCAGCAGCCATGTTTCTCATAGAGTTCTACAGTACTGAGGTCTGACTCTTCTGTGCTCCATGTTGCATTATGGGATACTGGAGGACGGAGCTCAGATTTTCTTCCCTCCTGGAGAGCATGGCACCCCAGTCGTCTAGGGGGTTGGGTAAGGTCATACGACAGGCCTGAGGCATGGGCCTGTCTCCCCTCCAGCCCACCCCACACATGGTCGTGAGAACAGGCTCACTGTGTTGGTCATTGGTGCCTTCTCTGTGGTGACCCCGCCTCATTAACAGTGTTTCAGTGGGTCGCCCAGACGTTTTTCTTCCACTGTGGTTTTAGGCTGCAGTCCAAAATCGATTCCAGGAAAGCCTGAGAAAGACTCTTGTATGTACCCTCAAGAGCTGCTGCCAGTCGTTGTAGACAATATTGAGTCTAATGGACCGAAGTTCAGACTCAGTAGGTAACTGGGCAATGGGAATATTTTAACATTTGTTTGTTTATTTCTTTAACATATTTATATACCACCCAAAACGCAAGCCTCTGAGCGGTTTACGACAATACAATAAAAACAACAAATTAAAAGGTGAAAACATAACAATATGCAACATAATGTTGCTTTTAATTAAACTTTACATATCAAGCAAAATATCCAGCAGAGTTGTAATTACCATGAAAGCAATCAAAGGAAATTATTGAATTGAAAGGAACGAGTCCTACTCAGCAAATAATAACAGTTCTTTTTCTAGAATAATTTGTGCTAATGCAAGCAATCGAGGGAGAAGCTCAACAAGTCGCTAATTAAAGCTCTGGTCAAAAAGGGACTTTCCCCAAGGATAGGAAAATGGTATATAAGCATGGCCAGTTCCTTAGATTCTCCAACAGCTTTTCTTGACTTGCACCTTCTCACGTCTTCTCGGATAAAGTAAGTCAAACAGCACAGGGCAACTTCTTACATGGAAAAGAAACACTGTGTTGAAAGATCTTGAGCTGATGTACAACATCAGATGTACTTGGACTCCTATCCTGGCTGGGGTTGCCTCTGAGGCTGGAAGTGGCCTATTGCCATAAGCTGCTAGCCATTGATAGACCTGTCCCCCATGAATTTCCGTAAGCCATCCAAGATGGCGGCCATCACTACCTCCCAAGGCCAGACCAGTGGTCCATCTAGCTCGGTACTGTCTACAATCTTTAAGATTTCATTTAAAATATTTGCATCAGAATATTTCTATTTGGAACAGAGCTGCCGCAACCAGAAATACCACTCATCTAAAGAGCCAAGGTTTTACTGGCTTTCTCAAAGCTGTAATGGAGATGGAGGAGTGGATCCTACTGGGAGAACATTCCGAAGTCTTGCTACATGCAATTTTAGAATATTTTTAGTTTTATTTTATTTAATATATTTCTATACCTCCTAAAACGCAAGGCCTCGGGGCGGTTTACAAAACAATAAAAACAGCCAATAAAAGATTAAAACATTTCAACACATTAAAAAGTTAAAACTCTTAAAACACAATTAAAACAATTAAAACAATTAAAACAGTATCTAATTAAAAGCCTGGGTGAACAAATGCATTTCGACTGCCCTTTTAAAAGTTGTAAGAGATGGGGAGGCTCTTATTTCAGTGGGACGTATGTTCCAAAGCCTTGGGGCAACAATGGAGAATGCCCGTCCCCGAGTAGCCACCAGATGAGCTGGTGGCAACTGAAGATGAACCTCTCCAGATGATCTCAGTGGGCAATGTGGTTAATAGCAGAGAAGACATTCTCTTAAATACCCAGGGCCCAATCTGTTTAGGGCTTTATAGGTTGTAACCAAAGCCTTGTACTCTGCCCGGAAACTTACTGGCAGCCAGTGTAGATCTTTTAAGATAGGAGTGATATGGTCTCTCCGAGATGACCCAGAGACCAACCTGGCTGCCGAGTTCTGGACTAACTGCAGTTTCCAGACTATGTACAAAGGCAGCCCCACATAGAGTGCATTGCAGAAGTCAAGTCTGGCAGGGACCAGCAGATGTACTACTGTTCTGAGGCCATTTATCTGCACTATTTTATATTTTATGACAAATGATTTTGTCGTAAATGACAAAAGTATTATACGAGCATTTCTTAATTCATTGGGTTTTCTGTGTAGGGAGGGTTTCCATCGGGTACCAACAAAGGCCAACCAGATGCCTCCAGGAAGTCCAGAAGAGAAGCATGAAAGCAAAAGCCCCGGATCTCCCCTGTGACTGGGATAAGAGGCCCTAACTCGAAGGTAGATCATCTGCCTTGAATGCGGAACCCAGGTTCAATTCTTGGCAGTGTCTCCAGGTAGGGCTGAGAGAGACTCTTGCTGAAAACTTTGGCGAAGCCGCTGCCAGTCCATTCAGACAATACTGAGCTAGATAGACCAAAGGAACGACCTGGTATAAGGCAGCTTAATATATTTCTGAGAAGGAACATAAAATAATAGCCCCTCTTTCCCCCCTGTGGCTGGCATCCAATGACACACAAAACCTGCACGTCATGTCAGCCTCACACTATGCTGAAGAACAACAGATTCAAGGTGGGAGAGCCACCAAGCTCTATAGCAACGAGAACCGATCAAAACACCACCAAGAAAACGGACTTACTGGCTGCTCTGAGAAGATGCAGTGAAGACAAGTTGAATGAAGCTGATGGAAGGACAGAGGGAACACATAGCTTTTTCCTACAGGTCCCCCAGCCTCCCTTGTGGTTAGGATGCTCCAGCTAACATTCTCCAGCTAACCTCACTCCATGATGTCACTCCATGCTCCAGTTAATGTCACTCCAGCTAACATTCGGCTGGGTTGCTGACTCTTCTTCTACCCAGGGAAGAAGTTCTTTCCACAACTTTGACTCAGTAGAAGGCAGCATCCAATGTGGATAGATACTATGTGGGTATCTTGAAAGGTGAGAATGAGGGCTGGGGAAACAGGGAAGTCCTAAGGAGTTACTACAGCAGCAACATCAGGAGGGCTCTGGTGGATTATCTCAATGGTGGGTTTAGTACAGCACCCTGTTTCCCAGATCAGACAATCAGATACTTCTAGGAAGCCAACCAGTAGAATCAAAAAGCAATAGACTTCATTCACTGTTGGTTTCCCCAGCAACTGACGTCCTCAGTCCACGGAGTATGTTCTGAGCATGCTCCCTTTGGTTCTTAAAATAAACAGGTCTTCCCAGGGTGGGCCGGTAAGGATGGAGGGACGGCTGCATCTTGGGGAGGAGTGACTGCCCTCTAGTGGCTATGGGCCTGCTTGCAGTGGAGTGTTAGTTATAAGTTACCACATCATTGCTTCTTCTTCCATTGGATGGTTTCAATTCCTCACCTACGTTGCCTCAGCAGTCTTTACTGCATGCTAGCGAGGTAGGTATACATCCACCCCAGAGCGCATCTGGGGTCCTGAGGTTCAAAAAGAGACCCTTGCACAAGCCCCCAAGGGATAGATGGTGATACGGATGGTCAACATGGTGATACGGATGAAAAAGGAGGAAAGGGGAACAGGCTGTGTGCCCCGGAAGGAATTTGGTATTAATGTCAACTTGGAGAGGGGAGGGACATCTCATGGTGTTTCCAAGTGAGGGCCAAGAAGGAATCCTTCAGCTACAGCCTGCACTGAAGCTTCTGGAGGGTCCCAGAGCATGTTCTAAAAGCACTTGTTATAGCCACTTTAGTGATGCTAAGCAGGATTTGGTGTGGTCAGTGTCTGGATGGGAAGCTCAAGGATGCCACTTTTGAGGTTGGGGCCATAGATCAGTGATGGAGCATCCGCCTTGCACGCAGAAGGCTGCCGTTTCAGTTCCTGGAAGCATCTCCGGGTAGGGCAGGGGAAAACTCCAGCCAAAAGCCGTGGAGAGCTGCTGCCAGTCAGAGTAGACACTACTGAGTTAGATGCTGCCAGTCAGAGTAGACACTACTGAGTTAGATGGACCACGGGTCAGACTCTGTCAAAGGCAGCTTCCTGTTTGTTCCTAAAAGACTGCCACGTCCCCGGTAAGTTTTCATTCAGACAGAAGGGTTTCTGAGCTACCGAGACTCACGGAAGCATCTTTTCCCAGAAATCAGAGCTGCCAGTTCAAAAACCAAGAGAACACGAATTGCAAAAACGCAGCAGAAGCTTAATTGAGAATGTGAAGGAAATGGCATCATATTAGAGGCGGCTGGGAGACATAAGGAAACGGATGAATTCATTTTGAAGACAGCAGAGCAAAGTAGTGGGTGAAGAAGGGCGCCCAGTCCCCTCAAAGTGCATGCCTGGATTTCAGCGATGCCTCAGTCTGAGGGTTGCCGGTTCCTGGTCACTATGATCAGTCCTTTGAGTTATTGGGTCTATTGGCAGATACTCCCAAAGGGTCCCAGGAGAGAGCTTCTTCCAAGATATTCACCCCACCACTGGCCCAGAGCTCTGTAACCCAGACCACCCCCCAGGCACTCTTTTTTCACTCTTTCTGCTTCTTAAGCTCATTTTGGCCCAGGGAATAAAGTGGTTTCAGCAGCAGCATCCCTATAGAAGCTCAGGTGGAGTGATGGAGCATCCTAACTGCAAGGGAGGCTGGTGGACTTGTATAAAAGCTGTCCATTCCCTCTGTCCTTCCATCAGCTTCATTCGACTCTCCTGTCTTCACTGCATCTTCTCAGAGAAGCCAGTAAGTCCATTTTCTTGGTGGTGTTTTGATAGATTCTCGTTGACACAGAGCTTGGTGGATCTTCCACCTTGAGTCTTCTGTTCTTCAGAATATAGAGCAGTTGACAGCTAGGCTAGGATTAGTGTGCCACTGAATGCCAGGCACTGGGGAGCAAAAGGGGAAAGGGGCTATTTCCATTTCGCCCTGCTTGCGAACATCTCAGTAGTATCTTGTTGTCTACTGTTGGAAACAGGAGGCTGAACTGGAAGGATTTTGGTCTGATCCAGCAGTTCTCTTATGTTTATTCTCATAGAAACATAGAAAAGCCACATCTGCACCCCTCTGTCCTCATCTCCATACAAGAGGGTTCCCATCAGGGTTTTCTCTAACAGGAATCCCCTGATGTTGTTGACTACAACTCCAATTATCCCCAAGTAAGAGGCATTGCAGCTGGGGATTTGGGAGTTTTAGTCAACAACATCTGGGAATCCCTGTTAATGGGAACACTAGTTGCCACCCTGAACCTTGGGTGGCTTGAACAAAGAAAGGTGAAAAATTTCTCAGCTTGAAGTATACTCCATCAAGACAGTCACAAACCTTTCTGCTTCTATGTTGGGGTCTTTTTGGATTCGTATCAAGGAGAAACTTGGGAGAAATGTCTCTGAGGGTTCCATCGCATCCCTGAGTGAATGTCAATTCACCGTAATGTGTTGTTCATGCATTTCTGTTTCAGACTCATGTCCATATCCCTAGTAATGTCTGTCATCTCCACGGGTCATGGTTTTTTCAGTTTAGGCCCCATTTTTCGAGGCCCTACCTATTATGGTTGCCTTGGCTCTGGTGTTGCTGCTGGCGCCTTGGGCGCTGTAGGAGGCATCACAGGCTCCGGAGAGCTTGGCACCCTGGCTGTGGTCAACCCTTTACCCATCAACCGGATCCCCCCAGAAGAAGTCATGCTCGTGCCACCTGACTTCGTCTGGACCGTCCCAGGACCCAACATATACTCTAGTGGCAAGCCGGTCTATGTGGAAGTCATCATAATGACCAGGAACTGGCAACCCTAAGTCCGAGGAATTGCTGAAATCCAGGCCTGGACTTTGAGGGGACTGGGTGCCATTCTTCTCCCACTACATTGCTCTGCTATCCTCAATATGAATTCATCGATTTCCTTCTGTCTCCCAGCTGCCTCTAATATGATGCCATTTCCTTCACATTCTCAATAAAGCTTCTGCTGCATTCTTGCAATATGTCTTCTCTTGGTTTTTGAACTGGCAGCTCTGAGTTCTGGGAACAGCTGCTTCCCTGAGTCTTGGTAGCCCAGAAAACCTTCTGACTGTGACTGTGACTGTGACTGGCCGGAGCTCTCCAGGGCTTCCAGCTGGAGTTTCCCCCCGCCCAACCTGGAGATGCTGCCAGGGACTGAAACGGCAGCCTTCTGCATGCAAGGCAGATGCTCCATCACTGATCTATGGCCCCAACCTCAAAAGTGGCGTCCATGAGCCTCCCATCCAGGCACTGACCACACCAAGACCTGCTTAGACCTCCCCAAGTCACCCCCACCCCTGCATTGGTGGACAGGCTGGACTTCTCTTGTCTGCCTGGCACTATGCCAGGGCCTGCGGCCAGGCAGCAGTTGGAGGGAGGGCCTCCCCTGCCATGGAAGAAGGATCCTCCCGTGGCAGATGTGGAGGTGTTGTAGGTGGAGCCAGCTTCCAGTCCAGCCAAATCCATCTTGCTGCCCTCCCGGTGGGGGGTGGGGGCCCCAAGTAATTTTTGAATCCATTCTCACTTGCTACCAGAGAATCTACCCTCAAAACACCTAAACAACCACAAATCCCAGTACCCCATGGGCTTGTGGGTATGGGGGTGGTTGGCACCCTATGTGCATTGCATCATCACTCGCTCTGGGGCACCGGGACTGTTCGATGTTCAAAGGTGGGGGTCACACTTAAGGGGGCAGGGGAGGGTGCACTTACCCCTTCCTCTGCTTTCCCCCCACTGATGCCCAGTATTTCTCATATCCTACCCGGTGGCAGCATACTTCCCTGCTGCCCCGTTTGTTCTTCGGCAGGAAATGGCCAGAAGAAGCTGGACCTGAACATGGACACACACGCGTGCCAGCTACTTCCAGCCAAAGAGCAGAAAGGGTGGCAGGGAAGTACGCTGCTGCCCCGTAGGACTTGGGAAATACCTGGTGCCAGCAGGGGGGCAAATGGAGGGAGGGGTAAGGGCACCCTCTCCCACCAGTAAGGTGCGACACCCGGCCGCCATTGAGCCACCCACACCTGGTTCCATGCAGATCTCTAACTCTTAGTCCATCTAGCTCAGGATTGTCTACACTGACTGGCAGCAGCTCCAGAGGCGTAACTAGGGAAAATGGCGCCCAGGGCAAGCACTGAAATTGCCCCCCCCACCATGCGCTCCCCCCCCCCCGCTGCCCCCTTAGCTAAGCAGTGTCCACCCTGGTTTGCATTTGAATGGGAGACTAGAAGTGTGAGCACTGGAAGATATTCCCCTCAGGAGATCGAGCCACTCTGGGAAGAGCTTCTAGGTCCCAAGTTCCCTCCATGGCAGCATCTCCAAGATAGGGCTGCAAGAGACTCCTGCTGGCAACCTTGGAGAAGCCGCTGCCAGACTGGGTAGACAATACTGAGCTAGATAGACCAATGGTCTGACTCAGTATATGGCAGCTTCCTATGTTCCTAAATACTACTGCAGCACACACACAAGACACCTGTCCCATCCTGACACTCAGCCAACTTCCATAATCAATATCACACACACACACACACACACACACACACACACACCACAACTGCCTACTCCTAGATTTACAAGGAATACAAGCCACACCTAATGGCACAGCAGGGAAGTAACTTGCCTAGGGAGCAAAAGGTTGCGGGTTCGAATGGAAACACCTATATAGGACTGCCAACTCTGACTGAAGCGATATGTTGGGAACCCCCCCCCCCAATATTTCACAATATCAAGCCATTTACATCTCTAGGATAGTTTTCAATAGTATCCTGGGGATTCATGCCATTTCCTGGAGATTCATGCCAACTACATCCATGACGGTATTTGCTGCAAAAAGTGGAGTCATAATCACAGAAATTGTCACTGCATGTCCCTCATGAAACAATCTTTCTTCACAAGGGCAAACATGTGTGTTAAGAAATTGAATAGTACAAACAAACCATAATTTTATCTTTATGTATACACACAGATACACACGCAGAAGTGTGGCAAATAAGGATAAACACACACAGAGAGAAACAGTGTTCTCTCTCTCTCTCTCTCTCTCTCTCTCTCTCTCTCTCTCTCTCTCTCTCTCTCTCTCTGCCAGAACCTACATTTTCAGTTATAGCTTTTGCATTCAAATACATTCAGTTAGAGAGAGAAAGAGGGAGAGATTTAAAATAAGATCATTAAAAGTAAGCAAATCTGTATGTATTGTCTGTGCACAAAATCCTCAACATTTTCAAATAACATATTAATAGAAAAATACGATTATTGAGATTGTCTGGGAAAACACCTTGCCCTAGAAATTATGAAAGCACTGTGTTCAAAGGACATGGAAAATAACCCCCCTTTCTTTATAGACCTGTCCCCATGGGATTTGGCATAAGACAGACTAGAGAATTTCTAAGAAATGTCCGGTTTTCTTTACTTTGTTCTGAACAGAAACAACTTTGGCTCAAAAGGTAAATTCGATTGACTGTAGATTTTACTAAATGCGAATTTAGTGGTGCAAACAAAGGGAAACCGAGAGTGTACTAAATAGGACTACGTTTTACAACCCCTTTCTTCCCCCTTCGTTTTTTTGATAAGCACTTAAGAGAAGCCTATTCACTGGAAGCTGCCAATTCTTTTATTTACAATGAGAACATCACCGGAGGCTCCACCCCAACAGCCCACCAGTGTGGGCTCCAAGCCAGCCCCTGCCTGGGAGATTCTTCTTCCGTCCAGCAAGAAAGGGCCACCGGGACCAAGTCTCAGTTAAGAGAGTTCCTCCCCGCTGCCCCATTACTCTTAAATGATTCACAGGCTAATGTAATTCCCGCTTTCTACCCAGTTTACCTTGAAGTCTTTTGAGAGAGACCGATATCTACTTTTCGTTCAATTGATGGCTCTCAGACTCTCTCTCGGTAGCAGGTGGTGTTCTTCCTGTTCGAGGGAGGGAGCGGCCGGCAACGCGGCAGTGCGGCTTGCAATGCAACCATTTACTGAAACTAATAGCAAGGGAGTTAGGGGATCCGGCAGCGCCGCGGCTTGCATACATTACCAGCAAGCCGCCATTATTGGGGAGGAAAGGACAGGCACGGACGCCGATGGCAGCTACACACAGCAGGGAGGGGTTCAACACCATCCTCTGCTTTACAATTCAGTCTTGCACAGGGGTGGGGAAGCAGCTTTTGGTAACACTTTGGTTTGGGCTTGGAGGAAATCCAGCTTTTTGGTTGTGGCATGCGTGACTGGGGGGAGGTGCTGCGAGGCGGGGAGTGAGCGTCCGTCAGCGGAGTGATATGAATGATGAAGAAAGGTCTGTTGACGAAGCAGCAAGCAGGCAGGTACTGCAACTTTAGGCGCCCGTGCCCGCGCCGTTGCACCCAGGAGCAAGGGGGGGCCGCCAGGACCCGGGGAGGGGGAGGGGGACTGCTCAATGCATCCCACACTGCTGTGCACAAAAAAAAATTTTTGTGAAAGGCAGGAGCAAGGTGGTCCAACAAGGTGGCGCCTGGGGCACGTGCCCCCCCTGCCCCCCCATCGTTACACCTATGAGCAGCTCTCCAAGGTTTCAAGCAGGGATCTTTCTCAGCCCTACCTGGAGATGCGGCCAGGGACTGAACCTGGGTCCTTCTGCATGCCAAACAGATGCTCTACCACTGAGCTTCTGTTGCATCCGCACAGTTAGGCAAACTCAAAACCTTTGTACATGAAGATGACTCAAGATTGTATCTGTCCATTCCTCTGGTCAGCATGGGCCCAGACCGGTCCGGAGGCCATTGTAAAGGCCTCCGGACGGGTCTGGACTGGTCCGGACCTGGGCGGTCAGGTTCGGGTGGGGGGGTGCCTTTAAGAGCGGGGGGAGGTTTTACTTACCCCTCCTGCTGCTTTCCTGCTCTGGCATCATAATTTCAGTAGTAATTGGTGCGGCAGGATACCTCTCTGCCACCCCTTCCCAACTTTGGCTAAAACTCCCAGGAGTCCTTTGCACGTGCGCACGTCAGAGAGATGTGAAGCACGCGCATGAAGTGCACTCACGCAAAGGGCTTATGGGAGTTGTTCATAGCGACAGCGGGGAAGGCGCGGCAGGGAGGTATCCTATTCCTGCCTCCCCAATTACTACTAAAATTACGGCGCCAGAACGGAAAAGCGGCAGGAGGGGTAAGTAAATACTCCCCCTGCTCTTAAAGCCACCCACATCCCAGTGCTGGACTGCAGTTTGGCGAATCCGTGCACACCCCTATCCTCTGGCAGGGGGCCGAGGGTGGGCTGTCACATCCCTACAGATGTGTGGGTAACCTATTTTTGAGCATTGTATGGGATGTCTGCCCCAGAAGGAATGTCCCTTTCCCTATAGAATTTCAACCAATTTGGCACTCAGTTTCCCTTAAGGAGGTCTCTAGTTTAGTGACCCAACCCAAACCGGGTAAGACCCCAGGGTTGGATCAGATACCCTCTGCACTGTTAAAATCAAATCTTGAATGGTGGGCTCCTGTACTTGCAAGATTCTTTACTTATATGGATTGTACTGCCCGTTTCCCAGAGGAGTAGGGTACAAGTGTGATTGTTCCCATCTATAAGGAAGGCCAACACTCTGACCCTTCTAATTATCGACCAATCAGTCTGCTGAGAATTATTCTTAAATTATATTCTAGACCTCTATATGTTAACTTCACGGACTGGTTGGAACAGGAGAACATACTAAGGGAGGAACAGGCGAGGTTTAGGTCCATTGAGATGAATCTTGATCAGGCCCAAGTTCTACAACATCTGGCTGAAAAGTATTCACCGCTGTATGCAGCTTTTAAGGCAGGGTTTGACTCCATTTCTAGGGAGCACTTGGGGAGTAAACTTGCCAATTCCTCGTTTGATCGTAAGCTGCTTCTCCTTATCCGAGATGTTGCCAGTCAGTGTAGAAAATACTGAGCTAGATGGACAAAGGGTCTGACTTGGCAAAAGGCAGCTTCCTATCTTCCGATGGAAGGTGGGAGTCCCACAGGGTCACAGGAGAAAACTTCTTCCAAGATATCCACTGTGGACATTGCAAAAAACTCATCATCATCACATGCAGATCACTCATTCCTGCAAAAGGGAGAATGGATGACTTTTGAAGTGCTTTAATGAGCCCCAGTCCCTCCCTGAGGTGTTTTAAGTGGTTCGCTCAAAACTGAAGCCAGTCAAGTTGAAGGTTGAAGAAAGGAGACTGTGAGATAAATAGGCATTGGGTGGTTAACATGGCGTCAAAACAAATAGCTTAGCTATTTTTCACACTTTCTGCTTGGTAAGCTCATTTTGGCCCAGGGAATAAAGAAGTGTCAGCAGCAGCAACCCAATTCAAGGTTACCTGAGTGATGGAGCATCCTAACTGCAAGGGAGGCTGGTGGACCTGTAGAAAAGCTGTGTATTCCCTATGTCCTTCCATCAGCTTCATTCGACTCTCCTGTCTTAACTGCATCTTCTCAGAGAAGCCAATAATCCATTTTCTTGGTGGTGTTTTGATAGATTCTCATTGACACAGAGCGTGGTGGATCTTCCACCTTGAGTCTTCTGTTCTTCAGAATATAGAGCAGTTGACAGCTAGGCTAGGATTAGTGTGCCACTGAATGCCAGGCACTGGGGAGCAAAAGCGGGAAGGGGCTATTTCCATTTAGCCCTGTTTGCGGACATCTCAGTAGTATCTTGTTGTCTGCTGTTGGAAACAGGAGGCTGAACTGGAAGTATTTTGGTCTGATCCAGCAGTTCTCTTATGTTTATTCTCATAGAAACATAGAAAAGCCACATCTGCACCCCTCTGTCCTCATCTCCATACAAGAGGGTTCCCATCAGGGTTTTCTCTAACAGGAATCCCCTGATGTTGTTGACTACAACTCCAATTATCCCCAAGTATGAGGCATTGCAGCTGGGGATTTGGGAGTTTTAGTCAACCACATCTGGGAATCCCTGTTAGAGGGAACGCTAGTTGCCACCCTGAAACTTGGGTGGCTTGAACAAAGAAAGGGGGGAAATTTCTCAGCTTGAAGTATACTCCATCAAGACTGTCACAAACCTTACTTACTTTCTTTATTTACGGTCAGTGACCAAAAGAGAAATGTACAGTCATTAAAAACTCAAAATCACATAAAATCCTTAAAATAAGAAAATTTATATATATATATATATATATATATATATATATATATATATATATATAGCAAGTTTTTTTTAAAAAAAACAAGAATACCCTCATGAGTTTGAGACTCTTATTTTAAAAGCCACATACCAGAACTTAGCAACTGTTTTGGAGATTACTGAATCTTCATCGGCTAATAAGTACTTTAGAAGAAGATCCCCTTTTTTCCCCATTCAAATTATTTAGCAAGGGATGGATTAATTGCTGCCTTACATCCTGGTAAAGTGGACATTTTAATAAGATATGGGCCATTGACTCGATCTCCTGGCCACAAGGACATATGCACTTTTCATAGGGCAATTTGTTATACTTCCCATATAAAAGCGCTGAAGGGAAGGCATTAAACCTCGCCCTAGAGAAAGCCCATCTATGACTGCATTGAGTAATCGTAAACAAGTAGGTAGCTGGGCTTAAGTCTGTCTTTAGCTGTACAGATTTGTAAAATTGAGGTAAAATAGCCCTCTCATTTTGTATTTCTATATCGACCAGTCTTTGCTGCACCAATATGCGAGCTGTAGTCGTACCAGCCTCCAGCAGTAAAGCGGGAGATAATGCGCAGCAAGAAAGCTTGTGCATTATTTCCTTGCACCAGGATCCTTGTGGCTCTGCTGCCAGTAATTTGGGGATTAATCCTGTTGGGGAAAGATGCAGTTTTATCCAATAGTTGATTGATAACATCCAGGCCTTGGACTCCAGTTTGAGAATGCCCGCCTCTGAGCGGATCACTGCGTTGGACACACAGTTGGGGGTGCCAAATAGCTTCCTCAAGAAACCCGTTTGGATTTTTTCTAGTTTGCCAAATTTTGCATACATCCCCAATTGGGCTCCATAAAGTATTTGGGGAACCACCTTGATTTTGTAAAGTTTGATTGCTGCCGAGATATAATTCCGCCCCTTAGACCAGAAAAATCTCATTATTGCTGCAATATTGTGCTTAGCCACTTCGGCCATTGAGCTAATGTGAGCATTCTTGAAGCCATTAGACTGAAAGGTTATCCCTAAATATTCAAATTGTTTGACCTGGTCTATTTGTGACCATCAATTGACCAATTATAACTTCGATTACCCTTACCAAAACAAACTATTTTCGTTTTAGTATAATTTATTACTATCTGTTCTTCTTTACAAAAACCAACCAACACATCCAAGGCTTTCTTCAAGCCTATTCTGCTCTGAGACAGAATCACTGCGTCATCAGCGTACATTAAGATTAGTATGCGTCTATCTGATAGCTTGGGCACATGAATATCTGTTTGTTGTAGACGCTGAATTAAATTGTTCACATAAAAGTTAAATAAAAACGGCGCAAAAATGCAGCCCTGTCTGACTCCCTTATTTGTTGGGATCTTATTTGAGAGATGACCAGCAGGGCTGAGGCGGACGGAGAGAGTTGAGTTTTCATGAAGCCTAAATAATAGTAGTAATAATCTCTTGTCAGTTGATGTGTTAAGTAATTTCGACCAAAGGATACCTCTTGAGATGGAATCAAATGCCATCTGGAAATCAATGAAAGCTGCAGATAATGGGATTTTATTGGTGCAAATGTATATTTCTATTAAATATTGAAGCACAATACAGTGGTCCATCACTGATCTCCCAGGTCTAAAACCTGCCTGTTCTTGTTCCAGAATGTCCTCCCGGCCCATCCACTCACAAAGTTTGAGGCACAAATGCATAACGTACAGCTCACTGATGACACTGAGGAGACTTATCGGCCTGTAGTTCAAAGGGTCATCCCACGCTTCTTTTTTATATATCGCAACAACAACCGCTGGGCCCCAATCAGCGGGGATGTGGGTTGTTTGGTCTATATAGGTGAATAATGCAGCTAAGATTGGCGCCCACCAATCTTTGTTTACTATCAAAATGTTGGGGGTCTTTGTGAATTTGTACCAAGGAGAAACTTGGGAGAAATGTCTCTGAGGGCTCCGTCCCTTCCATGAGTGAATGTCAATTCACTGTAATGTGTTGTTCATTCATTTCTGTTTCAGACTCACCTCCATATCCCCAGCAATGTCTGTCATCTCCACAGGTCGTGGCTTTGGCAGCTTGGGCCCCCTATTCAAGGCCTAGCCTATTATGGATTCCTTGGCTCTGGTGTTGGTGCTGATGCCCTGGGTGCTGTAGGAGGCAGCACAAGCTCCGGAGAGCTTGGCACCCTGGCTGTGGTCAACCCTCAATCCATCAACCAGATCCCCGCAGCAATTCCGGATCCGGCCACCCCCTTTTTTTGTGACCGTCCCAGGACCCATTTTCCACTAGCTGCGAGACAGTAAATGTGGAAGTCATGATAATGACCAGGAACCGGCAACCCTAAGTCTGAGGCATGGCTGAAATCCAGGCCTGGACTTTGAGGGGACTGGGCGCCCTTCTTCTCCAACTTCTTTGCTCTGCTATCCTCAATATGAATTCATCATTGTCCTTCTGTTTCCCATCTGCCTCTCATATGATGCCATTTCCTTCACATTTTCAATAAAGCTTCTGCTGCATACTTGCTGTCTGTTTTCTTTTGGTTTTTGAACTGGCAGTTCTGATTTCTGGGAACAGCTGCTTCCCTGAGTCTTGGTAGCCCAGAAACCCTTCTGACTGTGACTGTGACTGGCAGGAGCTCTCCAGGGCTTCCAGCTGGAGTTTTCACCAGCCCTACCTGCAGAGGCTGCCAGGGACTGAACCTGGGACCTTCTGCATGCCAAACAGATGCTCTACCACTGAGCTTCTGTTTCATCGGCACAGTTAGGAGAACTCAAAACCTTTGTACATGAAGACCACTCAAGATTGTATCTGTCCATTACTCTGGCAGGGGGCCTAGGCTGGGCTGTCACATCCCTGCAGATGTGTGGGTAACCTACTTTCGAGCCTTGTATGGGATGTCTGCCCCTGAAGGAATGCCCGCTTCCCTATAGAATTTCTACCAATATGGCACCCAGTTTCCCTCAAGGAGGTCTCTAGTTTAGTGACCCAACCCATACCCGGTAAGACCCTGGGGTTGGATCAGATACTCTCTGCACTGTTAAAATCAAATGTTGAATGTTGGACTCCTGTACTTGCAAGATTCTTTACGTATATGGATCGTACTGAGGAGTGAGGTACAATGGTGATTGTTCCCATCTATAAGGAAGGCCAACACTCTGACCCTTCTCATTATCGACCAATCAGTCTGCTGAGCATTATTCATAAATTATATTCTAGACATCTATATGTTAACCTCACAGACTGGTTGGAACAGGAGAACATACTAAGGCAGGAAGAGGTGAGGTTTAGGTACATTCAGATGACTCTTGATAAGGCCCAAGTTCTACAACATCTGGCTGAAAAGTATTCACCACTTTATGCAGCTTTTAAGGCAGGGTTTGACTCCATTTCTAGGGAGTGCTTGGGGAGTAAATATGCCAGTTTCTCCATTGATCATCAGCTGTTTCTCCTTATCTGAATGTTGCATGAGAACACCTCACTTTGGGTGAGATGCAATATCTAATGACACCTGACCCTGTCTGTACCCACACAGAAGGGAGTCAAACAGGGATGTATTTTTCCCCTCTTCTTTTCAATCTTTATTTACGCTCTTGGATAACCAGATTTCCACCCTCCTAAATTAGCCTTTAAATCTATCACAGTTCTGCTTCATGCTGATGATGCAGTTATTCTATCTAGATCATCACATCTGTTGACATGAGAAGAAGACTATTTATCTATAATTGTCCAAAAGTCTTAGATCATGAGTTTTGCTTAAAAAACAAACGAACTAAGAAAGATGTCTGGTGGATTAATGGGGAGGTAATCAATCCAGAACTTTCACTCGAGGCACAAATGACCAGGCTCAGACTATCATACTTCAGACACATTATACGAAGACCCAGCTCCCTTGAGAAGTCCATAATGCTGGGGAAAGTTGAAGGAAAGAGAAGAAGAGGACAACCAGCAGCAAGGTGGATGGACTCGATCACAACAGCAATGAATGCACCACTGAGAAACCTGAAAGGCCAAGTTGAAGACAAATCATCCTGGAGAGTATCTATCTATGTGGTTGCTAAGAGTCGACACGACTTGATGGCACTTAATCAATCAAATGATCAAGTAAGGACTTATAAATACCTGGGAGTGGTTTTCAGTAAAAATGCTCTTTGGAGGGAGACTTCCTTCGCTGGTGGTTTCCCCAGCAGCTGGAGTCCTCGGTCCACGGAGTATGTTCTGAACATGCTCCCTTTGGTTCTTAAAATAAACAGGTCTTCCCAGTGTGGCCCAGTAGGGATGGAGGGATAGCTGCTTCTTGGGAGTGACTGCCCTCTAGTGGCTATGGGCCTGATTGCAGTGGAGTGTTAGTAGTAAGCTACCACATCATTGCTTCTTCCTCCTTTGAATGGTTCCAATCCTTCACCTATGTCACCTCAGCAAACTTTACCACATGCTAGCGAGGTAGGTGTGCATCCTACCCAGAGTGCAGCTGTGGTCCTGCGTATGATTGATTGATTGAGTGAGTGATTTAGCAAATTCGTACACCGCCACCAACTTTCATCTATGGGCGGTTACCAATGGCATAAAACTAGTTAAAAACATATACAAAAACTTAAAAACAATTAAACAATTTAAAAATAAACCAGAGATTAAAACAAAAATATATGGAAGCTGAGTAAGTTTTCATTCTTACAGAAGGGTTTCTGAGGACTCAGGGAAAAGACAGCTAGGAGACAGAAGGAAACCGAGGAATTCATATTGAGGATAGCAGAGCAAAGTAGTGGGAGAAGAAGGGCGCCCAGTCCCCTCAAATGCCTGGCCTGGATTTCAGCGATGCCTCAGACTTATGGTTGCCGGTACCTGGTCATTATGATCAGTCGTTGGACGTTATGGGGTCTATTGGCAGATGCTCCCACAGGGTCCTAGGAGAGAGCTTCTTCCAAGATATCCACCTCTCCACTGGCCCAGAGCTCTGTAACCCAGACATCCCCAGGCTCCTCATCCTACAATCTTGGAACCTCCAATGACAAAGGGAGTGATGCCTTCCACATAGGCCGGCTTGCATGTAGCGCACGTGATGGGTCCTGGGATGGTCACGAGGGAGCCAGGTGGCACGATACTGACTTCTGCTGTGCGGATCTGGTTGATGGTTTGAGGGTTGACCCAAGCCAGTGTGTCAAGCTCTCTGGAGCTTGTGCTGCCTCCTACAGCGCCTATAGCTTTTTTTGGGTTGTTGTTGGCACTTCTTTATCCCCTGGGCCAAAAACAGCTTACCAAGCAAAAAGAGTGAAAATTAGCTAAGCTCTTTGTTTTGATGCCATGTTAACCACCCAGTGCCTATTTATCTCACAGTCTCCTTTCTTTGACTTCAACTTGACTGGCTTCAGTTTCGAGTGAACCACTTTAAACACCTCAGGAAGGGACTGGGGCTCATTAAAGCAATTCAAAAGTCACCCATTCTCCCTTTTGCAGGAATGAGTGATCTGCATGTGATGATGATGACTTTTTTGAAGTGTCCACGGTGGAGGGGTGGATATCTTGGAAGATGATCTCTCCTGGGACCCTGCGGGACCCCGACCTTCCATCGGAACATAGCAAGCTGCCTTCTGCCAAGTCAGACCCTTTGTCCATCTAGCTTAGTATTTTCTACACTGACTGGCAGCATCTCAGGTAAGGAGAAGCAGCTTACGATCAATGGAGGAATTGGCAAGTTTACTCCCCAAGCACTCCCTAGAAATGGAGTCAAACCCTGCCTTTAAAGCTGCATACAGCGGTGAATACTTTTCAGCCAGATGATGTAGAACTTGGGCCTGATCAAGAGTCATCCGAATGGACATAAACCCCGCCTGTTCCTCCCTTAGTATGTTCTCCTGTTCCAACCAGTCCGTGAGGTTAACATATAGATGTCTAGAATATAATTTAGGAATAATGCTCAACAGACTGATTGGTCAATAATGAGAAGGGTCATGGTGTTGGCCTTCCTTATAGATGGGAACAATCACCATTGTACCTCACTCCTCAGGGATACAGGCAGTACGATCCATATACGTAAAGACTCTTGCAAGTACAGGAGCCCACCATTCAACATTGATTTTAATAGTGCAGAGCGTATCTGATCCAACCATGGGGTCTTACCCGGCTTGGATTGGGTTACTAAACTAGACTCCTCCTTGACGGAAACTGAGTGCCAATTTGGTAGAAATTCTATAGGGAAAGGGGCATTCCTTCAGGGGCAGACATCCGATACAATGCTCGAAAGTAGGTTACCCACACATCTGCAGGGAGTGACAGCCCAACCTAGGCCCCCTGCTAGAGAAATGGACAGATACAATAGAATGCCCAGCTTTTATACAGGTCCACCAGCCTCCTTTGCGGTTAGGATGCTCCATCACTCCAGCTAACCATTTATTGCGTTGCTCCTGACACTTCTTTATCCCCTGGGCCAAAATGAGCTTACCAAGCAGAAAGAGTGAAAAATAGCTAAGCTATTTGTTTTGACGCCATGTTAACCACCCAGTACCTATTTATCTCACAGTCTCCTTTCTTCGACTTCTACTTAACTGGTTTTATTTTCTAGTGAACCACTTAAAACACCTCAGGGAGGGACTGGCGCTCATTAAAGCACTTCAAAAGTCATCCATTCTCCCTTTTGCAGGAATGAGTGATCTGCATGTGATGATGATGAGTTTTTTGCAATGTCCGCGGTACGTGCCCTGGCTGGGTTTTAATCACTCTCATTACCGAATTATTAAAACGCACCAAATTGTCTCATTATTCATTTTGGACACTGCTTTGGAAGCTCCGTCTTTCAAAAACAGGTGTCCACGTTGTGGTGTTCTATACTCGTGAGTAATCATAACCCCTATACTTCAAGCAATAGCTAGTGTTTTCTCAAAGAGGAACTGGGTCGGGGGGCAGCTAGGAAGTGCTCTGAGGCACTTGAATGAGAGAATCCTCCCCATTTGAGCAATAGGGCTCACCTCACCTTGCATCAGAACATAGGAAGCTTCCTTCTACCAGGTCAGACCCTTAGTAGGGATGCACATGAACCTGTTCAGAGGCCCTTTTATGGGGCTCCAAAGAGGTCCGAACATCAGGCAGTTCAAAGTTCAAGGATGTGGGGTCACACATTAAGGGCGGGGGAGGGTGCCCTTACCCTTCCCACCACTTTCCCCCCCTGCTTCCCCATTTCCCTGCTGCCCCGTTTCCTCTTCAGCTGGAAGTGGCCTGAAGCAGCTGGCACATGTGTGCCCATGTTTACGTTCAGCTAATTCTGACCACTTACAGCTGAAGAGCAAACAGGGCAGCGCCCAGTAGGACTTGGGAAATACCTGGTCCCGGCGGGGGAAAGCAGAGGGAGGGGTAAGTCCACCCTCCCCTGCCCTTAAGGTGTGACACCCACCCGCCATCGAGCCAGCTACACATGGTTAGGCATGTGCAAAACATTCTGGGAGTTCAGGAGTTCGAATTGGGAGT
Source organism: Hemicordylus capensis (assembly GCF_027244095.1). Taxonomy (NCBI): domain Eukaryota; kingdom Metazoa; phylum Chordata; class Lepidosauria; order Squamata; family Cordylidae; genus Hemicordylus; species Hemicordylus capensis. Next base: position 22,558,151 of record NC_069670.1, on the reverse strand, counting down.
TCAGGGGCTCGGAGTCGAATAGAACACCTCCGGTTCCTTGTATGGGATGTCTGCCTCTGAAGGAATGCCCCTTTCACTAAAGAATTTCTTGCAATTTGGCACTCAGTTTCCCTTAAGGAGGTCTCTAGTTTAGTGACCCAACACAAGCAGGGTAAGACCCCGGGGTAGGATCAGATACCCTCTGCACTGTTAAAATCAAATGTTGAATGGTGGCCTGCTGTACTTGCAAGATTCTTTACTTATATGGATTGTACTGCCTGTATCCCAGAAGAGTGGGATACAATGGTGATTGTTCCCATCTATGAGAAAGGCCAGTACTCTGACCCTTCTAATTATTGACCAATCAGTCTGTTGAGCATTATTCATAAATAATATTTTAGACTTCTATATGTTAACCTCACAGACCGGTTGGAACAGGTGAACATACTAAGGGAGGGACAGGCGAGGATTAGGTCCATTCAGATGACTCTTGATCAGGACCAAGTTCTACATCATCTGGCTGAAAAGTATTCACCGCTGTATGCAGCTTTAAAGGCAGGGTTCGACTCCATTTCTAGGGAGTGCTTGGGGAGTAAACTTGCCAATTCCTCCATTGATTGTAAGCTCCTTCTCCTTATCTGAGATGCTGCCAGTCAGTGTAGAAAATACTGAGCTAGATGGACAAAGGGTCTGACTTGGCAGAAGGCAGCTTCCTATCTTCCGATGGAAGGTGGGGGTCCCACAGGGTCAAAGGCGAGAGCTTCTTCCATGATATCCACCCCTCCACCGCGGACATTGCAAACAACTCATCATCATCACACGCAGATCACTCATTCCTGCAAAAGGGAGAATGGGTGACTTTTGAAGTGCTTTAATGAGCGCCAGCCCCTTCCTGAGGTGTTTTAAGTGGTTCACTCGAAACTGAAGCCAGTCAAGTTGAAGTCGAAGAAAGGAGACTGTGAGATAAATAGGCACTGGGTGGTTAACATGGCATCAAAACAAATAGCTTAGCTATTATTCACTCTTTCTGCTTGGTAAGCTCATTTTGGCCCAGGGAATAAAGAAGTGTCAGCAATAACCCAATAAAAGGTTACCTGGAGTGATGGAGCATTCTTACCGCAAGGGAGGCTGGTGGACCTATATAAAAGCTGTGTATTCCCTATGTCCTTCCATCAACTTCATTCGACTCTCCTGTCTTCACTGTATCTTCTCTGAGAAGCCGGTAAGTCCATTTTCTTGGTGGTATTGTGATAGTCTCTCGTTGACACAGAGCTTGGTGGATCTTCCACCTTGAGTCTTCTGTTCTTCAGAATATAGAGTAGTTGACAGGTAGGCAAGGATTAGTGTGCCACTGAGCAAAAGCGGGAAGGGGATATTTCCATTTAGCCGGGCTTGCGGACATCTCAGTAGTATCTTGTTGTCCACTGTTGGAAATAGGAGGCTGAACTGGAAGGATTTTGTTCTGATCCAGCAGTTCTCTTATGTTTATTCTCATAGAAACATAGAAAAGCCACTTCTGCACCCCTCTGTCTTCATCTCCTTACAAGAAGGTTCCCACCAGGGTTTTCTCTAACAGGAATCCCCTGATGTTGTTAACTAGAAATCCAATTATCCCAAAGCAAGAGCCATTACAGCTGGAGATTCGGGAGTTTTAGTCAACAACATCTGGGAATCCCTGTTAGAGGGAACGCTAGTTGCCACCCTGAACTTTGACTGGCTTGATCAAAGAAAGGGGGAAAATTTCTCAGCTTGAAGTATACTCCATCAAGATAGTCACAAACCTTTCTGCTTCTTTGTAGGGGGTCTTTGTGGATTCGTACCAAGGAGAAACTTGGGAGAAATGTCTCTGCGGGTTCCGTCCCATCCCTGAGTGAATGTCAATTCACCGTAATGTGTTGTTCATTCATTTCTGTTTCAGACTCCCCAGTAATGTCTGTCATCTCCACGGGTCGTGGTTTTGGGGGTTTATGCCCCGTTTTTCGAGGCCTTGGCTATTATGGATGCCTTGGCTCTGGTGTTGGTGCTGGTGCCCTGGGCTCTGTAGGAGGCAGCACAAGCTCCGGAGATCTCGGCACACTGGCTCTGGTCAACCGTCAATACTTCCAGCTGATCCCCCCCGAAGAAATCCCGATTAGGTCACCTGTCCCCCTCGTGACCGTCCCAGGACCCATCATATGCGGTAGCTGGAAGCCTGTCGATGTGGGAGGCTTCACTCCATGTGCCATTGGAGGTTCCGCGATTGTAGGATCAGGTGCCTGGGGAGGTCTGGGTTACGGAGCTCTGGGCCAGTGGAGTGGTGGAGATCTTGGAAGAAGCTCTCTCCTGGGACCCTGTGGGAGCATCTGCTATTAGACCCCATAACGTCCAACGACTGATCATAATGACCAGGAACCGGCAACCCTAAGTCTGAGGCATGGCTGAAATCCAGGCCTGGACTTTGAGGGGACTGGGCGCCCTTCTTCTCCAACTTCTTTGCTCTGCTATCCTCAATATGAATTCATTGGTTTCCTTCTGTCTCACAGCGGCCTCTAATATGATGCCATTTCCTTCACATTCTCAGTAAGGCTTCTGCTGCATACTTGCAATCCGTGTTCTCTTGGTATTTGAACTGGCAGCTCTGATTTCTGGGAACAGCTGCTTCCGTGAGTCTTGGTAGCCCAGAAACCCTTCTGACTGTGACTGTGACTGGCAGGAGCTCTCCAGGGCTTCCAGCCGGAGTTTCCCCCAGCCATACCTGGAGATGCTGCCAGGGACTGAAACGGCATCCTTCTGCATGCAAGGCGGATGCTCCATCACTGATCTATGGCCCCAATATCAAAAGTGGCGTCCATGAGCCTCCCATCCAGGCACTGACCACACCAAGAGCTGCTTAGACCTGCCTGAGTAGCCCCCACCCCTGCTTTGGTTGACAGTCTGGACATCTCTTGTCTGCCTGGCCCTATGCCAGGGCCTGCGGCCAGGCAGCAGTTGGAGGGAGGGCCTCCCCTTCCAGGGAAGAAGGATTCTCCCGTGGCAGATGTGGAGGTGGTGGAGGTGGAGCCAGCTTCCAGTCCAGCCAAATCCATCTTGCTGCCCTCCCTGTGGGGTGTGGGGACCCCAAGTAATTTTTGAATCCACTCTCACTTGCTACCAAAGAATCTACTCAAAGAACACCTAAAAAACCACAAATCCCAGTACCCCATGGGCTTGAGGGTATGGGGGTGGTTGGCACCCTATGTGCATTGCATCACCATTCGCTCTGGGGCACCGGGGCAGTTCGATTTTCAAAGGTGGGGGTCGCACTTAAGGGGGCAGGGGAGGGTGCACTTACCCCTTCCCTCGCTTTCCCCCCACTGACGCCCACTATTTCTCAAGTCCTACCCGGGGGCATCATACTTCCCTCCTGCCCCGTTTGTTCTTCGGCAGGAAATGGCCAGAAGAGGCTGGACCTGAACATGGACACACGCGCATGCCAGCTACTTCCGGCCACTTCCAGCCAAAGAGCAAATGGGGTGGCAGGGAAGTACACTGCCACCCTGTAGGACTTGGGAAATACCTGTTGCCAGCAATGGAAAAGTGGAGGGAGGGGTAAGGGCACCCTCCCCCGCCATCAAGCCACCCACACCTTGTTCCATGCAGACCTCTAACCCTTAGTCCATCTAGCTCAGGATTGTCTACACTGACTGGCAGCAGATCTCCAATGTTTCAGGCAGGGATCTTTCCCAGCGATGCCTGGAGATGCTGCCAGGGACTGAACCTGGGACCTTCTGCATGCCAAACAGATGCTCTGCCACGGAGCTGCTGTTGCCTCCGCACAGTTAGGGAAACATAATACTTTTGTCCATGAACACCACTCAAGATGCTATCTGTCCATTCCTCTGGCAGGGGGGTCTAGGCTGGGCTGTCACATCCCTGCAGATATGTGGGTAACCTACTTTCAAGCCTTGTATGGGATGTCTGCTCCTGAAGGAATGCCCCTTTCCCTATAGAATTTCTACCAATTTGGCACTTAGTTTCCCTCAAGGAGTTCTCTAGTTTAGTGACCCAACGCATGCTGGGTAAGACCCCGGGGTTGGATCAGATCCCCTCTGCACTGTTAAAATCAAATGTTGAATGTTGGACTCCTGTACTTGCAAGATCCTTTACTTATATGGATTGTATTGCCTGTATCCCAGAAGAGTGGGATACAATGGTGATTGTTCCCATCTATAAGGAAGGCCAACACTCTGTCCCTTCTAATTATCGAGCAATCAATCTGCTGAGCATAATTCATAAATTATATTCTAGACATCTATATGTTAACCTCACGGACTGGTTGAAACAGGAGAATATTCTAAGGGAGGGACAGGCGTGGTTTAGGTTCATTCAGATAACTCTTGATCAGGCTCAAGTTCTACAACATCTGGCTGAAAAGTATTAACTTCTGTATGCATCTTTACAGGCAGGGTTTGACTCCATTTCTACGCAGAGCTTGGGGAGTAAACTTTCCAGTTCCCCCATTGATCGTCGGCTGTTTCTCCTTTATCCGAATGTTGCATGAGAACACCTCACCTTGGGTGAGATGCCATGTCCAATCACATCTTACCCTGTCCGTAACCACACAGAAGGGAGTAAAACAGGGATGCATTTTTGCCCCAATTCTTTTCAATCTTTATTTACGCTCTTGGATAACCCAGTATTCCACCCTCCTAAATTAGCCATTAAATCTATCACAGTTCTGCTTCATGCTGATGATGCAGTTATTCTATCTAGATCATCACAACTGTTGACATGAGAAGAAGACTATTTTATCTACAAACATGTCTTGTGGATTAATGGGGAGGTAATCCATCCAGAACTTTCACTCGAGGCACAAATACACAGGCTCAGACAACCATACTTGGAAACACTATGCGAAGACCCAGCTTCCTTGAGAAGTCCATAAAGCTGGGGAAAGTTGAAGGAAAGACAAGAAGAGGATGTCCAGCAGCAAGGTGGATGGACTTGATCACAACAGCAATGATTACAGCACTGAGAAACCTGAAAGTCATCCTGGGGAGAATCTACCTATGTGGTTGCTAAGAGTCGACACGACTTGATGGCACTTAATCAATCAATAGATCAAGTAAGGACTTATAAATACCTGGGAGTGGTTTTCAGTAAAAATGTTCTTTGGAGGGAGACTTCCTTCGCTGGTGGTTTCCCCAGCAGCTGGAGTCCTCGGTCCACGGAGTATGTTCTGAACATGCTCCCTTTGGTTCTTAAAATAAATAGGTCTTCCCAGGGTGGGCCGGTAAGGATGGAGGGACGGCTGCTTCTTGGGAGTGACTGCCCTCTAGTGGCTATGGGCCTGATTGCAGTGGAGTGTTAGTAGTAAGCTACCATATTGCTCCTTCCTCCATTTAATGGTTCCAATCCTTCACCTACATCACCACAGCAAAATCTACTGCATGCTAGCGGGGTAGGTGTGCATCCACCCCAGAGTGCAGCTATGATCCTGAAGTTTATTGATTGATTGATTGATTGATCAAATTTGTACACCGCCCTGAACTTTCATCTATGGGCATTTACCAATAACATAAAACCAGTTAAAAACATATACAAAAACTTAAAAACAATTTAACAATTTAAAAATAAACCAGAGATTAAAACCCAAAAATTTGAGGAAGCTGAGGAAGCTTGGGCGAAAAGATGGGTCTTCAGGTGTTTTTTGAAAAATGTCCAGAGAGAGGGAGGATCGTATCTCAGCAGGGAGCGCATTCGACAATCTCGGGGCAGCGACCGAGAAAGCCCATCTCTGTGTAGCCACCAAATGAGTTGGAGGTAACTGGAAACGGACCTCCTCAGAGGACCACAATGGGCGATGGGGCTTGTAATGAAGAAGCTGATCTCTTAAATTTGTCTCCTACAGTTGTTCACTCCACTCCTTTTCAATAAAATCCATGCTGCATGCTAACTTGCATCTCTTGATCTGCTTGAAACCCCCTGGCCCAATTTATGATAGTGTGGTAGGAGTTTTCTCCAGATCTCGGGGAGGGCTTTGGACTGAGAACACAGAACCACAGGTGGGAGGGCTCAGAGGCAAGTGTGGAGAGGAAGGACACACAAGCTGAGGTGAGGAGTTCTCCAAAATCCCATTCACAGGTGGTCACCTCTGTTTCCATTCATCATCCCATCTGCAGAACTGGGGACTCATTGGAGCTAAGTGCTTTGGGGGTTAAATGGGGCAAAAGGTGGGGCTTGATGGCGGTAGCAGCTAGCTTGACCCAACTCCCCAGCATGCCACTGTAGACACCTTTAGATGGCAGAATTCTAGAGTATATGGGTGAGAGAGCGAGCGAGCAAGCGAGGGAGTTCCTGCATCAAAACTTCTCTGCCTGCAGTAAATGAAGGAAACGTAATTCTCCACGTGCCCTGAAACGACTTTACCCATAAGAGGTGTGTGGTGTTTTTTTTTAAAAAAAGGTTTATTTAATTTTGAGGGGAAATAACTCTGCACATGTTCAGACGCACTCACTCTTAGGTGACAGCAGTTCTGTGAGCAGAAGGCGGCATCTCGAAACTCCACAGAGAAAATGAACAAAACCACTTCAAAATGAATGCAGATGTGGGAAACCACCTTTTCTTGACATTGTTCCTTCTTATGGTCGCAAACAGCCTGGAGCTGTAGGTTTTAATTAAGCAGAAGCTCCCATGTTCTGTTTTCTCCACGGAAATGCATTAAGCCCAAACTGGCTACCGTTCCTGTTTCCCAGAGGAATGAGTTGACTCCCAGATCTTCAGTGGCAGACTCAGGTCAGACTGTTCCAAACTGCAGAGTCATCTGGCAAATATTAGCAACATAGGAAGCTGCCATATACGGAGTCAGACCATTGATCTATCTAGCTCAGTATTGTCTTCACAGACTGGCAGCGGCTTCTCCAAGGTTGCAGGCAGGAATCTCCCACAGCCCTATCTTGGAAAAGCCAGGGAGGGAACTTGGAACCTTCTGCTGTGATTAAGTGATGTGAAACAGGCTATGATTTCACAGGTGTGTGAGAGTGCTGTGTTCAACTGCAGGGGTGGCCTAACTACTGCAGTGCTTAAGCTGAGACATCAAATTCTGCCTTGCTTCAGCCCCCTTTAAGAACCAACCCTTGTAGACTTTGGAAGGACCATGACGGGCAAGGAGGAGGGCAGGTTCCCAGCAGCCTCCTCTTCTCTTTTTGTGCATCTTGCAATCTTTGCAAGGGGTGTGAGGAGAAGCACTTCCTGCAAAGCTTGAGGGACAGGTCAGGCTGAAAGAACTGCTTCGATAGCAGCGGCAGGGGCATCTCGCTACTCTGCCGCCACCCCTAATAATCTGCCACCTGAGGACAGCGCCTCACTTCACCACATGAAAAGGCCGCCCCATCCTACTTGAACCACAAGGCAATCACATGCGCTCGTCATTTCCAGCTTTTACTGGAGGTGATCACCCAGCTTTCCAGGAAACTTAGTTTTAAGCTTTCTATTCTGCCGAGGGCTGCATTCCATCCCATAATGGCCACTCCTCCTGCATTGTGGCCGCTCCTGTTTGGTTTTGTCTGTTGGGCTATGCGACAGCTGCAGATTAGCTTGAGGTATAGCTCGGCATGTGATCTACTACCAAGCCAGAGTGGGGCCCTATCACTTCCTCTCTATTGATTGTACTAGCAAAAGAGAAACAGAGGGTTAAGCATGTGGCAAACTCATATTTCAAGAAGACTGAGTCTCCGCAGCCACAGCTGATTCCACAGAGGATGTTGGGTGCTCAGTCGTCCTGAAATTAAGGCCTGTAACCTCAACTGTTTCATAGATGGAAGCAGATGAGTTGGACGAGAGATATACTCCTGGTTTTCAGAGACATGGAGAACTCCTTGGCCCAGTTGCAGCGGGCTTCAGTTGGAATTGAAGATGCTCATGCAGACCTGGATGTCCTGCCATGGATCCTGAGGACATCTCTCCCACCCACCCCCGCTCCAGATAGACAATTAGGGATGAATTAGCAGGGGGTAGGCAGACATTGCTTCTGCCCCCAAGGTATCCCCCATAACAACCCCCCTGATGGATGTGATTCCAGAACCACCAATGGTGCAGGGCATGTCTCATCTTGCAGACAGGATGGGTCCTGGGATGGTGAAGATGATGGTAGATGGCCAGATCATGACATCTACTGAGGGGATCTGCTTGGTGGGCTGAGGTTTAACATCAACCAGGGCTTCAAGCACTGCGGAGTTTGTCCTGCCTCCATAGCCTCCAATGCCTCAAAGCCGCCGAGGCTTATAGAACCTGCAGAGGCGAAACCGACCACTGGGTTGGAGGCGCGAGATGGGATGGTGAAGGCTGGGCCCCAGTAAGCCATTGTGGGAGGCAGACCTGAAAGAAAAGATGTGGACATGGAATGTTGGAGGGATTGGGAATTGGAAGGCGATTGCACTCTTTGGAGAGGGTCAACTTGATCATGAACATACAACAGCTCCCTGTTCCTGCTCTTTGCCTCGTCCAGTTTCCAATCAAATTTGGGAAACCCTTTCTTCTTCTTCTTCCGAGGGTGGAACCAGTGTTCAGGGATCTCCATTTGTTCCCTGTTGATTACCAAATCATATCGACTACTTTGGACATGCAGGTTGCTACGGCTTTCGTTTTCTTCTGCATTTTTGTACTACCCCCCTCCCACTGTATTACCAATTCACTGAGCAAACAATACAAAACCAAAGCTAATTTTGTGACAGTTACGCAGATAAGGGCGATGGCAATCCCTTTGTGTCGTCTTCTGCTGTGGATACGGACCATCCACTGCAGAAACGCATCTCATGGTGTGACGGGTCACGTCAAGGTTCCTTCAGTGTGGTGTTCTCCCTGTTCAGTCGGGCACGTGCACGTAAGTTAAGAACGCACAGGAGAAAAATCTGGTCACAGTCAAACATGTGATCCCACTCAAGACCTTTATTTTTGCCATGGCTTTCCGACCGTCATGTGTGGGCATTGGTAAAGTGGGCTGGGGGTGGGGGGAGATGGAGCTGGCCACTGTGCATGCAGCAATTGTTGGGTTGATTTTTGGGGATTCACCTTGTCAAGGTAGAATTCAGGAGGAGTGGATTGAGTAAACCCATGGAACCATAAAGCAGGCTTTTCCAACCTGTGGTAGTCCAGACGTTTCTCAGCTATGACTCCCACCATTCCTAACCACAATACATTGTAGCTGAGGGTGATGGGATTTGTAGTTCAGCAACATCTGGACCACTACAGGTCAGGAATCGCTGCAATCAAGGCATGGAAGAGGGGATTCCTGCTGGTTTCAAGTGAGAGCTAGCTCAAGTTGGCAGCCACGCAAAGAAAACGGAGGAGTAAGTAGAAATCCCCAAAGTGAAATTGTGAAAGATCATCAGCAGACTCATTTCAGATGGTTAGGGATCCATTGTGGGGCTGCACACCGTTAGCCCTCCAGCTGATCTTGGACTACAACTCCCATCATCCCCAGCCAATGTGGATAAGCACCAGAGATGATGGGAGCTGTAGTCCTATGTTTGCAGAGGGCTGAAATTGTGGAGCCCTGATCCACGTTCCAGGATCCGTGTCTCTTGTCTCTTCCCATAAACACATGCCCAGGATTTTCAGATGGACAGAAAGCCTATCTTGGAAAAACGGGCTGAATATAAAAACTGGAGAAGATACTTGAGGTGGTTGAGATGGCATCTATTTATTCTTGAAAATTCACCCTTGATGTGTTAATCCTTGGGGAAGAAACCCCTCAAGCACAGTGGGAGATGGAGCCATTGTCAGGTCTGCCTTGCATGCCAAAGGTCCTCCGTTCAATCTCCAGCCTCTCCACCAGGACGGGCTGGGAAAGACCATGGAGACTGGTCTCACCTGAAACCACGGAGAGACGCTGCCAGTCAGAGTAGGCAAAACTGAGCTAGACGGACGAACTGTCTGAGTCAGTAGACTGCAGCTTATTATTTTAAAGTCTTGAAAGGCTCGCTCCAAAAGTTAGCCTTCCATTCACAGAATGTGTTCTTCTGAAAGTGGAAGGAGTGTGCTATCAACAGGACTCCTTCTTCCATGAGCCCAAAACTCTCCATGATCCACAGGGGGAGGTTGGCTTCAAAAGTACCTTCCTGTTCATCTAAGACACCTTTCCGTAAGTGGAAGGATTCTTCCATGCACAGAAAAATCCTTTGTATGAGTGGAAAAACACACCTTTGGATCCAGCCTCACCTTCAGTGCCAACCCCAAGAACCAATAAGAGTACAAGCTGGTCTAGAGAAGACTATGGGAAGAGAAACATACTAAATTCTCTGAAGAGCAAAAGTCAAGAGATGCTGCAAGAGTCGAGTGAAGCTGTTGGCAGGTCTTGGAAGAGCGAGTCCTTTTATACAGTTTTTGACAGCATCCCTAGTGGTCAATTGCCAACAATTTAATTAAGATACATATTTGTTATAATAACAATAAGTTACGAGCGATGGGTTCATTTGCATCTAGTTTTTGCTTGCTTATGCAGGGTAAGGTGAACAGGGGAGAACATCCTGATCTGAAAAAGGGACACCACCCTGTCCTCTTTCGAGTTCACCACAACATTTTATTTGATTAAGTAAAATGCATCAGCAGTTGATGCCAACCCCATGCTTTGTCATGAACCCCGCCTCCCATTAAGATCATCTGTAGAGGTTCGTTTAGGGTTGCCACCAGCTCATCTGGTAGCAAAATGGGACGTGACCGGGACGTGACTGGGACGTGAATGGGATGTGACTGGGATGTGACCAGGACATATCTCCATGTATGTTACTTAGATAGCTGCAACCACTCAACTCTGAACTCTGTAAGTGGAGTGGTAGCTTCCTTAGTGCTTAGTGCTAAAGAATCACAGATACCAAGAAATTGTTTGTTTGATTCATCTCATCTTGACTCAGCTTATCTACCTATAAATCAACCACTGATGGCCACTTCAGGTATCAACAAAAATTGGAAATCTACTCTTTGGGGTTTCCCACATTGTTTTGAATAGGATTTTAATGGAGTATATCATAAGGTTTCTTGACTTTTGGAGATGTAATCTTGAAAACCATGTGTGTTTCAAAGGAATTCAGTCAGCAGAGAATCCTGATGACTGGTCAGTTAGCATATAAAACACAATCTAATGACCAAAGTTTCAACCGCATCAAAAAGCTGTGTCATGTTGAACCAGGAATAAGAGGTTAAGAATGAAATTTCTCAGGGAGTTTTCCTGTACAGCCCCAGCTGTTGTTCTACTGAAATATCAACAAAAGAGAAATTCAGAATGAATATCATAGTTCCTCCCAAAGGGCAGTGGTGGGATCAGGGACGGAGACATCTGGTGGCGCACTGGTAAAACTGCCGCCCTGTAACCAGAAGGTTACAAGATCGATCCTGACCAAGGGGCTCAAGGTTGACTCAGCCTTCCATCCTTCCGAGGTCGGTAAAATGAGTACCCAGAATGTTGGGGGACAATATGCTAAATCATTGTAAACCGCTTAGAGAGATTCCAGCTATAGAGCGGTATATAAATGTAAGTGCTATTGCTATTGCTATTGCTATCTGTGAACCTTCAAGGGAAGTCTAAATTAATTTCTAGAGAGACAGGGGACATTTCACAGTAGGGTTCTGCATTTTTTGGGCCCAGTCATCCCTTGTGAAAAGTGACACCCACACCCCACTTGGTGGTAGTTTGGATAGACTGTGAAATGGGACAAAAACAATTCTTCCATTCAGAGTGAGGGCAAGAATCAATGCCCTCACTCTGATTTGGCTTTGGGAAATCACCACACAACCAAATTTGATTGGCCATGTGGTAACAACCAAGCTGGCGACAGAATCCCTGATTGGTTGTCCCAGCTCAGCAGCGAAAAGAAAAACTCTAATCTGAAAATAGCAGTTAAGCAGCTCCTGAGAAGGGGACGGTGAAGAGAAGTGCCCCAAGTTATTATGGTGATTGAGATGGGGGGGGCAATATAATGTCTTGTCCCATGTCCCTGGTGGTAGGCCAAGCCCCCTTCCAAGACCAATTCCTGCAAGCTTTCAAAATGTGTGGGGTTGAAGAGAAGGGAAGGCTTCCTTAAGCCTTCTTTTGAAAGGGAGGAGAATCACTCCTCGCAAAGCTTGGAATGGCCAGATTGCACCCAAAGAGGCAGATATGAGGGGCATTTACTGGAGGACCCAGCTCAGATTTTCTTCCCTCCTGGAGAGCATGGTGCCCCAATCATCTAGGGGGTTGGGTAAGTGAACCCAACCAGGGGTACAGGTCAGGTCATACGACAGGCATGAGGCATGGGCCTGTCTCCCCTCCAGCCCACCCCACACATGGTCCTGAGAACAGGCTCGCTGTGTTGATCATTGGAGCCTTCTCTGTGGTGACCCAACCTCATTAAATGTGTTTCAGTGGGTCGCCCAGACATTTTTCTTCCACTGTGGTTTTAGGCTGCAGTCCAAAATAGAATCCAGGTAAGCTATCTCCAGGTAAGTCTGAGAAAGACTCTTGTATGTACCCTCAAGAGCTGCTGCCAGTCATTGTAGACAATATTGAGTCTCATGGACCGAAGTTCAGACTCAGTAGGTAACTGGGCAATGGGAATATTTTAACATTTGTTTGTTTATTTCTTTAATGTATGTATTTATATGCCACGCAAAATGCACGCCTCTGAGCGGTTTACGACAATACAATAAAAACAACAAATTAAAAGGTGAAAACATAACAATATGAAACATAATGTTGCTTTTAATTAAACTTTACATATCAAGCAAAAATCCAACAGAGTTGTAATTACCATGAAAGCAATCAAAGGAAATTATTGAATTGAAAGGAATGAGTCCTACTAAGCAAATAATAACAGTTCTTTTGCTAGAATCATTTGTGCTAATACAAGCAATCGAGGGAGAAGCTCAACAAGTCGCAAATTAAAGCTCTGGTCAAAAAGGGACTTTCCCCAAGGCTAGGAAAATGGTATATAAGCACGGCCAGTTCCTTAGATTCTCCAACAGCTTTTCTTGACTTGCACCTTCTCACGTCATCTTCCCCTCGGATAAGGTAAGTCAAACAGCACAGGGCAACTTCTTACATAGAAAAGAAACGCCGTGTTGAAAGATCTTGAACTGATGTACAACATCAGATGTACTTGGACTCCTATCCTGGCTGGGGTTGCCTCTGAGGCTGGAAGTGGCCTATTGCCATAAGCTGGTAGCCATTGATAGACCTGTCCCCCATGAATTTCCCTAAGCCATCCAAGATGGCGGCCATCACTACCTCCCAAGGCCAGACCAGTGGTCCATCTAGCTCAGTACTGTCTACACTCTTTAAGATTTCATTTCAAATTTTTGCATCCGGGTATTTCTATTTGGAACTGAGCTGCCACAACCAGAAATACCACTCATCTAAAGAGCCAAGATTTTGCTGGCTTTCTCAAAGCTGTGATGGGAACGGAGGAGTGGATCCTACTGGGAGAACATTCCCAAGTCTTGCTACATGCTACTTTAGAATATTTTTAGTTTTATTTTATTTAATATATTTCTATACTGCCTAAAACCCAAGTCCTCGGGGCGGTTTACAAAATAATAAAAACAGCCAATAAAAGATGAAAACATTTCAACAAATTAAAAAGTTAAAACTCTTAAAACACAATTAAAACAGTATCTAATTGAAAGCCTTGGTGAACAAATGCATCTTGACTGCCCTTTTAAAACTTGTAAGAGATGAGGAGGCTCTTATTTCTGCAGAAAGTGTGTTCCAAAGCCTCAGGGCAGCTACGGAGAAGGCCCGCCCCCGAGTAGCCACCAGACGAGCCAGTGGCAACTGCAGACGAACCTCTCCAGATAATCTCAATATCAAAGAAGACATTCTCATAAAAAGCCAGGGTTCAAGCTGTTAAGGGTTTTATAGGTTGTAACCAAAACTTTGTACTCTGTCAAGAAACTTACTGGCAGCCATTATAGATATTTTAAGATAGGAGTGATATGGTCTCTCCGAGATGACCCAGAGACCAACCTGGCGGCCGCGTTCTGGACTAACGGCAGTTTCCGGACTACATATTAAGGCAGCCCCACATAGAGTGCATTGCAGTAGTCAAGTCTGGTGGGGACCAGCAGAAGTACTACTGTTTATCTGCACTATTTTATATTTTATGACAAATGATTTTGTCATAAATGACAAAAGTATTAAATGATCATTACTTCATTCATTGGGTTTTCTGTGTAGGTAGGGTTTCCATCGGGAACCAACAAAGGCCAACCAGATGCCTCCAGGAAGACCAGAAGTGAAGCATGAAAGCAAAAACCCCGTATCTCCCCTGTGACTGGGATATGAGGCCCTAACTCAAAGGTAAATCATCTGCCTTGCATGAGAAACCCAGGTTCAATTCTTGGCAGTTTCTCCAGGTAGGGCTGAGAGAGATTTGCTCGAAACCTTGGCGAAGCCACTGCCAGTCCGTGCAGACAATACGGAGCTAGATAGACCAAAGGTCCAACCTGGTATAAGGCAGCTTTATATGTTTCTGAGAAGGAACATAAAATAATAGCCCCTCTTTCCCCCCTGTGGCTGGCATCCAGTGACACACAAAACCTGCACGTCATGTCAACCTCACACTATGCTGAAGAACAACAGATTCAAGGTGGGAGATCCCCAAACTCTATGTCAACGAGACCCTATCAAAACACCACCAAGAAAACGGACTTACTGGCAACTCTGATAAGATGCAGTGAAGACAAGAGAGTTGAATGAAGCTGATGGAAGGACAGAGGGAACACATAGCTTTTTCTACAGGTCCCCCAGCCTCCCTTGTGGTTAGGATGCTGCAGCTAACATTCTCCAGCTAACCTCACTCCATGACGTCACTCCATGCTCCAGTTAACGTCACTCCAGCTAACATTCGGCTGGGTTGCTGACACTTCTTCTTTCCACGGAAGAAGTTCTTTCCACAACTTTGACTCAGTAGAAGGGAACTTCCAATGTGGATAGATACTATGTGGGTATCTTGAAAGATGAGAATGAGGGCTGGGGAAACAGGGAAGTGCTAAGGAGTTACTACAGCAGCAACATCAGGAGGGCTCTGGTGGATTATCTCAATGGTGGGTTTAGTACAGCACCCTGTTTCCCAGATCAGACAACCAGATACTTCTAAGAAGCCAACCAGTCGAGTCAAAAAGCAATAGACTTCCTTCGCTGTTGGTTTCCCCAGCAACTGACGTCCTCAGTCCACGGAGTATGTTCTGAGCATGCTCCCTTTGGTTCTTAAAATAAACAAGTCTTCCCAGGGTGGGCCGGTAAGGATGGAGGGACGGCTGCATCTTGGGGAGGAGTGAGTGCCCTCTAGTGACTATGGGCCTGCTTGCAGTGGAGTGTTAGTTCTAAGTTACCACATCATTGTTTCTTCTTTCATTGGATGGTTTCAATCCCTGACCTATGTTGCCTCAGCAATCTTGACCACATGATAGCGAGGTAGGAGTACATCCGCCCCAGAGAGCACCTGGGGTCCTGAGGTTCAAAAAGAGACCCTTGCACAAGCCCTCAAGTGATAGATGGTGATACGGATTGTCAACAGGGTGATAGAGATGAAAAAGGAGGAAAGGGGAAGAGGCTGTGTGCCCGGGAAGGAATGTGGTATCAATGTCATCTTGGAGAGGGGAGGGACATCTCACGGTGTTACCAAGTGAGGGCCAAGAAGGAATCCTTCAGCTACAGCCTGCACTGAAGCTTCTGGTGGGTCTCAGAGCATGGTCTAAAGGCACACGTGACAGCCGCCTTGGTGAAGCTAAGCAGGTCATGGTGTGGTCAGTACCTGGAAGGAAGGTTCACAAATGCCACTTTTGAGGTTGGGGCCATATATCAGTGATGGAGCATCCTCCTTGCACGCAGAAGTCTGCCGTTGAAGAGTCTCGTTGAAGAGTCTCGTTGAAGCAGAACTTGGTGGATCTTCCACCTTGAGTTTTCTGTTCTTCATACTATGGAGCGGTTGACAGCTAGGTTAGGATTAGGGTGCCACTGAATGCCAGGCAGTGGGGAACAAAAGTGGGAAGGGGCTATTTCCATTTAGCCGGGCTTGCGGACGTCTCAGTAGTATCTTGTTGTCCAGTGATGGAAACAGGAGGGTGAAACTGGAAGGATTTTGGTCTGAACTAGCAGTTCTCTTATGTCTATTTTCATAGAAACATTGAAAAGCCACATCTGCACCCCTCTGTCCTCATCTCCTTACAAGAGGGTTCCCATCAGGGTTTTCTCTAACAGCAATCCCCTGATGTTGTTGACAACAACTCCAATTATCCCCAACTAAGAGGCATTGCATATCGGGATTTGGGAGTTTTAGTCAACAACATCTGGGAATCCCTGTTAGAATCCCTGAACCTTGGGTGGCTTGAACAAAGAAAGGGGGAAATTTCTCAGCTTGAAGTATATTCCATCAAGACAGTCACAAAGCTTTCTGCTTCTGTGTTGGGGGTCTTTGTGGATTGGTACCAAGGAGAAACTTGGGAGAAATTTCTCTGAGGGTTCCGTCCCATCCCTGAGTGAATGTCAATTCACCGTAATGTGTTGTTCATTCATTTCTGTTTCAGACTCACCTCCATCTCCCCAGTAATTTCTGTCATCCAACTCATCAACCGGATCCCCCCAGAAGAAATGACGTTCTGGTTTTTTGGCAACATCATGATCATCGCATTACGCATTATTTCCGGTAGCTCCTAGCCGGTCTATGTGGGAGGCATCACTCCCTGAGGCTGAGGCATGGCTGAAATACAGGCCTGGACTTTGAGAGGTCTGGGCACCCTTCTTCTCCCACTATTTTGCTCTGCTATCCTCAGTATGAATTCATCAGTTTCCTTCTGTCTCCCAGCCCCCTCTAATATGATGCCATTTCCTTCACATTCTCAATAAAGCTTCTGCTGCATTCTTGGAATTCGTGTTCCCTTGGTTTTTGAACTGGCAGCTCTGATTTCTGGGAACAGCTGCTTCCCTGAGTCCTCAGAAATCCTTGTGTCTGAATGAAAACTTATGGGGGACGTGGCACTCTTTTAGGAACACACAGGAAGCTACCTACGACAGAGTCTGACCCTTGGTCCATCCAGCTCAATAAGGTCTACTCTGACTGGGAGCAACTCTCCAGGGCTTCTGAGTTTTCCACAGCCCAAATGGTGATGCTGCCAGGGACTGAAACGGAAGCCTTCTGCATGCATGGCGTCCATGAGCCTCCCATCCAGGCACTGACCACACCAAATCCTGCTTAGCATCACCAAGGTGGCTGTAACAAGTGCTTTTAGACCATGCTCTGGGAGCCTCCAGAAGCTTCAGTGCAGGCTGTAGCTGATGGTTTCCTTCTTGGCACTCAATTGGTAACGCTGTGCAATGTCCCTCCCTTCCCCAGACTGACAATAATACCACATTCCTTCCGGGGCACACAGCCTCTTCCCCTTTCCTCCTTTTTCATCCATATCACCATGCTTTGAGAGATGGAAACCCCCATGATGGGGAGTGACTGCGCTGTAGGGGTGAACAGTGTGATTAGAGAAGGCCCAGATTCAGATCTCACTTTTGCTATAGATTCACTTGGGGGCTTGAGCAAGGGACTCTTTCTCAACCTATTATTATTTAATAATATGGAATGCGCTCCCTGCTGAGATACGATCGTCCCTCTCTCCGGCAATTTTTAAAAAACATCTGAAGACCCACCTTTTCGCCCAAGCTTTCTCAGCTTCCTAATACTTTTGGGTTTTAAACCCTGGTTTATTTTTAAATTGTTAAATTGTTTTTAAGTTTTTGTATAGGTTTTTAACAGGTTTTAAGTTATTGGTAAATGCCCATAGATGAAAGTTGGGGGCGGTGTACAAATTTGATAAATCACTCAATCAATCAACCTCAGGACCCCAGCTGCAATCTGGGGAGGATGCACACCTACCCCTCTAGCATGGGGTAGATTATGCTGAGGTGACGTAGATGAAGGATTGGAACCATTCAATGTAGGTATGGTCATTATGCTCACTTCCACATAGACCGGCTTGCCGCTGGCGCACATGATGGGTCCTGGGATGGTCACAAGGGGGCTAGGTGGCTGGATCGTGACTTCTGCTGGGGAGATCTGGTTGAGGGTTGACCCCAGCCAGGGTGCCGAGCTCTCCACCCCCGGCTGCTTCCTACAGCACCTACGGCTTTTATTGGGTTGTTGCTGACATTTCTTTATTCCCTGAGCCAAAATGAGCTTACCAAGGAGAAAGAGTAAAAAATAGCTAAGCTATTAGTGTTGGCGCCATGTTAACCACCCAGTGCCTATTTATCTCACAGTCTCCTTTCTTCGACTTCAACTTGACTTGCTTCAGTATCTAGTGAACCACTTAGAACACCTGAGGGAGGGCCTGGGGCTCATTAAAGCACTTCAAAAGTCATCCATTCTCCCTTTTGCAGGAATGAGTGAACTGCATGTGATGATGATGAGTTTTTTGCAGTGCCCACGGTACGTGCCTGGGCTGGGTTTCAATCACTATCATTACCGAATTATTAAAACGCGCCAACTTGTCTCATTATTCATTTTGGACACTGCTTTGGAATCTCCGTCTTTCAAAAACAGGTGTCCACGTTGTGGTGTTCTGTTCTCGTGAGTAATCATAACCCGTATACTTCAAGCACTAGCTAGAATTTTCTCAAGAGGAACTGGCTCGGGGGGTAGCTAGGAAGTGCTCTGAGGCACTTGAATGGGAGAATCCTCCCCATTTGAGCAATAGGGTTCACCTCACCTTGCATCAGAACACAGGAAGCTTCCTTCTACCAGGTCAGACCCTTAGTAGGGATGCACATGAACCTGTTCAGAGGCCCTTTTATGGGCCTCCGAGGAGGTCCGAGCATCAGGCGGTTCAAAGTTCAAGGGTGTGGGGCCACACATTAAGGGCGGGGGAGGGTGCCCTTACCCTTCTCTCCACTTTCCCCCCTGCTTCCTCGTGTCCCTGATGCCCTGTTTCCTCTTCGGCTGGAAGTGGCCTGAAGCAGCTGGCACATGTGTGCCCGTGCTTACGCCCAGCTAATTCTGGCCTCTTACAGCTGAAGAACAAACAGGGCAGTGCCCCATACTTGGGAAATACCTGGTGCCTACGGGGGGAAAGCAGAGGGAGGGGTAAGTGCACCCTCCCCTGCGCTTAAGGTGTGACACCCACCTGCCATCGAGTCCCCTGCACAGAGTTAGGCATGTGCAAAACAGTCCGGAGGTTCAGGAGTTCGGATTGGGGGTTCAGGGGTTTGGAGTCGAATTGAACACCTCCGGTTCCTTCCGGACCATTACTGCCCCCCACCCGGATGGTTGGCGATTTTTAAAAAATATTTTTTAAAAATTAATAACTTTCTCCCCCTTAAAGCAGGCTGTCTGTGTGTGTGCGTGTGCGTGTGCGTGCGCGCACGCGGGCGCGAACAGTCCCCTGCCCGCCACCAGCTTCTAAAATCACTGCTGCGGCCCACTGGACCGTCCGGCGGGGGTCAGGGAAAAGCTTGCCTAGAGAAATCCCTCCGAAATGGACAGAAAGTAATTAGTTCCTTTAAAAAATTACAAACTCCGCCCAGACCGGATGGGAAGGGGGTTTCCAAAGGGTGCCGGACCAAAACTGGCCCACTCAGGTTCGTGTCAGGTCCGGACTCAAACCAAAACGGGCCAGCCCATTCCGGGCACACCCCTACATGTGTTTCCGTTCACATCCCTCACCCTTAGTCCATCTAGCTCAGATTGTCTACACTGACTGCCAGCAGCTCTCCAAGGTTTCAGGCAGGGATCTTTCCCAGCCCTACCAGGGGATGCTGCCAGGGACTGAACCTGGGACCCTCTGCATGCCAAACAGATGGTCTGCCACTGAGCTGCTGTTGCCTCTGCACAGTTAGCGAAACTCAAAACCTTTGTACATGAAAACCACTCAAGATTCTATCTGTCCATTCCTCTGGTTGGGATGGGCCCAGACCGGTCCGGAGGCTGTTCTAAAGGCCTCCAGATGGGTCTGGACTGGTCCAGACCAGGGCGGTCCGGTTCGGGTGGGGAGGTGCCTTTACGAGCAGGGGGAGTGTTTACTTACCCCTCCCGCCACTTTCCCGCTCTGGTGCTGTAATTTCAGTAGTAATTGGGGAGGCAGGATACTACCCTGCTGCCCCTTCCCCGCTGTCACTATGAAAAACTCCCAGGAGTCCTTTGCGTGTGCGGACATCACAGAGACCCTAACCCTAACCCTAACCCTAACCCTACTTTTGAGCCCTCTATGGGATGTTTGCCTCTGAAGGAATGCCCCTTTCCCTGTAGAATATCTTCCAATTTGCAAATCAGTTTCCCTCCAGGTCACTAGTTCAGTGACCCAACCCAAACCCGGTAAGACCCCAGGGTTTGATCAGATACCCTCTGCACTGTTAAAATCAAATGTTGAATGTTGGGCTCCTGTACTTGCAGGATTCTTTACTTATATGGATTGTATTGCCTGTATCCCAGAAGAGTGGGATACAATGGTGATTGTTCCCATCTATGAGAAAGGCCAACACTCTGACCCTTATAATTATCGACCAGTCTACTGAGCATTATTCATAAATTATATTATAGACATCTATATGTTAACCTCACGGACTGGTTGGAACAGGAGAACATCCTTAGGGAGGAACAGGTGAGGTTTAGGTCCATTCAGATGACTCTTGATCAGGCCCAAGTTCTACAACATCTGGCTGATAAGTATTCACCGCTGTATGCAGGTTTAAAGGAAGGGTGTGACTCCATTACTAGGTAGCGCTTGGAGAGTAAACTTGCCAATTCCTCCATTGATCGTAAGCTGCTTCTCCTTATCCGAGATACTGCCAGTCAGTGTAGAATATATTGAGCTAGATGGACAAAGGGTCTGAATTGGCAGAAGGCAGCTTCCTATGTTCCGATGGAAGGTGGAGGTCCCACAGGGTCCCAGGAGAGAGCTTCTTCCAAGATATCCACCCCTCCACTGCTGACATTGCAAAAAACTCATCATCATCACATGCAGATCACTCATTCCTGCAAAAGGGAGAATGGGTGACTTTTGAAGTGCTTTAATGAGCCAAAGTCCCTCCCTGAGGTGTTTTAAGTGGTTCACTCGAAACTGAAGCCAGTCAAGTAGAAGTCGAAGAAAGGAGACTGTGAGATAAATAGGCACTGGGTGGTTAACATGGCGTCAAAACAAAGAGCTTAGCTATTTTTTACTCTTTCTGCTTGGTAAGCTCATTTTGGCCCAGGGGATAAAGTAGCAACCCAATAAAAGGTTAGCTGGAGTGACGAAGCATCCTAACCGCAAGGGAGGCTGGTGGACCTTCATAAAAGCTGTGCATTCCCTCTGTCCTTCCATCAACTTCATTCGACTCTCCTGTCTTCACTGCATCTTCTCAGAGAAGCCGGTAAGTCCATTTTCTTGGTGGTGTTTTGATAGAGTCTCATTGACACAGAGCTTGGTGGATCTTCCACCTTGAGTCTTCTGTTCTTCAGAATATGGAGCGGTTGACAGCTAGGCTAGGATTTGTGTGCCACTGAATGCCAGGCAATGGGGAGCAAAACTGGGAAGGGGCTATTTCCATTTAGCCCTGCTTGCGGACGTCTCAGTAGTATCTTGCTGTCCAGTGTTGGAAACAGGAGGCTGAACTGGAAGGATTTTGGTCTGATCCAGCAGTTCTCTTATGTCTATTCTCATAGAAAGCCACATCTGCACCCCTCTGTCCTCATCTCCATACAAGAGGGTTCCGATCAGAGTATTCTCTAACAGGAATCCTCTCATGTTGTTGACAAAACTTCAATAATCCCCAAGCAAGAGGCATTGCATCTGGGGATTCAGGATTTTTAGTCAACAACATCTGGGAATCCTTGTTAGAGGGAACGCTAGTTGCCACCCTGAACCTTGAGTGCCTTGAACAAAGAAAGGGGGGAAATTTCTCAGCTTGAAGTATACTCCATCAAGACTGTCACAAACCTTTATGCTTCTGTGTTGGGGGTCTTTTGGGATTCGTACCAAGGAGAAACCTGGGAGAAATGTCTCTGAGGGTTCCGTCCTATCCCTGAGTGAATGTTAATTCACCGTAATGTGTTGTTCATTGATTTCTGTTTCAGACTCACCTCCATCTCCCCAGCAATGTCTGTCATCTCCAGGAGTCGTGGCTTTTTCAGTTTTGGCCCCCCTTTTCGAGGCCTTGGCTATTATGGATGCCTTGGCTCTGGTGTTGGTGCTTGCTCCCTGGGCTATGTTGGAGGCAGCACAAGCTCCGGAGAGCTCGGCACACTGGCCGTGGTCAACCCTCAACCCTTCAACCGGATCCCCCCAGAAGAAGTCTCGCTCGGGTCACCTCCCCCACTCGTGACTGTCCCAGGTCCCATCATATGCGGCAGCTGGAAGCCGGTCAATGTGGGAGGCTTCACTCCATGTGCCATTGGAGGTTCCGGGATTGTAGGATCAGGTGCCTGGGGAGGTCTGGGTTATGGACCTCTGGGCCAGTAGAGTGGTGGAGGTCTTGGAAGAAGCTCTCTCCAGGGACCCTGTGGGAGCATCTGCTATTAGACCCCATAACGTCGAATGACTGATCATAATGACCAGGAACCAGCAACCCTAAGTCTGAGGCATCGCTGAAATCCAAGCCTGGACTTTGAGGGGACTGGGTGCCATTCTTCTCCCACTACTTTGCTCTGCTATCCTCAGTATGAATTCATAGATTTCCTTCTGTCTCCCAGCGGCCTCTAATATGATACCATTTCCTTCACATTCTCAATAAAGCTTCTGCTGCATACTTGCAATCCGTGTTTTCTTGGTTTTTGAACTGGCAGTTGTGATTTTTGGGAACAGATGCTTCCATGAGTCTTGGTAGCCCAGAAGCCATTCTGACTGTGACTGTGACTGCGACTGGCAGGAGCTCTCCAGGGCTTCCAGCTGGAGTTTTCCCCAGCCCTACCTGGAGATTCTGCCAGGGATTGAAACGGCAGCCTTCTGCATGCAAGGCGGATGCTCCATCACTGATCTATGGCCCCAATATCAAAAGTGGCGTCCATGAGCCTCCCATCCAGGCACTGACCACACCAAGACCTGCTTAAACCTGCCCGAGTAGCCCCGACCCCTGCTTTGGTGGACAGGCTGGACTTCTCTTGTCTGCCTGGCCCTATGCCAGAGCCTGCGGCCAGGCAGCAGTTGGAGGGAGGGCCTCCCCTGCCAGGGAAGAAGGTTCCTCCCGTGGCAGATGTGGAGGTAGTGGAGGTGGAGCCAGCTTCCAGTCCAGCCAAATCCATCTTGCTGCCCTCCCGGTGGGGGGGTGGGGGTGGCCCCAACTAATTTTTGAATCCACTCTCACTTGCTACCAGAGAATCTACTCTCAGAACACCTAAAAAACCACAAAACCCAGTACCCCATGGGCTTTTGGGTATGGGGGTGGTTGGCACCCTATGTGCATTGCATCACCACTCGCTCTGGGGCACCGGGGCAATTCAACCTTCAAAGGTGGGGGTCGCACTTAAGGGGGCAGGGGAGGGTGCACTTACCCCTTCCTCTGCTTTCCCCCCACTGATGCCCACTATTTCTCAAGTGCTACCCGGGGGCAGCATACTTCCCTGCTGCCCCATTTGTTCTTCGGCAGGAAATGGCCAGAAGAAGCTGGACCGGAACATGGACACACACGCATGCCAGCTACTTCCAGCCAAAGAGCAGAAAGGGTGGCAGGGAAGTACGCTGCTGCCCCGTAGGACTTGGGAAATACCTGGTGCCAGCAGGGGAGGAGGGGTAAGGGCACCTTCCCCCACCATTAAGTTGCGACACCCAGCCGCCATCGAGCCACCCACACCTGGTTCCATGCAGATCTCTAACTCTTAGTCCATCTAGCTCAGGATTTTCTACACTGACGGGCAGCAGCTCTCCAAGGTTTCAGGGAAGGATCTTTCCCAGCTCTACCTGGAGATGCTACCAGGGACTGAACCTGGGTCCTTCTGAATGCCAAACAGATGCTCTGCCACTGAGCTTCTGTCACATCCGCGCAGTTAGGGAAACTCAAAACCTTTGTACATGAAGACTATCTGTCCATTCCTCTGGCAGGGGGCCTAGGCTGGGCTGTCAAATCCCTGCAGATGTGTGGATCACCTCCTTTCAAGCCTTGTATGGGATGGCTGCCCCTCAAAGAATGCCCCTTTCCCTATAGAATGTCTACCAATATGGCACTCAGTTTCCCTCAAAGAGGTCTCTAGTTCAGTGACCCAACCCAAACCTGGTAAGACCCCGGGGTTTGATCAGATCCCCGCTGCACTGTTAAAATCAAATGTTGAATGATGGGCTCCTGTACTTAAAAGATTCTTTACTTATATGGATTGTATTGCCTGTATCCCAGAAGAGTGGGATACAATGGTGATTGTTCTGATCTATGAGAAAGGCCAACACTCTGACCCTTCTAATTATCAACCAATCAATCTGTTGAGCATTACAGTGGTCCCTCTACTTACGAAATTAATCCGTTCCGAATGCACATTTGTAAGTCGAAAAATTCGTAAGTCGAAAAGCGGTTTCCCATAGGAATGCATTGGGAACGGATTAATGCATTCCGGAGCCTAGAAAAAAGACCCAGACCCCCAGTAAGGCTTGCAAACTGCACAGGAACATTTCTTTTCAAGAATAAACAGGCAGTAAACAGGCAGGCAAGTCAAGGAAACCGCATGTAAAATTCGTAAGTCGAGGAAACCCCATCTAAAAATTTGTAAGTCGAGGAAACCCCATCTAAAAAATTTTAAGTCGAAAAAACCGCATCTAAAACCAGATCTAAAACTGCCGTTTGTAACTCGAAAAATACTTATGTCGAGTAGTTTGTAAGTCGAGGGACCACTGTATTCATAAATTATATTCTAGACATCTATATGTTAACCTCACGGACTGGTTAACATACTAAGGCAGGAAGAGGTGAGGTTTAGGTACATTCAGATGACTCTTGATAAGGCCCAAGTTCTACAACATCTGGCTGAAAAGTATTCACCGATGTATGCAGCTTTTAAGGCACGGTTTGACTCCATTTCTAGGGAGCGCTTGGCGAGTAAACTTGCCAATTCCTCCATTGATCGTCGGCTATTTCTCCTTATCCGAATGTTGCGTGAGAACAACTCACTTTGGGTGAGATGCAATGTCCAATGACATCTGACCCTGTCTGTACCCACACAGAAGGCAGTCAAACAGGGATGTATTTTGCCCCACTTCTTTTCAATCTTTATTTACGCTCTTGCATAACCCAGATTTCCACACTCCTAAATTAGCCAGTAAATCTATCACAGTTCTGCTTCATGCTGATGATGCAGTTATTCTATCTAGAACATCACATCTGTTGACATGAGAAGAAGACTATGTATCTATAAATGTCCAAAAGTCTTAGATCATGAGTTTTGCTTAAAAAACAAACAAACTAAGAAAGATGTCTGGTGGATTAATGGGGAGGTAATCAATCCAGAACTTTCACTCAAGGCACAAATAACCAGGCTCAGACTATCATACTTGGACACACTATGCGAAGACCCAGCTCCCGTGAGAAGTCCATAATGCTGGGGAAAGTTGAAGGAAAGAGAAGAAGAGGATGACCAGCAGCAAGGTGGATGGACTCGATCACAGCAGCAATGAATGCAGCACTGAGAAACCTGAAAGGCCAAGTTGAAGACAAATCATCCTGGAGAGAGTCTATCTATGTGGTTGCTAAGAGTCAACACGACTTGATCGCACTTTATCAATCAATGGATCAAGTAAGGACTTATAAATACCTGGAAGTGGTTTTCAGTAAAAATGCTCCTTGGAGGGAGACTTCCTTCGCTGGTGGTTTCCCCAACAAGTGGAGTCCTCAGTCCACGGAGTATGTTCTGAACATGCTCCCTTTGGTTCTTAAAATAAACAGGTCTTCCCAGGGTGGGCCGGTAAGGATGGAGGGACGGCTGCTTCTTGGGGAGGAGTGACTGCCCTCTAGTGGCTATGGGGCTGATTGCAGTGGAGTGTTAGTACGGTAGTAATTTACCATATTGCTCCTTCCTCCATTGAATGGTTCCAATCCTTCACCTACGTCACCACAGCAAAATCTACCGCATGCTAGCGGGGTAGGTGTGCATCCTCCCCAGACTGCAGCTGTGGTCCTGAGGTTGATTGATTGATTGAGTGAGTGAGTGAGTGATTTATCAAATTTGTACACCGCCTCCAACTTTCATCTATGGGCGTTTACCAATAACATAAAACCAGTTAAAAACATATACAAAAACTTAAAAACAATTTAACAATTTAAAAATAAACCAGAGATTAAAACCCAAAAATATGAGGAAGCTGAGAAAGCTTGTGCGAAAAGATGGGTCTTCAGGTGTTTTATGAAAATTGCCGGAGATAGGGAGGATCGTATCTCAGCAGGGAGCGCATTCAACAATCTCGCGGCAGTGACCGAGAAGGCCCGTCTCTGTGTAGACACCAAACGAGTTGGCGGTAACTGGAGACGGACCTCCTCAGAGGAGCCCAATGGGCGATGGGGCTTGTAATGAAGAAGGTGCTCTCTTAAATTATTATTATTAAATAATAAAGGATGAGAAAGAGTCCCTTGCACACGCCCCCAAGTGATTCTATAGCAAAAGTGAGATCTGGATCTGGGCCTTCTCAACTCACACTGTTGACCTCTATAGCGCAGTCACTCCCCATCGTGGGGGTTTCCATCTGTCAAAGCACGGATGAAAAAGGAGGAAAGGGGAACAGGCTGTGTGCCCCGTAAGGAACGTGGTATTAATGTCAGTCTGGGGAAGGGAGGGACATTGCACAGCGTTACCAATTGAGTGCCAAGAAGGAAACCATCAGCTACAGCCTGCACTGAAGCTACTGGAGGCTCCCAGAGCATGGTCTAAAAGCACTTGTTACAGCCACCTTGGTGATGCTAAGCAGGATTTGGTGTGGTCAGTGCCTGGATGGGAGGCTCAAGGATGCCACTTTTAGGGTTGGGGCCATAGATCAGTGATGGAGCATCTGCCTTGCACGCAGAAGGCTGCCGTTTCAGTCCCTGGAAGCATCTCCAGGTAGGGCTGGGGAAAACTACAGCCGGAAGCCCTGGAGAGTTGCTGCCAGTCAGAGTAGACACTATTGAGCTGGATGGACCAAGGGTCAGACTCTGTCGAAGGCAGCTTCCTGTGTGTTCCTAAAAGAGTGCAACGTCCCCCGTAAGTTTTCATTCAGACACAAGGATTTCTGAGGACTCAGGGAAGCAGCTGTTCCCAGAAATCAGAGCTGCCCGTTTAAAAACCAAGGGAACACGGATTGCAAGAATGCAGCAGAAGCTTTATTGAGAATGTGAAGGAAACTAAAAAAAACTAACTAAAAGAAAGAAACTAACTAAAAAGCTTAACTGAAATATAAAATTTGGTTAATGATTGATTTTAGTATAGATGTTGGACATAATATCGAAAGGGCAGCCTGGGAAAAGTTATGGAAGAGTGATTTAAAACTTACTGCTTGCTATTCTTTGAAGGAAAAGTATTATAAAAAGATTTATATGGTATCTGACATTAAAAACTGGCATTAATGTATAAAAATGTTTTAAACAAATGTTTGAAGCGTGGGCATACTGAAGATATTCTTTTTTGGTGGTGGACCCGTGGGAAGGTTAAGGCCTATTGAGACATGATATATAATGAATTAAAGAAAGAGACTTTTCCCAAGAAGCCAGAATCCTTCCTGCTAGGAATAATGTAGGGAGTAATCTTTACAAATGGCTTGACTTTCTTCATGTATGCATTGACAGTGGACAGAATGATATATGCAAAGAAATAGAAGAGTAATGAACTGCCGTTAAGGGAAGATTAGCTTAAAAAGAAAAGAAAAAAAGGTCTTGTTTTTGTTTTTGTTTTTTCTTTTGGTTTTTTTATTGTTCTGATTTTTTTCTCTTGAAATGCAGGGTGGGTAGATTCATGGTTTTTTCTTTTCTTATAACTTTAAGGGTTTAAATTTGTGTTTTTTATTATTATTATTATAAGGGTAAATTTTATAGTTATAATTTCATGAAGAGAGGTGCGTGGGAAGTCCATTTGTTTTTATTATGATTGTTATGTTTATTACTGTTAAAATTGAATTTGAGAAAAAAGAGAATGTGAAGGAAATGGCATCATATTAGAGGTGGCTGGGAGACAGAAGGAAACTGATGAATTCATTTTGAGGACAGCAGAGCAAAGTAGTGGGAGAAGAATGGTGCCCAGACCTCTCAAAGTCCAGGCCTGGATTTCAGCGATGCCTCAGTATCAGGGTTGCCGGTTCCTGGTCACTATGATCAGTCCTTTGAAGTTATTGGGTCTATTGGCAGATGCTCCCACAGGGTCCCAGGAGAGAGCTTCTTCCAAGATATCCACCCCTCCTCTGGCCCAGAGCTCCATAACCCAGACTCCCCCAGGCAGCTGCTCCTACAATCCCGGAATCCCCAACGGCACCATCGAGTTCTGTGATGGAGCATCTAGACCCGGAGTGAGAAGAGCCAGGAGGTTCCGGGACCATCCTCCCAGCCTCAAGCTCCTGTATTAACGTCCGTTATCCCTCTCTTGCCCCCCTTTTCCGCTTTGTTTCCTGAATGTGTCCTTTCAAAGAAGGAGCTCCCCTCTCTTCTTGAGCTTGCCTATATCATTTTCACAACCTTCATCTCCTACCGTTGTTCACTCCACTCTTTTTCAATAAAATTCATGCTGCACTCTAACACGAGTCTCTTGGTCTGCTTGACACCCCCTGGCCCAATTTATGACCGTGTGGTGGGAGTTTACTCCAGATCTCGGGGAGGGCTTTGGACTGAGAACACAGAACCACACGTGGGAGGGCTCAGAGGCAAGTGTGGAGAGGAAGGGCACTGGGGCTAAGTGCTTTGGGGGTTAAATGGAGCAAAAGGTGGGGCTTGATAGTGGTAGCAGCTAGCTTGACCCAACTCCCCAGCATGCCTCTGTTGACACCTTTAGATGGCAGAATTCTAGAGTATACGGGTGAGAGAGAGAGAGAGAGAGAGAGAGAGAGAGAGAGAGAGAGAGAGAGAGCTCCTGCATCAAAACTTCTCTGCCTGCAGTAAATGAAGGAAACGTAATTCTCCACGTGCCCTGAAACAACTTTACCCATAAGAGGTGTTTAAAAAAAAAAAAGGTTTATTTGATTTTGAGGGTTAATAACTCTGCACATGTTCAGACGCACTCACTCTTAGGTGACAACAGTTCTGTGAGCAGAAGGCGGCATCTCGAAACTCCACAGAGAAAATGAACAAAACCACTTCAAAATGAATTCCGATGCGGGAAACCACCTTTTCTTGACTGTGTTCCTTCTTACGGCAGCAAATAGCCTGGAGCTGTAGGTTTTAATTAAGCAGAAGCTCGCATGCTCTGTTTTCTCCATGGAAATGCATTAAGCCCAAAATGGCTACCGTTCCTGTTCCTCAGAGGACTGAGTTCACTCCCAGATCTTCAGTGGCAGACTCAGGTCAGACTGTTCCCGACTGCAGAGTCGTCTGGCAAATATTAGCAATATAGGAAGCTGCCATATACGGAGTAAGACCATTGGTCTATCTAGCTCAGTATTGTCTTCACAGACTGGCAGCAGCTTCTCCAAGGTTGCAGGCAGGAATCTCCCGCAGCCCTATCTTGGAGTCGCTGCCAGGGAGGGAACTTGGAACCTTCTGCTGTGATTAAGTGATGTGAAACAGGCTATGATTCCACAGGTGTGTGAGAGTGCTGCGTTCGACTGCAGGGGTGGCCTAACTACTGCAGTGCTTAAGCTGAGACATCAAATTCTGCCTTGCTTCAGCCCCCTTTAAGAACCAACCCTTGTAGACTTTGGAAGGACCATGATGGGCAGGCAGGTGGGCAGGTTCCCAGCAGCCTCCTCTTCTCTCCTTGTGCATCTTGCAATCTTTGCAAGGGGTGTGAGGAGAAGCACTTCCTGCAAAGCTTGAGGGACAGGTCAGGCTGAAAGAACTGCTTCGATAGCAGCGGCAGGGGCATCTCGCTACTCTGCCGCCACCCCTAATAATCTGTCACCTAAGGACACCACCTCACTTCGCCACATGGAAAGGCCGCCCCATCCTACTTGAACCACAAGGCAATCACAAGCGCTCGGCAATTCCAGCTTTTACTGGAGGTGATCACCCAGCTTTCCAGGAAACTTAGTTTTAAGCTTTCTATTCTGCCGAGGGCTGCATTCCATCCCATAATGGCCACTCCTCCTGCATCGTGGCCGCTCCTGTTTGGTTTTGTCTGTTGGGCTATGCGACAGCTGCAGCTTAGCTTGTGGTATAGCTTGGCATGTGATCTACTACCAAGCCAGAGTGGGGCCCTATCATTTCCTCTCTATTGATTGGGCTAGCAAAAGGGAAACAGAGGCTTAAGCATGTGACAAACTCATATTTCAAGAAGACTAAGTCTCGGCAGCCACAGCAGATTCCACAGAGGATGTTGGGTGCTCAGTCGTCCTGAAATTAAGGCCTGAAACCTCAACTGTTTCATAGATGGAAGCAGATGAATTGGAAGAGAGATCTGCTCCAGGTTTTCGGAGACATTGAGAACCCCTTGGCCCAGCTGCAGCGGGCTTCAGTTGGAATTGAAGATGCTCATGCAGACCTGGATGTCCTGCCATGGATGCTGAGGCCATCTCCTCCCCCGCTCCAGATAGACAATTAGGGATGAATTAGCAGGGGGTAGGCAGACATTGCTTCTGCTCCCAAGGTATCCCCCATAACAGCCCCCCTGCTGGATGTGATTCCAGAAACACCAATGGTGCAGGGCGTGTCTCATCTTGCAGACAGGATGGGTCCTGCGATGGTGACGATGATGGGAGATGGCCAGATCATGACATCTACTGAGGGGATCTGCTTGGTGGGCTGAGGGTTAACATCAACCAGGGCTTCAAGCACTGCGGAGTTTGTCCTGCCTCCATAGCCTCCAATGCCTCAAAGCCGCCGAGGCTTACAGAACCTGCAGAGGCGAAACCGACAACTTGGTTGGAGGCGCGAAATGGGATGGTGAAGGCTGGGCCCCAGTAAGCCATTTTGGGAGGCAGACCTGAAAGAAAAGATGTGGACATGGAATGTTGGAGGGATTGGGAAATGGAAGGCGATTGCAATCTTTGGAGAGGGTCAACTTGATCATGAACACACAACAGCTCCCAGTTCCTGCTCTTTGCCTCGTCAAATTTCCAATCAAAATTGGGAAACCCTTTCTTCTTCTTCTTCCAAGGGTGGAACCAGTGTTTAGGGTTCTTCATTTGTTCCCTGTTGATTACCAAATCATATCGACTACTTTGGACATGCAGGTTGCTACGGTGTTCGGTTTCTTCTAAATTTTTGTACTACCCCCCTCCTACTGTATTAACAATTCACTGAGCAAACAATACAAAACCAAAGCTATTTTTGTGACAGTTGCGCAGATAACAGGGATGGCAATCCCTTTGTGTCGTCTTCTGCTGTGGATACAGACCATCCACTGCAGAAACACATCTCATGGTGTGACGGGTCACGTCCAGGTTCCTTCAGTGTGGTGTTCTCCCTGTTCAATCGGGCACGTGCACGTCAGTGAAGAACACACCGGAGAAAAATCTGGTCACAGTCACACATGTGATCCCACTCAAGACTGTTATTTGTGCCATGGCTTTCCAATGGGCATGTGTGAGCATTGGTTAAGTGGGCTGGGGGTGGGGGGAGATGGAGCTGGCCACTGTGCATGCACCAATTCTTGGGTTGAATTTTTGGGATTCACCTTGTCAAGGTAGAATTCAGGAGGAGTGGAATAAGTTAACCCATGGAACCACTACAGGTCAGGAACCCCTGCAATCAAGCCATGGAAGAGGGGATTCCTGCTGGTTTCAAGTGAGAGCTAGCTCAAGTTGGCAGCCAAGCACAGAAAACGGAGTAGAAATCCCCAATGTGAAATTGTGAAAGATCATCAGCAGACTCATTTCAGATGGTTAGGGATCCATTGCGGGGCTGCACACCTTTAGCCCTCCAGCTGATCTTGGACTACAACTCCCATCATCCCCAGCCAATGTGGACAAGCACCGGAGATGATGGGAGCTGTAGTCCCACGTCTGCTGATGGCTGAAGTTGTGCAGCCCTGATCCACTTTCCAGGATCCGTCTCTCTTGTCTCTTCTCATAAAAACATGCCCAGGAGAAGATGCTTGAGGTGGTTGAGATGGCATCTATTTATTCTTGAAAATTCACCCTTGATGTGTTAATCCTTGGGGAAGAAACCCCTCAAGCACAGTGGGAGATGGAGCCATTGTCAGGTCTGCCTTGCATGCCAAAGGTCCTCCGTTCAATCTCCAGCATCTCCACCAGGAAGGGCTGGGAAAGACCATGGAGACATGGTCTCACCTGAAACCAAAGAGAGACCCTGCCAGTCAGAGTAGGCAATACTGAGCTAGACGGACCAATTGTCTGACTCAGTAGACTGCAGCTTATTATTTTAAAGTCTTGAAAGGCTCGCTCCCAAAGTTAGCCTTCCATTCACAGAATGTGTTCTTCTGAAAGTGGAAGGAGTGTGCTATCAACAGGACTCCTTCTTCCATGAGCCCCAAACTCTCCATGATCCACAATGGGACATTGGCTCCAAAGGTATCTTCCTGTTTATCTAAGACACCTTTCCGTAAGTGGAAGGATTCTTCCATACACAGAAAAATCCTTTCTATGAGTGGAAAAACACACCTTTGGATCCAGCCTCACCTTCAGTGCCAACCCCAAGAACCAATAAGAATACAAGCTGGTCTAGAGAAGACTACGGGAAGAGAAACATACTAACTTCTCTGAAGAAGAAAAGTCAAGAGATGCTGCGAGAGTCGAGTGAAGCTGTTGGCAGGTCTTGGAAGAGTGAGTCCTTTTATACAGTTTTTGACAGCATCCCTAGTGGTTAGTGGTCCACAATTTAATTAAGTGGTTAGTGGTCCACAATTTAATTAAGATAATATTTGTTATAATATCAATACATTACGAACGATGGGTTCATTTCCATCTTGTTTTTGCTTGCTTATGCAGGGTAAGGGGAACAGGGGAGAACATCCTGATCTGAAAAAGGGACACCACCCTGTCCTCATTCGAGTTCACCACGGCATTTTATTTCATTAAGTAAATTGCATCAGCAGTTCCTGCCAACCCCATGCTTTGCCATGAACCCTTCTGCCCATTAAGATCATCTAGAGAGCTTCGTTTAGGGTTGCCGCCAGCTCGTCGGGTAGCAAAACGGGACGTGACTGGGACGTGACTGGGATCTGACCAGGACGTATCTCCATGTATGTTACTTAGATAGCAGCAACCACTAAACTCTGAACTCTGTAAGTGCAGTGGTAGCTTCCTTAGTGCTAAAGAACCACAGACCCCAACAAATTGTTTCATTCATCTCATCCTGACACAGCTTATCTACCTGTAAATCAACCACTGATGGCCACTTCAGGAATCAACAAAAATTGGAAATCTACTCTTTGGGGTGTCCCACATTGTTTTGAATAGGATTTTAACGGAGTCTATAATAAGGTTTCTTGATTTTTGGAGATGTAATCTTGAAAACCATGTTGGTTTCAAAGGAATTCAGTCAGCCAAGAATCCTGATGACTGGTCAGTTAGCATATAAATCACAATCTAATGACCAAAGTTTCAACCGCATCAAAAAGCTGTGTCATGTTGAACCAGGAAGAAGAGGTTCAGAATGAAATTTCTCAAGGAGTTTGCCTGTACAGCCCCAGCTGTGGTTCTACTGAAATATCAACCAAAGAGAAATTCATAATGAATATCATAGTTCCTCCCAAAGGACAGTGGCGGGAACAGGGATGGGGACGGGGACATCTGTGAACCTTCAAGGGAAGCCTAAATTAATTTCTAGAAAGACAGGGGACATTTCACAGTAGGGTTCTGCATTTTTGGGGTCCAGTCATCCCTTGTGAAAAGTGACTCCCACACCCCACTTGGTGGTAGTTTGGATAGACTGTGACATGGGACAAAAACAATTCTTCCATTCAGAGTGAGGGCAAGAAGCAATGCCCTCACTCTGATTTGGCTTTGGGAAATCACCACACAGCCAAATTTGATTGGCCATGTGGTAATAACCAAGCTGGCAAGAGAATCCCTGATAGGTTGTCCCACCTCAGCAGCGAAAAGAAGAACTCTAATCTGAAAATAGCAGTTAAGCAGCTCCTGAGAAGGGGGCGGTGAAGAGGAGTGCCCCAAGTTATTATGGTGACTGAGATGGTGGGGGGCAATATATTGTCTTGTCCCATGTCCCTGGTGGTAGGCCAAGCCCCCTTCCAAGACCAATTCCTGCAAGCTTTGAAAATGTGTTGGGTTGGGGAGAAGGAAAGGCTTCCAGAAGCCTTCTCTTGAAAGGGAGGAGAATCACTCCTCGCAAAGCTTGGCAGGGCCAGATTGCACCCAAAGAGGCAGATATGAGGGGCATTTTACCACCCTGTTCATGCCCCAATCATCTGCCGCCTGAGGCAATTGCCTCCCCTTGCCTCATGAAAGGAGCATGAATGAAAGAGAATAATAAATAAATAAATTCGACAAGGTGGGTCCTACATGCATACATTCCAGGAGCAGTAAAATGAGTATTGTGTTCTGAATGCGTCCCTCCTCTGTGAACCAGGACATGCTGAATGCTGCATGGGCATCGGCAGAACCAAATGTATTATTACATTTGAAATGTGATGCTATAAAACCAGAGATGACGTTCATACTGAAGGAAGGCCATGCCTGTCTTCAGGGCTCCTGTCCTTCCTTTCTGTTCTTGCCAACTTGTCCCAGTCAGAAAAACAATTCCGGTTGTTCCCAAATTATCTTCTGGAGAGAACCAGAAATGCCAGCTGCCCAGAGGCATAAACTGGGTCGATTTAAAAAAAACTACAGAGGAACAGAAAATCATCATCTTATTCTCAGTCTTTTGCTTAAAGCAGCAGGGGTAGTCTACAACAACAACAACAACAATTTATATACCCCCTTTTCGACAAAAATTTCTCAAGCATTTTACACAGAGAAATAATAAATCAATAAGATGGCTCCCTGTCCCCAAAGGGCTCACAAAAAAAAAAAAAAAGAAAGAAACATAAGATAGACACCAGCAACAGCCACTGGAGGTCCTGTGCTGGGGGCGGATAGGGCCAGTTACTCTCTCCCTGCTAAATAAAGAGAATCACCACGTTAAAAAGGTGTCTCTTTGTCCAGTTAGCAGGGGAGATCTACAGTAAAACCATTGTCTATAACACATTGTCCATCTCTGCCGTAAGGCCTAATTCAGTCATTTCTTGGACCCGCCATCCCACAGGCAGAGAAATATCTGGATTACCCCCTTGAAACATATTACCTCAGTGCTGTTCCATATACACTTGCTTCTGGTTCTAAAGCCCAGTTCAGCACTGGTGTTCATCCAGACTGCCTTAAATGATTTAGGAGGAATAGATCTGAAGGACAAATTCTTCCCACCATGTGATGCCCCCATACTGAGGCTGTTGGCATGACCAGAGATCCCTGGGCAGGAGAGGGTTAAACCAGGGATTGGTTTAATTGGGGAACCATGCATGCATGTGTCAGTTGGGGAACCATGAACTCACCTGACCTAGCTGTGCCGAAGCTGGGTAGACCAGATTCGCTACCCAGGTTAAAAGGAAGGTAGGAAGGCAACCAAGACTGTCCTACCCTTTCTTTGGTTATCTGTGAGTACAATTTGACATAAATGTGGCTTGGGCTGCCAGCAGCCATGTTTCTCATAGAGTTCTGCAGTTCTGAGGTCTGACTCTCCTGTGCTCCATGTTGCATTATGGGATACTGGAGGACCCAGTTCAGATTTTCTTCCCTCCTGGAGAGCATGGCACCCCAATCGTCTAGGGGGTTGGGTAAGTGAACCCAAACAGGGGTACAGGTCATACGACAGGCCTGAGGCATGGGCCTGTCTCCCCTCCAGCCCACCCCACACATGGTCGTGAGAACAGGCTCACTGTGTTGGTCATTGGTGCCTTGTCTGTGGTGACCCCGCCTCATTAACGGTGTATCAGTGGGTCGCCCAGACATTTTTCTTCACTGTGGTTTTAGGCTGCAGTCCAAAATCCATCCCAGGTAAGCTATCTCCAGGTAAGTCTGAGAAAGTCTCTTGTATGTACCCTCAAGAGCTGCTGCCAGTCATTGTAGACAATATTGAGTCTCATGGACCGAAGTTCAGACTCAGTAGGTAACTGGGCAATGGGAATATTTTAACATTTGTTTGTTTATTTCTTTAATGTATTTATATGTCACGCAAAATGCAAGCCTCTGAGCGGTTTACGACAATACAATAAAAACAACAAATTAAAAGGTGAAAACATAACAATATGAAACATAATGTTGCTTTTAATTAAACTTTACATATCAAGCAAAAATCCAGCAGAGTTGTAATTACCATGAAAGCAATCAAAGGGAATTATTGAATTGAAAGGAACGGGTCCTACTCAGCAAATAATAACAGTTCTTTTGCTAGAATCATTTGTGCTAATCCAAGCATTCGAGGGAGAAGCTCAACAAGACGATAATTAAAGCTCTGTCAAAAAGGGACTTTCCCCAAGGCTAGGAAAATGGTATATAAGCACGGCCAGTTCCTTAGATTCTCCAACAGCTTTTCTTGACTTGCACCTTCTCACGTCTTCTCCCCCTTGGATAAGGGAAGTCAAATAGCACAGGGTAACTTCTTACATGGAAAAGAAACGCCGTGTTGAAAGATCTTGAGCTGGTGTACAACATCAGATGTACTTGGACTCCTATCCTGGCTGGGGTTGCCTCTGAGGCTGGAAGTGGCCTATTGCCATAAGATGGTAGCCATTGATAGACCTGTCCCCCATGAATTTCCCTAAGCCATCCAAGATGGCGGCCATCACTACCTCCCAAGGCCAGACCAGTGGTCCATCTAGCTCGGTACTGTCTACAATCTTTAAGATTTCATTTAAAATATTTTCATCAGAATATTTCTATTTGGAACTGAGCTGCCCCAACCAGAAATACCACTCATCTAAAGAGCCAAGGTTTTACTGGCTTTCTCAAAGCTGTGATGGAGACGGAGGAGTGGATCCTACTGGGAGAACATTCCCAAGACTTTATACATGCAATTTTAGAATATTTTTAGTTTTATTTTATTTAATATATTTCTATACTGCCTAAAACGCAAGTCCTCAGGGCGGTTTACAAAACAATAAAAACAGCCAATAAAAGATGAAAACATTTCAACAAATTAAAAAGTTAAAACTCTTAAAACACAATTAAAACAATTAAAACAGTATCTAATTCAAAGCCTGGGTGAACAAATGCATCTTGACTGCCCTTTTAAAAGTTGTAAGAGATGAGCAGGCTCTTATTTCAGCAGAAAGTGTGTTCCAAAGCCTCAGGGCAGCTACGGAGAAGGCCCGTCCCGGAGGAGCCACCAGACGAGCTGGTGACAACTGAAGATGAAACTCTCCAGATGATCTCAGTGGGCGATGTGGTTAATAGCAGAGAAGACATTCTATTAAATACCCAGGGCCCAAGCTGTTTAGGGATTTATAGGTCGTAACCAAAACCTTATACTCTGCCCAGAAACTTACTGGCAGCCAGTGTAGATCTTTTAAGATAGGAGTGATATGGTCTCTCCGAGATGATCCAGAGACCAACCTGGCCATCGCGTACTGGACTAACTGCAGTTTCCAGACTACATACAAAGGCAGCCCCACATAGAGTGCCTTGCAGTAGTCACGTCTGGCGGGGACAGGCAGATGTACTACTGTTCTGAGGCCATTTATCTGCACTATTTTATATTTTATGACAAATGATTTTGTCATAAATGACAAAAGTATTAAATGAGCATTACTTCATTCATTGGGTTTTCTGTGTAGGTAGGGTTTCCATCGGGAACCAACAAAGAACATCCAGATGCCTCCAGGAAGACCAGAAGTGAAGCATGAAAGCAAAAACCCCGTATCTCCCCTGTGACTGGGATATGAGGCCCTCACTCGAAGGTAAAACATCTGCCTTGCATGCGAAACCCAGGTTCAATTCTTGGCAGTGTCTCCAGGTAGGGCTGAGAGAGATTTGCTCGAAACCTTGGCGAAGCCACTGCCAGACCGTGTAGAAAATACTGAGCTAGATAGACCAAAGGTCCAACCTGGTATAAGGCAGCTTAATATGTTTCTGAGAAGGAACATAAAATATTAGCCCCTGTTTTCCCCCTGTGGCTGGCATCCAGTGACACACAAAACCTGCATATCATGTAAACCTCACACTATGCTGAAGAACAACAGATTCAAGGTGGGAGATCCACCAAGCTCTATCTCAACGAGACCCTGTCAAAACACCACCAAGAAAATGGACTTACTGGCTACTCTGATAAGATGCAGTGAAGACAAGAGAGTTGAATGAAGCTGATGGAAGGACAGAGGGAACACATAGTTTTTTCTACAGGTCCCCCAGCCTCCCTTGTGGTTAGGATGCTCCAGCTAACATTCTCCAGCTAACCTCACTCCATGACGTCACTCCATGCTCCAGTTAACGTCACTCCAGCTAACATTCGGCTGGGTTGCTGACACTTCTTCTTTCCACGGATGAAGTTCTTTCCACAACTTTGACTCAGTAGAAGGGAACTTCCAATGTGGATAGATACTATGTGGGTATCTTGAAAGATGAGAATGAGGGCTGGGGAAACAGGGAAGTGCTAAGGAGTTACTACAGCAGCAACATCAGGAGGGCTCTGGTGGATTATCTCAATGGTGGGTTTAGTACAGCACCCTGTTTCCCAGATCAGACAACCAGATACTTCGAGGAAGCCAGCCAGTCGTGTCAAAAAGCAATAGACTTCCTTCACTGTTGGTTTCCCCAGCAACTGACGTGCTCAGTCCACGGAGTATGTTCTGAGCATGCTCCCTTTGGTTCTTAAAATAAACAGGTCTTCCCAGGGTGGGCAGGTAAGGATGGAGGTACGGCTGCATCTTGGGGAGGAGTGACTGCCCTCTAGTGGCTATGGGCCTGCTTGCAGTGGAGTGTTAGTTCTAAATTACCACATCATTGCTTCTTCTTCTTTCATTGGATGGTTTCAATCCCTCACCTACGTTGCCTCAGCAATCTTGACCGCATGCTAGCGAGGTAGGTGTACATCCACCCCAGAGCGCATCTGGGGTCCTGAGGTTCAAAAAGAGACCTTGCACAAGCCCCCAAATGATACATTGTGATACGGATGGTCAACATGGTGATACAGATGAAAAAGGAGGAAATGGGAAGAGGCTGTGTGCCCAGGAAGGAATGTGGTATTAATGTCAACATGGAGAGGGGAGGGACATTTCACGATGTTACCAAGTGAGGGCGAAGAAGGAATCCTTCAGCTACAGACTGTACTGAAGCTAATAGAGGGTCCCAGAGCATGGTCTAAAGGCACATGTGACAGCCGCCTTGGTGAAGCTAAGCAGGTCTTGGTGTGGTCAGTGCCTGGAAGGGAGGTTCACGGATGCCACTTTTGAGGTTTGGGCCATAGATCAGTGATGGAGCATCCACCTTGCACGCAGAAGGCTGCCGTTGAAGAGTCTCTTTGAAGAATCTCGTTGAAGCAGAACTTGGTGGATCTTCCACCTTGAGTCTTCTGTTCTTCATACTATGGAGGGGTTGACAGCTAGGCTAGGATTAGTGTGCCAATAAATGCCAGGCCCTGGGGAGCAAAAGTGGGAAGGGGCTATTTCCATTTAGCGGACGTCTTGCGGGCGTCTCAGTAGTATCTTGTTGTCCAGTGATGGAAACTGTAGGCTGAACTGGAAGGATTTTGGTCTGATCCAGCAGTTCTCTTATGTTTATTTTCATAGAAACATAGAAAAGCCACATCTGCACCCCTCTATCCTCATCCCCTTACAAAAGGGTTCCCTCCAGGGTTTTCTCTAACAGCAATCCCCTGATGTTGTTGACTACAGCTCCAATTATCCCCAAGTAAGAGGCATTGCAGCAGCGGATTCGGGAGTTTTAGTCAACAACATCTGGGAATCCCTGTTAGAGGGAACGCTGGTTGCCAGCCTGAACCTTGGGTGGCTTGAACAAAGAAAGGGGGGAAATTTCTCAGCTTGAAGTATACTCCATCAAGACAGTCACAAACCTTTCTGCTTTTGTGTTGGGGGTCTTTGTGGATTGGTACCAAGGAGAAACTTGGGAGAAATGTCTCTGAGGGTTCTGTCCCATCCCTGAGTGAATGTCAATTCACCGTAATGTATTGTTCATTCATTTCTGTTTCATACTCACCTCCATCTCCCCAGTAATGTCTGTCATCCAACTCAGCAACCGGATCCTCCCAGAAGAAATGATGTTCTGGTTACATGACAACGTCATGATCATCTTATTACCCATCATCTCCGGTAGCTCCTCGCCGGTCTATGTGGGAGGCAGCACTCCCTGAGGCTGAGGCATGGCTGAAATACAGGCCTGGACTTTGAGAGGTCTGGGCGCCCTTCTTCTCCCACTACTTTGCTCTTCTTTCCTCAAAATTAATTCATCAGTTTCCTTCTGTCTCCCAGCCGTCTCTAATATGATGCCATTTCCTTCACATATTCAATAAAGCTTATGCTGCATTCTTGGAATTCGTGTCCCCCAGGTTTTTGAACTGGCAGCTCTGATTTCTGGGAACAGCTGCTTCCCTGAGTCCTCAGAAACCCTTCTGTCTGAATGAAAACTTACGGGGGACGTGGCACTCTTTTAGGAACACATAGGAAGCTGCCTTTGACAGAGTCTGACCCTTGCTCCATCCAGCTCAACAGTGTCTACTCTGACTGGCAGCAACTCTCCAGGGCTTCTGGCTGGAGTTTTCCCCAGCCCAACTGGAGATGCTGCCAGGGACTGAAACGGCAGCCTTCTGCGTGCAAGGCGGATGCTCCAACACTGATCTAAGGCCCCAACTTCAAAAGTGGCATCCGTGAGGCTCCCATCCAGGCACTGACCACACCAAATCCTGCTTAGCATCACCAAGGTGGCTGTAACAAGTGCTTTTAGACCATGCTCTGGGAGCCTCCAGAAGCTTCAGTGCAGGCTGTAGCTGATGGTTTCCTTCTTGGCACTCAATTGGTAACGCTGTGCAATGTCCCTCCCTTCCCCAGACTGACAATAATACCACATTCCTTCCGGGGCACACAGCCTCTGCCCCTGTCCTCCTTTTTCATCCGTATCACCATGCTTTGAGAGATGGAAACCCCCATGATGGGGAGTGACTGCGCTGTAGGGGTCAACAGTGTGAGTTGAGAAGACCCAGATTCAGATCTCACTTTTGCTATAGATTCACTTGGGGGCTTGAGCAAGGGACTCTTTCTCAACCTATTATTATTTAATAATAATAATTTAAGAGATCACCTTATTCATTACAAGCCCCATCGCCCACTGAGGTCCTCTGAGGAGGTCCGTCTCCATTTACCACCAACTCATTTGGTGGCTACACAGAGACGGGCCTTCTCGGTCGCTGCCCCGTGATTGTGGAATGCGCTCCCTGCTGAGATACGATCCTCCCTCTCTCCGGCAATTTTCAAAAAACACCTGAAGACCCATCTTTTCACCCAAGCTTTCTCAGCTTCCTAATATTTTTGGGTTTTAATCTCTGGTTTATTGTTAAATTGTTTTTAAGTTTTTGAATAGGTTTTTAACTGGTTTTAAGTTATTGGTAACCGCCCATAGATGAAATTTGGGGGCGGTGTACGAATTTGATAACTCAATCAATCAATCAACCTCAGGACCCCAGCTGCACTCTGGGGAGGATGCACACCTACCCCGCTAGCATGTGGTAGATTTTGCTGAGGTGACGTAGATGAAGGATTGGAACCATTCAATGAAGGAATGGTCATTATGCTCACTTCCACATAGACCGGCTTGCCACTGGCGCACATGATGGGTCCTGGGATGGTCACAAGGGAGCCAGGTGGCTGGATCGTGACTTCTGCTGGGGGGATCTGGTTGATGGGTTGAGGGTTGACCCCAGCCAGGGTGCCGAGCTCTCCGGAGCTTGTGCTGCCTCCTACAGCACCTACGGCTTTTATTGGGTTGTTGATTATTTTTCTTTATTCCCTGGGCCAAAATGAGCTTGCCAAGGAGAAAGAGTGAATAATAGCTAAGCTATTTGTTTTGACGCCATGTTAACCATCCAATGCCTATTTATCTCACAGTCTCCTTTCTTCGACTACAACTTGACTGGCTTCAGTTTCGAGCGAACCACTTAAAACACCTCCGCGAGGGACTGGGGCTCATTAAAGCACTTCAAAAGTCACCCATTCTCCCTTTTGCAGGAATGAGTGATCTGCGTGTGATGATGATGAGTTTTTTGCAATGCCCGCGGTACGTGCCCTAGCTAGGTTTCAATCACTATCATTACCGAATTATTAAAAGGCGCCAACTTGTCTCATTATTCATTTTGGACACTGCTTTGGAAGCTCCGTCTTTCAAAAACAGGTGTCCACGTTGTGGTGTTCTGTACTCCTGAGTAATCATAACCCCTATACTTCAAGCAATAGCTAGTGTTTTCTCAAGAGGAACTGGGTCGGGGGGCAGCTAGGAAGTGCTCTGAGGCACTTGAATGGGAGAATCCTCTCCATTTGAGCAATAGGGCTCACCTCACCTTGCATCAGAACATAGGAAGCTTCCTTCTACCAGGTCAGACCCTTAGTAGGGATGCACATGAACCTCTTCAGAGGCCCTTTGATGGGGCTCCAAAGAGGTCCGAACACCAGGCGGTTGAAAGTTCAAAGGTGTGGGGCCACACATTAAGGGCGGGGGAGGGTGCCCTTACCCTTCCCTCCACTTTCCCCCCTTCTTCCCCGTTTCCCTGCTGCCCCGTTTCCTCTTCGGCTGGAAGTGGCCTGAAGCAGCTGGCACATGTTTGCCCATGCTTACGTCCAGCTAATTCTGGCCACTTACAGGTGAAGAGCAAACAGGGCAGTGCCCCATACTTGGGAATACCTGGTGCCGGTGGGGGAAAAGCAGAGGGAGGGGTAAGTGACACCCACCTGCCATCGAGTCCCCTGCACAGAGTTAGGTATGTGCAAAACAGTCCGGGGGTTCAGGAGTTCGGATTGGAGGTTCAGGGCCTCGGACTCCAATCGAACACCTCCGGTTCCTTCCGGACCATTACTGCCCCCCCCCCGGCTGGTTGGCGATTTTAAAAAAATATTAAAATAAATTTAATTACTTCCTGCCCCTTCAAGCGGTGTGTGTGTGTGTGTCCAGGAACATTCCCCTGCCCGCTACCAGCTTCTAAAATCACTTCTGCGGCCAACTGGACTGGCCGGCGGGGGGCAGGGGAAAGTTTGCCTATCGGAAGCCCCCCGAAAGGGGCAGAAAGTAATTAATTTTTTTAAAAAAATTACAAACCCCGCCCGGACTGGATGGGAAGGGGGTTTCCGAAGGGTGCCGGACCAAAACTGGCCCACTCAGGTTCGTGTCTGGTGCGGACTCGAACCAAAAGAGGCCAGCCCATTCCAGGCACACCCCTACATGTGTTTCCGTGCACATCCCTCACCCTTAGTCCATCTAGCTCAGATTGTCTACACTGACTGGCAGCAGCTCGCTAAGGTTTCAGGCAGGGGTCTTTCCCACCCATGCTGGGAGATGGTACCAGGGACTGAACCTGTGTCCTTCCGAATGCCAAACAGATGCTCTGCCACTGAGCTGCTCTTGCCTCCACACAGTTAGCGAAACTCAAAAGCTTTGTACATGAAAACCACTCAAGATTGTATCTGTCCATTCCTCTGGTTGAGATTGGCACGGACCGGCCCGGAGGCCATTGTAAAGGCCTAGTCTGGACATGGGCGGTCCGGTTCGGGTTGGGGAGTGCCTTTACGAGCGGGGTGAGGGCTTACTTACCCCTCCCGCCACTTTCCCGCTCTGGTGCCGTAATTTCAGTAGTAATTGGGGAGGCAGGATACCTCCCTGCTGCCCCTTCCCCGCTGTCACTATGAAAAACTCCCAGGAGTCCTTTGCGTGTGCGGACATCACAGAGATGTGAAGCTCGCATGATGTGTGCGCGTGCAAAGGACTGGTGGGAGTTTTTCATAGCGACAGCGGGGAAGGGGCGGCACGGAGGTGTCCTGCTGCCCCAATTACTACTGAAATTACGGTGCCAGAGCGGGAAAGCGGCTGGAGGGATAAGTAAACACTCCCCGCGCTCTTAAAGTCACCTCCCACCCCAGTGCCGGACCGCAGTTTGGCGGTTCCGTGCACAACCCTATCCTCTGGCCGGGGACCTAATCTGGGCTGTCACATCCCTGCAGATGTGTGGGGAACCTACTTTGGAGCATTGTATAGGATGTCTGCCCCAGAAGGAATGCCCCTTTCCCTATAGAATTTCTACCAATTTGGCACTCAGTTTCCCTCAAGGAGGTCTCTAGTTTAGTGACCCAACCCAAGCCGGGTAAGACCCTGGGGTTGGATCAGATCCCTCTGTACTGTTAAAATCAAATTTTGAATGGTGGGCTCCTGTACTTGCGGGATTCTTTACTTATATGGATCGTACTGCCTGTATCCCTGAGGAGTGGGGGTACAACGGTGATTGTTCCCATATACAAGGGAGGCCAGCATTCTGACCCTTCAGTCTGCTGAGCATTATTAATAAATTATATTCTAGACATCTATATGTTAACCTCACGGACTGGTTGGAACAGGAGAACATCCTAAGTGAGGAACAGGTGAGGTTTAGGTCCATAAAGATGACTCTTGATCAGGCCCATGTTCTACAACATCTGGCTGAATAGTATTCACCGGTGTATGCAGCTTTAAAGGCAGGGTTTGACTCCATTTCTAGGGAGCGCTTGGAGAGTAAACTTGCCAATTCCTCCATTGATCGTAAGCTGCTTCTCCTTATCCGAGATACTGCCAGTCAGTGTAGAAAATTCTGAGCTTGATGGACAAAGGGTCTGACT
The DNA here is from genome assembly GCF_027244095.1 of Hemicordylus capensis. NCBI lineage: Eukaryota > Metazoa > Chordata > Lepidosauria > Squamata > Cordylidae > Hemicordylus > Hemicordylus capensis. Next base: position 22,513,383 of record NC_069670.1, on the reverse strand, counting down.
TGGCAGAAGGCAGCTTCCTATGTTCCGATGGAAGGTGGAGGTCCCACAGGGTCCCAGGAGACAGCTTCTTCCAAGATATCCACCCCTCCACTGCGGACATTGCAAAAAACTCATCATCATCACATCTGCACCCCTCTGTCCTCTTCCCCTTACAAGAGGGTTCGCATCAGGGTTTTCTCTAACAGGAATCCCCTGATGTTGTTGACAACATCTCCAATTATCCCCAAGTAAGAGGCATTGCAGCTGGGAATTCGGGAGTTTTAGTCAACAACATCTGGGAATCCCTGTTAGAGGGAACGCTAGTTGCCACCCTGAACCTTGACTGGCTTGAACAAAGAAAGGGGGAAAATTTCTCAGCTTGAAGTAAACTCCATCAAGACAGTCACAAACCTTTCTACTTCTGTGTTGGGGGTCTTTGTGGATTCGTACCAAGGAGAAACTTGGGAGAAATGTCTCTGAGGGTTCCGTCCCATCCCTGAGTGAATGTCAATTCACCGTAATGTGTTGTTCATTCATTTCTGTTTCAGATTCACCTCCATGTCGCCAGTAATGTCTGTCATCCAACTCAGCAACCGGATCCCCCCAGACGAAATGACGTTCCGGTTACTTGGCGAAATCATTATCATCATATTACCCATCATTTCCAGTAGCTCCTAGCCGGTCTATGTGGGAGGCAGCACTCCCTGAGGCTAAGGAATCGCTGAAATACAGGCCTGGACTTTGAGAGCTCTGGGCAGCCTTCTTCTCCCACTACTTTGCTCTTCTTTCCTCAAAATTAATTCATCAGTTTCCTTCTGTCTCCCAGCCACCTCTAATATGATGCCATTTCCTTCACATATTCAATAAAGCTTCTGCTGCATTCTTGGAATTGGTGTTCCCTTGGTTTTTGAACTGGCAGCTCTGATTTCTGGGAACAACTGCTTCCCTGAGTCCTCAGAAACCCTTCTGTCTGAATGAAAACTTACGGGGGACGTGGCACTCTTTTAGGAACACACAGGAAGCTGCCTTCGACAGAGTCTGACCCTTGGTCCATCCAGCTCAATAGTGTCTACTCTGACTGGCAGCAACTCTGAAGGGCTTCCGGCTGTGGTTTTCCCCAGCCCTACCTGGAGATGCTGCCAGGGACTGAAACGGCAGCCTTCTGCGTGCAAGGCGGATGCTCCAACACTGATCTAAGGCCCCAACTTCAAAAGTGGCATCTGTGAGGCTCCCATCCAGGCACTGACCACACCAAATCCTGCTTAGCATCACCAAGGTGGCTGTAACAAGTGCTTTTAGACCATGCTCTGGGAGCCTCCAGAAGCTTCAGTGCAGGCTGTAGCTGATGGTTTCCTTCTTGGCACTCAATTGGTAACGCTGTGCAATGTCCCTCCCTTCCCCAGACTGACAATAATACCACATTCCTTCCGGGGCACCCAACCTCTGCCCCTTTCCTCCTTTTTCATCCGTATCACCATGCTTTGAGAAATGGAAACCCCCATGATGGGGAGTGACTGCGCTGTAGGGGTCAACAGTGTGAGTTGAGAAGGCCCAGATTCAGATCTCACTTTTTCTACAGATTCACTTGGGGGCTTGAGCAAGGGACTCTTTCTCAACCTATTATTATTTAATAATAATAATTTAAGAGATCACCTTATTCATTACAAGCCCCATCGCCCACTGTGGTCCTCTGAGGAGGTCCGTCTCCAGTTACCGCCAACTCGTTTGGTGGCTACACAGAGACGGGCCTTCTCGGTCGCTGCCCCGAGATTGTGGAATGCGCTCCCTGCTGAGATACGATCCTCCCTCTCTCCGTCAGTTTTCAAAAAACACCTGAAGACCCATCTTTTCACCCAGGCTTTCTCAGCTTCCTAATATTTTTGGGTTTTAATCTCTGGTTTATTGTTAAATTGTTTTTAAGTTTTTGTATAGGTTTTTAACTAGTTTTAAGTTATTGGTAACCGCCCATAGATGAAATTTGGGGGCGGTGTACGAATTTGATAACTCAATCAATCAATCAATCAACCTCAGGACCCCAGCTGCACTCTGGGGAGGATGCACACCTACCCCGCTAGCATGCGGTAGATTATGCTGAGGTGACGTAGATGAAGGATTGGAACCATTCAATGGAGGAATGGTCATTATGCTCACTTCCACATAGACCGGCTTGCCACTGGCGCAAATGATGGGTCCTGGGATGGTCACAAGGGGGGCAGGTGGCTGGATCGTGACTTCTGCTGGGGGGATCTGGTTGATGGGTTGAGGGTTGACCCCAGCCAGGGTGCCGAGCTCTCCGGAGCTTGTGCTGCCTCCGACAGCACCTACGGCTTTTATTGGGTTGTTGATTATTTTTCTTTATTCCCTGGGCCAAAATGAGCTTGCCAAGGAGAAAGAGTGAATAATAGCTAAGCTATTTGTTTTGACGCCATGTTAACCATCCAATGCCTATTTATCTCACAGTCTCCTTTCTTCGACTTCAACTTGACTGGCTTCAGTTTCGAGTGAACCACTTTAAACACCTCAGGAAGGGACTGGGGCTCCTTAAAGCACTTCAAAAGTCACCCATTCTCCCTTTTGCAGGAATGAGTGATCTGCATGTGATGATGATGAGTTTTTTGCAATGCCCGCAGTACGTGCCCTAGCTAGGTTTCAATCACTATCATTACCGAATTATTAAAAGGCGCCAACTTGTCTCATTATTCATTTTGGACACTGCTTTGGAAGCTCCTTCTTTCAAAAACAGGTGTCCACGTTGTGGTGTTCTGTACTCCTGAGTAATCATAACCCCTATACTTCAAGCAATAGCTAGTGTTTTCTCAAGAGGAACTGGGTCGGGGGGCAGCTAGGAAGTGCTCTGAGGCACTTGAATGGGAGAATCCTCCCCATTTGAGCAATAGGGCTCACCTCACCTTGCATCAGAACATAGGAAGCTTCCTTCTACCAGGTCAGAACCTTAGTAGGGATGCACATGAACCTGTTCAGAGGCCCTTTAATGGGCCTCCAAACAGCTTCGAACATCAGGCGGTTGAAAGTTTAAAGGTGTGGGGTCACACATTAAGGGCGGGGGAGGGTGCCCTTACCCTTCCCTCCACTTTCCCCCCTGCTTCCCCGTTTCCCTGCTGCCCCGTTTCCTCTTCGGCTGGAAGTGGCCTGAAGCAGCTGGTACATGTGTGCCCATGCTTACGTCCAGCAAATTCTGGCCACTTACAGCTGAAGAGCAAAAAGGGCAGTGCCCCATACTTGGGAAATACCTGGTGCCGGAGAGGGAAAAGCAGAGGGAGGGGTAAGTGACACCCACCTGCCATCGAGTCCCCTGCACAGAGTTAGGCATGTGCAAAACAGTCCGGGGGTTCAGGAGTTCGGATTGGGGGTTCAGGGGCTCAGAGTCGAATTGAACACCTCCGGTTCCTTCCAGACCATTACTGTCCCCCAACCCCCGCTGGATTGCGATTTTAAAAAAATATTAAAATAAATTTAATTACTTCCTGCCCCTTCAAGCGGTGTGTGTGTGTGTGTCCATGAACATTCCCCTGCCCGCTACCAGCTTCTAAAATCACTGCTGCGGCCCACTGGACCAGCCGGCGGGGGGCAGGGGAAAGTTTGCCTATCGGAAGCCCCCTGAAAGGGGCAGAAAGTAATTAATTTTTTTGAAAAAAATACAAACCCCGCCCGGACCGGATGGGAAGGGGGTTTCCGAAGGGTGCCGGACCAAAACTGGCCCACTCAGGTTCGTGTCTGTTGCGGACTCGAACCAAAAGAGGCCAGCCCATTCCAGGCACACCCCTACATGTGTTTCCGTGCACATCCCTCACCCTTAGTCCATCTAGCTCAGATTGTCTACACTGACTGGCAGCAGCTCGCTAAGGATTCAGGCAGGGGTCTTTCCCACCCATGCTGGGAGATGGTACCAGGGACTGAACCTGTGTCCTTCCGAATGCCAAACAGATGCTCTGCCACTGAGCTGCTGTTGACTCCACACAGTTAGCGAAACTCAAAAGCTTTGTACATGAAACGCTTTGTACATGAAAACCACTCAAAATTGTATCTGTCCATTCCTCTGGTTGGGATGGGCACGGACCGGCACGGAGGCCATTGTAAAAGCCTGATCTGGACATGGGCGGTCCGGTTCGGGTGGGGGAGTGCCTTTACGAGAGGGGTGAGGGCTTACTTACCCCTCCCGCCACTTTCCCGCTCTGGTGCCGTAATTTCAGTAGTAATTGGGGAGGCAGGATACCTCCCTGCTGCCCCTTCCCCGCTGTCGCTATGAAAAACTCCCAGGAGTCCTTTGCGTGTGCAGACATCACAGAGATGTGAAGCGCGCATGATGTGTGCGCGTGCAAAGGACTGGTGGGAGTTTTTCATAGCGACAGCGGGGAAGGGGCGGCAGGGAGGTGTCCTGCTGCCCCAATTACTACTGAAATTACGGTGCCAGAGCGGGAAAGCGGCTGGAGGGATAAGTAAACACTCCCCGCTCTCTTAAAGTCACCTCCCACCCCAGTGCCGGACCGCAGTTTGGCGGTTCCGTGCACAACCCTATCCTCTGGCCGGGGGCCTAATCTGGGCTGTCACATCCCTGCAGATGTGTGGGGAACCTACTTTGGAGCATTGTATAGGATGTCTGCCCCAGAAGGAATGCCCCTTTCCCTATAGAATTTCTACCAATTTGGCACTCAGTTTCCCTCAAGGAGGTCTCTAGTTTAGTGACCCAACCCAAGCCGGGTAAGACCCTGGGGTTGGATCAGATCCCCTCTGCACTGTTAAAATCAAATGTTGAATGGTGGGCTCCTGTACTTGCGGGATTCTTTACTTATATGGATCGTACTGCCTGTATCCCTGAGGAGTGGGGTACAACTGTGATTGTTCCCATCTACAAGGAAGGCCAACACTCTGACCCTTCAGTCTGCTGAGCATTATTAATAAATTATATTCTAAACATCTATTTGTTAACCTCACTGAATGGTTGGAACAGGAGAACATCCTAAGTGAGGAACAGGTGAGGTTTAGGTCCATAAAGATGACTCTTGATCAGGCCCATGATCTACAACATCTGGCTGAATAGTACTCACCGGTGTATGCAGCTTTAAAGGCAGGGTTTGACTCCATTTCTAGGGAGCGCTTGGAGAGTAAACTTGCCAATTCCTCCATTGATCGTAAGCTGCTTCTCCATATCCGAGATACTGCCAGTCAGTGTAGAAAATTCTGAGCTTGATGGACAAAGGGTCTGACTTGGCAGAAGGCAGCTTCCTATGTTCCGATGGAAGGTGGAGGTCCCACAGGGTCCCAGGAGACAGCTTCTTCCAAGATATCCACCCCTCCACTGCGGACATTGCAAAAAACTCATCATCATCACATCTGCACCCCTCTGTCCTCTTCCCCTTACAAGAGGGTTCGCATCAGGGTTTTCTCTAACAGGAATCCCCTGATGTTGTTGGCAACATCTCCAATTATCCCCAAGTAAGAGGCATTGCAGCTGGGGATTCGGGAGTTTTAATCAACAACATATGGGAATCCCTGTTAGAGGGAACGCTAGTTGCCACCCTGAACCTTGACTGGCTTGAACAAAGAAAGGGGGAAAATATCTCAGCTTGAAGTATACTCCATCAAGACAGTCACAAACCTTTCTACTTCTGTGTTGGGGGTCTTTGTGGATTTGTATCAAGGAGAAACTTGGGAGAAATGTCTCTGAGGGTTCCGTCCCATCCCTGAGTGAATGTCAATTCACCGTAATGTGTTGTTCATTCATTTCTATTTCAGATTCACCTCCATGTCCCCAGTAATGTCTTTCATCCAACTCAGCAACCGGATCCCCCCAGAAGAAATGACGTTCCGGTTACTTGGCGAAATCATTATCATCGTATTACCCATCATTTCCAGTAGCTCCTAGCCGGTCTATGTGGGAGGCAGCACTCCCTGAGGCTAAGGCATGGCTGAAATACAGGCCTGGACTTTGAGAGGTCTGGGCACCCTTCTTCTCCCACTACTTTGCTCTGCTGTCCTCAAAATGAATACATCAATTTCCTTCTGTCTCCCAGCCGCCTCTAATATGATGCCATTTCCTTCACATATTCAATAAAGCTTCTGCTGCATTCTTGGAATTGGTGTTCCCTTGGTTTTTGAACTGGCAGCTCTGATTTCTGGGAACAACTGCTTCCCTGAGTCCTCAGAAACCCTTCTGTCTGAATGAAAACTTACGGGGGACGTGGCACTCTTTTAGGAACACACAGGAAGCTGCCTTCGACAGAGTCTGACCCTTGGTCCATCCAGCTCAATAGTGTCTACTCTGACTGGCAGCAACTCTGAAGGGCTTCCGGCTGGGGTTTTCCCCAGCCCTACCTGGAGATGCTGCCAGGGACTGAAACGGCAGCCTTCTGCGTGCAAGGCGGATGCTCCAACACTGATCTTAGGCCCCAACTTCAAAAGTGGCATCCGTGAGGCTCCCATCCAGGCACTGACCACACCAATTCCTGCTTAGCATCACCAAGGTGGCTGTAACAAGTGCTTTTAGACCATGCTCTGGGAGCCTCCAGAAGCTTCAGTGCAGGCTGTAGCTGATGGTTTCCTTCTTGGCACTCAATTGGTACCGCTGTGGAATGTCCCTCCCTTCCCCAGACTGACAATAATACCACATTCCTTCCGTTGCACACAGCCTCTTCCCCTTTCCTCCTTTTTCATCCGTATCACCATGCTTTGAGAGATGGAAACCCCCATGATGGGGAGTGACTGCGCTGTAGGGGTCAACAGAGTGAGTTGAGAAGGCCCAGATTCAGATCTCACTTTTGCTATAGATTCACTTGGGGGAGTGTGCAAGGGACTCTTTCTCAACCTATTATTATTTAATAATAATAATTTAAGAGCGCACCTTCTTCATTACAAGCCCCATCGCCCACTGAGGTCCTCTGAGGAGGTCCGTCTCCAGTTACCACCAACTCATTTGGTGGCTACACAGAGACGGGCCTTCTCGGTCGCTGCCCCATGATTGTGGAATGCGCTCCCTGCTGAGATACGATCCTCCCTCTCTCTGGCAATTTTCAAAAAACACGTGAAGGCCCATCTTTTCGCCCAAGCTTTCTCAGCTTCCCAATATTTTTGGGTTTTAATCTCTGGTTTATTTTTAAATTGTTAAATTGTTTTTAAGTTTTTGTATAGGTTTTTAACTGGTTTTAAGTTATTGGTAACCGCCCATAGATGAAATTTGGGGGCGGTGTACGAATTTGATAACTCAATCAATCAATCAATCAACCTCAGGACCCCAGCTGCACTCTGGGGAGGATGCACACCTACCCCGCTAGCCTGCGGTAGATTATGCTGAAGTGACGTAGATGAAGGATTGGAACCATTCAATGGAGGAATGGTCATTATGCTCACTTCCACATAGACCGGCTTTCCACTGGCGCACATGTTGGGTCCTGGGATGGTCACAAGGGGGCCAGGTGGCTGGATCGTGACTTCTGCTGGGGGGATCTGTTTGATGGGTTGAGGGTTGACCCCAGCCAGGGTGCCGAGCTCTCCGGAGCTTGTGCTGCCTCTGACAGCACCTACGGCTTTTATTGGGTTGTTGATTATTTTTCTTTATTCCCTGGGCCAAAATGAGCTTGCCAAGGAGAAAGAGTGAATAATAGCTAAGCTATTTGTTTTGACGCCATGTTAACCATCCAATGCCTATTTATCTCACAGTCTCCTTTCTTCGACTTCAACTTGACTGGCTTCAGTTTCGAGCGAACCACTTAAAACACCTCCGCGAGGGACTGGGGCTCATTAAAGCACTTCAAAAGTCACCCATTCTCCCTTTTGCAGGAATGAGTGATCTGCATGTGATGATGATGAGTTTTTTGCAATGCCCGCGGTACGTGCCCTAGCTAGGTTTCAATCACTATCATTACCGAATTATTAAAAGGCGCCAACTTGTCTCATTATTCATTTTGGACACTGCTTTGGAAGCTCCGTCTTTCAAAAACAGGTGTCCACGTTGTGCTGTTCTGTACTCCTGAGTAATCATAACCCCTATACTTCAAGCAATAGCTAGTGTTTTCTCAAGAGGAACTGGGTCGGGGGGCAGCTAGGAAGTGCTCTGAGGCACTTGAATGGGAGAATCCTCCCCATTTGAGCAATAGGGCTCACCTCACCTTGCATCAGAACATAGGAAGCTTCCTTCTACCAGGTCAGACCCTTAGTAGTGATGCACATGAACCTGTTCAGAGGCCCTTTAATGGGCCTCCAAACAGCTTCGAACATCAGGCGGTTGAAAGTTTAAAGGTGTGGGGTCACACATTAAGGGCGGGGGAGGGTGCCCTTACCCTTCCCTCCACTTTCCCCCCTGCTTCCCCGTTTCCCTGCTGCCCCGTTTCCTCTTCGGCTGGAAGTGGCCTGAAGCAGCTGGTACATGTGTGCCCATGCTTACGTCCAGCAAATTCTGGCCACTTACAGCTGAAGAGCAAACAGGGCAGTGCCCCATACTTGGGAAATACCTGGTGCCGGAGAGGGAAAAGCAGAGGGAGGGGTAAGTGACACCCACCTGCCATCGAGTCCCCTGCACAGAGTTAGGCATGTGCAAAACAGTCCGGGGGTTCAGGAGTTCGGATTGGGGGTTCAGGGGCTCGGAGTCGAATTGAACACCTCCGGTTCCTTCCAGAACATTACTGTCCCCCACCCGATGATTTGCGATTTTAAAAAAATATTAAAATAAATTTAATTACTTCCTGCCCCTTCAAGCGGTGTGTGTGTGTGTGTGTGTCCATGAACATTCCCCTGCCCGCTACCAGCTTCTAAAATCACTGCTGCGGCCCACTGGACCGGCCGGCGGGGGAAAGGGGAAAGTTTGCCTATCGGAAGCCCCCTGAAAGGGGCAGAAAGTAATTAATTTTTTTGAAAAAATTACAAACCCCGCCCGGACCGGATGGGAAGGGGGTTTCCGAAGGGTGCCGGACCAAAACTGGCCCACTCAGGTTCGTGTCTGGTGCGGACTCGAACCAAAAGAGGCCAGCCCATTCCGGGCACACCCCTAAATGTGTTTCCGTGCACATCCCTCACCCTTAGTCCATCTAGCTCAGATTGTCTACACTGACTGGCAGCAGCTCGCTAAGGTTTCAGGCAGGGGTCTTTCCCACCCATGCTGGGAGATGGTACCAGGGACTGAACCAGTGTCCTTCTGCATGCCAAACAGATGCTCTGCCACTGAGCTGCTGTTGCCTCCACACAGTTAGCGAAACTCAAAAGCTTTGTACATGAAAACCACTCAAGATTGTATCTGTCCATTCCTCTGGTTGGGATGGGCACGGACCGGCCCGGAGGCCATTGTAAAGGCCTGGTCTGGACATGGGCGGTCCGGTTTGGGTGGGGGAGTGCCTTTACGAGCGGGGTGAGGGCTTACTTACCCCTCCCGCCACTTTCCCGCTCTGGTGCCGTAATTTCAGTAGTAATTGGGGAGGCAGGATACCTCCCTGCTGCCCCTTCCCCGCTGTCACTATGAAAAACTCCCAGGAGTCCTTTGCGTGTGCGGACATCACAGAGATGTGAAGCGCGCATGATGTGTGCGCGTGCAAAGGACTGGTGGGAGTTTTTCATAGCGACAGCGGGGAAGGGGCGGCAGGGAGGTATCCTGCTGCCCCAATTACTACTGAAATTATGGTTCCAGAGCGGGAAAGCGGCTGGAGGGATAAGTAAACACTCCCCGCGCTCTTAAAGTCACCTCCCACCCCAGTGCCGGACCGCAGTTTGGCGGTTCCGTGCACAACCCTATCCTCTGGCCGGGGGCCTAATCTGGGCTGTCACATCCCTGCAGATGTGTGGGGAACCTACTTTGGAGCATTGTATAGGATGTCTGCCCCAGAAGGAATGCCCCTTTCCCTATAGAATTTCTACCAATTTGGCACTCAGTTTCCCTCAAGGAGGTCTCTAGTTTAGTGACCCAACCCAAGCCGGGTAAGACCCTGGGGTTGGATCAGATCCCCTCTGCACTGTTAAAATCATATGTTGAATGGTGGGCTCCTGTACGTGCAGGATTCTTTACTTATATGGATCGTACTGCCTGTATCCCTGAGGAGTGGGGGTACAACGGTGATTGTTCCCATCTACAAGGAAGGCCAACATTCTGACCCTTCAGTCTGCTGAGCATTATTAATAAATTATATTCTAGACATCTATATGTTAACCTCACGGACTGGTTGGAACAGGAGAACATCCTAAGTGAGGAACAGGTGAGGTTTAGGTCCATAAAGATGACTCTTGATCCGGCCTAAGATCTACAACATCTGGCTGAAAAGTATTCACCGCTGTATGCAGCTTTAAAGGCAGGGTTTGACTCCATTTCTAGGGAGCGCTTGGAGAGTAAACTTGCCAGTTCCTCCATTGATCGTAAGCCGCTTCTCCTTATCCGAGATACTTCCAGTCAGCGTAGAAAATTCTGAGCTTGATGGACAAAGGGTCTGACTTGGCAGAAGGCAGCTTCCTATGTTCCGATGGAAGGTGGAGGTCCCACAGGGTCCCAGGAGAGAGCTTCTTCCAAGATATCCACCCCTCCACTGCGGGCACTGCAAAAAACTCATCATCATCACATCTGCACCCCTCTGTCCTCTTCCCCTTACAAGAGGGTTCGCATCAGGGTTTTCTCTAACAGGAATCCCCTGATGTTGTTGACAACATCTCCAATTATCCCCAAGTAAGAGGCATTGCATCTGGGGATTCGGGAGTTTTAGTCAACAACATATGGGAATCCCTGTTAGAGGGGACGCTAGTTGCCACCCTGAACCTTGACTGGCTTGAACAAAGAAAGGGGGAAAATTTCTCAGCTTGAAGTATACTCCATCAAGACAGTCACAAACCTTTCTACTTCTGTGTTGGGGGTCTTTGTGGATTCGTACCACGGAGAAACTTTGGAGAAATGTCTCTGAGGGTTCCGTCCCATCCCTGAGTGAATGTCCATTCACCGTAATGTGTTGTTCATTCATTTCTGTTTCAGATTCACCTCCATGTCCCCAGTAATGTCTTTCATCCAACTCAGCAACCGGATCCCCCAGAAGAAATGACGTTCCGGTTACTTGGCGAAATCATTATCATCGTATTACCCATCATTTCCAGTAGCTCCTAGCCGGTCTATGTGGGAGGCAGCACTCCCTGAGGCTAAGGCATGGCTGAAATACAGGCCTGGACTTTGAGAGGTCTGGGCACCCTTCTTCTCCCACTACTTTGCTCTTCTTTCCTCAAAATTAATTCATCAGTTTCCTTCTGTCTCCCAGCCCCCTCTGATATGATGCCATTTCCTTCACATATTCAATAAAGCTTCTGCTGCATTCTTGCAATTCGTGGTCTCTTGGTTTTTGAACTGGCAGCTCTGATTTCTGGGAACAACTGCTTCCCTGAGTCCTCAGAAACCCTTCTGTCTGAATGAAAACTTACGGGGGATGTGGCACTCTTTTAGGAACACATAGGAAGCTGCCTTTGACAGAGTCTGACCCTTGGTCCATCCAGCTCAATAGTGTCTACTCTGACTGGCAGCAACTCTCCAGGGCTTCCGGCTGGGGTTTTCTCCAGCCCTACCTGGAGATGCTGCAATGGACAGAAACGGCAGCCTTCTGCATGCAAGGTGGATGCTCCTTCACTGATCTATGGCCCCAACCTCAGAAGTGGCATCTTTGAGCCTCCCATCCAGGCACTGACCACACCAAATCCTACTTAGCATCACCAAAGTGGCTGTAACAAGTGCTTTTAGACCATGCTCTGGGAGCCTCCAGAATCTTCAGTGCAGGCTGTAGCTGATGGTTTCCTTCTTGGCACGCAATTGGTAACGCTGTGCAATGTCCCTCCCTTCCCCAGACTGACAATAATACCACATTCCTTCCGGGGCACACAGCCTCTGCCCCTTTGCTCCTTTTTCATCCGTATCACCATGCTTTGAGAGATGGGAACCCCCATGATGGGGAGTGACTGCGCTGTAGGGGTCAACAGTGTGAGTTGAGAAGGCCCCAATTCAGATCTCACTTTTGCTATAGATTCACTTGGGGGCTTGAGCAAGGGACTCTTTCTCAACCTATTATTATTTAATAATAATAATTTAAGAGAGCACCTTCTTCAATACAAGCCCCATCGCCCATTGAGGTCATGAAGGGGCTAAACATTTGGAATGGAAACATTTAGCCCTGCTTGTGGACGTCTCAGTAGTATCTTGTCCAGTGTTGGAAACAGGAGGCTGAACTGGAATGATTTTGGTCAAATCCAGCAGTTCCCTTATGTTTATTCTCATAGAAACATAGAAAAGCCACATCTGCACCCCTCTGTCCTCATCCCCTTACAAGATGGTTCCCGAAGAATCCCCTGATGTTGTTGACTACAACTCCAATTATCCCCAAGTAAGAGGCATTGCAGCTGGGGATTTGGGAGTTTTAGTCAACAACATCTGGGAATCCCTGTTAGAGGGAACGCTGGTTGCCACCCTGAACCTTGACTGGCTTGAACAAAGAAAAGGGGGAAATTTCTCAGCTTGAATTATACTCCATCAAGACAGTCAGAAACCTTTCTGCTTCTCTGTTGGGGGTCTTTGTGAATTGGTACCAAGGAGAAACTTGGGAGAAATGTCTCTGAGGGTTCAGTCCCATCCCTTAGTGAATGTCAATTCACCGTAATGTGTTGTTCGTTCATTTCTGTTTCAGACTCACCTCCATCTCCCCAGCAATGTCTGTCATCTCCACGGGTCGTGGTTTTGGGGATTTTGGCCCCGTTTTTCGGGGCCTTGCCTATTATGGATGCCTAGGCTCTGGTGTTGGTGCTGGAGCCCTGGGCTCTCTAGGAGGCAGCACAAGCTCCAGAGAGCTCGGCATCCTGGCTGGGGTCAACCCTCAACCCATCAACCGGATCCCCCAGAAGAAGTCACGTTCGTGCCACCTGACCTCATCTTTACCGTCCCATGACCCATCACGTGCGCTAGCTGCAAGCCGGTCTATGTGGGAGGCATCACTCCCTTTGCCATTGGAGGTTCCGCGATTGTAGGATCAGTTGCCTGGGGAGGTCTGGGTTACGGAGCTCTGGGCCAGTGGAGGGGTGGATATCTTGGAAGAAGCTCTCTCCTGGGACCCTGTGGGAGCATCTGCCAATAGACCCCATAACGTCCAACGACTGATCATAATGACCAGGAACCGGCAAACCTAAGCCTGAGGCATCGCTGAAATCCAGGCCTGGGCTTTGAGGGGACTGAGCACCCTTCTTCTCCCACTACTTTGCTCTGCTATCCTCCATATGAATTCATCGGTTTCCTTCTGTTTCCCAGCTGCCTCTCCCCTGAGTCCTCAGAAACCCTTCTGTCTGAATGAAAACTTACTCAGCTTCCTAATATTTTTGGGTTTTAATCTCTGGTTTATTTTGCAAATTATGTTCTGTTGTGTGTCATAATGTTTCTGGCAATGACCGAAATAAAGTATGTTCTGTTCTGTTTTAAATTATTAAATTGTTTTCAAGTGTTTGTATATATTTTTAACTGGTTTTATGCTATTGGTAACCGCCCATAGAAGAAAGTTGGGGGCGGTGTACGAATTTGATAAATCAATCAATCAATCAATCAATCAATAAACCTCAGGACCACAGCTGCACTCTGGGGAGGATGCACAACTACCTCGCTAGCATGCGGTAAAGGTTGCTGAGGTGACGTAGGTGAAGGATTGGAACCATTCAAAGGAGGAAGAAGCAATGATGTGGTAGCTTACTACTAACACTCCACTGCAATCAGGCCCATAGCCACTAGAGGGCAGTCACTTCTCCCCAAAATGCAGCCGTCCCTCCTTCCTTACCAGCCCACCCTGGGAAGACCTGTTTATTTTAGGAACCAAAGGGAGCATGTTCAGAACATACTCCGTGGACTGAGGACCCCAGCTGCTGGGGAAACCACCAGCGAAGGAAGTCTCCCTCCAAAGAGCATTTTTACTGAAAATCACTCCCAGGTATTTATAAGTCCTTACTGGATCTATTGATTGATTAAGTGCCATCAAGTTGTCAACCACATAGATAGATTCTCTCCAGCATGATTTGTCTTCAACTTGGCCTTTCAGGTTTCTCAGTGGTGCATTCATTGCTGTTGTGATCGAGTCCATCCACCTTGCTGCTGGTCATCCTCTTCTTCTCTTTCCTTCAACTTTCCCCAGCATTATGGACTTCTCAAGGGAGCTGGGTCTTTGCATAGTGTGTCCAAGTATGATAGTCTGAGCCTGGTCATTTGTGCCTCGAGTGAAAGTTCTGGATTGATTACCTCCCCATTAATCCACCAGACATCTTTCTTTGTTTGTTTTTTAAGCAAAACTCATGATCTAAGACTTTTGGACATTTATAGATTCTTCTTCTCATGTCAACAGGTATGATGATCTTCTTCTCATGTCAACAGGTGTGATGATCTAGATAGAATAACTGCATCATCAGCATGAAGCAGAACTGTGATAGATTTACTGGCTAATTTAGGAGGGTGGAAATCTGGGTTATCCAAGAGCGCAAATAAAGATTGAAAAGAGGTGGGGCAAAAATGCATCCCTGTTTGACTCCCTTCTGTGTGGGTACAGACAGGGTCAGATGTCATTGGACATTGCATCGCACCCGAAGTGAGGTGTTCTCATGCAACATTCAGATAAGGAGAAACAACTGATGATCAATGGAGGAATTGGCAAGTTTACTCCCCAAGCGCTCCCTACAAATGGAGTCAAACCCTGCCTTAAAAGCTGCATACAGCGGTGAATACTTTTCAGCCAGATGTTGTAGAATTTGGGCCTGATCAAGAGTCATCCGAATAGACATAAACTCCGCCTATTCCTCCCTTAGTATGTTCTCCTCTTCCAACCAGTCCGTGAGGTTAACATATAGAGGTCTAGAATATAATTTATGAATAATGCTCAGCAGACTGATTGATCGATAATGAAAAGGGTCAGAGTGTTGGCCTTCCTTATATATGGGAACAATCACCGTTGTACCCCTCTCCTCTGGGATACAGGCAGTACGATCCAATATAAGTAAAGAATCTTGCAAGTACAGGAGCCCACCATTCAAAATTTGATTTTAATAGTACAGAGGGTAGCTGATCCCTCCCCGGGGTCTTACCTGGTTTGGGTTGGGTCACAAAACTAGAAACCTCCTTGAGGGAAACTGAGTGAGGAAATCGGTAGAAATTCTATAGGAAAAGGGGCACTCCTTCAGGGGCAGACATCCCATACTATGCTTGAAAGTAGGTTACCCATGCATCTGCAGGGATGTGACAGCCCAGCCTAGGTCCCCTGCCAGAGGAATGGACGGATTCAATCTTGAGTGTTCTTCATGTTCAAAGGTTTTGAGTTTCCCTAACTGCGCGGATGTGACAGAAGCTCAGTGGTAGAGCATCTGTTTGGCATGCAGATGGTCCCAGGTTCAGTCCCTGGTAGCATCTCCAGGCATGGCTGGGAAAGATCCGTGCCTGAAACCTTGGAGAGCTGCTGCCGGTCAGTGTAGACAATCCTGAGCTAGATAGACTAAGGGTTAGAGAGCTGCATGGAACCAGGTTTGGGTGGCTCAATGGCGGCTGGGTGTCGCACCTTAATTGTGGGGGAGGGTTCCCTTACCCCTCCCTCCACTTTTCTACTGTTGGCACCAGGTATTTCCCAAGTCCTACAAAGCAGCAGCGTACTTCCCTGCTGCCCCATTTGCTCTTTGACTGGAAGCGGCTGGAAGTAGCTGGCACGCGTGTGTCCATGTTCAGGTCCAGCTTCTTCTGGCCATTTCCTGCCAAAGAACAAACGGGGCAGCAGGGAAGTATGCTGCCACCATGTAGCACTTGAGAAATAGTGGGCGTCAGTGGGGGGAAAGCAGAGGAAGGGGTAAAGGCACTCTCCCCTGCCCCCTAAAGTGCGACCCCCACCTTTGAAGATCGAACTGCCCGGGTGCCCCTGAGCGAGTGGTGATGCAATGCACATAGGGTGCCAACCACCCCCATACCCACAAGCCCATGGGGTACTGGGATTTGTGGTTTTTTAGGTGTTCAGAGAGTAGATTCTCTGGTAGCAAGTGAGAGTGGATTCAAAAATTACTTGGGGCCCCCACCCCCCACAGGGAGGGCAGCAAGATGGATTTGGCTGGATTGGAAGCTGGCTCCACCTCCACCACCTCCACATCTGCCACGGGAGGAACCTTCTTCCCTGGCAGGGGAGGCCCTCCCTCCAACTGCTGCCTGGCCGCAGGCCCTGGCATAGTGCCAGGCAGACAAGAGAAGTCCAGCCTGTCCACCAAAGCAGGGGTAGGGGTGACTGGGGGAGGTCTAAGCTACTCTTGGTGTGGTCAGTGCCTGGATGGGAGGCTCATGGACGCCACCTTTGAGGTTGGGGCCATAGTTCAGTGATGGAGCATCTGCCTTGCATGAAGGCTGCCGTTTCATTCCCTGGAAGCATCTCCAGGTAGGGCTGCGGGAAACTCCGGCTGGAAGCCCTGGAGAGCTCCTGCCAGTCACAGTCACAGTCAGAAGGGTTTCTGAGGACTCAGGGATGCATCTGTTCCCAGAAATCAGAACTGCCAGTTCAAAAACAAAGAGAACACGGATTGCAAGTATGCAGCAGAAGCTTTATTGAGAATGTGAAGGAAATGGCATCATATTAGAGGCCGCTGGGAGACAGAAGGAAACCAATGAATTCATACTGAGGAAAGCAGAGCAAAGTAGTGGGAGAAGAAGGGTGCCCAGTCCCCTCAAAGTCCAGGCCTGGATTTCAGCCATGCGTATACTTCAAGCTGAGAAATTTCCCCCCCTTTCTTTGTTCAAGCCACCCAAGGTTCAGGCTGGCAACCAGCGTTCCCTCTAACAGGGATTCCCAGATGTTGTTGACTAAAACTCCCAAATCCCCAGCTGCAATGCCTCTTACTTGGGAATAACTGGAGTTGTAATCAACAACATCAGGGGATTCCTGTTAGAGAAAACCCTGATGGGAATCCTCTTGTAAGGAGTTGAGGACAGAGGGGTGCAGATGTGGCTTTTCTATGTTTCTATGAGAATAAACATAAGGGAACTGCTGGATCTGACCAAAATCCTTCCAGTTCAGCCTCCTGTTTCCAACACTGGACAACAAGATACTACTGAGACGTCCACTAGCAGGGCTAAATGTTTCCATTCCAAATGTTTCCATTCCAAATAGCCCCTTCCCGCTTTTGCTCCCCAGTGCCTGGCATTCAGTGGCACACTAATCCTAGCATAGCTGTCAACCGCTCTATATTCTTCTGCTTCTGCTTTCATGCTTCACTTCTGGTCTTCCTGGAGGCATCTGGTTGGCCTTTGTTGGTTCCCGATGAAAACCTTACCTAGACTGAAAACCCAATGAATGAAGAAATGCTCGCTTAATACTTTTGTCATTTATGACAAAATCATTTGTCAAAAAATATAGAATAGTGCGGATAAATGGCCTCAGAACAGTAGTACAACTGCTGGTCCCCTCCAGACTTGACTACTGCAATGCACTCTGTGTGGAGCTGCCTTTGTACGTAGTCCGGAAACTGCAGTTCATCCAGAACGCGGCGGCCAGGTTGGTCTTTGGGTCATCTCGGAGAGACAATATCACTCCTATCTTAAAAGATCTACACTGGCTGCCAGTAAGTTTCCAGGCAGAGTACAAGGTTTTGGTTACAACCTATAAAGCCCTAAACAGTTTGGACCCTGGGTATTTAAGAGAATGTCTTCTTTGCTATTAACCACAGAGATCGCTCGTAATGTATTGATATTATAACAAATATGTATCTTAATTAAATTGTTGACCACTAACCATTAGGGATGCTGTCAAAAACTGTATAAAAGCACTCGCTCTTCCAAGACCTGCCAACAGCTTCACTCGACTCTTGCAGCATCTCTTGACTTTTGCTCTTCGGAGACGTTAGTATGTTTCTCTTCCCGTAGTCTTCTCTAGACCAGCTTGTATTCTTATTGGTTCTTGGGGTTGGCACTGAAGGCGAGGCTGGATCCAAAGGTGTGTTTTTCCACTCATACAAAGGATTTTTCTGTGTATGGAAGAATCCTTCCACTTACGGAAAGGTGTCTTAGATGAACAGGAAGGTACCTTTGGAGCCAACCTCCCCCTGTGGATCATGGAGAGTTTTGGGCTCATGGAAGAAGGAGTCCTGTTGATAGCACACTCCTTCCACTTTCAGAAGAACACATTCTGTGAATGGAAGGCTAACTTTGGGAGCCAACCTTTCAAGACTTTAACATAATAAGCTGCAGTCTACTGAGTCAGACAATTGGTCCGTCTAGCTCAGTATTGCCTACACTGACTGGCAGGGTCTCTCTGTGGTTTCAGGTGAGACCAAGTCTCCATGGTCTTTCCCAGCCCTTCCTGGTGGAGAGGCTTGAGATTGAATGGAGGACCTTTGGCATGCAAGGCAGACCTGACAATGGCTCCATCTCCCGCTGTGCTTGAGGGGTTTCTTCCCCACGGATTAACACATCAAGGGTGAATTTTCAAGAATAAATAGATGCCATCTCAACCACCTCTAGCATCTTCCCCAGTTTTTATATTCAGCCCCAGCTTCCCCAAGATAGACTTTCTGTCCATCTGAAAATCCTGGGCATGTTTTTATGGGAAGAGACATGAGACACAGATCCTGTAAAGTGGATCAGGCTGCACAACTTCAGCCCTCTGCAGATGTGGGATTACAGCTCCCATAATCTCCGGTGCTTTTCCACAGTGGTTGGGGATGATGGGAGTTGTAGTCCAAGAACAGCTGGAGGGCTAAAGGTGTGCAGCCCCACAATGTAATGTAATGTAAAACTTTATTTCGGTCGTAGACCAGCAATACAACAATATTAAAATAATAATGATAATAACAATAATAAGATGATAATATAAAATCAGACTACATTTATACGCATTTGGCATATTATATAACAATATTTGGCCACAATATGAATAACATCCGGATTAGGATTAGTGAGCAAATAGTTTAAATAGAAATCCTCTCCACGACCCGGAAAATTAATCAAAAGTGGGGCAATTTGTTGGCGTCTTATGTCTCTGTAATATTCACAATGCAGTAAAACGTGAGCAGTTGTTTCAACGTTACCAGATCCACAAGGGCATAATCTTGATGCGTATGGTATACCCTGGAATCTCCCATGGAGCACAGCTGTTGGGAGAGCATTTACACGGGCAAGTGTTAGAGCTCGTCTAAATTTTGGAATTAAAATGCTACTTAGATATGTAGCAGGCTTGAGCTCGGTGCACCTATGTAAATGCTTCTCGGTAACTTTGCATGATCCATCTGCAACTCCACGTCATGGATACATTGCACAATTTCTCTTCTGGCCTGATCAAAACCTAATCTAATAAAATTATCATGAGAGAATCCATATAATAGAAGTTTTTCTGTAATTGCCAATTTCCAATTGGATCTAAAGGAGTCTTCCAAAATTAAATGCACTAAGCCGACTTTCGTGAAAACCAATTTTAACCAGTAGAGTATGATAGATCTCCAATAATGTGATTCAAATCTAACCAGACCCACCTCCTTTCTCATAACAGTATTTGGGACACAACATGGCAGCTGTAATATAGTTCTTATGAACTTAGTTTGCAGTGTTTCTAACGGAGCAAAATTACTAAATGGGCCCAATTGTGCACCATACATTATCTGAGGATACACTTTGGCCAATAGTAATTTTATTGCAACAGGGATGTACAAAGCTCCCCGTGAAAAATAAAATGATTTGATCAGATTGATTGATAATTGGGCGCTCTGAATAATATGTTTTTGATGCGCAATACGGGAACCAGATGAGTGGAATACAACACCTAAGTATTTATAAGATTGAACTTGTTCAATTGTGTTCCCCTTCATGTTCCAGGTATATCTCTTTGGCCATTTAGCAAACACCAAAACTTTTGTCTTTTGGTGGTTTACCTCTATCATCTCTCTGTTACAAAATGAACTTAATTGTGCTAGTGCTCGATGTAGTCCTATGGGCGTCTGGGATATAAGGATCATATCATCTGCATACAGCAGGACTGCAATGTGTTTCTGTGCCAGTTTTGGAGGGTGCATAGACATGTCAGATAAACAGCTCACCACTGAGTTGATATAGATGTTAAATAAAGTAGGTGCCAAAATACAACCCTGCTTTACCCCTTTACTAGTTGGAACATCTGACGTTAAATAACCATACTGGTTGCAGCAGACCCGCAATCGAGACTTCTCATATAGTTTATAAATTAATAATAGTAATCTCTTATCAATTTCCAAATCTATTTGTTTTTGCCAGAGCCTGTCTCTTGATATGGAATCAAATGCCGATTTCAGATCTATAAATGCAGTATAAAGTGCAGCACCCGACTTAGCTGTATATTTTTCAACAAGATAATGGAGGGTCAGGGCATGTTCTGTAGTAGATCGACCTGTTCGAAAGCCAGCCTGTTCAACTGCAAGAATGTTCTTTTCCTCAATCCAGTCCACCAGCTTAATTGCTAAGTGTTTAGCATAAATTTTACTAATCACACTCAGGAGGCTTATTGGCCTATAATTTGCAGGATCACTCCGTTTACCTTTTTTGTATATTGGGACTATTATCGCCACTCCCCATTGTGGTGGAATTTTTGCCGTATTATCAATAAACGTGAACAGTGAGGCTAAAACTGGAACCCACCAGTCTAGGTTAGACAGAATCAACTCTATAGTAATATAATCGGTTCCAGGGGCTCTTCCTTTTTAAAATTGTCTTACAAGACCTTCTACTTCCGAGCAGGAGACCGAGTCTCATCTTGGGGGGTCAGTTATATATGCCTCGACATTCACCGTTATGGCGTCATTTCGTCTATACATTTCGTGAAAATGATTTTCCCATTTATCAGCTGGAATTATACAATCAGGTAAAGTGGGGGCTCTTCCTAATTAAGGTGCTACCAAGCGCCAAAAGGTGCTTTGATTTTTCAGTTTGGCCGCTTCTATTAACTCCTCCCCTCTCTGTATCATCCATTGAGATTTCTTTTGCTTTAATAGTCTCTTATATTGCCCTACAGCGGAGTCACTCCCCATCATGGGGGTTTCCATCTCTCAAAGCATGGTGATACAGATGAAAAAGGAGGAAAGGGGAAGAGGCTGTGTGCCCCGGAAGGAATGTGGTATTATTGTCAGTCTGGGGAAAGGAGGGACATTGCACAGTGTTACCAGTCGAGTGCCAAGAAGGAAACCATCAGCTACAGCCTGCACTGAAGCTTCTGGAGGCTCCCAGAGCATGGTCTAAAAGCACTTGTTACAGCCACCTTGGTGATGCTAAGCAGGATTTGGTGTGGTCAGTGCCTGGATGGGAGGCTCAAGGATGCCACTTTTGGGGTTGGGGCCATAGATCAGTGTTGGAGCATCCGCCTTGCATGCAGAAGGCTGCCGTTTCAGTCCCTGGCAGCATCTCCAGGTAGGGCTGGGGAAAACTCCAGCCAGAAGCCCTGGAGAGCTGCTGCCAGTCAGAGTAGACACTATTGAGCTGGATGGACCAAGGGTCAGACTCTGTCGAAGGCAGCTTCCTGTATGTTCCTAAAAGAGTGCCACGTCCCCCGTAAGTTTTAATTCAGACAGAAGGGTTTCTGAGGACTCAGGGAAGCACATGCTCTGAGAAATAAGAGCTTCCAGTTCAAAAACCAAGAGACCACGAATTGCAAGAATGCAGCAGAAGCTTTATTGAGAATGTGAAGGAAATGGCATCATATTAGAGGCGGCTGGGAGACAGAAGGAAACTGATGAATTAATTTTGAGGACAGCAGAGCAAAGTAGTGGGAGAAGAAGGGCGCCCAGAGCTCTCAAACTCCAGGCCTGGATTTCAGCGATTCTTCAGTCTCAGGGTTGTCGGTTCCTGGTCATTATGATCAGTCCTTTGCAGTTATTGGGTCTATCGGCAGATGCTCCCACAGGGTCCCAGGAGAGAGCTTCTTCCAAGATATCCACCCCTCCCCCGGCTGAGAGCTCCGTAACCCAGACTCCCCTGGGCACCTGCTCCTACTATCCCGGAACCCCCAACGGCACAGGGAGTGATGCCTTCCACGGAGACCCGCTCTCAGCTAGGTAACAGGATGGGTCCTGGGATGGTCACCGAGATGGAGGGAGGCTGCCGAAGCCTCCTAATCCATAGCCAAGGCCACCAAAGCCACTGCCAAGACCGCCATAGCCAAGACCTGCGGAGCCAAAACCCATCACTGGGCTAGAGGCACAAGATGGGACGGTGCAGGCTGGTCCACAGAAAGACATTGCTGAGATCTCTGAAAGTATAAGCATGCATATGTATTCAGTACTTGGTTTGGGCCCCTTTTGCAGCAAGTACTGCCTCAGTGCGGCGTGGCATGGATGCTATCAGCCTGTGGCACTGCTGAGGTGTTATGGAAGACCAGGATGCTTCATTAGCGGCCTTCAGCTCTTCTGCATTGTTTGGTCTCATGTCTCTCATCCTTCTCTTGGCAATGCCCCATAGATTCTCTATGGGGTCAGGTCAGGCGAGTTTGCTGGCCAATCAAGCACAGTACACTGTATACTTTTCAGAGGACCGATATTGTTCTGTTCTTCAATCCTTGTCTTCTTGGTTCCATGTTATATTCTAATTTTCTGAGATTGTGGATTTGGGGTTTTCATGAGCTGTACGCCATGATCATCACAATTATATCAAATTAAGGCTTGACTTATCTCGCTTTGCATGTAATGCGTCTGTCTCATATATCAGTTTCACCTTTTAATTTGCATTACTGAAATGAATGGACTTTGGCACGATATTCTCATTTTCCGAGTTTCACCTGTATATTTCAACTTAAGTCAGCAGAATGCTATTCCAGGATCACCCAGATCCATAAAAGAACAGGTGAGATGGCCACAATGCTGTGATCACACACATAACAATGTCAATCATATGGATTCATTAGGCAGATGAGTGTTTTCTCTGGTCCCTAATGAGCATGCCGGGAACAAGGGTTGACTCCTTGCTAATGGGCCTTAAGGAATGGCAGAAAAATGCTTAGCTCTGCCTCTCCTGATCTCTTCAGAGAGCTGAGCCTCCTTGCTGAAAGAAAGGAGACCAGCTGGGGACAGGATCAAGGAGAGAGCGCTGTACTTGGAGAATGGAATCGTTCATGGGATTAGATAGTGACAAGGGATCCCTATGACTATGTGTTGCCCTTCCAGGAGAGGCGGGGAGGGGAGGGATTGGTGAAGTGACGTGATAAGAGTCAGTTGCCTCATTTGACAAATCGGAGAAGGATCGGAAGGGTGCTGAGTTCTTGGCATGAACCACAACACAACGTAGACCCCAGAGGAAGAGGCTGTTGTGATCCCCGAGTCTGATCCCCCCAGCCAAGACATACCCTGAGGAGGTGAAGGGAGAAGCAATATGAAGTCATCTGGCTTCAGGACTAAGGGGCCCTGTGTCTCCTGAACCCCTTTGTTGGCCTGAGGATGCCCCCTTGCCCTCTTTGTTGTCCTCCAGCTCAGGAGGAGGAGAGCTGGTCTTAATAAGCTACACGAGAACATAAGAATAACCCTGCTGGATCAGGCCCAAGACCTGTCTACTCCAGCATCCTGTTTCACACATTGGCCCACCAGATGTCTCTAGGAAGCCCACAGGCAGGAGGTGAGGGAACACCCTTCCTCTTGCTAAAGCTCCCCTGCCACTGGTCTGATGGGAGTGAGCATGAATTGTCTCCTCTGCTAAGCTGGGTCTGCCCTGGTTTGAATTTGGATGTGGGACTACATGGGAGAGCTATCTGAGGTAGGATGGGGGTCATAGCTCCGTGGAAGAGGATCTGCTTCACCTGCAGAAGGTCCCAGGTTCAACCCCTGGCAGGGCTGGGAGAGACACATGCCTGAAACCTTGGAGGGCTTCTGTCAGTCAGTGTAGACCAGGGATTCTCAATGTTGGATCCCCAGATGTTATTGGACTTCAACTCCCATAATCCCCAACCAAAGGCCACTGGGGCTTGGCTTTATGGGAGTTGAAATCCAATAACATCTGGGGACCCAACGTTGAGCATCCCTGGTGTAGACAATATTGTGGATCAAGGGTTTGACTCAGAATAAGGCAAAATCCTAGATTCCTAAGAGGAGGTTGAAGCTGTGCCAGCTCCATCATCATCACTTGTGGTTCAGCTATGCTGCAGCCAGTGACCACAAAAGGTGTGGGCATCTTAAGGTTTCCAGCACTCCCGACCAGAGATGTGGCTAGGGTCAGGTTAGCAAGTTGGCAAGGTTAACCAAGAGTTGGACCATGAACGTTGGATGTGTGCCCAACATGCTGAACTCTGAAGAAACAGCTGAACAAGAGTACTAGTTTGAGGAAGGACTTTATTCCCTGAAGCCTGAGGGTACAGAAGAAAAGATCAGAGTGGGAAGTGATCACAAAAAAAGTCGCAATTGCATGGATTCATTAGGCAAATGAGTACTTTCTCTGGCCTCTAATTAGCATGCCTGCAACAAGAGGGGGCCTCCTTGCAAATGGGCCTTGAACACCCCAAGGCATGGCAGAAAAACGCTTTGCTCATTTTTCTCTTATCTCCCAAGCTCTGCAGACAGCCAAGTCACCTTGCTACAAGAAAGGAGACCTGGGGAGAAAAGAAAGCACCGTGCTTGGAAAATGCAACCAGATAAGAATTACATCCCAACAAGGGACCTGTGTGACCATGGAAGAACCTTCCATGAGGGGTGGCGAGGGGATACAGGTGCCTCAGCTGGCAAATTACTGGGGTGCCAGAAGGGTGCCAAGATGTTGACGTGACCCCTGAGCCTGACCCCAAGTGGAGGCTCAAACTCTGAGACAGACCCCGAGGACTCAGAGCAAGAGGTTGCTGTGATCCCTAAGTCCGATCCTCCACAATCCAAGACAGACCCTGAGGATGCAGGGGGAGAAGCTGTATGCAAGGCTCCCTTGCTCCAGGACCCGGTGGAGATGCATCTCCTGAGCCTTCTCTTCAACCCAAGGATGCCCACCTAGCCTTCAACATCCTCCTCCAGCTCAGGAGGAGGAGAGCTGGCCTTGTGGTGACTGACTGATTGATGAAGTGCCGTCAAGTCGGTGTCGACTCTTAGCGACCACATAGATAGATTCTCTCAAGGATGATCTGTCTTCAAGTTGACCTTTAAGGTAGGGATGTGCACAAATCGCTTTTTTTGTTTCGGTTGGTACCCGAATCAAATCACCCCAATTTGTTTTCGGTTCAAATAAGCCCCCTCAAATCACCCCAGATTCGATTTGTACCCGAATTTTGCAAATGTGAATCTGAATCGATTCGGGGCAAAAAAGGGGTCCCAGGGGCAAATGACTCTCAGTAGTGCATTCACTGCTGTCGTAACCACGTCAAGGTGTTCCGATGCAAGGTGTTTAGAGCCCTATTTCCCAAACGTAGAGGATTCTACCATTCAAAACCCTCTGTGCACTATCTAGTGACCCCCCAACCCAGTTCCTCTTGAGGAAATACTAGCTATTGCTTGAAGTACAGGGGTTATTATTACTCACGAATACAGAACAGCATAACACCATAGATTGTGAGCCCTTTGGGGAGAGGGGTCCATCTTATTTATTTGTTATTTCTCTGTGTAAACCACCCTGAGCCATTTTTGGAAGGGCAGTATAGAAATTGAATAAATAACAAATAAATAACATGGACAGCTGTTTTCGGGAGACAAATAGAGCTTCCTTGCAAAGAAGTTTCCAAAATGAATGGTGGGACAATTTAGCTTGTTTTCATCATTGGGTAATGAGGGCGATTAAAACCTAGCCAGGGTGTGTGTGTTGCAAAAAACTCATCGTCATCAGATTCAGATCATGCATTCCTGCAAAAGGGAGCATATGTGACTTTTGAAGTGCTTTGATGAGCTCCAGTCCCTCCCTGAGGTGTTTTAAGTGGTTCGCTCGACAGCTTGGAGACTGAAGCCAGTCAGGTTGAGGTCGAAAAGTTGACTGCAAAATAAATAGGCATTGGGTGGTTAACATGGCATCAAAACAAATAGCTTAGCTATTATTCACTCTTTCTGTTTGGTAAACTCATTTTGGCCCAGGGGATAAAGAAGTGTCAGCAACAACCCAATAAAAGGATAGCTGGAGTGACGAAGCATCCTAACTGCAAGGCAGGCTGGTGGACCTCTATAAAAGCTGTGCATTCCCTCTGTCCTTCCATCAGCTTCATTCGACTCTTCTGTCTTCACTGCATCTTCTCAGAGAAGCCGGTAAGTCCATTTTCTTGGTGGTGTTTTGATAGAGTCTCGTTGACACAGAGCTTGGTGGATCTTCCACCTTGAGTCTTCTGTTCTTCAGAATATGGAGCGGTTGACAGCTAGTCTAGGATTAGTGTGCCACTGAATGCCAGGCAATGGGGAGCAAAAGTGGGAAGGGGCTATTTTCTTTTTGCCAGGCTTTGTGGACCTCCCAATGGTATCGCGTCTGCTGTTTTAAACAGGAGGCTGAACTGGAAGGATTTTGGTCTGATCCAGCAATTCAGTTATGTTCATTCTCATAGAAACATAGAAAACTGCTTAGACTGAGTCTGACCCTTAGCCCCGCCAAGCGTCAGTAATGTCTACACTGACTGGAAACAGCTCCTCGAGGTTTCAGGCAGGAGACGCTCACCCCCCAATTAAGAGATACCAGTTGTTTGAACAAGGAAAGGTGGACATTTCTCAGCTTGATGTGTACTCTCTCAAGACAATCACAATCCTTTCTGCTTCTATGTTGGGTCTCTTTGAGGATACGTTCCCAGGAGAGACTTTGGAGAATTTTCTCTGATGGTTTTGTCACATCCCTGAGTGAAGCTCAGTTCACCGTAATGTGATGCTCAACCATTTCTGTTTCAGACTCACCTCCACCTCCTCAGCAATGTCTTTCTGTGGACCAGCCTGCATCGTCCCATCTTGTGCCTCTGGCCCAGTGGTGGGTTTTGGCTCCGCAGGTCTTGGCTACGGCGGTCGTGGCAGTGGCTTTGGTGGCCTTGGCTATGGATTAGGAGGCTTCGGCTATGGTGCTGGTGCTGGTGCCTTGGGCGCTGTAGGAGGCAGCACAAGCTCTGGAGAGCTCGGTATGCTGGCCGGGGTAAACCCTCAACCCATCAACCAGATACCCGCAGGACAGATTGTGATCCAGCCTTCCCCCTTCAGGGTGATCATCCCAGGACCCCTCCTGTTCCCTAGGTGAGAGCGGGTCTCCGTGGGAGGCATCACTCCCTGAGGCTGAGGCATGGCTGAAATACAGGTCTGGACTTTGAGAGCTCTGGGCGCCCTTCTTCTCCCACTACTTTGCTCTTCTTTCCTCAAAATTAATTCATCAGTTTCCTTCTGTCTCCCAGCCGCCTCTAATATGATGCCATTTCCTTCACATTCTCAATAAAGCTTCTGCTGCATTCTTGCAATTCGTGGTCTCTTGGTTTTTGAACTGGCAGCTCTGATTTCTGGGAAGAGCTGCTTCCCTGAGTCGTCAGAAACCCTTCTGTCTGAATGAAAACTTACGGGGGATGTGGCAGTCTTTTAGGAACATACAGGAAGCTGCCTTCGACAGAGTCTGACCCTTGGTCCATCCAGCTCAATAGTGTCTACTCTGACTGGCAGCAACTCTCCAGGGCTTCTGGCTGGAGTTTTCCCCAGCCCAACTTTAGATGCTGCCAGTGACTGAAATGGCAGCCTTCTGCGTGCAAAGCGGATGCTCCAACACTGATCTAAGGCCCCAACCTCAAAAGTGGCATCCTTGAGCCTCCCATCCAGGCACTGAGCACACCAATTCCTGCTTAGCATAACCAAGGTGGCTGTAACAAGGGCTTTTAGACTCTGGGAGCCTCCAGAAGCTTCAGTGCAGGCTGTAGCTGATGGTTTCCTTCTTGGCACTCAATTGGTAACGCTGTGCAATGTCCCTCCCTTCCCCAGACTGACAATAATACCACATTCCTTCCGGGGCACACAGCCTCTGCCCCTTTCCTCCTTTTTCATCCGTATCACCATGCTTTGAGAGATGGGAACCCCCATGATGGGGAGTGACTGCGCTGTAGGGGTCAACAGAGTGAGTTGAGAAGGCCCCAATTCAGATCTCACTTTTGCTATAGATTCACTTGGGGGCTTGAGCAAGGGACTCTTTCTCAACCTATTATTATTTAATAATAATAATTTAAGAGAGCACCTTCTTCATTACAAGCCCCATCGCCCATTGAGGTCCATCTCTGAGGAGGTCCATCTCCAACTCGTTTGGTGGCTACACAGAGACGGGCCTTCTCAGTCGCTGCCCGGAGATTGTGGAATGTGCTCCCTGCTGAGATACGATCCTCCCTCTCTCCAGTAATTTTCAAAAAACACCTGAAAACCCACCTTTTCGCCCAAGCTTTCTCAGCTTCCTAATATTTTTGGGTTTTAATCTCTGGTTTATTTTTAAATTGTTACATTGTTTTTAAGATTTTGTAGGATGCAAAAACCCCCCTAGCATGCAGTAGATTTTGCTGAGGTGACCTAGGTGAAGGATTGGAGCCATTCAATGGAGGGAGGAGCAATGTGGTAACTTACTACTAACACTCCAATGCAATCAGGCCCATAGCCACTAGAGGGCAGTCACTCCCAAGAAGCAGCCGTCCCTCCATCCTTACTGGTCCACACTGGGAAGACCTGTTTATTTCAAGAACCCAAGGGAGCATGTTCTGAACATACTCCGTGGACCGAGAACTCCAGCTGCTGGGGAAACCACCAGCGAAGGAAGTCTATTGCTTTTTGACAATGTGTCACAGTTTCGATGCCCTGCGCACAAGGGCAGATTCGACTGGTCATCGGAATTTTAGGGTACCTTCCCTCCAGTACAGCATATGGAAGTGTGTTAAATCATGCCAGGGAGAAGGCACTTCTCTGGGACAAGGTAGTTAAATTCTTTATATAGTTGTCTGGTTTATGGTAATTTGTGAAACTACCAAGAAAGTTTCTTGCAGAAATTAGTGCCAGGTTGCTCTGCTTTTCAGTGTCTCCTATACATTGTTTTATAAACCTAGCAGCATCAAGAGGTTTGCCCAGAGGCATTAGAAATTGAGGGGAGCATTTAGGTTTGTAAAACATAGCATAGATTTGTTACGCCAATTAGAATGGGAGCTGTCTTACAAAACAACGGGGATTCGTCTTTTAGAGTTGAAGATGATTTTAATCTAACGGTTGAATACATGGATCCAAACCTTGGACTCCACTCTTGTTAGGCTGGCCTCCACCCATAGAATGACATTGGGCACACATCTGGGGGCCGAGAATAGAACACACAAGAATTTTGATTGGACCTTCTCCATTTGTTTAAAGGTATGCAGAGCACAAATAGCAGCACCATACACCAACTGTGAGAGCACTTTAGACTCATAAGCCTTAACTGCAGCAGCTGTTCAGTGGCCATCTCTCTGGAAGAAGAACTTTAAGATAGCAGAGGCCCTCTTCTGAGTGTCAGTTGCAACATGCTCACAGTGGTAGAAAATACTGAGCTAGATGGACAAAGGGTCTGACTTGGCAGAAGGCAGCTTCCTATCTTCCGATGGATGGTGGGGGTCCCACAGGGTCCCAGGAGAGAACTTCTTGCAAGATATCCATTGCTCCACTGTGGACATTGCAAAAAACTCATCGGTAATGAGTAGTGATTGAAACCCATCGGTAATGAGAGTGATTGAAACCCAGCCAGGGCACGTACCGCGGGCACTGCAAAAAACTCATCATCATCACATGCAGATCACTCATTCCTGCAAAAGGGAGAATGGGTGACTTTTGAAGTGCTTTAATGAGCCCCAGTCCCTCCCTGAGGTGTTTTAAGTGGTTCACTAGAAAATGAAACCAGTCAAGTAGAAGTCGAAGAAAGGAGACTGTGAGATAAATAGGCACTGGGTGGTTAACATGGCATCAAAACAAATAGCTTAGCTATTTTTCACTCTTTCTGCTTGGTAAGCTGTTTTTGGCCCTGGGGATAAAGAAGTGTCAGGAGCAAGGCAATAAAAAGTTAGCTGGAGTGATGGAGCATCCTAACCGCAAAGGAGGCTGGTGGACCTGTATAAAAGCTGTGCATTCTATTGTATCTGTCCATTTCTCTAGCAGGGGGCCTAGGTTGGGCTGTCACTCCCTGCAGATGTGTGGGTAACCTACTTTCGAGCATTGTATGGGATGTCTGCCGCTGAAGGAATGCCCCTTTCCCTTTAGAATTTCTACCAAATTGTCACTCAGTTTCCCTCAAGGAGGTCTTTAGTTTAGTAACCAAACACAAGCCGGGTAAGACCCCATGGTTGGATCATATACCCTCTGCACTGTTCAAATCAAATTTGAATGGTGGGCTCCTGTATTTGCAAGATTCTTTACTTATATGGACCGTACTGCCTGTATCCCTGAGGAGTGAGGTACAACGGTGATTGTTTCCATCTATAAGGAAGGCCAACACTCTGACCCTTCTCATTATTGACCAATCAGTCTGTTGAGCATTATTCATAAATTATATTCTAGACATCTATATGTTAACCTCACGGACTGGTTGGAACAGAAGAACATACTAAGGGAGGAACAGGCGGGGTTTATGTCCATTCGGATGACTCTTGATCAGGCCCAAGCTCTACAACATCTGGCTGAAAAGTATTCACCGCTGTATGCAGCTTTAAAGGCAGGGTTTGACTCCATTTCTAGGGAGCGCGTGGGGAGTAAACTTGCCAATTCCTCCATTGATCGTAAGCTGCTTCTCCTTACCTGAGATGCTGCCAGTCAGTGTAGAAAATACTAAGCTAGATGGACAAAGGGTCTGACTAGGCAGAAGGCAGCTTGCTATGTTCCGATGGGAGGTGGGGGTCCCACAGGGTCCCAGGAGAGATCATCTTCCAAGATATCCACCCCTCCACTGTGGACATTGCAATTTGGTGCATTTTAATAATTCGGTAATGAGAGTGATTGAAACCCAGCCAGGGCACGTACCGCAGGCATTGCAAAAAAGCTCATCATCATCACATGCAGATCACTCATTCCTGCAAAAGGGAGAATGGGTGACTTTTGAAGTGCTTTAATGAGCCACAGTCCCTTCCTGAGGTGTTTAAAGTGGTTCATTCGAAACTGAAACCAGTCAAGTAGAAGTCGAAGAAAGGAGACTGTGAGATAAATAGGCACTGGCTGGTTAACATGGCGTCAAAACAAATAGCTTAGCTATTTTTCACTCTTTTTGCTTGGTAAGCTTTTTTTGGCCCAGGGGATAAAGAAGTGCCAGCAACAACCCAATAAAAGCTATAGGCGCTGTAGGAGGCAGCACAAGCTCCAGAGAGCTTGACACACTGGCTTGGGTCAACCCTCAAACCATCAAGCAGATCCCCACAGCAGAAGTCACGATCGTGCCACCTGGCTCCCTCCTGACCATCCCAGGACCCATCACGTGCGCTAGCTGTATGCCGGTCTACGTGGGAGGCATCATTGCCATTGGAGGTTCCAAGATTGTAGGATCAGGAGCCTGGGGATGTCTGGGTTACAGAGCTCTGGGCCAGTGGAGCGGTGGATATCTTGGAAGAAGCTCTCTCCTGGGACCCTGTGGGAGCATCTTCCAATAGACCCCATAACGTCCAACGACTGATCATAATGACCAGGAACCGGCAACCCTAAGTCTGAGGCATCGCTGAAATCCAGGCCAGGACTTTGAGGGGACTGGGTGCCCTTCTTCTCCCACTACTTTGCTCTGCTATCCTCAATATGAATTCATCGGTTTCCTTCTGTCTCCCAGCTGTCTCTTCCCTGAGTCATCAGAAACCCTTCTGTAAGAATGAAAACTTATTCAGCTTCCATATATTTTTGTTTTAATCTCTGGTTTATTTTTAAATTGTTAAATTGTTTTTAAGTTTTTGTATATGTTTTTAACTAGTTTTATGCCATTGGTAACCGCCCATAGATGAAAGTTGGGGGCGGTGTACGAATTTGCTAAATCACTCACTCAATCAATCAATCATACGCAGGACCACAGCTGCACTCTGGGGAGGATGCTCACCTACCTCGCTAGCATGCGGTAAAGTTTGCTGAGGTGACGTAGGTGAAGGATTGGATCCATTCAAAGGAGGAAGAAGCAATGATGTGGTAGCTTACTACTAACACTCCACTGCAATCAGGCCCATAGCCACTAGAGGGCAGTCACTCCCAAGAAGCAGCCATCCCTCCATCCCTACCGGCCCACCCTGGGAAGACCTGTTTATTTTAAGAACCAAAGGGAGCCTGTTCTGGAACATACTCCTTGGACCGAGGACTCCAGCTGCTGGGGAAACCACCAGCGAAGGAAGTCTCCCTCCAAAGAGCATTTTTATTGAAAACCACTCCCAGGTATTTAGAAGTCCTTACTTGATCTATTGATTGATTAAGTGCCATCAAGTCGTGTCAACTCTTAGCAACCACATAGATAGATTCTCTCCAGGATGATTTGTCTTCAACTTGGCCTTTCATGTTTCTCAGTGGTGCATTCATTGCTGTTGTGATCGAGTCCATCCACCTTGCTGCTGGTCATCCTCTTCTTCTCTTTCCTTCAACTTTCCCCAGCATTATGGACTTCTCAAGGGAGCTGGGTCTTCGCATAGTGTGTCCAAGTATGATAGTCTGAGCCTGGTCATTTGTGCCTCGAGTGAAAGTTCTGGATTGATTAAACTCCCCATTAATCCACCAGACATCTTTCTTAGTTAGTTTGTTTTTTAAGCAAAACTCATGATCTAAGACTTTTGGACATTTATAGATAAATGGTCTTCTTCTCATGTCAACAGATGTGATGATATAGAAAGAATAACTGCATCATCAGCATGAAGCAGAACTGTGATAGATTTACTGGCTAATTTAGGAGGGTGGGAATCTGGGTTATGCAAGAACGTAAATAAAGATTGAAAAGAAGAGGGGCAAAAATACATCCCTGTTTGACTCCCTTCTGTGTGGGTACAGACAGGGTCAGATGTCATTGGACATTGCATCTCACCCAAAGTGAGGTATTCTCATGCAACATTCGGATAAGGAGAAAGAGCCGACCATCAATGGAGGAATTGGCAAATTTACTCCCCAAGCGCTCCCTAGAAATGGAGTCAAACCCTGCCTTAAAAGCTGCGTAAAGTGGTGAATACTTTTCAGCCAGATGTTGTAGAACTTGGGCGTGATCAAGAGTCATCTGAATGGACCTAAACCTCGCTTGTTACTCCCTTAGTATGTTCCCCTGTTCCAACCAGTCCGTGAGATTAACATATAGATGTCTAGAATATAATTTATGAATAATGCTCAGCAGAGTATTTGGTCGATAATTAGAAGGGTCAGAGTGTTGGCCTTCCTTATAGATGTGAACAATCACAATCACCATACAAGATGGGTCCTGGGATGGTGACGATGATGGGAGATGGCCAGATCATGACATCTACTGAGGGGATCTGGTTGATGGGCTGAGGGTTGACATCAACCTGGGTTTCAAGCACTGCGGAGTTTGTCCTGCCTCCATAGCCTCCAATGCCTCAAAGCCGCCGAGGCTTACAGAACCTGCAGAGCCGAAACCGACCACTGGGTTGGAGGGCGAGATGGGATGGTGAAGGCTGGGCCCCAGTAAGCCATTGTGGGAGGCAGACCTGAAAGAAAAGATGTGGACATGGAACGTTGGAGGGATTGGGAAATGGAAGGCGATTGCACTCTTTGGAGAGGGTCAACTTGATCATGAACATACAACAGCTCCCGGTTCCTGCTCTTTGCCTCGTCCAAATTCCAATCAAAATTGGGAAACCCTTTCTTCTTCTTCTTCTTCCGAGGGTGGAACCAGTGTTTAGGGATCTCCATTTGTTCCCTGTTGATTACCAAATCATATCGACTACTTTGGACATGCAGTTTGCTATGGCTTTCGGTTTCTTCTGAATCATTGTACTACCCCCCTCCCACTGTATTACCAATTCACTGAGCAAACAATACAAAACCAAAGCTATTTTTGTGACAGTTAAGCAGATAATGGGGATGGCAATCCCTTTGTGTCGTCTTCTGCTGTGGATACGGACCATCCACTGCAGAAACGCATATCATGGTGTGATGGGTCACCTCAAGGGCTGAAGTCTTGCAGCTCTGATCCACTTTCCAGGATCCGTGTCTCTTTTCTCTTCCCATAAAAACATGCCCATGATTTTCAGATGGACAGAAAGCCTATCTTGTGAAAACTGGGGCTGAATATAAAAACTGGAGAAGATGCTTGAGGTGGTTGAGATGGCATCTATTTATTCTTGAAAATTTACTGTTGATGTGTTAATCCTTGGGGAAGAAACCCCTCAAGCACAGTGGGAGATGGAGCCATTGTCAGGTCTGCCTTGCATGCCAAAGGTCCTCCGTTCAATCTCCAGCATCTCCACCAGGAAGGGCTGGGAAAGACCATGGAGACTTGGTCTCACCTGAAACCACAGAGAGACCCTGCCAGTCAGAGTAGGCAATACTGACCTAGATGTACCAATTTTCTGACTCAGTAGACTGCAGCTTATTATGTTAAAGTCTTGAAAGGCTGGCTCCAAAAGTTAGCCTTCCATTCACAGAATGTGTTCTTCTGAAAATGGAAGGAGTGTGCTATCAACAGGACTCCTTCTTCCATGAACCCAAAACTCTCCATGATCCACAGGGGGAGGTTGGCTTCAAAGGTACCTTCCAGTTCATCTAAGACACCTTTCCGTAAGTGGAAGGATTCTTCCATACACAGAAAAATCCTTTCTATGAGTGGAAAAACACACCTTTGGATCCAGCCTCGCCTTCAGTGCCAACCCCAAGAACCAATAAGAATAGAAGCTGGTCTAGAGAAGACTACGGGAAGAGAAACATACTAAATTCTCTGAAGAGCAAAAGTCAAGAGATGCTGTGAGAGTCGAGTGATCTGTTGGCAGGTCTTGGAAGAGCGAGTCCTTTTATACAGTTTTTGACAGCATCCCTAGTGGTTAGTGGTCAACAATTTAATTAAGATACATATTTGTTATACAATCAATACGTTACGAGCGATGGGTTCATTTCCATCTTGTTTTTGCTTGCTTATGCAGGGTAAGGTGAACAGGGGAGAACATCCTGATCTGAAAAAGGGACACCACCATGTCCTCATTTGAATTCACCACGGCATTTTATTTGATTAAGTAAATTGCATCAAGTGTTCATGCCAACCCCATGCTTTGTCATGAACCCTGCTGCCCATTAAAATCATCTCGAGAGGTTCGTTTAGGGTTGCCGCCAGCTCGTCTGGTAGCTAAATGGGACATGACTGGGACGTGACCGGGACATGACCGGGACGTATCTCCATGTATGTTACTTAGATAGCTGCAACCACTAAACTCTGAACTCTGTAAGTGGAATGGTAGTTTCCTTAGTGCTTAGTGCTAAAGAATCACGGACCCCAACAAATTGTTTCATTCATCTCATCCTGACTCAGCTTATCTACCTGTAAATCAACCACTGATGGCCACTTCAGGAATCAACAAAAATTGGAAATCTACCCTTTGGGGTGTCCCACATGGTTTTGAATAGGATTTTAACGGAGTATATAATAAGGTTTCTTGATTTTTGGATAGGGGCGTAGCAAGGTTGGAGTGGGCCCAGAGACTAGATTTTAAAATGTGCCCCCCCCCCGAAGCTCAGCTGGTGAATGAAGTAAAGAAATCTTAAATGAAGCTGAATAATGGTAACAAAAAGCATAGTAAAATTTATAGATATAGATATAACACACCTATGTGTCACAATAGAACATCATCCTAAATTATTTTTTAAAAGGGTTTGTAAATTGTGGATGATGTAAGTCATTTATTGGTACTAGAGAAAGACATGCTGCTCTGGGAGCTCCAAGTCTTAACACCCACATCAATTTCAGAGAATGAATACAATTGAAGGAAGCCTGGGTGAGTGCGTGGCTGGGGGAATCAGTCATGTTACTTGCCTCTGGGGGGCCCCCAAGGCAGTGGGCCCCCAGACAACTATCTCCACTTGCCCTATTATAGTTACGCCCCTGCTTTTGGAGATGTAATCTTGAAAACCATGTTTGTTTCAAAGGAATTAAGTCAGCAAAGAATTCTGATGACTGGTCAGTTAGCATATAAAACACAATCTAATGACCAAAGTTTCAACCGCATCAAAAAGCTGTGTCATGTTGAACCAGGAAGAAGAGGTTCAGAATGAAATTTCTCAGGGAGTTTTCCTGTATAGCCCCAGCTGTTGTTCTACTGAAATATCAACCAAAGAGAAATTCAGAATGAATATCATAGTTCCTCCCAAAGGGCGGAGGCAGGAACGGGGACGGGGACTTCTGTAAACCTTCAAGGGAAGCCTAAATTAATTTCTATAAAGGAAGGGGACATTTCACAGTAGGGTTCTGCATTTTTTTTGACCCAGTCATCCCTTATGAAAAGTGACTCCCACACCCCACTTGGTGGTAGTTTGGATAGACTGTGAAATGGGACAAAAACAATTCTTCCATTCAGAGTGAGGGCAAGAATCAATGCCCTCACTCTGATTTGGCTTTGGGAAATCACCACACAGCCAAATTTGATTGGCCATGTGGTAATAACCAAGCTGGCAAGAGAATCCCTGATAGGTTGTCCCACCTCAGCAGCGAAAAGAAGAACTCTAATCTGAAAATCGCAGTTAAGCAGCTCCTGAGAAGGGGACGGTGAAGAGGAGTGCCCCTTGTTATTATGTTGACTGAGATGGGGGGGGGGTGATATATTGTCTTGTCCCATGTCCCTGGTGGTAGGCCAAGCCCCCTTCCAAGACCAATTCCTGCAAGCTTTGAAAATGTGTGGGGTTGGGGAGAAGGAAAGGCTTCCAGAAGCCTTCTCTTGAAAGGGAGGAGAATCACTCCTCGCAAAGCTTGGCAGGGCCAGATTGCACCCAAAGAGGCAGATATGAGGGGCATTTTACCACCCTGTTCATGCCCCAGTCATGTGCCGCCTTAGGCAATTGCCTCCCCTTGCCTCATGAAAGGAGCATGAATGAAAGAGAATAATAAATAAATAAATTGGACAAGGTGGGTCCTACATGCATACATTCCAGGAGCAGTAAAATGAGTATTGTGTTCTGAATGCGTCCCTCCTCTGTGAACCAGGACATGCTGAATGCTGCATGGGCATCGGCAGAACCAAATGTATTATTACATTTGAAATGTGATGCTATAAAACCAGAGATGAGGTTCATACTGAAGGAAGGCCATGCCTGTCTTCAGGGCTCCTGTCCTTCCTTTCTGTTCTTGCCAA
This sequence comes from Hemicordylus capensis, assembly GCF_027244095.1. Lineage (NCBI taxonomy): Eukaryota > Metazoa > Chordata > Lepidosauria > Squamata > Cordylidae > Hemicordylus > Hemicordylus capensis. The sequence goes on along the minus strand of NC_069670.1, from coordinate 22,476,268 downwards.
CTTGTCCCAGTCAGAAAAACAACTCCGGTTGTTCCCAAATTATCTTCTGGAGAGAACCAGAAATGCCAGCTGCCCAGAGGGATGAACTGGGTCGATTTCAAGGAACTACAGAGGAACAGAAAATCATCATCTTATTCTCAGTCTTTTGCTTAAAGCAGCAGGAATTGTCTACAACAACAACAACAACTATTTATATACCGCTTTTCGACAAAAATTTCCAAAGCGGTTTACAGAGAGAAATAATAAATAAATAAGATGGCTCCCTGTCCCCAAAGGGCTCACAATAATAAACAAAGAAACATAAGATAGACACCGGCAACAGCCACTGGAGGTCCTGTGCTGGGGGTGGATAAGGCCAGTTACTTTCTCCCTGCTAAATAAAGAGAATCACCACGTTAAAAAGGTGTCTCTTTGTCCAGTTAGCAGGGGAGTTCTACAGTATAACACATTGTCTATAACACATTGTCCATCTCCACCGTAAGGCCTTATTCAGTCATTTCTTGGACCCGACATCCCACAGAAAGAGAAATATCTGGATTACCCCCTTGAAACATATTACCTCAGTGCTGTTCCATATACACTTGCTTCTGGTTCTGAAGCCCAGTTCAGCACTAGTGTTCATCCAGACTGCCTTAAATGATTTAGGAGGAATAGATCTGAAGGACCAATTCTTCCCACCATGTGATGCCCCCATACTGAGGCTGTTGGCATGACCAGAGATCCCTGGGCAGGAGAGGGTTAAACCAGGGATTGGTTTAATTGGGGAACCATGCATGCATGTGTCAGTTGGGGAACCATGAACTCACCTGACCTAGCTGTGCCGAAGCTGGGTAGACCAGATTCGCTACCCAGGTTAAAAGGAAGGTAGGAAGGCAACCAAGACTGTCCTACCCTTTCTTTGGTTATCTGTGAGTACAATTTGACATAAATGTGGCTTGGGCTGCCAGCAGCCATGTTTCTCATAGAGTTCTACAGTACTGAGGTCTGACTCTTCTGTGCTCCATGTTGCATTATGGGATACTGGAGGACGGAGCTCAGATTTTCTTCCCTCCTGGAGAGCATGGCACCCCAGTCGTCTAGGGGGTTGGGTAAGGTCATACGACAGGCCTGAGGCATGGGCCTGTCTCCCCTCCAGCCCACCCCACACATGGTCATGAGAACAAGCTCACTGTGTTGGTCATTGGTGCCTTCTCTGTGGTGACCCCGCCTCATTAACAGTGTTTCAGTGGGTCGCCCAGACGTTTTTCTTCCACTGTGGTTTTAGGCTGCAGTCCAAAATTGATTCCAGGAAAGCCTGAGAAAGACTCTTGTATGTACTCTCAAGAGCTGCTGCCAGTCGTTGTAGACAATATTGAGTCTAATGGACCGAAGTTCAGACTCAGTAGGTAACTGGGCAATGGGAATAATTTAACATTTGTTTATTTATTTCTTTAACATATTTATATACCACCCAAAACGCAAGCCTCTGAGCGGTTTACGACAATACAATAAAAACAACAAATTAAAAGGTGAAAACATAACAATATGCAACATAATGTTGCTTTTAATTAAACTTTACATATCAAGCAAAATATCCAGCAGAGTTGTAATTACCATGAAAGCAATCAAAGGAAATTATTGAATTGAAAGGAACGAGTCCTACTCAGCAAATAATAACAGTTTTTTTTCTAGAATAATTTGTGCTAATCCAAGCATTCGAGTGAGAAGCTCAACAAGTCGCTAATTAAAGCTCTGGACAAAAAGGGACTTTCCCCAAGGATAGGAAAATGGTATATAAGCATGGCCAGTTCCTTAGATTATCCAACAGCTTTTCTTGACTTGCACCTTCTCACGTCTTCTCGGATAAGGTAAGTCAAACAGCACAGGGCAACTTCTTACATGGAAAAGAAACGCTGTGTTGAAAGATCTTGAGCTGATGTACAACATCAGATGTACTTGGACTCCTATCCTGGCTGGGGTTGCCTCTGAGGCTGGAAGTGGCCTATTGCCATAAGCTGGTAGCCATTGATAGACCTGTCCCCCATGAATTTCCCTAAGCCATCCAAGATGGCGGCCATCACTACCTCCCAAGGCCAGACCAGTGGTCCATCTAGCTCGGTACTGTCTACAATCTTTAAGATTTCATTTAAAATATTTGCATCAGAATATTTCTATTTGGAACAGAGCTGCCGCAACCAGAAATACCACTCATCTAAAGAGCCAAGGTTTTACTGGCTTTCTCAAAGCTGTAATGGAGATGGAGGAGTGGATCCTACTGGGAGAACATTCCCAAGTCTTGCTACATGCAATTTTAGAATATTTTTAGTTTTATTTTATTTAATATATTTCTATACTGCCTAAAACGCAAGTCCTCGGGGAGGTTTACAAAACAATAAAAACAGCCAATAAAAGATGAAAACATTTCAACACATTAAAAAGTTAAAACTCTTAAAACACAATTAAAACAATTAAAACAGTATCTAATTCAAAGCCTGGGTGAACAAATGCATTTTGACTGCCCTTTTAAAAGTTGTAAGAGATGGGGAGGCTCTTATTTCAGTGGGACGTATGTTCCAAAGCCTTGGGGCAACAATGGAGAATGCCCGTCCCCAAGTAGCCACCAGATGAGCTGGTGGCAACTGAAGATGAACCTCTCCAGATGATCTCATTGGGCGATGTGGTTAATAGCAAAGAAGACATTCTCTTAAATACCCAGGGCCCAATCTGTTTAGGGCTTTATAGGTTGTAACCAAAGCCTTGTACTCTGCCCGGAAACTTACTGGCAGCCAGTGTAGATCTTTTAAGATAAGGAGTGATATGGTCTCTCCGAGATGACCCAGAGACCAACCTGGCCGCCGCATTCTGGACTAACTGCAGTTTCCAGACTACATACAAAGGCAGCCCCACATAGAGTGCATTGCAGAAGTCAAGTCTGGCGGGGACCAGCAGATGTACTACTGTTCTGAGGCCATTTATCTGCACTATTTTATATTTTATGACAAATGATTTTGTCGTAAATGACAAAAGTATTATACGAGCATTTCTTAATTCATTGGGTTTTCTGTGTAGGGAGGGTTTCCATCGGGTACCAACAAAGGCCAACCAGATGCCTCCAGGAAGTCCAGAAGAGAAGCATGAAAGCAAAAGCCCCAGATCTCCCCTGTGACTGGGATAAGAGGCCCTAACTCGAAGGTAGATCATCTGCCTTGAATGCGGAACCCAGGTTCAATTCTTGGCAGTGTCTCCAGGTAGAGCTGAGAGAGACTCTTGCTCAAATCTTTGGCGAAGCCGCTGCCAGTCCATTCAGACAATACTGAGCTAGATAGACCAAAGGAACGACCTGGTATAAGGCAGCTTAATATGTTTCTGAGAAGGAACATAAAATAATAGCCCCTGTTTCACCCCTGTGGCTGGCATCCAATCACACACAAAACCTGCACGTCATGTCAGCCTCACACTATGCTGAAGAACAACAGATTCAAGGTGGGAGATCCACCAAGCTCTATAGCAACGAGACCCGATCAAAACACCACCAAGAAAACGGACTTACTGGCTGCTCTGAGAAGATGCAGTGAAGACAAGTTGAACGAAGCTGATGGAAGGACAGAGGGAACACATAGCTTTTTCCTACAGGTCCCCCAGCCTCCCTTGTGGTTAGGATGCTCCAGCTAACATTCTCCAGCTAACCTCACGCCATGAAGTCACTCCATGCTCCAGTTAACGTCACTCCAGCTAACATTCGGCTGGGTTGCTGACACTTCTTTCCACAACTTTGACTCAGTAGAAGGGAACTTCCAATGTGGATAGATACTATGTGGGTATCTTTAAAGGTGAGAATGAGGGCTGGGGAAACAGGGAAGTGCTAAGGAGTTACTACAGCAGCAACATCAGGAGGGCTCTGGTGGATTATCTCAATGGTGGGTTTAGTACAGCACCCTGTTTCCCAGATCAGACAACCAGATACTTCTAGGAAGCCAACCAGTAGAGTCAAAAAGCAATAGACTTCATTCACTGTTGGTTTCCCCAGCAACTGACGTCCTCAGTCCACGGAGTATGTTCTGAGCATGCTCCCTTTGGTTCTTAAAATAAACAGGTCTTCCCAGGGTGGGCCGGTAAGGATGGAGGGACGGCTGCATCTTGGGGAGGAGTGAGTGCCCTCTAGTGGCTATGGGCCTGCTTGCAGTGGAGTGTTAGTTATAAGTTACCACATCATTGCTTCTTCTTCCATTGGATGGTTTCAATTCCTCACCTACGTTGCCTCAGCAGTCTTTACTGCATGCTAGCGAGGTAGGTATACATCCACCCCAGAGCGCATCTGGGGTCCTGAGGTTCAAAAAGAGACCCTTGCACAAGCCCCCAAGTGATAGGTGGTGATACGGATGGTCAACATGGTGATACGGATGAAAAAGGACGAAAGGGGAACAGGCTGTGTGCCCCGGAAGGAATGTGGTATTAATGTCAACTTGGAGAGGGGAGGGACATCTCATGGTGTTTCCAAGTGAGGGCCAAGAAGGAATCCTTCAGCTACAGCCTACACTGAAGCTTCTGGAGGGTCCCAGAGCATGGTCTAAAAGCACTTGTTACAGCCACTTTGGTGATGCTAAGCAGGATTTGGTGTGGTCAGTGCCTGGATGGGAAGCTCAAGGATGCCACTTTTGAGGTTGGGGCCATAGATCAGTGATGGAGAATCCGCCTTCCACGCAGAGGGCTGCCGTTTCAGTCCCTGGAAGCATCTCCGGGTAGGGCTGGGGAAAACTCCAGCCAAAAGCCGTGGAGAGCTGCTGCCAGTCAGAGTAGACACTACTGAGTTAGATGGACCACGGGTCAGACTCTGTCAAAGGCAGCTTCCTGTGTGTTCCTAAAAGACTGCCATGTCCCCGGTAAGTTTTCATTCAGACAGAAGGGTTTCTGAGCTACCGAGACTCACGGAAGCATCTTTTCCCAGAAATCAGAGCTGCCAGTTCAAAAACCAAGAGAACACGAATTGCAAAAACGCAGCAGAAGCTTAATAGAGAATGTGAAGGAAATGGCATCATATTAGAGGCGGCTGGGAGACAGAAGGAAACGGATGAATTCATTTTGAAGACAGCAGAGCAAAGTAGTGGGTGAAGAAGGACGCCCAGTCCCCTCAAAGTGCATGCCTGGATTTCAGCGATGCCTCAGTCTGAGGGTTGCCGGTTCCTGGTCACTATGATCAGTCCTTTGAATTTATTGGGTCTATTGGCAGATACTCCCAAAGGGTCCCAGGAGAGAGCTTCTTCCAAGATATTCACCCCACCACTGGCCCAGAGCTCTGTAACCCAGACCACCCCCCAGGCACTCTTTTTTCACTCTTTCTGCTTCTTAAGCTCATTTTGGCCCAGGGAATAAAGTGGTTTCAGCAGCAGCATCCCTATAGAAGCTCAGGTGGAGTGATGGAGCATCCTAACCGCAAGGGAGGCTGGTGGACCTGTATAAAAGCTGTCCATTCCCTCTGTCCTTCCATCAGCTTCATTCGACTCTCCTGTCTTCACTGCATCTTCTCAGAGAAGCCGGTAAGTCCATTTTCTTGGTGGTGTTTTGATAGATTCTCGTTGACACAGAGCTTGGTGGATCTTCCACCTTGAGTCTTCTGTTCTTCAGAATATGGAGCGGTTGACAGCTAGGCTAGGATTAGTGTGCCACTGAATGCCAGGCACTGGGGAGCAAAAGGGGAAAGGGGCTATTTCCATTTCGCCCTGCTTGCGAACATCTCAGTAGTATCTTGTTGTCTACTGTTGGAAACAGGAGGCTGAACTGGAAGGATTTTGGTCTGATCCAGCAGTTCTCTTATGTTTGTTCTCATAGAAACATAGAAAAGCCACATCTGCACCCCTCTGTCCTCATCTCCATACAAGAGGGTTCCCATCAGGGTTTTCTCTAACAGGAATCCCCTGATGTTGTTGACTACAACTCCAATTATCCCCAAGTAAGAGGCATTGCAGCTGGGGATTTGGGAGTTTTAGTCAACAACATCTGGGAATCCCTGTTAATGGGAACACTAGTTGCCACCCTGAACCTTGGGTGGCTTGAACAAAGAAAGGTGAAACATTTCTCAGCTTGAAGTATGCTCCATCAAGACAGTCACAAACCTTTCTGCTTCTATGTTGGGGTCTTTTTGGATTCGTATCAAGGAGAAACTTGGGAGAAATGTCTCTGAGGGTTCCGTCCCATCCCTGAGTGAATGTCAATTCACCGTAATGTGTTGTTCATGCATTTCTGTTTCAGACTCATCTCCATATCCCTAGTAATGTCTGTCATCTCCACGGGTCGTGGTTTTTTCAGTTTAGGCCCCATTTTTCGAGGCCCTACCTATTATGGTTGCCTTGGCTCTGGTGTTGCTGCTGGCGCCTTGGGCGCTGTAGGAGGCATCACAGGCTCCGGAGAGCTTGGCACCCTGGCTGTGGTCAACCCTTTACCCATCAAACGGATCCCCCCAGAAGAAGTCATGCTCGTGCCACCTGACTTCGTCTGGACCGTCCCAGGACCCAACATATACTCTAGTGGCAAGCTGGTCTATGTGGAAGTCATCATAATGACCAGGAACTGGCAAGCCTAAGTCCGAGGAATTGCTGAAATCCAGGCCTGGACTTTGAGGGGACTGGGCGCCCTTCTTCTCCCACTACATTGCTCTGCTATCCTCAGTATAAATTCATCGATTTCCTTCTGTCTCCCAGCTGCCTCTAATATGATGCCATTTCCTTCACATTCTCAATAAAGCTTCTGCTGCATTCTTGCAATATGTCTTCTCTTGGTTTTTGAACTGGCAGCTCTGATTTCTGGGTACAGCTGCTTCCCTGAGTCTTGGTAGCCCAGAAAACCTTCTGACTGTGACTGTGACTGTGACTGTGACTGTGACTGGCCGGAGCTCTCCAGGGCTTCCGGCTGGAGTTTCCCCCCGCCCTACCTGGAGATGCTGCCAGGGACTGAAACGGCAGCCTTCTGCATGCAAGGCGGATGCTCCATCACTGATTGATGGCCCCAACCTCAAAAGTGGCGTCCATGAGCCTCCCATCCAGGCACTGACCACACCAAGACCTGCTTAGACCTCCCCAAGTCACCCCCACCCCTGCATTGGTGGACAGGCTGGACTTCTCTTGTCTGCCTGGCCCTATGCCAGGTCCTGCGGCCAGGCAGCAGTTGGAGGGAGGGCCTCCCCTGCCAGGGAAGAAGGATCCTCCCGTGGCAGATGTGGAGGTGTTGTAGGTGGAGCCAGCTTCCAGTCCAGCCAAATCCATCTTGCTGCCCTCCCGGTGGGGGGTGGGGGCCCCAAGTAATTTTTGAATCCATTCTCACTTGCTACCAGAGAATCTACCCTCAAAACACCTAAACAACCACAAATCCCAGAACACCATGGGCTTGTGGGTATGGGGGTGGTTGGCACCCTATGTGCATTGCATCATCACTCGCTCTGGGGCACCGGGACTGTTCGATGTTCAAAGGTGGGGGTCACACTTAAGGGGGCAGGGGAGGGTGCACTTACCCCTTCCTCTGCTTTCCCCCCACTGACGCCCAGTATTTCTCATATCCTACCCGGTGGCAGCATACTTCCCTGCTGCCCCGTTTGTTCTTCGGCAGGAAATGGCCAGAAGAAGCTGGACCTGAACATGGACACACACGCGTGCCAGCTACTTCCAGCCAAAGAGCAGAAAGGGTGGCAGGGAAGTACGCTGCTGCCCTGTAGGACTTGGGAAATACCTGGTGCCAGCAGGGGGGCAAATGGAGGGAGGGGTAAGGGCACCCTCTCCCACCAGTAAGGTGCGACACCCGGCCGCCATTGAGCCACCCACACCTGGTTCCATGCAGATCTCTAACTCTTAGTCCATCTAGCTCAGGATTGTCTACACTGACTGGCAGCAGCTCCAGAGGCGTAACTAGGGAAAATGGCGCCCAGGGCAAGCACTGAAATTGCCCCCCCCCCACCATGCGCTCCCCCCCCGCTGCCCCCTTAGCTAAGCAGTGTCCACCCTGGTTTGCATTTGAATGGGAGACTAGAAGTGTGAGCACTGGAAGATATTCCCCTCAGGAGATCGAGCCACTCTGGGAAGAGCATCTAGGTCCCAAGTTCCCTCCATGGCAGCATCTCCAAGATAGGGCTGCAAGAGACTCCTGCCGGCAACCTTGGAGAAGCCGCTGCCAGACTGGGTAGACAATACTGAGCTAGATAGACCAATGGTCTGACTCAGTATATGGCAGCTTCCTATGTTCCTAAATACTACTGCAGCACACACACAAGACACCTGTCCCATCCTGACACTCAGCCAACTTCCATAATCAATATCACACACACACACACACACACCACAACTGCCTACTCCTAGATTTACAAGGAATACAAGCCACACCTAATGGCACAGCAGGGAAGTAACTTGCCTAGGGAGCAAAAGGTTGCGGGTTCGAATGGAAACACCTATATAGGACTGCCAACTCTGACTGAAGCGATATGTTGGGGAACCCCCCCCCCAATATTTCACAATATCAAGCCATTTACATCTCTAGGATAGTTTTCAATAGTATCCTGGGGATTCATGCCATTTCCTGGAGATTCATGCCAACTACATCCATGACGGTATTTGCTGCAAAAAGTGGAGTCATAATCACAGAAATTGTCACTGCATGTCCCTCATGAAACAATCTTTCTTCACAAGGGCAAACATGTGTGTTAAGAAATTGAATAGTACAAACAAACCATAATTTTATCTTTATGTATACACACAGATACACACGCAGAAGTGTGGCAAATAAGGATAAACAAACACAGAGAGAAACAGTGTTCTCTCTCTCTCTCTCTCTCTCTCTCTCTCTCTCTCTCTCTGCCAGAACCTACATTTTCAGTTATAGCTTTTGCATTCAAATACATTCAGTTAGAGAGAGAAAGAGGGAGAGATTTAAAATAAGATCATTAAAAGTAAGCAAATCTGTATGTATTGTCTGTGCACAAAATCCTCAACATTTTCAAATAACATATTAATAGAAAAATACAATTATTGAGATTGTCTGGGAAAACACCTTGCCCTAGAAATTATGAAAGCACTGTGTTCAAAGGACATGGAAAATAAACCCCCTTTCTTTATAGACCTGTCCCCATGGGATTTGGCATAAGACAGACTAGAGAATTTCTAAGAAATGTCCGGTTTTCTTTACTTTGTTCTGAACAGAAACAACTTTGGCTCAAAAGGTAAATTCGATTGACTGTAGATTTTACTAAATGCGAATTTAGTGGTGCAAGCAAAGGGAAACCGAGAGTGTACTAAATAGGATTACGTTTTACAACCCCTTTCTTCCCCCTTCGTTTTTTTGATAAGCACTTAAGAGAAGCCTATTCACTGGAAGCTGCCAATTCTTTTATTTACAATGAGAACATCACCGGAGGCTCCACCCCAACAGCCCACCAGTGTGGGCTCCAAGCCAGCCCCTGCCTGGGAGATTCTTCTTCCGTCCAGCAAGAAAGGGCCACCGGGACCAAGTCTCAGTTAAGAGAGTTCCTCCCCGCTGCCCCATTACTCTTAAATGATTCACAGGCTAATGTAATTCCCGCTTTCTACCCAGTTTACCTTGAAGTCTTTTGAGAGAGACCGATATCTACTTTTCGTTCAATTGATGGCTCTCAGACTCTCTCTCGGTAGCAGGTGGTGTTCTTCCTGTTCGAGGGAGGGAGCGGCCGGCAACGCGGCAGTGCGGCTTGCAATGCAACCATTTACTGAAACTAATAGCAAGGGAGTTAGGGGATCCAGCAGCGCCGCGGCTTGCATACATTACCAGCAAGCCGCCATTATTGGGGAGGAAAGGACAGGCATGGACGCCGATGGCAGCTACACACAGCAGGGAGGGGTTCAACACCATCCTCTGCTTTACAATTCAGTCTTGCACAGGGGTGGGGAAGCAGCTTTTGGTAACACTTTGGTTTGGGCTTGGAGGAAATCCAGCTTTTTGGTTGTGGCATGCGTGACTGGGGGGGAGGTGCCGCGAGGCGGGGAGTGAGCGTCCGTCAGCGGAGTGATATGAATGATGAAGAAAGGTCCGTTGACGAAGCAGCAAGCAGGCAGGTACTGCAACTTTAGGCGCCCGTGCCCGCGCCGTTGCACCCAGGAGCAAGGGGGGGCCGCCAGGACCCGGGGAGGGGGAGGGGGACTGCTCAATGCGTCCCACACTGCTGTGCACAAAAAAAAATTTTTGTGAAAGGCAGGAGCAAGGTGGTCCAACAAGGTGGCGCCTGGGGCACGTGCCCCCCCTGCCCCCCCTATCGTTACACCTATGAGCAGCTCTCCAAGGTTTCAAGCAGGGATCTTTCTCAGCCCTACCTGGAGATGCGGCCAGGGACTGAACCTGGGTCCTTCTGCATGCCAAACAGATGCTCTACCACTGAGCTTCTGTTGCATCCGCACAGTTAGGCAAACTCAAAACCTTTGTACATGAAGATGACTCAAGATTGTATCTGTCCATTCCTCTGGTCAGCATGGGCCCAGACCGGTCCGGAGGCCATTGTAAAGGCCTCCGGATGGGTCTGGACTGGTCCGGACCTGGGCGGTCAGGTTCGGGTGGGGGGTGCCTTTAAGAGCGGGGGGAGGTTTTACTTACCCCTCCTGCTGCTTTCCTGCTCTGGCATCGTAATTTCAGTAGTAATTGGTGCGGCAGGATACCTCTCTGCCACCCCTTCCCAACTTTGGCTAAAACTCCCAGGAGTCCTTTGCACGTGCGCACGTCAGAGAGATGTGAAGCACTCTCATGAAGTGCACTCACGCAAAGGGCTCATGGGAGTTGTTCATAGCGACAGCGGGGAAGGGGCGGCAGGGAGGTATCCTATTCCTGCCTCCCCAATTACTACTAAAATTACGGCGCCAGAACGGAAAAGCGGCAGGAGGGGTAAGTAAATACTCCCCCTGCTCTTAAAGCCACCCACATCCCAGTGCTGGACTGCAGTTTGGCGAATCCGTGCACACCCCTATCCTCTGGCAGGGGGCCGAGGGTGGGCTGTCACATCCCTACAGATGTGTGGGTAACCTATTTTTGAGCATTGTATGGGATGTCTGCCCCAGAAGGAATGTCCCTTTCCCTATAGCATTTCAACCAATTTGGCACTCAGTTTCCCTTAAGGAGGTCTCTAGTTTAGTGACCCAACCCAAACCGGGTAAGACCCCAGGGTTGGATCAGATCCCCTCTGCACTGTTAAAATCAAATCTTGAATGGTGGGCTCCTGTACTTGCAAGATTCTTTACTTATATGGATTGTACTGCCCGTTTCCCAGAGGAGTAGGGTACAACTGTGATTGTTCCCATCTATAAGGAAGGCCAACACTCTGACCCTTCTAATTATCGACCAATCAGTCTGCTGAGAATTATTCATTAATTATATTCTAGACCTCTATATGTTAACTTCACGGACTGGTTGGAACAGGAGAACATACTAAGGGAGGAACAGGCGAGGTTTAGGTCCATTGAGATGAATCTTGATCAGGCCCAAGTTCTACAACATCTGGCTGAAAAGTATTCACCGCTGTATGCAGCTTTTAAGGCAGGGTTTGACTCCATGTCTAGGGAGCACTTGGGGAGTAAACTTGCCAATTCCTCCTTTGATCGTAAGCTGCTTCTCCTTATCCGAGATGTTGCCAGTCAGTGTAGAAAATACTGAGCTAGATGGACAAAGGGTCTGACTTGGCAAAAGGCAGCTTCCTATCTTCCGATGGAAGGTGGGGGTCCCACAGGTCACAGGAGAGAACTTCTTCCAAGATATCCACTGTGGACATTGCAAAAAACTCATCATCATCACATGCAGATCACTCATTCCTGCAAAAGGGAGAATGGATGACTTTTGAAGTGCTTTAATGAGCCCCAGTCCCTCCCTGAGGTGTTTTAAGTGGTTCGCTCAAAACTGAAGCCAGTCAAGTTGAAGGTTGAAGAAAGGAGACTGTGAGATAAATAGGCATTGGGTGGTTAACATGGCGTCAAAACAAATAGCTTAGCTATTTTTCACACTTTCTGCTTGGTAAGCTCATTTTGGCCCAGGGAATAAAGAAGTGTCAGCAGCAGCAACCCAATACAAGGTTACCTGAGTGATGGAGCATCCTAACTGCAAGGGAGGCTGGTGGACCTATAGAAAAGCTGTGTATTCCCTATGTCCTTCCATCAGCTTCATTCGACTCTCCTGTCTTAACTGCATCTTCTCAGAGAAGCCAATAAGTCCATTTTCTTGGTGGTGTTTTGATAGATTCTCATTGACACAGAGCTTGGTGGATCTTCCACCTTGAGTCTTCTGTTCTTCAGAATATAGAGCAGTTGACAGCTAGGCTAGGATTAGTGTGCCACTGAATGCCAGGCACTGGGGAGCAAAAGCGGGAAGGGGCTATTTCCATTTAGCCCTGCTTGCGGACATCTCAGTAGTATCTTGTTGTCTACTGTTGGAAACAGGAGGCTGAACTGGAAGGATTTTGGTCTGATCCAGCAGTTCTCTTATGTTTATTCTCATAGAAACATAGAAAAGCCACATCTGCACCCCTCTGTCCTCATCTCCATACAAGAGGGTTCCCATCAGGGTTTTCTCTAACAGGAATCCCCTGATGTTGTTGACTACAACTCCAATTATCCCCAAGTATGAGGCATTGCAGCTGGGGATTTGGGAGTTTTAGTCAACCACATCTGGGAATCCCTGTTAGAGGGAACGCTAGTTGCCACCCTGAAACTTGGGTGGCTTGAACAAAGAAAGGGGGAAAATTTCTCAGCTTGAATTATACTCCATCAAGACTGTCACAAACCTTACTTACTTTCTTTATTTACGGTCAGTGACCAAAAGAGAAATGTACAGTCATTAAAAACTCAAAATCACATAAAATCCTTAAAATAAGAAAATTTTATATATATATATATATATATATATATATATATATATATATATGGCAAGTTTTTTAAAAAAAAAACAAGAATACCCTCATGAGTTTGAGACTCTTATTTTAAAAGCCACATACCAGAACTTAGCAACTGTTTTGGAGATTACTGAATCTTCATCGGCTAATAAGTACTTTAGAAGAAGATCCCCTTTTTTCCCCATTCAAATTATTTAGCAAGGGATGGATTAATTGCTGCCTTACATCCTGGTAAAGTGGACATTTTAATAAGATATGGGCCATTGACTCGATCTCCTGGCCACAAGGACATATGCACTTTTCATAGGGCAATTTGTTATACTTCCCATATAAAAGCGCTGAAGGGAAGGCATTAAACCTCGCCCTAGAGAAAGCCCATCTATGACTGCATTGAGTAATCGTAAACAAGTAGGTAGCTGGGCTTAAGTCTGTCTTTAGCTGTACAGATTTGTAAAATTGAGGTAAAATAGCCCTCTCATTTTGTATTTCTATATCGACCAGTCTTTGCTGCACCAATATGCGAGCTGTAGTCGTACCAGCCTCCAGCAGTAAAGCGGGAGATAATGCGCAGCAAGAAAGCTTGTGCATTATTTCCTTGCACCAGGATGCTTGTGGCTCTGCTGCCAGTAATTTGGGGATTAATCCTGTTGGGGAAAGATGCAGTTTTATCCAATAGTTGATTGATAACATCCAGGCCTTGGACTCCAGTTTGAGAATGCCCGCCTCTGAGCGGATCACTGCGTTGGACACACAGTTGGGGGTGCCAAATAGCTTCCTCAAGAAACCCGTTTGGATTTTTTCTAGTTTGCCAAATTTTGCATACATCCCCAATTGGGCTCCATAAAGTATTTGGGGAACCACCTTGATTTTGTAAAGTTTGATTGCTGCCGAGATATAATTCCGCCCCTTAGACCAGAAAAATCTCATTATTGCTGCAATATTGTGCTTAGCCACTTCGGCCATTGAGCTAATGTGAGCATTCTTGAAGCCATTAGACTGAAAGGTTATCCCTAAATATTCAAATTGTTTGACCTGGTCTATTTGTGACCATCAATTGACCAATTATAACTTCGATTACCCTTACCAAAACAAACTATTTTCGTTTTAGTATAATTTATTACTATCTGTTCTTCTTTACAAAAACCAACCAACACATCCAAGGCTTTCTTCAAGCCTATTCTGCTCTGAGACAGAATCACTGCGTCATCAGCGTACATTAAGATTAGTATGCGTCTATCTGATAGCTTGGGCGCATGAATATCTCTTTGTTGTAGACGCTGAATTAAATTGTTCACATAAAAGTTAAATAAAAACGGCGCAAAAATGCAGCCCTGTCTGACTCCCTTATTTGTTGGGATCTTATTTGAGAGATGACCAGCAGGGCTGAGGCGGACGGAGAGAGTTGCGTTTTCATGAAGCCTAAATAATAGTAGTAATAATCTCCTGTCAGTTGATGTGTTAAGTAATTTCGACCAAAGGATACCTCTTGAGATGGAATCAAATGCCATCTGGAAATCAATGAAAGCTGCAGATAATGGGATTTTATTGGTGCAAATGTATATTTCTATTAAATATTGAAGCACAATACAGTGGTCCATCACTGATCTCCCAGGTCTAAAACCTGCCTGTTCTTGTTCCAGAACGTCCTCCCGGCCCATCCACTCACAAAGTTTGAGGCACAAATGCATAACGTACAGCTTACTGATGACACTGAGGAGACTTATCGGCCTGTAGTTCAAAGGGTCATCCCACGCTTCTTTTTTGTATATCGCAACAACAACCGCTGGGCCCCAATCAGCGGGGATGTGGGTTGTTTGGTCTATATAGGTGAATAATGCAGCTAAGATTGGCGCCCACCAATCTTTGTTTACTATCAAAATGTTGGGGGTCTTTGTGAATTTGTACCAAGGAGAAACTTGGGAGAAATGTCTCTGAGGGCTCCGTCCCATCCATGAGTGAATGTCAATTCACTGTAATGTGTTGTTCATTCATTTCTGTTTCAGACTCACCTCCATATCCCCAGCAATGTCTGTCATCTCCACGTGTCGTGGCTTTGGCAGCTTGGGCCCCCTATTCAAGGCCTAGCCTATTATGGATTCCTTGGCTCTGGTGTTGGTGCTGATGCCCTGGGTGCTGTAGGAGGCAGCACAAGTTCCGGAGAGCTTGGCACCCTGGCTGTGCTCATCCCTCAATCCATCAACCAGATCCCCGCAGCAATTCCGGATCCGGCCACCCCCTTTTTTTGTGACCGTCCCAGGACCCATTTTCCACTAGCTGCGAGACAGTAAATGTGGAAGTCATGATAATGACCAGGAACCGGCAACCCTAAGTCTGAGGCATGGCTGAAATCCAGGCCTGGACTTTGAGGGGACTGGGCGCCCTTCTTCTCCAACTTCTTTGCTCTGCTATCCTCAATATGAATTCATCATTGTCCTTCTGTTTCCCATCTGCCTCTCGTATGATGCCATTTCCTTCACATTCTCAATAAAGCTTCTGCTGCATACTTGCTGTCTGTTTTCTTTTGGTTTTTGAACTGGCAGTTCTGATTTCTGGGAACAGCTGCTTCCCTGAGTCTTGGTAGCCCAGAAACCCTTCTGGCTGTGACTGTGACTGGCAGGAGCTCTCCAGGGCTTCCAGCTGGAGTTTTCCCCAGCCCTACCTGCAGAGGCTGCCAGGGACTGAACCTGGGACCTTCTGCATGCCAAACAGATGCTCTACCACTGAGCTTCTGTTTCATCGGCACAGTTAGGAGAACTCAAAACCTTTGTACATGAAGACCACTCAAGATTGTATCTGTCCATTACTCTGGCAGGGGGCCTAGGCTGGGCTGTCACATCCCTGCAGATGTGTGGGTAACCTACTTTCGAGCCTTGTATGGGATGTCTGCCCCTGAAGGAATGCCCGTTTCCCTATAGAATTTCTACCAATATGGCACCCAGTTTCCCTCAAGGAAGTCTCTAGTTTAGTGACCCAACCCATACCCAGTAAGACCCTGGGGTTGGATCAGATACTCTCTGCACTGTTAAAATCAAATGTTGAATGTTGGACTCCTGTACTTGCAAGATTCTTTAAGTATATGGATCGTACTGAGGAGTGAGGTACAATGGTGATTGTTCCCATCTATAAGGAAGGCCAACACTCTGACCCTTCTCATTATCGACCAATCAGTCTGCTGAGCATTATTCATAAATTATATTCTAGACATCTATATGTTAACCTCACAGACCGGTTGGAACAGGAGAACATACTAAGGCAGGAAGAGGTGAGGTTTAGGTACATTCAGATGACTCTTGATAAGGCCCAAGTTCTACAACATCTGGCTGAAAAGTATTCACCACTTTATGCAGCTTTTAAGGCAGGGTTTGACTCCATTTCTAGGGAGTGCTTGGGGAGTAAATATGCCAGTTTCTCCATTGATCATCAGCTGTTTCTCCTTATCTGAATGTTGCATGAGAACACCTCACTTTGGGTGAGATGCAATATCTAATGACACCTGACCCTGTCTGTACCCACACAGAAGGGAGTCAAACAGGGATGTATTTTGCCCCTCTTCTTTTCAATCTTTATTTACGCTCTTGGATAACCCAGATTTCCACCCTCCTAAATTAGCCTTTAAATCTATCACAGTTCTGCTTCATGCTGATGATGCAGTTATTCTATCTAGATCATCACATCTGTTGACATGAGAAGAAGACTATTTATCTATAATTGTCCAAAAGTCTTAGATCATGAGTTTTGCTTAAAAAACAAACGAACTAAGAAAGATGTCTGGTGGATTAATGGGGAGGTAATCAATCCAGAACTTTCACTCGAGGCACAAATGACCAGGCTCAGACTATCATACTTCAGACACATTATACGAAGACCCATGTCCCTTGAGAAGTCCATAATGCTGGGGAAAGTTGAAGGAAAGAGAAGAAGAGGACAACCAGCAGCAAGGTGGATGGACTCGATCACAACAGCAATGAATGCAGCACTGAGAAACCTGAAAGGCCAAGTTGAAGACAAATCATCCTGGAGAGTATCTATCTATGTGGTTGCTAAGAGTCGACACGACTTGATGGCACTTAATCAATCAAATGATCAGGTAAGGACTTATAAATACCTGGGAGTGGTTTTCAGTAAAAATGCTCTTTGGAGGGAGACTTCCTTCGCTGGTGGTTTCCCCAGCAGCTGGAGTCCTCGGTCCACGAAGTATGTTCTGAACATGCTCCCTTTGGTTCTTAAAATAAACAGGTCTTCCCAGGGTGGCCCAGTAGGGATGGAGGGATAGCTGCTTCTTGGGAGTGACTGCCCTCTAGTGGCTATGGGCCTGATTGCAGTGGAGTGTTAGTAGTAAGCTACCACATCATTGCTTCTTCCTCCTTTGAATGGTTCCAATCCTTCACCTATGTCACCTCAGCAAACTTTACCGCATGCTAGCGAGGTAGGTGTGCATCCTACCCAGAGTGCAGCTGTGGTCCTGCGTATGATTGATTGATTGAGTGAGTGATTTAGCAAATTCGTACACCTTTCATGCCCCTTTTACTAAAGAATTTCTTGCAATTTGGCACTCAGTTTCCCTCAAGGAGGTCTCTAGTTTAGTGACCCAACACAAGCAGTTTAAGACCCCGGGGTAGGATCAGATACCCTCTGCACTGTTAAAATCAAATGTTGAATGGTGGCCTGCTGTACTTGCAAGATTCTTTACTTATATGGATTGTACTGCCTGTATCCCAGAAGAGTGGGATACAATGGTGATTGTTCCCATCTATGAGAAAGGCCAATACTCTGACCCTTCTAAATATTGACCAATCAGTCTGTTGAGCATTATTCATAAATTATATTTTAGACGTCTATATGTTAACCTCACAGACCGGTTGGAACAGGTGAACATACTAAGGGAGGGACAGGCGAGGATTAGGTCCATTCATATGACTCTTGATCAGGACCACGTTCTACATCATCTGGCTGAAAAGTATTGACCGCTGTATGCAGCTTTAAAGGCAGGGTTCGACTCCATTTCTAGGGAGTGCTTGGGGAGTAAACTTGCCAATTCCTCCATTGATTGTAAGCTGCTTCTCCTTATCTGAGATGCTGCCAGTCAGTGTAGAAAATACTGAGCTAGATGGACAAAGGGTCTGACTTGGCAGAAGGCAGCTTCCTATCTTCCGATGGAAGGTGGGGGTCCCACAGGGTCAAAGGAGAGAGCTTCTTCCATGATATCCACCCCACCACTGCGGACATTGCAAACAACTCATCATCATCACACGCAGATCACTCATTCCTGCAAAAGGGAGAATGGGTGACTTTTGAAGTGCTTTAATGAGCGCCAGTCCCTCCCTGAGGTGTTTTAAGTGGTTCACTCGAAACTGAAGCCAGTCAAGTTGAAGTCGAAGAAAGGAGACTGTGAGATAAATAGGCACTGGGTGGTTAACATAGCATCAAAACAAATAGCTTAGCTATCATTCACTCTTTCTGCTTGGTAAGCTCATTTTGGCCCAGGGAATAAAGAAGTGTCAGCAATAACCCAATAAAAGGTTAGCTGGAGTGATGGAGCATTCTTACCGCAAGGGAGGCTGGTGGACCTATATAAAAGCTGTGTATTCCCTATGTCCTTCCATCAACTTCATTCGACTCTTCTGTCTTCACTGCATCTTCTCAGAGAAGCTGGTAAGTCCATTTTCTTGGTGGTATTGTGATAGTCTCTCGTTGACACAGAGCTTGGTGGATCTTCCACCTTGAATCTTCTGTTCTTCAGAATATAGAGTAGTTGACAGGTAGGCAAGGATTAGTGTGCCACTGAGCAAAAGCGGGAAGGGGATATTTCCATTTAGCCGGGCTTGCGGACATCTCAGTAGTATCTTGTTGTCCACTGTTGGAAATAGGAGGCTGAACTGGAAGGATTTTGTTCTGATCCAGCAGTTCTCTTATGTTTATTCTCATAGAAACATAGAAAAGCCACATCTCCACCCCTCTGTCTTCATCTCCTTACAAGAAGGTTCCCACCAGGGTTTTCTCTAACAGGAATCCCCTGATGTTGTTGACCAGAAATCCAATTATCCCCAAGCAAGAGATATTACAGCTGGATATTCGGGAGTTTTAGTCAACAACATCTGGGAATCCCTGTTAGAGGGAACGCTAGTTGCCACCCTGAACCTTGACTGGCTTGAACAAAGAAAGGGGGGAAATTTCTCAGCTTGAAATATACTCCATCAAGATAGTCACAAACCTTTCTGCTTCTATGTAGGGGGTCTTTGTGGATTCGTACCAAGGAGAAACTTGGGAGAAATGTCTCTGCGGGTTCCGTCCCATCCCTGAGTGAATGTCAATTCACTGTAATGTGTTGTTCATTCATTTCTGTTTCAGACTCACCTCCATCTCCCCAGTAATGTCTGTCATCTCCACGGGTCGTGGTTTTGGGGGTTTATGCCCCTTTTTTCGAGGCCTTGGCTATTATGGATGCCTTGGCTCTGGTGTTGGTGCTGGTGCCCTGGGCTCTGTAGGAGGCAGCACAAGCTCCGGAGATCTCGGCACACTGGCTGTGGTCAACCGTCAATACTTCCAGCTGATCCCCCCCGAAGAAATCCCGATTAGGTCACCTGGCCCCCTCGTGACCATCCCAGGACCCATCATATGCGGTAGCTGGAAGCCTGTTGATGTGGGAGGCTTCACTCCATGTGCCATTGGAGGTTCCGGGATTGTAGGATCAGGTGCCTGGGGAGGACTGGGTTACGGAGCTCTGGGCCAGTGGAGTGGAGGAGATCTTGGAAGAAGCTCTCTCCTGGGACCCTTTGGGAGCATCTTCTATTAGACCCCATAACGTCCAACGACTGATCATAATGACCAGGAACCGGCAACCCTAAGTCTGAGGCATGGCTGAAATCCAGGCCTGGACTTTGAGGGGACTGGGCGCCCTTCTTCTCCAACTTCTTTGCTCTGCTATCCTCAATATGAATTCATTGGTTTCCTTCTGTCTCACAGCGGCCTCTAATATGATGCCATTTCCTTCACATTCTCAATAAAGCTTCTGCTGCATACTTGCAATCCGTGTTCTCTTGGTATTTGAACTGGCAGCTCTGATTTCTGGGAACAGCTGCTCCCGTGAGTCTTGGTAGCCCAGAAACCCTTCTGACTGTGACTGTGACTGGCAGGAGCTCTCCAGGGCTTCCAGCCGGAGTTTCCCCCAGCCCTACCTGGAGATGCTGCCAGGGACCGAAACGACAGCCTTCTGCATGCAAGGCGGATGCTCCATCACTGATCTATGGCCCCAATATCAAAAGTGGCGTCCATGAGCCTCCCATCCAGGCACTGACCACACCAAGAGCTGCTTAGACCTGCCTGAGTAGCCCCCACCCCTGCTTTGGTTGACAGTCTGGACATCTCTTGTCTGCCTTGTCCTATGCCAGGGCCTGCGGCCAGGCAGCAGTTGGAGGGAGGGCCTCCCCTTCCAGGGAAGAAGGTTTCTCCCGTGGCAGATGTGGAGGTGTTGTAAGTGGAGCCAGCTTCCAGCCCAGCCAAATCCATCTTGCTGCCCTCCCTGTGGGGTGTGGGGACCCCAAGTAATTTTTGAATCCACTCTCACTTGCTACCAGAGAATCTACTCAAAGAACACCAAAAAAACCAAAACTCTCAGTACCCCATGGGATTGAGGGTATGGGGGTGGTTGGCACCCTATGCGCATTGCATCACCACTCGCTCTGGGGCACCGGGGCAGTTCGATTTTCAAAGGTGGGGGTCGCACTTAAGGGGGCAGAGGAGGGTGCACTTACCCCTTCCCTCGCTTTCCCCCCACTGACGCCCACTATTTCTCAAGTCCTACCCGGGGGCATCATACATCCCTCCTGCCCCGTTTGTTCTTCGGCAGGAAATGGCCAGAAGAGGCTGGACCTGAACATGGACACACGGGCATGCCAGCTACTTCCGGCCACTTCCAGCCAAAGAGCAAATGGGGTGGCAGGGAAGTACACTGCCACCCTGTAGGACTTGGGAAATACCTGGTCCCAGCAATGGAAAAGTGGAGGGAGGGGTAAGGGCACCCTCCCCCGCCATCAAGCCACCCACACCTTGTTCCTTGCAGACCTCTAACCCTTAGTCCATCTAGCTCAGGATTGTCTACACTGACTGGCAGCAGATCTCCAAGGTTTCAGGCAGGGATCTTTCCCAGCGATGCCTGGAGATGCTGCCAGGGACTGAACCTGGGACCTTCTGCATGCCAAACAGATGCTCTGCCACGGAGCTGCTGTTGCCTCCGCACAGTTAGGGAAACATAATACTTTTGTCCATGAACACCACTCAAGATTGTATCTGTCCATTCCTCTGGCAGGGGGGTCTAGGCTGGGCTGTCACATCCCTGCAGATATGTGGGTAACCTACTTTCAAGCCTTGTATGGGATTTCTGCCCCTGAAGGAATGCCCCTTTCCCTATAGAATTTCTACCAATTTGGCACTCAGTTTCCCTCAAGGAGGTCTCTAGTTTAGTGACCCAACACATGCTGGGTAAGACCCCGGGGTTGGATCAGATACCCTCTGCACTGTTAAAATCAAATGTTGAATGTTGGACTCCTGTACTTGCAAGATCCTTTACTTATATGGATTGTATTGCCTGTATCCCAGAAGAGTGGGATACAATGGTGATTGTTCCCATCTATAAGGAAGGCCAACACTCTGTCCCTTCTAATTATCGACCAATCAATCTGCTGAGCATAATTCAGAAATTATATTCTAGACATCTGTATGTTAACCTCACGGACTGGTTGAAACAGGAGAATATTCTAAGGGAGGGACAGGCGTGGTTTAGGTTCATTCAGATAACTCTTGATCAGGCTCAAGTTCTACAACATCTGGCTGAAAAGTATTAACTTCTGTATGCATCTTTATAGGCAGGGTTTGACTCCATTTCTACGCAGAGCTTGGGGAGTAAACTTTCCAGTTCCCCCATTGATCGTCGGCTGTTTCTCCTTTATCCGAATGTTGCATGAGAACACCTCACCTTGGGTGAGATGCCATGTCCAATCACATCTGACCCTGTCCGTACCCACACAGAAGGGAGTAAAACAGGGATGCATTTTTGCCCCAATTCTTTTCAATCTTTATTTACGCTCTTGGATAACCCAGTATTCCACCCTCCTAAATTAGCCATTAAATCTATCACAGTTCTGCTTCATGCTGATGATGCAGTTATTCTATCTAGATCATCACAACTGTTGACATGAGAAGAAGACTATTTTATCTACAAACATGTCTTGTGGATTAATGGGGAGGTAATCCATCCAGAACTTTCACTCGAGGCACAAATACACAGGCTCAGACAACCATACTTGGAAACACTATGCGAAGACCCAGCTTCCTTGAGAAGTCCATAAAGCTGGGGAAAGTGGAAGGAAAGACAAGAAGAGGACGACCAGCAGCAAGGTGGATGGACTTGATCACAACAGCAATGATTACAGCACTGAGAAACCTGAAAGTCATCCTGGGGAGAATCTACCTATGTGGTTGCTAAGAGTCGACACGACTTGATGGCACTTAATCAATCAATTGAGCAAGTAAGGACTTATAAATACCTGGGAGTGGTTTTCAGTAAAAATGCTCTTTGGAGGGAGACTTCCTTCGTTGGTGGTTTCCCCAGCAGCTGGAGTCCTCGGTCCACGGAGTATGTTCTGAACATTCTCCCTTTGGTTCTTAAAATAAATAGGTCTTCCCAGGGTGGGCCGGTAAGGATGGCGGGAAGGCTGCTTCTTGGGAGTGACTGCCCTCAAGTGGCTATGGGCCTGATTGCAGTGGAGTGTTAGTAGTAAGCTACCATATTGCTCCTTCCTCCATTTAATGGTTCCAATCCTTCACCTACATCACCACAGCAAAATCTACCGCATGCTAGCGGGGTAGGTGTGCATCCACCCCAGAGTGCAGCTATGATCCTGAAGTTTATTGATTGATTGATTGATTGATTGATCAAATTTGTACACCGCCCTGAACTTTCATCTATGGGCATTTACCAATAACCTAAAACCAGTTAAAAACATATACAAAAACTTAAAAACAATTTAACAATTTAAAAATAAACCAGAGATTAAAACCCAAAAATATGAGGAAGCTGAGAAAGCTTGGGCGAAAAGATGGGTCTTCAGGTGTTTTTTGAAAAATGTCCAGAGAGAGGGAGGATCATATCTCCGCAGGGAGCGCATTCGACAATCTCGGGGCAGCGACCGAGGAAGCCCATCTCTGTGTAGCCACCAAATGAGTTGGAGGTAACTGGAAACGGACCCCCTCAGAGGACCACAATGGGCGATGGGGCTTGTAATGAAGAAGGTGATCTCTTAAATTTGTCTCCTACAGTTGTTCACTCCACTCCTTTTCAATAAAATCCATGCTGCATGCTAACTTGCGTCTCTTGAACTGCTTGAAACCCCCTGGCCCAATTTATGATAGTGTGGTGGGAGTTTTCTCCAGATCTCGGGGAGGGCTTTGGACTGAGAACACAGAACCACAGGTGGGAGGGCTCAGAGGCAAGTGTGGAGAGGAAGGGCACACAAGCTGAGGTGAGGAGTTCTCCACCATCCCATTCACAGGTGGTCACCTCTGTTTCCATTCATCATCCCATCTGCAGAACTGGGGACTCATTGGAGCTAAGTGCTTTGGGGGTTAAATGGGGCAAAAGGTGGGGCTTGATGGTGGTAGCAGCTAGCTTGACACAACTCCCCAGCATGCCACTGTAGACACCTTTAGATGGCAGAATTCTAGAGTATATGGGTGAGAGAGAGAGCGAGCAAGCGAGGGAGTTCCTGCATCAAAACTTCTCTGCCTGCAGTAAATGAAGGAAACGTAATTCTCCACGTGCCCTGAAACGACTTTACCCATAAGAGGTGTGTGGTTTTTTTTTTTAAAAAAGGGTTTATTTAATTTTGAGGGGAAATAACTCTGCACATGTTCAGACGCACTCACTCTTAGGTGACAGCAGTTCTGTGAGCAGAAGGCGGCATCTCGAAACTCCACAGAGAAAATGAACAAAACCACTTCAAAATGAATGCAGATGCGGGAAACCACCTTTTCTTGACATTGTTCCTTCTTATGGTCGCAAACAGCCTGGAGCTTTAGGTTTTAATTAAGCAGAAGCTCCCATGTTCTGTTTTCTCCACGGAAATGCATTAAGACCAAACTGGCTACCGTTCCTGTTTCCCAGAGGAATGAGTTGACTCCCAGATCTTCAGTGGCAGACTCAGGTCAGACTGTTCCCGACTGCAGAGTCGTCTGGCAAATATTAGCAACATAGGAAGCTACCATATACGGAGTCAGACCATTGTTCTATCTAGGTCAGTATTGTCTTCAGAGACTGGCAGCAGCTTCTCCAAGGTTGCAGGCAGGAATCTCCCACAGCCCTATCTTGGAGAAGCCAGGGAGGGAACTTGGAACCTTCTGCTGTGATTAAGTGATGTGAAACAGGCTATGATTCCACAGGTGTTTGAGAGTGCTGCGTTCGACTGCAGGGGTGGCCTAACTACTGCAGTGCTTAAGCTGAGACCTCAAATTCTGCCTTGCTTCAGCCCCCTTTAAGAACCAACCCTTGTAGACTTTGGAAGGACCATGACGGGCAGGGAGGAGGGCAGGTTCCCAGCAGCCTCCTCTTCTCTTCTTGTGCATCTTGCAATCTTTGCAAGGGGTGTGAGGAGAAGCACTTCTTGCAAAACTTGAAGGGACAGGTCGGGCTCAAAGAACTGCTTCGATAGCAGCGGCAGGGGCATCTCGCTACTCTGCCGCCACCCCTAATAATCTGTCACCTGAGGACACCACCTCACTTCGCCACATGAAAAGGCCGCCCCATCCTACTTGAACCACAAGGCAATCACAAGCGCTCGGCAATTCCAGCTTTTACTGGAGGTGATCACCCAGCTTTCCAGGAAACTTAGTTTTAAGCTTTCTATTCTGCCGAGGGCTGCATTCCATCCCATAATGGCCACTCCTCCTGCATCGTGGCCGCTCCTGTTTGGTTTTGTCTGTTGGGCTATGCGACAGCTGCAGCTTAGCTTGTGGTATAGCTTGGCATGTGATCTACTACCAAGCCAGAGTGGGGCCCTATCATTTCCTCTCTATTGATTGGGCTAGCAAAAGGGAAACAGAGGCTTAAGCATGTGACAAACTCATATTTCAAGAAGACTAAGTCTCGGCAGCCACAGCTGATTCCACAGAGGATGTTGGGTGCTCAGTCGTCCTGAAATTAAGGCCTGTAACCTCAACTGTTTCATAGATGGAAGCAGATGAATTGGAAGAGAGATCTGCTCCAGGTTTTCGGAGACATTGAGAACCCCTTGGCCCAGCTGCAGCGGGCTGCAGTTGGAATTGAAGATGCTCATGCAGACCTGGATGTCCTGCCATGCATCCTGAGGCCATCTCCTCCCCCGCTCCAGATAGACAATTAGGGATGAATTAGCAGGGGGTAGGCAGACATTGCTTCTGCTCCCAAGGTATCCCCCATAACAGCCCCCCTGCTGGATGTGATTCCAGAACCACCAGTGGTGCAGGGCGTGTCTCATCTTGCAGACAGGATGGGTCCTGCGATGGTGACGATGATGGGAGATGGCCAGTTCATGACATCTACTGAGGGGATCTGCTTGGTGGGCTGAGGGTTAACATCAACCAGGGCTTTAAGCACTGCGGAGTTTGTCCTGCCTCCATAGCCTCCAATGCCTCAAAGCCGCCGAGGCTTACAGAACCTGCAGAGGCGAAACCGACCACTGGGTTGGAGGCGCGAAATGGGATGGTGAAGGCTGGGCCCCAGTAAGCCATTGTGGGAGGCAGACCTGAAAGAAAAGATGTGGACATGGAATGTTGGAGGGATTGGGAAATGGAAGGCGATTGCAATCTTTGGAGAGGGTCAACTTGATCATGAACACACAACAGCTCCTGGTTCCTGCTCTTTGCCTCGTCCAATTTCCAATCAAAATTGGGAAACCCTTTCTTCTTCTTCCGAGGGTGGAACCAGTGTTTAGGGATCTTCATTTGTTCCCTGTTGATTACCAAATCATATCGACTACTTTGGACATGCAGGTTGCTATGGTGTTCGGTTTCTTCTAAATTTTTGTACTACCCCCCTCCTACTGTATTAACAATTCACTGAGCAAACAATACAAAACCAAAGCTATTTTTGTGACAGTTGCGCAGATAACAGGGATGGCAATCCCTTTGTGTCGTCTTCTGCTGTGGATACGGACCATCCACTGCAGAAACGCATCTCATGGTGTGACGGGTCACGTCAAGGTTCCTTCAGTGTGGTGTTCTCCCTGTTCAATCGGGCACGTGCACGTCAGTGAAGAACACACCGGAGAAAAATCTGGTCACAGTCACACATGTGATCCCACTCAAGACTGTTATTTGTGCCATGGCTTTCCAATGGGCATGTGTGAGCATTGGTTAAGTGGGCTGGGGGTGGGGGGAGATGGAGCTGGCCACTGTGCATGCACCAATTCTTGGGTTGAATTTTTGGGATTCACCTTGTCAAGGTAGAATTCAGGAGGAGTGGAATAAGTTAACCCATGGAACCACTACAGGTCAGGAACCCCTGCAATCAAGGCATGGAAGAGGGGATTCCTGCTGGTTTCAAGTGAGAGCTAGCTCAAGTTGGCAGCCAAGCACAGAAAACGGAGTAGAAATCCCCAATGTGAAATTGTGAAAGATCATCAGCAGACTCATTTCAGATGGTTAGGGATCCATTGCGGGGCTGCACACCTTTAGCCCTCCAGCTGATCTTGGACTACAACTCCCATCATCCCCAGCCAATGTGGACAAGCACCGGAGATGATGGGAGCTGTAGTCCCACGTCTGCTGATGGCTGAAGTTGTGCAGCCCTGATCCACTTTCCAGGATCCGTGTCTCTTGTCTCTTCTCATAAAAACATGCCCAGGAGAAGATGCTTGAGGTGGTTGAGATGGCATCTATTTATTCTTGAAAATTCACCCTTGATGTGTTATTCCTTGGGAAAGAAACCCCTCAAGCACAGTGGGAGATGGAGCCATTGTCAGGTCTGCCTTGCATGCCAAAGGTCCTCCGTTCAATCTCCAGCATCTCCACCAGGAAGGGATGGGAAAGACCATGGAGACTTGGTCTCACCTGAAACCACAGAGAGACCCTGCCAGTCAGAGTAGGCAATACTGAGCTAGACGGACCAATTGTCTGACTCAGTAGACTGCAGCTTATTATTTTAAAGTCTTGAAAGGCTCGCTCCCAAAGTTAGCCTTCCATTCACAGAATGTGTTCTTCTGAAAGTGGAAGGAGTGTGCTATCAACAGGAATCCTTCTTCCATGAGCCCCAAACTCTCCATGATCCACAATGGGACATTGGCTCCAAAGGTATCTTCCTGTTTATCTAAGACACCTTTCCGTAAGTGGAAGGATTCTTCCATACACAGAAAAATCCTTTGTATGAGTGGAAAAACAGACCTTTGGATCCAGCCTCACCTTCAGTGCCAACCCCAAGAACCAATAAGAATACAAGCTGGTCTAGAGAAGACTACGGGAAGAGAAACATACTAACTTCTCTGAAGAAGAAAAGTCAAGAGATGCTCCGAGAGTCGAGTGAAGCTGTTGGCAGGTCTTGGAAGAGCGAGTCCTTTTATACAGTTTTTGACAGCATCCCTAGTGGTTAGTGGTCCACAATTTAATTAAGTGGTTAGTGGTCCACAATTTAATTAAGATAATATTTGTTATAATATCAATACATTACGAACGATGGGTTCATTTCCATCTTGTTTTTGCTTGCTTATGCAGGGTAAGGGGAACAGGGGAGAACATCCTGATCTGAAAAAGGGACACCACCCTGTCCTCATTCGAGTTCACCACGGCATTTTATTTCATTAAGTAAATTGCATCAGCAGTTCCTGCCAACCCCATGCTTTGCCATGAACCCTTCCGCCCATTAAGATCATCTAGAGAGCTTTCTTTTAGGGTTGCCGCCAGCTCGTCTGGTAGCAAAACGGGACGTGACTGGGACGTGACTGGGATGTGACCAGCACGTATCTCCATGTATGTTACTTAGATAGCAGCAACCACTAAACTCTGAACTCTGTAAGTGCAGTGGTAGCTTCCTTAGTGCTAAAGAATCACAGACCCCAACAAATTGTTTCATTCATCTCATCCTGACACAGCTTATCTACCTGTAAATCAACCACTGATGGCCACTTCAGGAATCAACAAAAATTGGAAATCTACTCTTTGGGGTGTCCCACATTGTTTTGAATAGGATTTTAACGGAGTCTATAATAAGGTTTCTTGATTTTTGGAGATGTAATCTTGAAAACCATGTGTGTTTCAAAGGAATTCAGTCAGCCGAGAATCCTGATGACTGGTCAGTTAGCATATAAATCACAATCTAATGACCAAAGTTTCAACCGCATCAAAAAGCTGTGTCATGTTGAACCAGGAAGAAGAGGTTCAGAATGAAATTTCTCAAGGAGTTTGCCTGTACAGCCCCAGCTGTGGTTCTACTGAAATATCAACCAAAGAGAAATTCATAATGAATATCATAGTTCCTCCCAAAGGACGGTGGCGGGAACAGGGATGGGGACGGGGACATCTGTGAACCTTCAAGGGAAGCCTAAATTAATTTCTAGAAAGACAGGGGACATTTCACAGTAGGGTTCTGCATTTTTGGGGTCCAGTCATCCCTTGTGAAAAGTGACTCCCACACCCCACTTGGTGGTAGTTTGGATAGACTGTGACATGGGACAAAAACAATTCTTCCATTCAGAGTGAGGGCAAGAAGCAATGCCCTCACTCTGATTTGGCTTTGGGAAATCACCACACAGCCAAATTTGATTGGCCATGTGGTAATAACCAAGCTGGCAAGAGAATCCCTGATAGGTTGTCCCAACTCAGCAGCGAAAAGAAGAACTCTAATCTGAAAATAGCAGTTAAGCAGCTCCTGAGAAAGGGACGGTGAAGAGGAGTGCCCCAAGTTATTATGGTGGCTGAGATGGTGGGGGGCAATATATTGTCTTGTCCCATGTCCCTGGTGGTAGGCCAAGCCCCCTTCCAAGACCAATTCCTGCAAGCTTTGAAAATGTGTGGGGTTGGGGAGAAGGAAAGGCTTCCGAAAGGCTTCTCTTGAAAGGGAGGTCAATCACTCCTCGCAAAGCTTGGCACGGCCAGATTGCACCCAAAGAGGCAGATATGAGGGGCATTTTACCACCCTGTTCATGCCCCAATCATCTGCCGCCTGAGGCAATTGCCTCCCCTTGCCTCATGAAAGGACCATGAATGAAGGAGAATCAAAAAATTAAAAAATTGGACAAAGTGGGTCCTACATGCATACATTCCAGGAGCAGTAAAATGAGTATTGTGTTCTGAATGCGTCCCTCCTCTGTGAACCAGGACATGCTGAATGCTGCATGGGCATCGGCAGAACCAAATGTATTATTACATTTGAAATGTGATGCTATAAAACCAGAGATGAGGTTCATACTGAAGGAAGGCCATGCCCGTCTTCAGGGCTCCTGTCCTTCCTTTCTGTTCTTGCCAACTTGTCCCAGTCAGAAAAACAACTCCAGTTGTTCCCAAATTATCTTCTGGAAAGAACAAGAAATGCCAGCTGCCCAGGGCATGAACTGGGTCGTTTTCATAGAACTACAGAGGAACAGAACATCATCATCTTATTCTCAGTCTTTTG
Organism: Hemicordylus capensis; assembly: GCF_027244095.1. Taxonomy (NCBI): domain Eukaryota; kingdom Metazoa; phylum Chordata; class Lepidosauria; order Squamata; family Cordylidae; genus Hemicordylus; species Hemicordylus capensis. The sequence continues at coordinate 22,446,782 of NC_069670.1, read as the reverse complement.
CTTAAAGCAGCAGGGGTAGTCTACAACAACAACAACAATTTATATACCCCCTTTTTGACAAAAATTTCCCAAGCATTTTACACAGAGAAATAATAAATCAATAAGATGGCTCCCTGTCCCCAAAGGGCTCACAAAAATAAAAAAAAGAAACATAAGATAGACACCAGCAACAGCCACTGGAGGTCCTGTGCTGGGGGTGGATAGGGCCAGTTACTCTCTCCCTGCTAAATATGGAGAATCACAACATTAAAAAGGTGTCTCTTTGTCCAGTTAGCAGGGGAGATCTTCAGTAAAACCATTGTCTATAACACATTGTCCATCTCTGCCGTAAGGCCTTATTCAGTCATTTCTTGGACCCGACATCCCACAGGCAGAGAAATATCTGGATTACCCCCTTGAAACATATTACCTCAGTGCTGTTCCATATATACTTGCTACTGGTTCTGAAGCCCAGTTCAGCAATGGTGTTCATCCAGACTGCCTTAAATGATTTAGGAGCAAGAGATCTGAAGGACCAATTCTTCCCACCATGTGATGCCCCCATACTGAGGCTGTTGGCATGACCAGAGATCCCTGGGCAGAAATTGGTTAAACCAGGGATTGGTTTAATTGGGGAACCATGCATGCATGTGTCAGTTGGGGAACCATGAACTCACCTGACCTAGCTGTGCCGAAGCTGGGTAGACCAGATTCGCTACCCAGGTTAAAAGGAAGGTAGGAAGGCAACCAAGACAGTCCTACCCTTTCCTTGGTTATCTGTGAGTACAATTTGAAATAAATGTGGCTTGGGCTGCCAGCAGCCATGTTTCTCATAGAGTTCTGCAGTACTGAGGTCTGACTCTCCTGTGCTCCATGTTGCATTATGGGATACTGGAGGACCCAGTTCAGATTTTCTTCCCTCCTGGAGAGCATGGCACCCCAATCGTCTAGGGGGTTGGGTAAGTGAACCCAACCAGGGGTACAGGTCATACGACAGGCATGAGGCATGGGCCTGTCTCCCCTCCAGCCCATCCCACACATGGTTGTGAGAACCGGCTCGCTGTGTTGGTCATTGGAGCCTTCTCTGTGGTGACCTCGCCTCATTAACGGTGTTTCAGTGGGTCGCCCAGACATTTTTCTTCACTGTGGTTTTAGGCTGCAGTCCAAAATCGATCCCAGGTAAGCTATCTCCAGGTAAGTCTGAGAAAGTCTCTTGTATGTACCCTCAAGAGCTGCTGCCAGTCATTGTAGACAATATTGAGTCTCATGGACCGAAGTTCAGACTCAGTAGGTAACTGGGCAATGGGAATACTTTAACATTTGTTTGTTTATTTCTTTAATGTATTTATATGTCACGCAAAATGCAAGCCTCTGAGCGGTTTACGACAATACAATAAAAACAACAAATTAAAAGGTGAAAACATAACAATATGAAACATAATGTTGCTTTTAATTAAACTTTACATATCAAGCAAAAATCCAGCAGAGTTGTAATTACATGAAAGCAATCAAAGGGAATTATTGAATTGAAAGGAACGAGTCCTACTCAGCAAATAATAACAGTTCTTTTGCTAGAATCATTTGTGCTAATCCAAGCATTCGAGGGAGAAGCTCAACAAGTCGATAATTAAAGCTCTGTCAAAAAGGGACTTTCCCCAAGGCTAGGAAAATGGTGTATAAGCACGGCCTGTTCCTTAGATTCTCCAACAGCTTTTCTTGACTTGCACCTTCTCACGTCTTCTCCCCCTTGGATAAGGGAAGTCAAATAGCACAGGGTAACTTCTTACATGGAAAAGAAACGCCGTGTTGAAAGATCTTGAGCTGGTGTACAACATCAGATGTACTTGGACTCCTATCCTGGCTGGGGTTGCCTCTGAGGCTGGAAGTGGCCTATTGCCATAAGATGGTAGCCATTGATAGACCTGTCCCCCATGAATTTCCCTAAGCCATCCAAGATGGCGGCCATCACTACCTCCCAAGGCCAGACCAGTGGTCCATCTAGCTCGGTACTGTCTACAATCTTTAAGATTTCATTTAAAATATTTGCATCAGAATACTTCTATTTGGAACTTAGCTGCCCCAACCAGAAATACCACTCATCTAAAGAGCCAAGGTTTTCCTGGCTTTCTCAAAGCTGTGATGGAGACGGAGGAGTGGATCCTACTGGGAGAACATTCCCAAGTCTTGCTACATGCAATTTTAGAATATTTTCAGTTTTATTTTATTTAATATATTTCTATACTGCCTAAAACGCAAGTCCTCGGGGCGGTTTACAAAACAATAAAAACAGCCAATAAAAGATGAAAACATTTCAACAAATTAAAAAGTTAAAACTCTTAAAACACAATTAAAACAATTAAAACAGTATCTAATTCAAAGCCTGGGTGAACAAATGCATCTTGACTGCCCTTTTAAAAGTTGTAAGAGATGAGGAGGCTCTTATTTCAGCAGAAAGTGTGTTCCAAAGCCTCAGGGCAGCTACGGAGAAGGCCCGTCCCGGAGGAGCCACCAGACGAGCTGGTGACAATTGAAGATGAAACTCTCCAGATGATCTCAGTGGGCGATGTGGTTAATAGCAGAGAAGACATTCTATTAAATACCCAGGGCCCAAGCTGTTTAGGGATTTATAGGTCGTAACCAAAACCTTATACTCTGCCCAGAAACTTACTGGCAGCCAGTGTAGATCTTTTAAGATAGGAGTGATATGGTCTCTGTAGGATGATCCAGAGACCAACCTGGCCATCGCGTACTGGACTAACTGCAGTTTCCAGACTACATACAAAGGCAGCCCCACATAGAGTGCCTTGCAGTAGTCAAGTCTGGCGGGGACTGGCAGATGTACTACTGTTCTGAGGCCATTTATCTGCACTATTTTATATTTTATGACAAATGATTTTGTCATAAATGACAAAAGTATTAAATGAGCATTACTTCATTCATTGGGTTTTCTGTGTAGGTAGGGTTTCCATCGGGAACCAACAAAGAACAACCAGATGCCTCCAGGAAGACCAGAAGTGAAGCATGAAAGCAAAAACCCCGTATCTCCCCTGTGACTGGGATATGAGGCCCTCACTCGAAGGTAAAACATCTGCCTTGCATGCGAAACCCAGGTTCAATTCTTGGCAGTGTCTCCAGGTAGGGCTGAGAGAGATTTGCTCGAAACCTTGGCGAAGCCACTGCCAGACCGTGTAGAAAATACTGAGCTAGATAGACCAAAGGTCCAACCTGGTATAAGGCAGCTTAATATGTTTCTGAGAAGGAACATAAAATAATAGCCCCTGTTTTCCCCCTGTGGCTGGCATCCAGTGACACACAAAACCTGCATATCATGTCAACCTCACACTATGCTGAAGAACAACAGATTCAAGGTGGGAGATCCACCAAGCTCTATCTCAACGAGACCCTGTCAAAACACCACCAAGAAAATGGACTTACTGGCTACTCTGATAAGATGCAGTGAAGACAAGAGAGTTGAATGAAGCTGATGGAAGGACAGAGGGAACACATAGCTTTTTCTACAGGTCCCCCAGCCTCCCTTGTGGTTAGGATGCTCCAGCTAACATTCTCCAGCTAACCTCACTCCATGACGTCACTCCATGCTCCAGTTAACGTCACTCCAGCTAACATTCGGCTGGGTTGCTGACACTTCTTCTTTCCACGGAAGAAGTTCTTTCCACAACTTTGACTCAGTAGAAGGGAACTTCCAATGTGGATAGATACTATGTGGGTATCTTGAAAGATGAGAATGAGGGCTGGGGAAACAGGGAAGTGCTAAGGAGTTACTACAGCAGCAACATCAGGAGGGCTCTGGTGGATTATCTCAATGGTGGGTTTAGTACAGCACCCTGTTTCCCAGATCAGACAACCAGATACTTCTAGGCAGCCAACCAGTAGAGTCAAAAAGCAATAGACTTCCTTCGCTGTTGGTTTCCCCAGCAACTGACGTCCTCAGTCCACGGAGTATGTTCTGAGCATGCTCCCTTTGGTTCTTAAAATAAACAGGTCTTCCCAGGGTGGGCAGGTAAGGTTGGAGGGACGGCTGCATCTTGGGGAGGAGTGACTGCCCTCTAGTGGCTATGGGCCTGATTGCAGTGGAGTGTTAGTAGTAAGCTACCACATCATTTCTCCTTCCTCCTTTGAATGGATCCAATCCTTCACCTACGTCACCTCAGCAAACTTTACCGCATGCTAGCGAGGTAGGTGTGCATCCTACCCAGAGTGCAGCTGTGGTCCTGCGGATGATTGATTGATTGAGTGAGTGATTTAGCAAATTCATACACCACCCCCAACTTTCCTCTATGGTTGGTTACCAATAGCATAAAACCAATTAAAAACATATACAAAAACTTAAAAACAATTTACAAATTTAAAAATTAACCAGAGATTAAAACCCAAAAATATTAGGAAGCTGATTAAGTTTTCATTCAGACAGAAGGGTTTCTGAGGACTCAGGGAAGAGGCAGCTGGGAGACAGAAGGAAATCGATGAATTCATATTGAGGATAGCAGAGCAAAGTAGTGGGAGAAGCAGGGCACCCAGTCCAGGACTTCAAAGTCCAGGCCTGGATTTCAACGATGCCTCAGACTTAGGGTTGCCGGTTCCTTGTCATTATGATCAGTCGTTGGGCGTTATAGAGTCTATTGGCAGATGCTCCCACAGGGTCCCAGGAGAGAGCTTCTTCCAAGATATCCACCCCTCCACTGGCCAAGAGCTCCGTAAGCCAGACATCCCCAGGCACCTGATCCTACAACCTCAGAACCACCAATGGCACAGGGATGCCTCCCACATAGACCGGCTTATAGTTAGCGCACGTGATGGGTCCTGGGATGGTCAGGAGGGAGCAAGGTGGCACGATCGTGACTTCTGCTGGGGGGATCTAGTTGATGGGTTGAGGGTTGACCCCGGCCAGGGTGCCGAGCTCTCCGGAGCTTGTGCTACAGCACCTAAAGCTTTTATTGGGTTGTTGATGACACTTCTTTACCCCTGGGACAAAATGAGCTTACCAAGCAGAAAGAGTGAAAAATAGCTAAGCTATTTGTTTTGACGCCATGTTAACCATCCAATGCCTATTTATCTCACAGTCTCCTTTCTTCGACTTCAACTTGACTGGCTTCAGTTTCGAATGAAGCACTTAAAACACCTGAGGGAGGGACTGGGGCTCATTAAAGCAATTCAAAAGTCATCCATTCTCCCTTTTGCAGGAATGAGTGATCTGCATGTGAGGATGATGAGTTTTTTGCAATGCCCGTGGTACGTGCCCTGGCTAGGTTTCAATCACTCTCATTACCAAATTATTAAAACGCACCAAATTGTCCCATTATTCATTTTGGACAGTGCTTTGGAAGCTCCGTCTTTCAAAAACAGGTGTCCACGTTATTGTGTTCTGTACTCGTGAGTAATCATAACCCCTATACTTCAAGAAATAGCTAGTGTTTTCTCAAGAGGAACTGGGTCGGGGGGCAGCTAGGAAGTGCTCTGAGGCTTTTCAATGGGAGAATCCTCCCCATTTCAGCAATAGGGCTCACCTAACCTTGCTCAGAATAAAATCAAACACCGCCGGTTCCATCCGGACCAGTACTCCCCCCTCCCCCGCCGGCTGGTTTGCGATTCTTTTAAAAATATTAAAACAAATTTTATTTCTTTCTGCCCCTTCAGGTGGTTTGTGTGTGTGTGTGTCCGCGAACATTCACCTGCCCACCACCAGCTTCTAAAATCACTGCTGTGGTCCACAAGATTGGCCGGAGGGGGCAGGGGAAAGTTTGCCTATAGGAAGACCCCCGAAAGGGACAGAAAGTAATTAATTTTTTAAAAAATTATGAACCCCGCCCAGAGCAGATGGGAGGGGGGTTTCTGAAGGGTGCCGGACCAAAACTGGCCCACTTAGGTTCGTGTCTGGTCCGGACTCAAACCAACATGGGCCAGCCCATTCCGGGCACACCCCTACATGTGTTTCCGTGCACATCCCTCACCCTTAGTCCATCTAGCTAAAGATGCTATCTGTCCATTCCTCTGGTAGGGATGGGTCTGGACAGGTCCGGAGGCTATTGTAAAAGCCTCCGGAGTGGTCCGGAGTGGTCCGGACCTGGGCGGTCTGGTTTGGGTGGGTGGGGTACTTACCCTCCTGCCGCTTTCCCGCTCTGGCGCCATAATTTCAGTAGTAATTGGGGAGGCAGGATACCTCCCTGCTGCCCCTTCCCCGCTGTTGCTATGAAAAACTCCAAGGAGTCCTTTGAGCGTGCGCATGTCACAGAGATGTGAAGGATAAATACTCTTATATTTAATATATTTAATTATATTAATTATATATAATTATATATTAATTATATTAATTATATTTAATATTTATAGATAAATACTCTTCTTCTCATGTCAACAGATGTGATGATCTAGATAGAATAACTGCATCATCAGCATGAAGCAGTACTGTGATAGATATACTGGAGGGTGGAAATCTGGGTTAAACAAGAGAGTAAATAAAGATCAAAAAGAAGTGGGGCAAAAATGCATACCTTTTTGACTCCCTTCTGTGTGGGTACAGACAGGGTCAGATGTCATTAGACATTGCATCTCACCCAAAGTGAAGTGTTCTCATGCAACATTTGCATAAGGAGAAACAGCCGGCAATCAATGGAGGAATTGGCAAGTTTACTCCGCAAGCGCTCCCTACAAATGGAGTCAAACCCTGCCTTAAAAGCTGCATACATCGGTTAATACTTTTCAGGAAGATATTGTAGAACTTGGGCCTCATCAAGAGTCATCTGAATGGACACAAACCTCGCCTGTTCCTCCCTTAGTATGTTCTCCTGTTCCAACCAGTCCCTGAGGTTAACATATAGATTTCTAGAATATAATTTATGAATAATGCTCAACAGATTGATTGGTCGATATTTAGAACGGTCAGAGTGTTGGCCTTCCTTATAGATGGGAATAATCACTATTGTATCCCACTCCTCCGGGATACAGGTAGTACGAACCATATAAGTAAAGAATCTTGCAAGTACAGGAGCCCACCATTCAACATTTGATTTTAACAGTGCAGAGGGGATCTGATCCAACCCCGGGGTCTTACCCGGCTTGGGTTGGGTCACTAAACTAGAGACCTGCTTGAGGGAAACTGAGTGCCAAATCGGTAGAAATTCTACAGGGAAAGGGGCATTGCTTCAGGGGCAGACATCCCATACAATGCTCGGAAGTAGGTTACCCACACATCTGCAGGGATGTGACAGCCCAGCCTAGGCCCCCTGCTAGAGAAATTGACAGATACAATCTTGAGTGTTCTTCATGTACAAAGGTTTTCAGTTTCCCTAACTGCGCGGATGTGACAGAAGCTCAGTGGTAGAGCATCTGTTTGGCATGCAGAAGGTCCCAGGTTCAGTCTCTGGCAGCATCTCCAGGTAGGGCTGGGGAAAACTCCAGCTGGAAGCCCTGGAGAGCTCCTGCCAGTCACAGTCACAGTCAGAAGGGTTTCTGGGCTACCAAGACTCAGGGAAGCAGCTGTTCCCAGAAATCAGAACTGCCAGTTCAAAAACCAAGAGAACACGGATTGCAAGTATGCAGCAGAAGCTTTATTGAGAATGTGAAGGAAATGGCATCATATTATAGGCAGATGGGAAACAGAAGGAAAATGATGAATTCATATTGAGGAAAGCAGAGCAAAGAAGTTGGAGAAGAAGGGCGCCCAGTCCCCTCAAAGTCCAGGCCTGGATTTCAGCCATGCTTCGGACTTAATGTTGCCGGTTCCTGGTCATTATCATGACTTCCACATTGACCGGCTCGCAGCTAGCTGAAAATGGGTCCTGGGAGGGTCACGGTTATAGGGGGTGGCCGGATCCGGAATTCTGCTGCGAAGATCTGGTTGATGGGTTGAGGGTTGACCCCAGCCAGGGTGCCGAGCTCTCCGGAGTTTGTGCTGCCTCCTACAGCACCCAGGGCTCCAACACAAACACCAGAGCCAAGGCATCCATAATGGGCAAGGTCTTGAAGAACGGGGCCAAAAAACCCCAAACCACGGCTTGTGGAACTGATAGACATTACTGGGGAAATGGAGGTGAGTCTGAAACAGAAATGAATGAACAACACATTACTGTGAATTGACATTCACTCAGGGATGGGACGGAACCCGCAGAGTCATTTCTCCAAAGTTTCTACTTGGTACTAATCCCCAACGACCCCCAACACAGAAACAGAAAGTTTTGTGACTGTCTTGATGGAGTATACTTCAAGCTGAGAAATTTTCCCGCTTTCTTTGTTCAAGCCACCCAAGGTTCAGGGTGGCAACTAGTGTTCCCGCTAACAGGGATTCCCAAATGTAGATGACTACAACTCCCGAATCGACAGCTGCAATGCCTCTTACTTGGGGATAATTGGGGTTGTAGTCAACAACATCAGGGCATTGTTGTTAGAGAAAACCCTGATGGGAACCCTCTTGGAAGGAGATTAGGACAGAGGGGTGCAGATGTGGCTTTTCTATGTTTCTATGAGAATAAACATAAGAGAACTGCTGGATCACACAAAAATCCTTCCAGTTCTGCCTCCTGTTTCCAACAGTGGACAACAAGAAACTACTGAGACGTCCGCAAGGAGGGTTAAATGGAAATAGCCCCTTCCTGCTTTTGCTCCGCAGTGCATGGCATTCAGTGGCACACTAATCCTAGCCCAGCTGTCAACCGCTCCATATTCTGAAGAACAGAAGACTCAAGGTGGAAGATCCACCAAGCTCTCTGTCAATGAGACTTTCTCAAAACACCACCAAGAAAATGGACTTACCGGCTTCTCTGAGAAGATGCAGTTAAGACAGTAGAGTCGAATGAAGCTGATGGAAGGACAGAGGGAATGCACAGCTTTTATAAAGGTCCACCAGCCTCCCTTGAGGTTAGGATGCTTCATCACTCCAGCTAACCTTTTATTGGGTTGTTGCTGACACTTCTTTATTCCCTGGGCCAAAATGAGCTTACCATGCAGAAATAGTGAAAAATAGCTAAGCTATTTGTTTTGACGCCATGTTAACCACCCAATGCCTATTTATCTCACAGTCTCCTTTCTTCGACTTCAACTTGACTGGCTTCAGTTTCGAGCGAACCACTTAAAACACCTCAGGGAGGGACTGGGGCTCATTAAAGCACTTCAAAAGTCATCCATTCTCCCTTTTGTAGGAATGAGTGATCTGCATGTGATGATGATGGGTTTTTTGCAATGTCCACAGTGGAGGGGTGGATATCTTGGAAGAAGTTCTCTCCTGGGACCCTGTGGGACCCCCACCTTCCATCGGAAGATAGGAAGTTGCCTTCTGCCAAGTCAGACCCTTTGTCCATCTAGCTCAGTATTTTCTACACCGACTGGCAGCATCTCGGATAAGGAGAAGCAGCTTACGATCAAAGGAGGAATTCGCAAGTTTACTCCCCAGGCGCTCCCTAGAAATGGAGTCAAACCCTGCCTTAAAAGCTGCATACAGCAGTGAATACTTTTCAGCCATGTTGTAGATCTTGGGCCTGATCAAGAGTCATCCGAAAGAACCTAAACCTCAACTGTTCCTCACTTAGGATGTTCTCGTGTTCCAACCAGTCAGTAAGATTAATATATAGATGTCTATAATATACTCCTCTGGGATACAGGCAGTACAATCCTAATAAGTAAAGAATCCTGCAAGTACAGGAGCCTACCATTGAACATTTGATTTTAACAGTGCAGAGGGGATCTGATCCAACCCTGGGGTCTTACCGGGTTCGGGTTGGGTCACTAAACTGGAGACATCCTTGAGGGAAACTGAGTGCCAAATCAGTAGAAATTCTATAGGGAAAGGGGCATTCCTTCATATAATGCTCGAAAGTAGGTTCCCCACACATCTGCAGGGATGTGACAGCCCACCCTCGGCCCCCTGCCAGAGGATAGGGGTGTGTACGGATCCTCCAAACTGCGGTCCGGCACTGGGGTGGGGGGTGGCTTTAAGAGTGGGGGGAGTGTTTACTTATCCCTCCAGCCGCTTTCCCACTCTGGTACCGTAATTTCAGTAGTAATTGGGGCAGCAGGATACCTCCCTGCCGCCCCTTCCCCGCTGTCGCTATGAAAAACTCCCAGCAGTCCTTTGCACACGCACACATCATGCGCGCTTCACAGCTCTGTGATGTCCACACACGCAAAGGACTCCTGGGAGTTTTTCATAGCGACAGCGGGGAAGGGGCAGCAGGGAGGTATCCTGCCTCCCCAATTACTACTGAAATTACGGCACCAGAGCGGGAAAGTGGCGGGAGGGGTAAGTAAGCCCTCACCCCGCTCGTAAAGGCACCCCCCCACCCGAACCGGACCGCCCATGTCCAGACCAGGCCTTTACAATTGCCTCCGGGCCGGTCCGGGACCATCCCAACCAGAGGAATGGACAGATACAATCTTGAGTGGTTTTCATGTACAAAGCTTTTGAAGGAATGCCCCTTTCCCTGTAGGATTTCTACCAAATTGGCACTCAGTTTCCCTCAAGGTGGTCTCTAATTTAGTAACCCAACACAAGCCGGGTAAGACCCCATGGTTGGATCAGATACCCTCTGCACTATTAAAATCAAATGTTGAATGGTGGGCTTCTGTACTTGCAAGATTCTTTACGTATATGGATCGTACTGCCTGTATCCCTGAGGAGTGAGGTACAACGGTGATTGTTTCCATCTATAAGGAAGGCCAACACTCTGACCCTTCTCATTATTGACCAATCAGTCTGTTGAGCATTATTCATAAATTATATTCTAGACATCTATATGTTAACCTCACGGACTGGTTGGAAGAGAAGAACATACTAAGGGAGGAACAGCTGGAGTTTCTGTCCATTAGGATGACTCTTGATAAGGCCCAAGTTCTACAACATCTGGCTGAAAAGTATTCACCGCTGTATGCAGCTTTAAAGGCAGGGTTTGACTCCATTTCTAGGGAGCGCCTGGGGAGTAAACTTGACAATTCCTCCATTGATCGTAAGCTGCTTCTCCTTACTTGAGATGCTGCCAGTCAGTGTAGAAAATACTGCCCCCATCTCGATGATCATCCCAGAAGCCATCCTGTTCCCTAGTTCTTCCGAGAGGATAACATATAGATGTCTAGAATATAATTTATGAATAATGCTCAACAGACTGATTGGTCATTAATGAAAAGGGTCAGAGTGCTGGCCTTCCAAGCGGTCTGTGAGGTTAACATATAGATGTCTAGAATATAATTTATGAATAATGCTCAGCAGACTGATTGGTCGATAATGAGAAGGGTCAGAGTGTTGGCCTTCCTTATAGATGGGAACAATCACCATTGTACTCCACTCCTCTGGGATACATGCAGTACGATCCATATAAGTAAAGAATCTTGCAAGTACAGGAGCCCACCATTCAACATTTTATTTTAATAGTGCAGAGGGTATCTGATCCAACCATGGGGTCTTACCTGGCTTGGGTTGCGTTACGAAAATAGAGACCTCCTTGAGGGAAACTGAGTGCCAATTTGGTAGAAATTCTACAGGGAAAGGGGCATTCCTTCAGGGGCAGACATCCCATACAATGCTCGAAAGTAGGTTACCCACACATCTGCAGGGAGTGACAGCCCAACGTAGGCCCCCTGCTAGAGGAATGGACAGATACAATAGAATGCACAGCTTTTATACAGGTCCACCAGCCTCCTTTGCGGTTAGGATGGACAAAGCTAGATGGACAAAGGGTCTGACATGGCAGAAGGCAGCATGCTATGTTCCGATGGGAGGTGGGGGTCCCACAGGGTCCCAGGAGAGATCATCTTCCAAGATATCCATCCCTCCACTGTGGACATTGCAATTTGGTGCATTTTAATAATTCGGTAATGAGAGTGATTGAATCCCAGCCAGGGCACGTACCACGGGCATTGTAAAAAAACTCATCATCATCACATGCAGATCACTCATTCCTGCAAAAGGGAGAATGGGTGACTTTTGAAGTGCTTTAATGAGTCCCAGTCCCTTCCTGAGGTGTTTAAAGTGGTTCACTCGAAACTGAAGCCAGTCAAGTTGAAGTCGAAGAAAGGAGACTGTGAGATTAATAGGCACTGGGTGGTTAGCATGGCGTCAAAACAAATAGCTTAGCTATTATTCACTCTTTCTGCTTGGTAAGCTGTTTTTGGCCCAGGGGATAAATAAGTGTCAGCAATAACCCAATAAAAGGTTAGCTGGAGTGACGAAGCATCCTAACTGCAAGGGAGGCTGGTGGACCTGTATAAAAGCTGTCCATTCCCTCTGTCCTTCCAGCAGCTTCATTCGACTCTCCTGTCTTCACTGCATCTTCTCAGAGAAGCCGGTAAGTCCATTTTCTTGGTGGTGTTTTGATAGAGTATCGCTGACACAGATCTTGGTGGATCTTCCACCTTGCGTCTTCTGTTCTTCAGAATATGGAGAGGTTGACAGCTAGTCTAGGATTAGTGTGCCACTGAATGCCAGGCACTAGGGAGCAAAAGTGGGAAGGGGCTACTTCCTTCGTGCCAGGCTTTGTGGACCTCCCAATGGTTTCTTGTTGTCCAGTGAGGCTGAACTGGAAGGATTTTGCTCTGATCCAGCAATTCAGTTATGTTCATTCTCATAGAAACATAGAAAACTGCTTATACTGAGTCTGACCCTTAGCCCCACCAAGCGTCACTAATGTCTACACTGACTGGAAACAGCTCCTCAAGGTTTCAGGCAGGAGACGCTCACCCCCAATTAAGAGATGCCAGTTGTTTGAACAAGGAAAGGTGGACATTTCTCAGCTTGATGTGTACTCTCTCAAGACAATCACAATCCTTTCTGCTTCTATGTTGGGTCTCTTTGAGGATACGTTCCCAGCAGAGACTTTGGAGAAATTTCTCTGATGGTTTTGTCACATGCCTGAGTGAAGGTCAGTTCACCGTAATGTGATGCTCAACCATTTCTGTTTCAGACTCGCCTCCACCTCCTCAGCAATGTCTTTCTGTGGACCAGCCTGCACCGTCCCATCTTGTGCCTCTGGCCCAGTGGTGGGTTTTGGCTCCGCAGGTCTTGGCTATGGCGGTCTTGGCAGTGGCTTTGGTGTCCTTGGCTATGTATTAGGAGGCTTCGGCTATGGTGCTGGTGCTGGTGAATTGGGCGCTGTAGGAGGCAGCACAAGCTCTGGAGAGCTCGGTACCCTGTCCGGGGTAAACCCTCAACCCATCAACCAGATCGCCGAAGTAGATTTTGTGGTCCACCCTCCCCCCTTCTTGGTGATCAACCCAGGACCCATCCTGTTCCCTAGATGAGAGCCGGTCTCCGTGGGAGGCATCACTCCCTGTGCCGTTGGGGGTTCCGGGATAGTAGGAGCAGGTGCCCAGGGGAGTCTGGGATATGGAGCTCTCAGCCGGGGGAGGGGTGGATATCTTGGAAGAAGCTCTCTCCTGGGACCCTGTGGGAGCATCTGCCGATAGACCCAATAACTGCAAAGGACTGATCCTAATGACCAGGAACCGACTACCCTGAGACTGAAGAATCGCTGAAATCCAGGCCTGGACTTTGAGAGCTCTGGGCGCCCTTCTTCTCCCACTACTTTGCTCTGCTGTCCTCAAAATGAATACATCACTTTCCTTCTGTCTCCCAGCCGCCTCTAATATGATGCCATTTCCTTCACATTCTCAATAAAGCTTCTGCTGCATTCTTGCAATTCGTGGTCTCTTGGTTTTTGAACTGGAAGCTCTGATTTCTCAGAGCATGTGCTTCCCTGAGTCCTCAGAAACCCTTCTGTCTGAATGAAAACTTACGGGGGACATGGCACTCTTTTAGGAACACACAGGAAGCTGCCTTCGACAGAATCTGACCCTTGGTCCATCCAGCTCAATAGGTTCTACTCTGACTGGCAGCAACTCTCCAGGGCTTCTGGCTGGAGTTTTCCCCAGCCCAACTGGAGATGCTGCCAGGGACTGAAAGGGCAGCCTTCTGCGTGCAAAGCGGATGCTCCAACACTGATCTAAGGCTCCAACCTCAAAAGTGTCATCCTTGAGCCTCCCATCCAGGCACTGACCACACCAAATCCTGCTTAGCATCACCAAGGTGGCTGTAACAAGGGCTTTTAGACCATGCTCTGGGAGCCTCCAGAAGCTTCAGTGCAGGCTGTAGCTAATGGTTTCCTTCTTGGCACTCAATTGGTACCGCTGTGCAATGTAACTCCCTTCCCCAGACTGACAATAATACCACATTCCTTCCGGGGCACACAGCCTCTGCCCCTTTCCTCCTTTTTCATCCGTATCACCATGCTTTGAGAGATGGAAACCCCCATGATGGGGAGTGACTGCGCTGTAGGGGTCAACAGTGTGAGTTGAGAAGGCCCAGATTCAGATCTCACTTTTGCTATAGATTCACTTGGGGGCTTGAGCAAGGGACTCTTTCTCAAACTATTATTATTTAATAATAATAATTTAAGAGAGCACCTTCTTCATTACAAGCCCCATCGCCCATTGAGGTCCATCTCTGAGGAGGTCCATCTCCAACTCGTTTGGTCGCTACACAGAGACGGGGCTTCTCGGTCGCTGCCCGGAGATTGTGGAATGTGCTCCCTGATGAGATACGATCCTCCCTCTCTCCGGCAATTTTCAAAAAACACCTGAAAACCCACCTTTTCGCCCAAGCTTTCTCAGCTTCCTAATATTTTTGGGGTTTAATCTCTGTTTTATTTTTAAATTGTTAGATTGTTATTAAGTTTTTGTAGGATGCAAAAACCCCGCTAGCATGCAGTAGATTTTGCTGAGGTGACGTAGGTGAAGGATTGGAACCATTCAATGGAGGAAGGAGCAATGTGGTAACTTACTACTAACACTCCATTGCAATCAGGCCCATAGTCACTCCCAAGAAGCAGCCGTCCCTCCATCCTTACTGGTCCACACTGGGAAGACCTGTTTATTTCAAGAACCAAAGGGAGCATGTTCTGAACATACTCCGTGGACCGAGGACTCCAGCTGCTGGGGAAACCACCAGCGAAGGAAGTCTATTGCTTTTTGACCCTGTGTCACAGTTTCGATGCCCTGCGCACAAGGGCAGATTCGACTGGTCATAGGAATTTTAGGGTACCTTCCCTCCAGTACAGCATATGGAAGTGTGTTAAATCATGCCAGGGAGAAGGCACTTCTCTGGGACAAGGTAGTTAAATTCATTATATAGTGGTCTGGTTTATGGTAATTTGTGAAACTACCAAGAAAGTTTCTTGCAGAAATTCGTGCCAGGTTGCTCTGCTTTTCAGTGTCTCCTATACATTGTTTTATAAACCTAGCAGCATCAAGAGGTTTGCCCAGAGGCATTAGAAATTGAGGGGAGCATTCAGGTTTGCACAACATATCATAGATTTGTTACGCCAATTAGAATGGGAGCTGTCTTACAAAACAACGGGGATTCGTCTTTTAGAGTTGAAGATGATTTTAATCTAACGGTTGAATACATGGATCCAAACCTTGGTCTCCACTCTTGTTAGGCTGGCCTCCACCCATAGAATGACATTGGGCACACATCTGGGGGCCGAGAATAGAACACACAAGAATTTTGATTGGACCTTCTCCATTTGTTTAAAGGTATGCAGAGCACAAATAGCAGCACCATACACCAACTGTGAGAGCACTTTAGCCTCATAAGCCTTAACTGCAGTAGGTGTTCAGTGGCCATCTCTCTGGAAGAAGAACTTTAAGATAGCAGAGGCCCTCTTCTGAGTGTCAGTTGCAACATGCTCACAGTGGTAGAAAATACTGAGCTAGATGGACAAAGGGTCTGACTTGGCAGAAGGCAGCTTCCTATCTTCCGATGGAAGGTCGGGGTCCCACAGGGTCCCAAGAGAGTACTTCTTCCAAGATATCCACTGCTCCACTGTGGACATTGCAAAAAACTCATCGGTAATGAGTAGTGATTGAAACCCATTGGTAATGAGAGTGATTGAAACCCAGCCAGGGCACGTACCGCGGGCACTGCAAAAAACTCATCATCATCACATGCAGATCACTCATTCCTGCAAAAGGGAGAATGGGTGACTTTTGAAGTGCTTTAATGAGCCCCAAGCTCTCCCTGAGGTGTTTTAAGTGGTTCACTAGAAACGGAAACCAGTCTAGTAGAAGTCGAAGAAAGGAGACTGTGAGATAAATAGGCACTGGGTGGTTAACATGGCGTCAAAACAAATAGCTTAGCTATTTTTCACTCTTTTTGCTTGGTAAGCTGTTTTTGGCCCAGGGGATAAAGAAGTGCCAGCAACAACCCAATAAAAGCTATAGGCGCTGTAGGAGGCAGCACAAGCTCCAGAGAGCTTGACACACTGGCTTGGGTCAACCCTCAAACCATCAACCAGATCTCCACAGCAGAAGTCACAATCGTGCCACCTGGCTCCCTCCTGACCATCCCAGGACCCATCACGTGCGCTAGCTGTATGCCGGTCTACGTGGCAGGCATCACTGCCATTGGAGGTTCCAAGATTGTAGGATCAGGAGCCTGGGGATGTCTGGGTTACAGAGCTCTGGGCCAGTGGAGAGGTGGATATCTTGGAAGAAGCTCTCTCCTGGGACCCTGTGGGAGCATCTGCCAATAGACCCCATAACATCCAACGACTGATCATAATGACAAGGAACCGGCAACCCTAAGTCTGAGGCATCGCTGAAATCCAGGCCAGGACTTTGAGGGGACTGGGTGCCCTTCTTCTCCCACTACTTTGCTCTGCTATCCTCAATATGAATTCATCGGTTTCCTTCTGTCTCCCAGCTGTCTCTTCCCTGAGTCCTCAGAAACCCTTCTGTAAGAATGAAAACTTATTCAGCTTCCATATATTTGTGTTTTAATCTCTGGTTTATTTCTAAATTTTTAAATTGTTTTTAATTTTTTTATATGTTTTTAACTGGTTTTATGCCATTGGTAAACGCCCATAGATGAAAGTTGGTGGCGGTGTATAAATTTGCTAAATCACTCAATCAATCAATCAATAATACGCAGGACCACAGCTGCACTCTGGGGAGGATGCACACCTACCTAGAATTAACATAGATGTTGAACAGAGTAGGAGCAAGTATACAGCCCTGACGTCCTCTAAAAGTTGGAATTTCCGATGTTAACTGTCCAGTTGGGCCATAACGAACTTTCAAACAAGTATGCTTATGCAGACTAACAATACGTTTGAGTAATCTTTTATCTATTCCAAGGGCTTGCAGTTTAGACCACAGTCTCTCTCTAGAAAATGAATCAAATGCAGCTTTAAGATCAATGAATGCTACATAAAGTGCTGAACCTGGGAACCTAGAATACTTCTCTGCCAGAAATTGAAGGGTAAAAGCATGTTCCGTGGTGGAACGACCCTCCCAAAAGCCTGCCTGCTCGATAGCTAAAATGTCATTTGCCTCAATCCAGTCTAGAAGTTTTATCAGAAGATGCCTCGCGTAAATTTTACTAATAACATTAAGCAAGCTAATGGGACGATAGTTGGCTGGGTCCTCACGCCTACCTTTTTTATAAAGAGGAATTGTTATAGCAAGGCCCCAATCACTGGGAATGTTAGCAGTTGTATCTATATAGGTAAATAGCGAGGCTAAAACGGGGACCCACCAATCAAGATTCACTCTGATAGCCTCAATAGAAATGTTATCACTACCAGGGGCTTTACCATTACTAAATTTCTGAATAAGTTTTTCAATCTCTGAACAGGAGACTGGGTTCCACCTAAGAGTATCTCCATTTAGTTGTTCAGCATTATAAACCATATTATCAGCCTTACTATAGAGCTGTAGGAAATGTTGTTCCCAAACCTGAGCTGGAATCACAGAAGCTGGAAGTGTAGGTGTTTTCGACAGAGCAGGTGAAACAAGCCACCAGAACTTAGACTGATTGTTAGACTTAGCAGCCTCAATTAAATTAAGCTGGTTTTTGTTAACGGCTTGTGCCTTCTTCTCTCTAAGCAACCTCTTCGAGGCGGATTTCATCGAGAGCGCCCTTTGCCTGTTTTCCAAAGAGGGTGCTGTTCTATAAGTTAAGAAAGCCTTAAGTGTGTTATTTTTGGCAATGCAACAATCCCGATCAAACCAGGAACGAGAAAAGGACTTGGCGTGATTTGAATTTTTATTTGGATATACTGAGGTGACAAAAACTGGGCACAACAGTGCTAAGACTGAAGAAAAATGATCTAACATTGAACACCTCTGGGAGCCAATAGATCCTGTTATAATTGCTTCCCGTAAACTACACGCCTCTGCTGACCCAAGCACATTAGCAACTCGTGTGGCAAGTTCCTCAGACCACCTCAATCTCTGGTAACTAGTGTTCCTAAAATCTCCTACCACCGGTCCAGCTGCACCTCTTGAGCCAACACCCAACCAAAACTTCAAAAGCACAGGGTGATGATCGCTTTCATGTCTGGGGATAATCTGGAAGTTCAAAACCCTGGACAACATTCTGGAGGAAACGGCAACATAATCAATTATAGATGGTTTGGCCCCCACCCAATGCGTATATTCCGCCGGAAAATCTGAAGGAACTGAGCCATTAAGCAACCATGAATCCCATGTGAAAGCATGGATTCTCCCCTCAATTTCTAATGCCACTGGGCCAACCTCTAGGCTTATAAAACAATGTATAGCAGACTCTGAAAAGCAGAGCAAGCTGGCACGAATCTCTGCAAGAAACATTCTTGGTAGTTTCACAAATTACCATAAACCAGACCACTATATAAAGAATTTATCTACTTTGTCCCAGAGAAGTGCCTTCTCCCTGGCATGATTTAACACACTTCCATATGCTGTACTGGAGGGAAGGTACCCTAAAATTCCTATGACCAGTCGAATCTGCCCTTGTGCGCAGGGCATCGAAACTGTGACACAGGGTCAAAAAGCAATAGACTTCCTTCGCTGGTGGTTTCCCCAGCAGCTGGAGTCCTCGGTCCACGGAGTATGTTCAGAACATGCTCCCTTGGGTTCTTGAAATAAACAGGTCTTCCCAGGGTGGACCAGTAAGGATGGAGGGACGGCTGCTTCTTGGGAGTGACTGCCCTCTAGTGGCTATGGGCCTGATTGCAGTGGAGTGTTAGTAGTAAGTTACTATATTCCCCCTCCTCCATTGAATGGTTCCAATCCTTCACCTATGTCACCTCAGCAAAATCTACCGCATGCTAGCGGGGTAGGTGTGCATCCTCCCAAGAGTGCAGCTGGAGTCCTGAGGTTGATTGATTGATTGATTGATTGATTTATCAAATTCATACACCGCCCCTAACTTTCAACTATGGGCGATTACCAATAGCAGAAAACCAGTTAAAAACATATACAAAAACTTAAAATCAATTTAACAATTTAAAAATAAACCAGAGGAAAAAACCGAAAAATATTAGGAAGCTGAGAAAGCTTGGGCAAAAAGATGGGTCTTCAGGTGTTTTTTTAGAATTGCCGGAGAGAGGGAGGATCGTATCTCAGCAGGGAGTGCATTCCACAATCTCCGGGCAGCGACCGAGAAGGCCCGTCTCTGTGTAGCCACCAAACGAGTTGGAGATGGACCTCCTCAGAGATGGACCTCAGTGGGCAATGGGGCTTGTAATGAAGAAGGTGCTCTCTTAAATTATTATTATTAAATAATAATAGGTTGAGAAAGAGTCCCTTGCACACGCCCCCAAGTGAATCTATAGCAAAAGTGAGATCTGAATCTGGGCCTTCTCAACTCACACTGTTGACCCCTACAGCGCAGTCACTCCCCATCATTGGGGTTTCCATCTCTCAAAGCATGGTGATACGGATGAAAAAGGAGGAAAGGGGCAGAGGCTGTGTGCCCCGGAAGGAATGTGGTATTATTGTCAGTCTGGGGAAGGGAGGGACATTGCACAATCTTACCAACTGAGTGCCAAGAAGGAAACCATTAGCTACAGCCTGCACTGAAGCTTCTGGAGGCTCCCAGAGCATGGTCTAAAAGCCCTTGTTAAAGCCACCTTGGTGATGCTAAGCAGGAATTGGTGTGGTCAGTGCCTGGATGGGAGGCTCAAGGATGCCACTTTTGGGGATGGGGCCATAGATCAGTGATGGAGCATCTGCCTTGCATGCAGAAGGCTGCCCTTTCAGTCCCTGGCAGCATCTCCAGGTAGGGCTGGGGAAAACTCCAGCCAGAAGCCCTGGAGAGCTGCTTCCAGTCAGAGTAGACACTATTGAGCTGGATGGACCAAGGGTCAGACTCTGTCGAAGGCAACTTCCTGTGTGTTCCTAAAAGAGTGCCATGTCCCCCGTAAGTTTTCATACAGACAGAAGGGTTTCTGAGGACTCAGGGAAGCACATGCTCTGAGAAATCAGAGCTGCCAGTTCAAAAACCAAGAGACCACGAATTGCAAGAATGCAGCAGAAGCTTTATTGAGAATGTGAAGGAAATGGCATCATATTAGAGGCGGCTGGGAGACAGAAGGAAACTGATGTATTCATTTTGAGGACAGCAGAGCAAAGTAGTGGGAGAAGAAGGGCGCCCAGAGCTCTCAAAGTCCAGGCCTGGATTTCAGCGATTCTTCAGTCTCAGGGTAGTCGGTTCCTGGTCATTAGGATCAGTCCTTTGCAGTTATTGGGTCTATCGGCAGATGCTCCCACAGGGTCCCAGGAGAGAGCTTCTTCCAAGATATCCACCCCTCCCCCGGCTGAGTGCTCCGTAACCGAGACTCCTCTGGGCACCTGCTCCTACTATCCCGGAACCCCCAACGGCACAGGGAGTGATGCCTCCCACGGAGACCGGCTCTCAGCTAGAGGACAGGATGGCTCCTGGGAAGATCACCGTGTAGGGGGGAGGCTGGACCACAATCTCTCCTGTGGGTATCTGGTTGATGGGTTGAGGGTTTACCCCGGCCAGGGTACCGAGCTCTCCAGAGCTTGTGCTGCCTCCTACAGCGCCCAAGGCACCAGCACCAGCACCATAGCCGAAGCCTCCTAATCCATAGCCAAGGTCACCAAAGCCACTGCCAAGACCGCCGTAGCCAAGACCTGCGGAGCCAAAACCCACCACTGGGCTAGAGGCACAAGATGGGACGGTGCAGGCTGGTCCACAGAAAGACATTGCTGAGGAGGTGGAGGTGAGTCTGAAACAGAAATGGTTGAGCATCACATTACGGTGAACTGAGCTTCACTCAGGGATGTGACAAAACCATCAGAGAAATTTCTCCAAAGTCTCTCCTGGGAACGTATCCTCAAAGAGACCCAACATAGAAGCAGAAAGGATTGTGATTGTCTTGAGAGAGTACACACCAAGCTGAGAAATGTTGACCTTTCCTTGTTCAAACAACTGGCATCTCTTAATTGGAGGGTGAGCGTCTCCTGCCTGAAACCTTGAGGAGCTGTTTCCAGTCAGTGTAGACATTACTGACGCTTGGCGGGGCTAAGGGTCAGACTCAGTCTAAGCAGTTTTCTATGTTTCTATGAGAATGAACATAACTGAATTGCTGGATCAGACCAAAATCCTTCCAGTTCAGCCTCCTGTTTCCAACAGCAGACAACAAGATACCATTGGGAGGTCCACAAAGCCTGGCACAAAGAAAATAGCCCCTTCCCACTTTTGCTCCCCATTGCCTGGCATTCAGTGGCACACTAATCCTAGACTAGCTGTCAACTGCTCCATATTCTGAAGAACAGAAGACTCAAGGTGGAAGATCCACCAAGCTCTGTGTCAACGAGGCTCTATCAAAACACCACCATGAAAAGGGACTTACCGGCTTCTCTGAGAAGATGCAGTGAAGACAGGAGAGTCGAATGAAGCTGATGGAAGGACAGAGGGAATGCACAGCTTTTATAAAGGTCCACCAGCCTCTCTTGAGGTTAGGATGCTCCATCACTCCACGTAACCTTTTATTGGGATGCTCCTGACACTTCTTTATTCCCTGGGCCAAAATGAGCTTACCAAGCAGAAAGAGTGAAAAAAGAGTGCCGGGAGGGGGGTCTGGGTTACGGAGCTCTGGACCAGTGGAGGGGTGGATATCTTGGAAGAAGCTCTCTCCTGGTTCCCTGTGGGAGCATCTGCTATTAGACCCCATAACGTCCAACGACTGATCATAATGACCAGGAACCAGCAACCCTGAGACTGAGGCATCGCTGAAATCCAGGCCAGGACTTTGTAGGGACTGGGCGCCCTTCTTCTCCCACTATTTTGCTCTGCTGTCCTCAAAATGAATTCATCAGTTTCCTTCTCTCTCCCAGCCACCTCTAATATGATGCCATTTCCTTCACATTCTCAATAAAGCTTCTGCTGCATTCTGGCAATCCCTGGTCTCTTGTTTTTTGAACTGGGAGCTCTTATTTTTTGTAAAAGCTGCTTCCGTGAGTCTCGGTAGCCCAGAAAACCTTCTGTCTGAATGAAAACTTATGGGGGACATTGCAGTCTTTTAGTAACACACAGGAAGCTGCCTTTGACAGAGTCTGACCCGTGGTCCATCTAGCTCAGTAGTGTCTACTCTGACTGGCAGCAGCTCTCCAGGGCTTCCAGCTGGAGTTTTCCCCAGCCCTACCTGGAGATGCTGCCAGGGACTGAAACGGCAGCCTTCTGCATGCAAGGCGGATGCTCCATCACTGATCGATGTCCCCAACCTCAAAAGTGGCATCCGTGAACCTCCCTTCCAGGCACTGACCACACCAAGACCTGCTTAGCTTCACCAAGGCGGCTGTCACATGTGCCTTTAGACCATGCTCTGGGACCTTCCAGAAGCTTCAGTGCAAGCTTTAGCTGAAGGATTCCTTCTTGGCCCTCACTTGGTAACACCGTGAGATGTCGCTCCCCTCTCCAAGTTGACATTAATACCACATTCCTTCCGGGGCACACAGCCTCTTCCCCGGTGGCCAGGTTGGTGTACGAATTTGATAACTCAGTCAATCAATCAATCAACCTCAGGACCCCAGCTGCACTCTGGGGAGGATGCACACCTACCCCACTAGCATGCGGTAGATTATGCTGAGGTGACGTAGATGAAGGATTGGAACCATTCAAAGGAGGAATGGTCATTATGCTCACTTCCACATAGACCGGCTTGCCACTGGAGCACATGATGTGTCCTGGGATGGTCACAAGGGGGCCAGGTGGCTGGATCGTGACTTCTGCTGGGGGGATCTGGTTGATGGGTTGAGGGTTGACCCCAGCCAGGGTGCCGAGCTCTCCGGAGCTTGTGCTGCCTCCTACAGCACCTACGGCTTTTATTGGGTTGTTGATTATTTTTCTTTATTCCCTGGGCCAAAATGAGCTTACCAAGCAGAAAGAGTGAAAAATAGCTACGCTATTTGTTTTGACGCCATGTTAGCCATCCAATGCCTCTTTATCTCACAGTCTCCTTTCTTCTACTTCTACTTGACAGGCTTCAGTTTCGAGCGAACCACTTAAAACACCTCCGCGAGGGACTGGGGCTCATTAAAGCACTTCAAAAGTCACCCATTCTCCCTTTTGCAGGAATGAGTAATCTGCATGTGATGATGATGAGTTTTTTGCAATGCCAGCGGTACGTGCCCTGGCTGGGTTTCAATCACTCTCATTACCGAATTATTAAAACGTGCCATCTTGTCTCATTATTCATTTTGTACACTGCTTTGGAAGCTCCGTCTTTCAAAAACAGGTGTCCACATTGTGGTGTTCTGTACTCCTGAGTAATCATAACCCCTATACTTCAAGCAATAGCTAGTGTTTTCTCAAGAGGAACTGGGTCGGGGGGCAGCTAGGAAGTGCTCTGAGGCACTTGAATGGGAGAATCCTCCCCATTTGAGCAATAAGGCTCACCTCACCTTGCATCAGAACATAGGAAGCTTCCTTCTACCAGCTCAGACCCTTAGTAGGGATGCACATGAACCTGTTCAGAGGCCCTTTTATGGGGCTCCAAACAGCTTCGAACATCAGGCGGTTGAAAGTTCAAAGGTGTGGGGCCACACATTAAGGGCGGGGGAGGGTGCCCTTACCCTTCCCTCCACTTTCCCCCCTGCTTCCCCATTTCCCTGCTGCCCCGTTTCCTCTTCGGCTGGAAGTGTCCTGAAGCAGCTGACACATGTGTGCCCATGTGTATGTCCAGCTAATTCTGGCCACTTACAGGTGAAGAGCAAACAGGGCAGTGACCCATACTTGGGAAATACCTGGTGCCGGCGAGGGAAAAGCAGAGGGAGGGGTAAGTGCACCCTCCCCTGCCCCTAAGGTGTGACACCCACTGGCCATTGAGTCACCTGCACAGAGTTAGGCATGTGCAAAACAGTCCGCGGGTTCAGGAGTTTGGATTGGGGGTTCAGGGGCTCGAAGTCCAATTGAACACCTCCGGTTGCTTCCGGACCATTACTGCCCCCCACCCCGGCTGGTTTGCGATTTTAAAAAAATATTAAAATAAATTTAATTACTTCCTGCCCCTTCAAGCGGTGTGTGTGTGTGTGTGTCCATGAACATTCCCCTGCCCGCTACCAGCTTCTAAAATCACTTCTGCGGCAAATTGGACTGGCCGGCGGGGGGCAGGGGAAAGTTTGCCTATCGGAAGCCCCCTGAAAGGGGCAGAAAGTAATTAATTTTTTTAAAAAAAATTAAGAACCCCGCCCGGACCGGATGGGAAGGGGGTTTCCGAAGGGTGCCGGACCAAAACTGGCCCACTCAGGTTCGTGTCTGTTGCGGACTCGAACCAAAACAGGCCAGCCCATTCCGGGCACACCCCTACATGTGTTTCCGTGCACATCCCTCACCCTTAGTCCATCTAGCTCAGATTGTCTACACTGACTGGCAGCAGCTCGCTAAGGTTTCAGGCAGGGGTCTTTCCCAGCCATGCCGGGAGATGGTACCAGGGACTGAACCTGTGTCCTTCCGAATGCCAAACAGATGCTCTGCCACTGAGCTGCTGTTGCCTCCACACAGTTAGCGAAACTCAAAAGCTTTGTACATGAAAACCACTCAAGATTGTATCTGTCCATTCCTCTGGTTGGGATGGGCCCGGACCGGCCCGGAGGCCATTGTAAAGGCCTGGTCTGGACATGGGCGGTCCGGTTCGGGTGGGGGAGTGCCTTTACGAGTGGGGTGAGGGCTTACTTACCCCTCCCGCCACTTTGCCGCTCTGGTGCCGTAATTTCAGTAGTAATTGGGGAGGCAGGATACCTCCCTGCTGCCCCTTCCCCGCTGTCGCTATGAAAAACTCCCAGGAGTCCTTTGCGTGTGCCGACATCACAGAGCTGTGAAGCGTGCATGATGTGCGCGCGTGCAAAGGACTGCTGGGAGTTTTTCATAGTGACAGCGGGGAAGGGGCGGCAGGGAGGTATCCTGCTGTCCCAATTACTTTTGAAATTACGGTGCCAGAGCGGGAAAGCGGCTGGAGGGATAAGTAAACACTCCCCCCACTAGGGATGTGCATAAAACCGGTTCTCCCGGTTCGGTTCGGGTCCGAACCGGGTCCGGACCGGACCGGGGTGGTTCGGTTTTGGTTTTTCCAGACCACCCCCCAGGTCCGGTTTGGTTTCGAACCAGTTCGGATCAGAACCGAACCGGTTCGGATCACAAAATGTGGCTGGTTTTGAAGGGGACATTGTGTTCTACCTGCCACCCAAATTTCAAGTCGATTGGACCTTCCTCTGATTTTTTACAATTTTTTTTTTAAATTAATTCTTGCCCATAACTCACAATGTGGAGCCCTTAGGGGCAAAAAAGCTGGGGTGGGTGGTAGCCACCCATGGGTGTCCTCCACCCCAAAAATCCCAAGGCAATTGGTTGCTCCTAGTATTATTGGTGAATTTTTGAAGAAATTTTTTTTCCATTGGCTAGAATGGGGGTTTGGGGCTGCCCCAGACCCGCCTCTGTGGGGTGGCAGCACCCCCAAAGTGGGTCCGGGGCCATGGCAAAAATGCCCTCAGTCCCTCCCTGCAATCCCCGTAGAGATAGGAGTGATGGTTCTGTTGTTTTTCTGAGGTGTTCTGAGTGTAGATTCTATGATAGCTAATGAGATTTCCAATGAGACACCATGAATCCACTCTCATTTGCTATCACAGAATCCACACTCACTCAGAACACCTCAGAAAAACAACAGAACCATCACTCCTATCTCTACGGGGATTGCTGGGAGGGACTGAGGGCATTTTTGCCATGGCCCCGGACCCACTTTGGCGGTGCTGCCACCCCACAGAGGCGGGTCTGGGGCAGCCCCAAACCCCCATTCTAGCCAATGGAAAAAATTTTTTCTTCAAAAATTCACCAATAATACTAGGAGCAACCCAACAATTGCCACCCCATCTTTTTGGCCCCTCTCTCTGGGCGCCCTAACACGTAACACCTAGTCAGTCCATCTTAATGCCTACCTACTACTACCACCACTCCTATCCAAGCAAGTAAGAGGAGGACACTCAGAGAGACAACACCCACTCTCTGATCTAACAAAAAGGCCACTGCTGTGCTGCCTGCCAGCACAGCAGCAGCAGCGGAGCAGCACACTAAGCACAAGAGCAGCACACACAGAGAAGAAGCAGGAGGCGGAGCAGCAGAGCAGCAGACCTGCCGCTCTGCATGATGGGTGACGTGATGCCCAAAGAAACCACCGCCTCACTCAGTGCCTGCCACTGACTAGGCCCGACAGACAGAAGCCAGCCAACCTGCTCTGCTCTGCTCTGATGCTCCCCATGGATGATGCACACACACCCTACATCTGCATCCAAATGACCAGACCAGACCAAGTGCGCAGAGTCAGCACAGGCCAGCAGCCACCAGCCCAGCAACAGCAACAGCTACTACTGCTACCACCACAACCAGTGTTGCCGCTACAATAACATTCCCAGTCCAGTCACGCGTGCCACAGCCTGAGCCTAGCACACAGCCAACAGCTGCTGCCAGCCAGTGCCTGGCAAGCCCAGCCAACATGAGGAGGAGAGAGCTAACAAGTAGACGGCGCACGCACATCACCAACCCATCACGACGGCGCAACTGCAAGGGGAGAGGGCATAATTACAGGCAGGAGGAGGAGGAGGAGGAGGAGGCGAGGCAATCCTAGCACAGATTTGAAAGTTTAAAATCCACCAGGACATCTTCTAGAATCTAGACTTCTGTTTTTTCTACCACCAGCTGTAGTGTCTAGTTAGTCAGTGTGCTGTGCAGCTGAGCTGAGCTGAGCTGAGCTGCGTGTGAGGAAGGGTGATTGTAGCTAGTTCTTTAGTTTCAGCAGACTGAGCATTGAGCATGGGCATTGGGCAGTGGCCTTGGGAAGCAACACAATTACACGACACTCACCTGCTGCTGCTGGTTCTAGAAGTTGCCTCTTCTCGTCTTTTCACCTCTTCGTGTGTGTGTGTGTGTGTGTGTGTGTGTGCAGTGAGTGCATGCCTTTTGCCTTGCTGGAAAGAAATGCTTCTCTGGTCCACCACCACATATCTGCTCAAGGACACAGAGGCCCAAGGCAGAGGTGGTGGCACCAGTGTGAGTGCATGTGTGCTGGTGGTGTTTGCCACCACAGGTGTTTTGTGTGTGTATGTGTGCGCTGCTAGCTAGGAGGGGGGAGGGAGGCAGGGAGGGAGGCAGGGAGGCAGGGGGGAGGAAAGGGGAGGGGGAGAGGGATGTAGAGGGGATTGAAGGGGGGAGGGTCTGGCTCAGAGTTGGTCAGCCTCATATTTGTGCACACACGTGCTCATGTGTGTGCTTCGGTGGGAGAGACCAGACTCTCATCATCTGCCAGACCGGGGTTGGGGGCAGATGAGGCGGTGGTGGGCTGGAAGGGAGGGAGGATGGAGGGTGGTGAAGAGGAAGGAGGGAGGATGAGAGGGGAGGGATGGAAGGAGGCATGGGGGGGAGGGAGTTGGAGGGGGGAGGAAAAAACATGTAGACAGACACACACCACACTACACACAGAAAGCATCCACACACAGAGACAGTGCTAGGCATCCATTCACACAGACAGACAGACAGACAGACACACAACAGGAAGAGACAGACTGAGCCTGCACCACACACACACACACAGACCCAATTCCCCCCCTGCACAGTTATCAATCAATATGTTGTGTTGGCAGCCAGTTCATTGCTATTCCTATGGTTTTGGGTTTTTTGCCATCAGCCAACATCAACAGTGACCACAATCAAGATGAACATAAGATGATAATAATTCATTCGTTTCATTTGAAAAAATCACCCAGTCATTTTCTCCATGTAAACCAAGCCCCCCACACATGATTTCTGGCAACATTTTCAATAAAATCAATTCATTTGGCATTCATCATTTTGTTCTCCCTCTGTCACCTTTTTTTCTTTCTTTTGCATAATTTTTTGGCTTGATTTTGACATGGGGTTTTTAAAGAAAAAATTATTTACATGTTTATTTACATACAGTATTTACATATCTACACTGCATTTTAGAATGTGTACCCGCCACTGCCGCTAAGTCTAGTACTCCGTGGGCTGTGCTACTTTGGGGGTGTGTGCCGTGCCCACGCCAGGTCCCCAAATGCTGACAGGTGGATAGATAAAGGGCCTGTGCTGGTCAGCATTGGGTTTCTTTTTAGGTGGGCGTGGGCATTGTAAACATCTGGCCAGTCGCAGCACTACAACTAATACTACAACTGCATCTCTGTGTGGGCAC
The DNA here is from genome assembly GCF_027244095.1 of Hemicordylus capensis. Lineage (NCBI taxonomy): Eukaryota > Metazoa > Chordata > Lepidosauria > Squamata > Cordylidae > Hemicordylus > Hemicordylus capensis. The sequence goes on along the minus strand of NC_069670.1, from coordinate 22,418,322 downwards.
ACTACACGCTGCGACTGGCTGGCACGGCTCAGCATCTGTCACGTCAGCTCAGCTAGAGGTGGAAGGGGGGAGGGGAGGGATAAGCACAGAGGTCGAGCCAGGCAGGTGACCAACCATGGGGCAACCCACGGTAATCACTCGCCCGGCTCAAACTCCAGCTTGGGGTAGCCCAACAGGGGGAGGTTCACCTTAAGGAAGACCAGCTGCTCCACCAGACCAGGGTCCAAGCGGGAGCGAGAGGGTGTCACCACGTCCCCGGCACCTGAAAACACCCGCTTGCTCTGGACACTGGTTGGGGGGCAGGAGAGGAGGCGCACAGCCACCACCGCCAGGTCCGGCCAGACTTGGCGGCGGCTCGCCCAGAACTGTGTGCAGTCCACGCCGTCTCCCTCCACAGGCTCCTCCAAGTACTGCGCAACGCATTGCTCAGCACTGGAGGGGGGCCTGGCAGGTCGAGCCTCCCGCATACCAGGCATGGCGCCATAGCAGAACTGCTGAAACCACTGGGCAGATCTCGAGTCAGTAGCAAATGGCTGCTGCGATGGCGCCGCCTGGGATGCCACGCTGCTGGACTGGGAAGAGGGAGGGGAAGGGGAAGCTGACGCCGGCTGGCCGCCCATGCTGCTGCTGGGTGCGGGTTGGGCCGCGAGGGCTGCCCCCGCACCACTACCAACACCCTGGTCTCTGCGGGCCCTAGCGGCCTCCTCCTCCCTAACCTTCTCGACCAGGATGCCCTTCCACCTGGGCAAGTCGTCAGCACTCACGGCATTGCCCTTGAGGGCTGGGTGACAGAGACAAGCGAGGACATACTCCTCCCTGTCTCCCAGCACATCAATGAGCCGCTTGTCAACCCCAGACCTCAGCCTCCCAGCCAGAGCACGACCCTCTGGCATGGTCAGAGAGATATGGAGTCCACCCATCAGCTTCTCGAGACCAACAGCTGTGGGCAGCGCCTGGCTCAAGGGAGTGGTGTCGCCACACAAGCCCTTCGTGGCAAGCTGGAAGGGCTCGAGTGCCGACACCGCCTCGGACATCTGCTTCCACTCTGCGTTCGAGAAGTCGCAGACATCCAAGGACTTGTCCCTCGCCAGGGCGACAAGGGCTCTCTCCTGCTCCAACAGGCGCTGGAACAGGAGGAAGGTGGAGTTCCACCGCGTCTCCACATCCGTAGGGATGAGATGGCGAGGAAGGCCAAGGTCATCCTGCTTCTGGCGAAGCAGTCTCCTGGACTTCTCGCTGCGGTGGAAGTGGGCGGCCAGCTTGCGGGACTTATCCACAAGCGTGGCCGTGGCAGCAACAGCAGCTGGGATGGGGCGGGCCCCCTTCTCCTGGGACGCCTTCAGCTCCTTAAGGCCAAGGGCGTCCCTGACGGTCAGATGGAGCGTGTGTGCCATACACCGTATGTTCACACAGTCCATGACTGTCTCGACAGCGGCGGTAACGTTGGCTCCATTGTCGGTGACAATGAAGCCGCGGGAGAGGTGTGGACACCCGCCAATCCACTCCTCTATCTGGCGGTCGAGTACGGCCGCCACCTCCTCCGCGGTGTGCCTCGTGTCCATCGTCTCCACGTGCAGGACGGCCCACCTGTGCCGTAGTGCAGCGGGAGCCGCGCCGGACCCGGAAGCATCACCCGCGGAGGTCCCCTCACTCTCCGGTCCCCACCAATGGGCAGTGAGGGCCAGGAAAGAAGCGTGCATCCCACTGACACTGGTCCAGAGGTCAGTCGTGAAATGCACGCTTGTCCCGGCCGGAGCTGCACGCAGCTCGGCCGACACGAGCTCCCTGCACCGGCGGTACAGGGAGGGGACCACGTTCCGGCTGAACGTGGTCCTTGAGGGGATGACATATTCGGGAGCCAGGTATTGGAGAATCCTGCGGAAGCCGTTGTTCTCGACCACCTGAAACGGCTGGTCATTGGTGGAAATCATCTCCCCTATGAGGCGGGTGAGGTGATGATGGTCCACGCGAACAATACGCTGGCTGCCCGAGGACTGCGTCCACCGCTGGACGGGCAGTGTAGCCTGCCTGCTGGCTGGCACACTGCCGCTGCCCACCCTAGTGGCAGATGCACAAGGCACACTAGCGCTGCCAGCCTGTCCCCTGAGACCTGGGTGGTGACGCTCTAGGTGTCTCCACATAGGCGTCGTACCCAGGTGCGCAGGGTCCCTTCCACGGCTGACAAGCATCCTGCAGTGGACACAGCGGGCGTGGAATGGTTCATCTTGAGGGACCTCAAAATGCACCCATGCACCACTGCCCTTGGCCTCCTGCGCCCTGGGCGCCGTCCTAGGCTGTTTCTCGCAGGGTGGCTGCAGTCCTAGGGGGGGGCGGCCGATGCTGCCTGCCCACTGCTGCCACCCAACCCGCCCCTTCCGCCCTCCACAGCGGAGGAAGGGCCCGGCTGAACTGGCATCGGAGAGGCAGGCCTCTCCTCCACCACCTCGCCAGACTGCTCCCCACCAGAGTGTCGGGCTTCACGAGGGGGGGCCCCACTGAGCGGCGAAAGGATAGGGGGAAGAGGCCCCAGAGGGAGGGAGAACCTGGCTGCATCGCTGCCAGCCGCACGGTCCTCACCGTCCTCTACCTGCTCTTCCAACTCCACAGTCTCCTCCACCTCAACAACTGGCGGTAGCTCAGCAGCACCTGGTGCCGCCGGCGAGGAGGTACCCGCCACAGCCCTAACGGTGCCTCTGCCTCTGCCGCGATTGGCGGCAGCAGGCGTGGGGAACTGAATCCTGCGCACCAAAGATGGGGCCGGAGCAAAGAATTCTCCAATGGGGAGAACTGGGGTGTCCTCAGGCTCCCCGCGTCCTCTCCCTCCCCGTGCCGCAGGCGCACCCCGCACCTGGCCTCTCCCACCTCTGCCTGCCAGCCTTGAGCGAGCCCTGCCCGCCACACGGTGCTCAGACATGCTGCTAGGTCAGAAGGAGGGAGACTTTAGGAGGAAGGCCAGACAGGGTCAAAAAATAATTTGGAGGGGCTTAGGGGCCAAAAAAAAGGCAGCTGATTTGGAGGCGGCGGGGGGGGGAGTTTGTTTTCAAAAAAGGAAGCCAATTGGGGGGAAAGGAAGACTTTTTGATATGGGGGGGGGAAGCCAATCGAAGTGAGGGGGAGGGTGTCCTTTTTGAATTTGGGAGTCAACCACCAAGCCAATTGGGGAGATGGGTCTGGGAGGGTTTTTTTTAGAAAAATAGGGGGTTAAAGGGTGGAACCCCGGTGTGGGAGGGTGGCACGGGCAGTTGGGTGGAGTAGTTGTGGTGTGGGTGGCAAGTTTTTAACTTTTTTGGGGGGGGAGAGTGGATGGGGGGAGGGCACAGCACCTACCGGGGGTGGGGGAGGGATGCAGTCAACGCTTGGGAACCTGCAGATCAAAGGAGGAAACCCTTATTTAGTGAACTTGAACACAAAGTGTGGGTTCTGGGGGGTGGTTCTCAAGTAATGCTCCTGTGGGGGGAGCATCAAACTCAATGCAGCCTATTTAGTGACTCTAAATTGCACACAACCAAAACCAGAACCCAGTCACACCAACACAGAGGTTGAACCCACCCACTCTGTGACTCTGCCTGCCCAATGCCATGGCAAGCAAGCAGCAGCAAACACTTGATGGCAGCCTCATGGATTGAACATCATGATCATCATCATACGTGTGTATTGGCCCAGCATGTAGTGGCAGCATCAGAGCCCAGCCAGGACCCAACTCAGACTGCCCCAGAGGCAAGGAAGCACTCTGGCATGGCATGGGCCCAGCATGTAGTGGCAGCATCAGAGCCCAGCCAGGACCCCACTCAGACTGCCCCAGAGGCAAGGAAGCACTCTGGCATGGCATGGGCCCAGCATGTAGTGGCAGCATCAGAGCCCAGCCAGGACCCCACTCAGACTGCCCCAGAGGCAAGGAAGCACTCTGGCATGGCATGGGCCCAGCATGTAGTGGCAGCATCAGAGCCCAGCCAGGACCCCACTCAGACTGCCCCAGAGGCAAGGAAGCACTCTGGCATGGCATGGGCCCAGCATGTAGTGGCAGCATCAGAGCCCAGCCAGGACCCCACTCAGACTGCCCCAGAGGCAAGGAAGCACTCTGGCATGGCATGGGCCCAGCATGTAGTGGCAGCATCAGAGCCCAGCCAGGACCCCACTCAGACTGCCCCAGAGGCAAGGAAGCACTCTGGCATGGCATGGGCCCAGCATGTAGTGGCAGCATCGCATCAGAACCCTGGACCCCACTCAGACTGCCCCAGAGGCAAGGAAGCACTCTGGCATGGCATGGGCCCAGCATGTAGTGGCAGCATCGCATCAGAACCCTGGACCCCACTCAGACTGCCCCAGAGGCAAGGAAGCACTCTGGAAGGCACCTGTTCAAAAACCACCTGCAAGACGCATGCAATGCAACGCAACACACAGCAGCAGTTTCTTTACTGGGCATGGGCATGAAGACACAAGTTTTACAACAGTACATCTCCTCTCCAAGGTTCCCTCCCTCCTCCCCACACCCAAATGCATTTCAGAATAGGGGTGTCCCTATTTAAAACCGCCAGCTAGGGAGAGAAAGGGGCAACAAAAGGTGCACAATCGCACACGCACTAACCCCTCTTCTTCCGGTCCTTCTCCTGCCGCTCACTGCTGGTCACGGATTCGCCGCCGCCAGCCAGCCACCCTGGGCTGAGACACAGCAGGGCGGCCGCACGAGGCACACAGGCAACCGGGGTAGTTCAACAACGATGGAGGGGCAGAAGTGAGGAGACAACACTATTTGTGTCGCTCAACTCACCCCCAAGCAGAGACAAAATCAACCAAAAACTATAAAAAGAAAAAAAAAACCGATGGCAGCCGCCAGGTGGGTAGGCTACTGTGTGTGGCTGCAGCTGTGGGAGAGGAGGTGGAAAGTGAAGGGGAGCAGAGAGAGAAAAGACTAAGAGAGAGAGAAAAGAGAGGGGGGGCAGGGACAAAGAGAAAGAGAGGAGAGAGAGAGAAAAGAAAGAGAGAGAGAGGAGAAAGAGAGATGATAGAGAGAAAGAGGAGAGAGGAGAAGCGCAGCGCAGCAGGGAGGGGGGATTCAGGTGTGGGGGGAGGACACAGCAGTAGCAGCGGTCCAAAGAGGTGGGGGGAGCAGAGAGGGTGTGTGTGGTTGGGGGCTAGTGTGTGGCAGGGGGCCTGGGGTAAGTGGAGAGAGTTGGGGGCAAGGAGAAAAAGAGGTGGGGTGGGGGGAGCAGAGAGGGTGTGTGTGGTTGGGGCTAGTGTGTGGCAGGGGGCCTGGGGTAAGTGGAGAGAGTCGGGGGCAAGGAGAAAAAGAGGTGGGGTGGGGGGAGCAGAGAGGGTGTGTGTGGTTGGGGGCTAGTGTGTGGCAGGGGGCCTGGGGTAAGTGGAGAGAGTCGGGGGCAAGGAGAAAAAGAGGTGGGGTGGGGGGAGCAGAGAGGGTGTGTGTGGTTGGGGCTAGTGTGTGGCAGGGGGCCTGGGGTAAGTGGAGAGAGTCAGGGGCAAGGAGGAAAAGAGGTGGGGTGGGGGGAGCAGAGAGGGTGTGTGTGGTTGGGGGCTAGTGTGTGGCAGGGGGCCTGGGGTAAGTGGAGAGAGTCGGGGGCAAGGAGAAAAAGAGGTGGGGTGGGGGGAGCAGAGAGGGTGTGTGTGGTTGGGGCTAGTGTGTGGCAGGGGGCCTGGGGTAAGTGGAGAGAGTCGGGGGCAAGGAGGAAAAGAGGTGGGGTGGGGGGAGCAGAGAGGGTGTGTGTGGTTGGGGGCTAGTGTGTGGCAGGGGGCCTGGGGTGAGTGGAGAGAGTCGGGGGCAAGGAGGAAAAGAGGTGGGGTGGGGGGAGCAGAGAGGGTGTGTGTGGTTGGGGGCTAGTGTGTGGCAGGGGGCCTGGGGTAAGTGGAGAGAGTCGGGGGCAAGGAGGAAAAGAGGTGGGGTGGGGGGAGCAGAGAGGGTGTGTGTGGTTGGGGGCTAGTGTGTGGCAGGGGGCCTGGGGTGAGTGGAGAGAGTCAGGGGCAAGGAGAAAAAGAGGTGGGGTGGGGGGAGCAGAGAGGGTGTGTGTGGTTGGGGGCTAGTGTGTGGCAGAGGGGTGTTGGGGGGAAGGGGAGGGGGCAACAACAAACAGCAAAGGAGAAACTGGAACAACTCGGGCAGCAGCAGCGATTAGGCTGGATGGGGTGGTTGGGGGAGGAGCTGGGCCTGGGCTAGGGTAGGGTCTGGGAGGAGGGAGGGTGGGGGGGGGCAGGCAGGGGGAGGAGGAGGAGGAGGGTAGCAAAATATATAAAGCAATATATATCAAGAGAACACAAGCCAGAAGTTTAAAAAAAAAATTAAAAGAAAGACTATAACCAGCAGAAAAAACTTGGGGGTGGGGGTGTGGGGAGGGGGAACCAAACACAGACTCTGAGGGGGGCCACTAAGTGAACAGAGACAATGAAACCACAATTGCTGCAAATTAATAATAGCAAATGAATAAGTGGAACCAAGCAAAGAAAACTGGACTCGGTTTGGCAGCAGCAAACTTGGGAGAAGGCTGGATGGGGTGGGGTTGGGGTGGGGTGTGGTTGGACTTGGAGGGGCAAGTTTGGAGCAGGGAACCAAAACTGATTATATGGGACAACAAGAAACAACAACAGAATCCTCTGGGGGTGGGGGGGAGGGATTCAGGGAACCAACTCGCAGGGCAGCAGCAGTCAGCAGAAACAAACAAAATGGTACAATTTAAGCAAAACCAGCAAGCAATATATAACTGAAACCAATGGAATGCAATGTGAAAATCAAAAAGTTGGACAACAACAAGGCAGGACAAAGAGCAATAATTAATGGAAGAAGATTTAAAGCAATGAGGATGCAGTGGGTGGGAGTGGGGGAGGGGGAGGGTAGGCCCAAAGGATGAGAAGGGAAAGGGGGGGAGGGGGGGGAGAAAAGCAGACAGACAAGGAACAGGGAAAATTGGGGGAAATTAAGAAGAAAGTAAAGTGAAGTAACACACAGTATACAGACAAGAGACAGACAGAGAGAGGAGACACACAGAGAGTCACAAAGGGCAGGTGGACAAAGGATTAGACAGAGCACACACAGAGAGACACAGGACACAGTCAGGACTCACAGAGACACCAGAGCAGCCAGCAAAGGGCAAGCAGGTCTCAGAGATGATCCCACAACTGCAGCCAAGAGAAGTTTCCAGAGAAGAGGCTTGGGTTTATATAGGTTTGAAATTCCCTCCTTTGGGAGCCCCCACCTTTGCACTCCCCCCACGGCCAACAGGGTGCCAGCTCTCAACAGTGCAACAGCCAAGCAGCCTACCAGACCAAAGGACTCATTCTGGCCAATCAAGGATCAATAGCGCAGCCAATACAATGCCTGGAAATAGCATCACAAAATGGATGCAAGGAGGAGCAAAAGTTTCGGGAAGGAGACACAAAATGGAGGACACACTTGGAACTTTAAAGAGACACTCCAGAGACTCAATTTCATTCCCGAACCGGCTCGAATTCGGTCCGGCTCGGTCCCGGAAGGGCCCGATTCGGTCCGGGATCGAGCCGCCGGATCCGGACCGGTTCGGACGAACCGGTCCGGATCCGAACCGAACCGCACATCCCTAGTGTTTTTTCCGTCCCATATTGAGGTTCTGTTTATTGTAGTAATAAATCAAGTTGGAGTTCTCTTTTTATCTGCAGACGGTTTGACTCGAAGAAGTATTCAGAACGGCATTTTACAGGAAAAACACAAGTATTTCGGAGGAGCTCTAAAAACTCCAGCCGTTCAACTCCATGTTGGCTCCTCCCACCCAATCTGAAAATCCTGGGCATGTTTCTATGGGAAGAGACAAGAGACACGGATCCTGGAAAGTGGATCAGGGCTGCACAACTTCAGCCCTCTGCAGATGTGGGATTACAGCTCCCATCATCTCCGGTGCTTGTCCACAGTGGTTGGGGATGATGGGAGTTGTAGTCCAAGAACAGCTGGAGGGCTAAAGGTGTGCAGCCCCACAATGGATCCCTAACCATCTGAAATGAGTGTGCTGGTAATCTTTCACAATTTCACATTGGGGATTTCTACTTACTCCTCCGTTTTTTGTGCTTGGCTGCCAACTTGAGCTAGCTCTCACTTGAAACCAGGAGGAATCCCCTCTTCCATGCCTTGATTGCAGGGGTTCCTGACCTGTAGTAGTCCAGATGTTGTTGAACTACAAATCCCATCACCCTCATCTAAAATGTATTGTGGTTGGGAATGGTGGGAGTCGTAGCTGAGAAATGTCTGGACTACCACAGGTTTGAAAAGCCTGCTTTATGGTTCCATGGGTTCACTCATTCCACTCCTCCTGAATTCTACCTTGACAAGGTGAATCCCAAAAATTCAGCCCAAGAATTGGTGCATGCACAGTGGCCACCTCCTTCTCCCCCCACCCCCAGCCCACTTTATCAATGCCCACACATGCCGGTCGGAAAGCCATGGCACAAAAAAACGGTCTTGAGTGGAATCACATGTGTGACTGTGACCAGTTTTTTCTCCGGTGCGTTCTTAACTGACGTGCACGTGCCCGACTGAACAGGGAGAACACCACACTGAAGGAACCTTGACGTGACCCGTCACACCATGAGATGCATTTCTGCAGTGGATGGTCCGTATCCACAGCAGAAGACGACACAAAGGGATTGCCATCGCCCTTATCTGCGTAACTGTCACAAAAATAGCTTTGGTTTTGTATTGTTTGCTCAGTGAATTGGTAATACAGTGGGAGGGGGGTAGTACAAAAATTCAGAAGAAAACGAAAGCCGTCGCAACCTGCATGTCCAAAGTAGTCGATATGATTTGGTAATCAACAGGGAACAAATGGAGATCCCTAAACGCTGGTTCCACCCTCGGAAGAAGAAGAAGAAAGGGTTTCCCAATTTTGATTGGAAATTGGACGAGGCAAAGAGCAGGAACTGGGAGCTGTTGTATGTTCATGATCAACGTGTGCAACTTGATTGCACAAGAGTGCAATCGCCTTCCATTTCCCAATCCCTCCAACGTTCCATGTCCACATCTTTTCTTTCAGGTCTGCCTCCCACAATGGCTTACTGGGGCCCAGCCTTCACCATCCCATTTCGCGCCTCCAACCCAGTGGTCGGTTTCGCCTCTGCAGGTTCTGTAAGCCTCGGCGGCTTTGAGGCATTGGAGGCTATGGAGGCAGGACAAACTCCGGAGTGCTTGAAACCCTGGTTGATGTCAACCCTCAGCCCACCAACCAGATCCCCTCAGTAGATGTCATGATCTGGCCATCTCCCATCATCGTCACCATCCCAGGAACGCATCCTGTCTGCAAGATGAGACACACCCTGCTCCATTGGTGGTTCTGGAATCACATCCAGTGGGGAGGGGCTGTTATGGGGGATACCTTGGGAGCAGAAGCAATGTCTGCCTATGCCCTGCTAATTCGTCCCTAATTGTCTATCTGGAGCGGGTAGGAGATGGCCTCAAGATCCATGGCAGAACATCCAGGTCTGCATGAGCACCTTCAATTCCAACTGAAGCCCGCTGCAGCTGGGCCAAGGGGTTCTCCATGTCTCCGAAAACCGGGAGCAGATCTTTCTCCCAACTCATCTGCTTCCATCTATGAAACAGTTGAGGTTACAGGCCTTAATATCAGGACGACTGAGCACCCAACATCCTCTGTGGAATCAACTGTGGCTGCGGAGACTCAGTCTTCTTGAAATATGAGTTTGCCACATGCTTAAGCCTCTGTTTCCCTTTTGCTAGCCCAATCAATAGAGAGGAAATGATAGGGCCCCACTCTGGCTTGGTAGTAGATCACATGCCAAGCTATACCTCAAGCTAAGCTGCAGCTGTCGCATAGCCCATCAGACAAAACCAAACAGGAGCGGCCACGATGCAGAAGGAGTGCCCATTATGGGATGGAATGCAGCCCTCAGCAGAATAGAAAGCTTAAAACTAAGTTTCCTGGAAAGCTGGGTGATCACCTCCAGTAAAAGCTGGAAATGCCAAGCGCATGTGATTGGCTTGTGGTTCAAGTAGGATGGGGCGGCCTTTTCATGTGGCGAATGGAGGTGGTGTCCTCAGGTGGCAGATTATTAGGGGTTGCGGCAGAGTAGCGAGATGCCCCTGCCGCTGCTATTGGAGCAGTTCTTTGAGCCCAAGCTGTCCCTTCAAGCTTCGCAAGATTGCAAAGATTGCAAGATGTACAAGGAAAGAAGAGGAGGCTGCTGGGAACCTGCCCTCCTCCCTGCCCATCATGGTCCTTCCAAAGTCTACAAGGGTTGGTTCTTAAAGGGGGCTGAAGCAAGGCAGAATTTGAAGTCTCAGCTTAAGCACTGCAGTAGTTAGGCCACCCCTGCAGTCGAACACAGCACTCTCACACACCTGTGGAATCATAGCCTGTTTCACATCACTTAATCACAGCAGAAGGTTCCAAGTTCCCTCCCTGGCTTCTCCAAGAGAGGGCTGTGGGAGATTCCTGCCTGCAACCTTGGTGAAGCTGCTGCCAGTCTGTGAAGACAATACTGAGCTAGATAGACCAATGGTCTGACTCCGTATATGGCAGCTTCCTATGTTGCTAATATTTGCCAGACGACTCTGCAGTCGGGAACAGTCTGACCTGAGCCTGCCACTGAAGATCTGGGAGTGAACTCAGTCCTCTGAGGAACAGGAACGGTAGCCAGTTTGGGCTTAATGCATTTCCATGGAGAAATCAGAGCATGGGAGCTTCTGCTTAATTAAAACCTACAGCTCCAGGCTGTTTGCAACTGTAAGAAGGAACAAAGTCAAGAAAAGGTGGTTTCCCGCATCGGCATTCATTTTGAAGTGGTTTTGTTCATTTTCTCTGTGGAGTTTCGAGATGCCGCCTTCTGCTCACAGAACTGCTGTCACCTAAGAATGAGTGCGTCTGAACATGTGCAGAGTTATTTCCCCTCAAAATCAAATAAACCTTTTTTTTTTTTAAACACCTCTTATGGGTAAAGTTGTTTCAGGGCATGTAGAGAATTACGTTTCCTTCATTTACTGCAGGCAGAGAAGTTTTGATGCAGGAACTAACTAACTCTCTCTCTCTCTCTCTCTCTCTCTCTCTCTCTCTCTCTCTCTCTCTCTCTCTCTCTCACCTGTATGCTCTAGATTTCTGCCCTCTAAAGGTGTCTACAGTGGCATGCTGGGGGGCTGGGTCAAGCTAGCTGCTTCCACCATCAAGCCCCACCTTTTGCCCCATTTTACCCCCAAAGCACTTAGCCCCAATGAGTCCCCATTTCTGCAAATGGGATGATAAATGGAAACAGAGGTGACCACCTGTGAATGGGATGGTGGAGAAGTCCTCTCCTCAACTTGTGTGCCCTTCCTCTCCACACTTGCCTCTGAGCCCTCCCACCTGTGGTTCTGCGTTCTCAGTCCAAAGCCCTCCCCGAGATCTGGAGACAGCCCCCACCACACGGTCATAAATTGGGCGGGGGGGTTTCAAGCAGACCAAGAGACTCATGTTAGAGCGCAGCATGGATTTTATTGAAAAGGAGTGGAGTGAACAACTGTAGGAGATGAAGGTTGTGAAAATGATACAGGCAAGCACAAGAAGAGAGGGGAGCTCCTTCTTGGAAATGAGACATTCAGGAAACAAAGCGGAAAAGGGGGGCAAGAGAGGGGTAGCGGACGTTAATACAGGAGCTTGAGGCTGGGAGAATGGTCCCGGAACCTCGTGGCTCTTCTCACTCCGGGTCTAGATGCTCCGTCACAGAACTCGATGGTGGCTGTCCGTTCCTGGTCATTTCTGCTTTCATGGGGATCTTCTTTTCAGCATTAAGAGGTTTATATACAGATGTTCCCACAGACGCTCCCACGGCGCCCCAGGAAAGACCTCTTTCCGAAATATCCACCCCTCCTTCCAAGGGCTCCGTAACCCAAGCCAGAACCCAGGCCGCCATAGAGACCGGATCCTACAATCCCGGAACCCCCAATGGCACAGGGAGTGTTGCCTCCCACGGAGACGGGCTCGCAGCTAGCGGACAGGATGTTTCCTGGGATGGCCACCACGGAGGAGGGTGGCTGGATCACGACCTCTGCTGCGGGGATCTGGTTGATGCAGGAAGGGATGACTCTGGCCAGGGTGCCCAGGTTGCCAGAAGTTTCAGCCAAGGTGCCAGCACCGTAGCCATAGCTGAGACCTCAGTAGCCATAGCCGAGACCGCCATAGCCAAGGCCACAACTGCCTGCCGATCCAAAGCCAATGACAGGGGTGGAAGCACAGGAAGGGACGGTACAGGCTGGTCCACAGTCAACCATTGTTTGCTGGAGGAGAAGCTGAAAGAAAACATCCCAGGATATCCTCCTGGGATCCATCCCGGTTTTACTCCCTTCTGTGTGGGTACAGACAGAGTCAGATGTCATTAGACATTGCAACTCACCCAAAGTGAGATGTTCTCATGCAACATTCAGATGAGAAACAGCTGATGATCAATAGAGGAATTGTCAAGTTTACTCCTCCAGACTGTCAACCAAAGCAGGGGTGGGGGCTACTCAGGCAGGTCTAAGCAGGTCTTGGTGGGGTCAGTGCCTGGATGGGAGGCTCAACGATGCCATTTTTGAGGTTGGTGCCATAGATCAGAGATGGAGCATCCACCTTGCATGCAGAAGACTGCTGTTTCAGTTCCTGGCAGCATCTCCAGGTAGGGCTGGGGAAAACTCCAGCTGGAAGCCCCGGAGAGCTCCTGCCAGTCACAGTCACAGTCAGAAGGGTTTCTGGGCTACGAAGACTCAGGGAATAGCAATAGCAACAGCAATAGCACTTACATTTATATACCACTCTACAGCTGGAAGCTCTCTAAGCGGTTTACAATGATTTAGCATATTGCCCCCAACATTCTAGGTACTCATTTTACCAACCTCGGAAGGATGGAAGGCTGAGTCAACCTTGTTTTACCAGTGCGCCACCAGGGGCTCTTTACCAGGGAAACAGCTGTTCCCAGAAATAAGAGCTGCCAGTTCAAAAACCAAGAGAACACATGTTGCAACATTTCTCCCAAGTTTCTCCTTAGTACGAATCCACAAAGACTCCCAACACAGAAGCAGAAAGATTTGTGACTGTCTTGATGGAGTATACTTCAAGCTGAGAGATTTTCCCCTTTCTTTGTTTAAGCCACCGAAGGTTCAGGGTGGCAACCAGCGTTCCCTCTAACAGGGATTCCCAGATGTTGTTGACTAAAACTCCCGAATCCCCAGAAGCAATGCCTCTTACTTGGGGATAATTGGAGTTGTAGTCAACAACATCAGGGGATTCCTGTTAGAGAAAACCCTGGTAGGAACCTTCTTGTAAAGAGATGAGGACAGAGGGGTGCATACGTGGCTTTTCAATGTTTCTATGAGAATAAACATAAGAGAACTGCTGGTTCAGACCAATATCCTTCCAGTTCAGCCTCCTGTTTCCAGCAGTGGACACCAAGATACTACTAAGACGTCCGCAAGCTCGGCTAAATGGAAATAGCCCCTTCCCACTTTTGCTCCCCAGTGCCTGGCATTCAGTGGCACACTAATCCTAGCCTAGCTGTCAACCGCTCCATATTCTGAAGAACTGAAGACTCAAGGTGGAAGATCCACCAAGCTCTGTGTCAATGAGACTCTATCAAAACACCACCAAGAAAATGGACTTACCGGCTTCTCTGAGAAGATGCAGTGAAGATAGGAGAGTCGAATGAAGCTGATGGAAGGATAGAGGGAATGCTCAGCTTTTATAAAGGTCCACCAGCCTCTCTTGAGGTTAGGATGCTCCATCACTCCACCTAACCTTTTATTGGGATGCTCCTGACACTTCTTTATTCCCTGGGCCAAAATGAGCTTACCAAGCAGAAAGAGTGAACAAAGAGTGCCGGGAGGGGGGTCTGGGTTACGGAGCTCTGGACCAGTGGAGGGGTGGATATCTTGGAAGAAGCTCTCTCCTGGTTCCCTGTGGGAGCATCTGCTATTAGACCCCATAACGTCCAACGACTGATCATAATGACCAGGAACCAGCAACCCTGAGACTGAGGCATCGCTGAAATCCAGGCCAGGACTTTGAGGGGACTGGGCGCCCTTCTTCTCCCACTACTTTGCTCTGCTGTCCTCAAAATGAATTCATCAGTTTCCTTCTCTCTCCCAGCCACCTCTAATATGATGCCATTTCCTTCACATTCTCAATAAAGCTTCTGCTGCATTCTGGCAATCCATGGTCTCTTGTTTTTTGAACTGGGAGCTCTTATTTTTTGTAAAAGCTGCTTCCGTGAGTCTCGGTAGCCCAGAAAACCTTCTGTCTGAATGAAAACTTATGGGGGACATTGCAGTCTTTTAGTAACACACAGGAAGCTGCCTTTGACAGAGTCTGACCCGTGGTCCATCTAGCTCAGTAGTGTCTACTCTGACTGGTAGCAGCTCTCCAGGGCTTCCAGCTGGAGTTTTCCCCAGCCCTACCTGGAGATGCTGCCAGGGACTGAAACGGCAACCTTCTGCATGCAAGGCGGATGCTCCATCACTGATCGATGTCCCCAACCTCAAAAGTGGCATCCGTGAACCTCCCTTCCAGGCACTGACCACACCAAGACCTGCTTAGCTTCACCAAGGCGGCTGTCACATGTGCCTTTAGACCATGCTCTGGGACCTTCCGGAAGCTTCAGTGCAAGCTTTAGCTGAAGGATTCCTTCTTGGCCCTCACTTGGTAACACCGTGAGATGTCGCTCCCCTCTCCAAGTTGACATTAATACCACATTCCTTCCGGGGCACACAGCCTCTTCCCCTTTCCTCCTTTTTCATCCGTATCACCATGTTGACCATCCGTATCACCATGTATCACTTGGGGGCTTGTAAAAGGTCTCTTTTTGAACCTCGGGACCCAGGATGCGCTATGGGGCGGATGTATACCTACCTCGCTAGCATGCAGTAAAGGCTGCTGAGGCAACGTAGGTGAGGGATTGAAACCATCCAATGAAAGAAGAAGAAGCAATGATGTGGTAACTTAGAACTAACACTCCACTGCAATCAGGCCCATAGCCACTAGAGGGCAGTCACTCCTCCCCAAGATGCAGCTGTCCCTCCATCCTTACCGGCCCACCCTGGGAAGACATGTTTATTTTAAGAACCAGAGGGAGCATGCTCAGAACATACTCCGTGGACTGAGCACGTCAGTTGCTGGGGAAACCAACAGTGAAGGAAGTCTATTGCTTTTTGACTCTACTGGTTGGCTGCCTAGAAGTATCTGGTTGTCTGATCTGGGAAACAGGGTGCTGTACTAAACCCACCATTGAGATAATCCACCAGAGCCCTCCTGATGTTGCTGCTGTAGTAACTCCTTAGGACTTCCCTGTTTCCCCAGCCCTCATTCTCACCTTTCAAGATACCCACATAGTATCTATCCACATTGGAAGTTCCCTTCTACTGAGTCAAAGTTGTGGAAAGAACTTCATCCGTGGAAAGAAGAAGTGTCAGCAACCCAGCCGAATGTTAGCTGGAGTGACGTTAACTGGAGCATGGAGTGACGTCATGGAGTGAGGTTAGCTGGAGAATGTTAGCTGGAGCATCCTAACCACAAGGGAGGCTGGGGGACCTGTAGAAAAAGCTATGTGTTCCCTCTGTCCTTCCATCAGCTTCATTCAACTCTCTTGTCTTCACTGCATCTTCTCAGAACAGCCAGTAAGTCCATTTTCTTGGTGGTGTTTTGACAGGGTCTCGTTGAGATAGAGCTTGGTGGATCCCCCACCTTGAATCTGTTGTTCTTCAGCATAGTGTGAGGCTGACATGATGTGCAGGTTTTGTGTGTCACTGGATGCCAGCCACAGCGGGGAAAGAGGGGCTATTATTTTATGTTCCTTCTCAGAAACATATGAAGCTTCCTTATACCAGGTCGGACCTTTGGTCTATCTACCTCAGTATTGTCTGCACGGAGTGGCAGTGGCTTCGCCAAGGTTTCGAGCAAATCTCTCTCAGCCCTACCTGGAGACACTGCCAAGAATTGAACCTGGGTTCCGCATGCAAGGCAGATGATCTACCTTCGAGTTAGGGCCTCATATCCCAGTCACAGGGGAGATCCGGGGCTTTTGCTTTCATGCTTCACTTCTGGTCTTCCTGGAGGCATCTGGTTGGCCTTTGTGGGTTCCCAATGGAAACCCTACCTACACTGAAAACCCAATGAATGAAGAAATGCTTGCTTAATACTTTTGTCATTTATGACAAAATCATTTGTCATAAAATATAAAATAGTGCAGATAAATGGCCTCAGAACAGTAGTACTTCTGCTGGTCGCCTCCAAACTTGACTACTGCAATGCACTCTATGTGGGGCTGCCTTTGTACATAGTCCGGAAACTGCAGTTGGTCCAGAACGCGGTGGCCAGGTTGTTGTACGAATTTGATAACTCAATCAATCAATCAATCAACCTCAGGACCCCAGCTGCACTCTGGGGAGGATGCACACCTACCCCGCTAGCATGCGGTAGATTATGCTGAGGTGACGTAGATGAAGGATTGGAACCATTCAATGGAGGAATGGTCATTATGCTCACTTCCACATAGACCGGCTTGCCACTGGCGCACATGATGGGTCCTGGGATGGTCACAAGGGGGCCAGGTGGCTGGATCGTGACTTCTGCTGGGGGGATCTGGTTGATGGGTTGAGGGTTGACCCCAGCCAGGGTGCCGAGCTCTCCGGAGCTTGTGCTGCCTCCTACAGCACCTACGGCTTTTATTGGGTTGTTGATTATTTTTCTTTATTCCCTGGGCCAAAATGAGCTTACCAAGCAGAAAGAGTGAAAAATAGCTACGCTATTTGTTTTGATGCCATGTTAACCACCCAATGCCTATTTATCTCACAGTCTCCTTTCTTCGACTTCAACTAGACTTGCTTCAGTATCTAGTGAACCACTTAAGACACCTCCGCGAGGGACTGGGGCTCATTAAAGCACTTCAAAAGTCACCCATTCTCCCTTTTGCAGGAATGAGTGATCTGCATGTGATGATGATGAGTTTTTTGCAATGCCAGCGGTACGTGCCCTGGCTGGGTTTCTATCACTCTCATTACCGAATTATTAAAACGCGCCAACTTGTCTCATTATTCGTTTTGGACACTGCTTTGGAAGCTCCGTCTTTCAAAAACAGGTGTCCACATTGTGGTGTTCTGTACTCGTGAGTAATCATAACCCCTATACTTCAAGAAATAGCTAGCATTTTCTCAACAGGAACTGGGTCAGGGGGATAGCTAGGAAGTGATCTGAGGCACTTGAATGGGAGAATCCTCCCCATTTGAGCAATAGGGCTCACCTCACCTTGCATCAGAACATAGGAAGCTTCCTTCTACCAGCTCAGACCCTTAGTAGGGATGCACATGAACCTGTTCAGAGGCCCTTTTATGGGCCTCCAAACAGCTTCGAACATCAGGCGGTTGAAAGTTCAAAGGTGTGGGGTCACACATTAAGGGCAGGGGAGGGTGCCCTTCCCCTTCCCTCCACTTTCCCCCCTGTTGCCCCGTTTCCCTGCTGCCCCGTTTCCTCTTCGGCTGGAAGTGTCCTGAAGCAGCTGACACATGTGTGCCCATGTGTACGTCCAGCTAATTCTGGCCACTTACAGCTGAAGAGCAAACAGGGCAGTGACCCATACTTGGGAAATACCTGGTGCCGGCGAGGGAAAAGCAGAGGGAGGGGTAAGTGCACCCTCCCCTGCCCTTAAGGTGTGACACCCACTGGCCATCGAGTCCCCTGCACAGAGTTAGGTATGTGCAAAAGAGTCCGGGGGTTCAGGAGTTCGGATTGGGGGTTCAGGGGCTAGAAGTCCAATCGAACACCTCCGGTTCCTTCCGGACCATTACTGCCCCCCCCCGGCTGGTTTGCGATTTTAAAAAAATATTAAAATAAATTTAATTACTTCCTGCCCCTTCAAGCGGTGTGTGTGTGTGTGTGTGTCCATGAACATTCCCCTGCCCGCTACCAGCTTCTAAAATCACTTCTGCGGCAAACTGGACTGGCCGGCGGGGGGCAGGGGAAAGTTTGCCTATCGGAAGCCCCCTGAAAGGGGCAGAAAGTAATTAATTTTTTTAAAAAAATTAGGAACCCCGCCCGGACCGGATGGGAAGGGGGTTTCCGAAGGGTGCCGGACCAAAACTGGCCCACTCAGGTTCATGTCTGGTGCGGACTCAAAACAAAACAGGCCAGCCCATTCCGGGCACACCCCTACATGTGTTTCCGTGCACATCCCTCACCCTTAGTCCATCTAGCTCAGATTGTCTACACTGACTGGCAGCAGCTCGCTAAGGTTTCAGGCAGGGGTCTTTCCCAGCCATGCCGGGAGATGGTACCAGGGACTGAACTTGTGTCCTTCCGCATGCCAAACAGATGCTCTGCCACTGAGCTGCTATTGCCTCCACACAGTTAGCGAAACTCAAAAGCTTTGTACATGAAAACCACTCAAGATTGTATCTGTCCATTCCTCTGGTTGGGATGGGCCCGGACCGGCCAGGAGGAAAATGTAAAGGCATGGTCTGAACATGGGCTGTCCGGTTCGGGTGGGGGAGTGTGCCTTTATGAGCGGGGTGAGGGCTTACTTACCCCTCCCGCCACTTTCCCGCTCTGGTGCCGTAGTTTCAGTAGTAATTGGGGAGGCAGGATACCTCCCTCCTGCCCCTTCCCCGCTGTCACTATGAAAAACTCCCAGGAGTCCTTTGCGTGTGCGGACATCACAGAGATGTGAAGCGCGCATGATGTGTGCGCGTGCAAAGGACTGCTGGGAGTTTTTCATAGTGACAGCGGGGAAGGGGCAGCAGGGAGCTATCCTGCTGCCCCAATTACTACTGAAATTACGGTGCCAGAGCGGGAAAGCGGCTGGAGGGATAAGTAAACACTCCCCCCACTCTTAAAGCCACCTCCCACCCCAGTGCCGGACCGCAGTTTGGCGGTTCCGTGCACAACCCTATCCTCTGGCCGGGGGCCTAATCTGGGCTGTCACATCCCTGCAGATGTGTGGGGAACCTACTTTGGAGCATTGTATAGGATGCCTGCCTCTGAAGGAATGCCCCTTTGCCTATAGAATTTCTACCAATTGGGCACTCAGTTTCCCTCAATGTGGTCTCTAGTTTAGTGACCCAACCCAAGCTGGGTAAGACATAGGGGTTGGATCAGATCCCCTCTGCACTGTTAAAATCATATGTTGAATGGTGGGCTCCTGTACGTGCAGGATTCTTTACTTATATGGATCGTACTGCCTGTATCCCTGAGGAGTGGGGGTACAACAGTGATTGTTCCCATCTACAAGGAAGGCCAACATTCTGACCCTTCAGTCTGCTGAGCGTTATTAATAAATTATATTCTAGACATCTATATGTTAACCTCACGGAATGGTTGGAACAGGAGAACATCCTAAGTGAGGAACAGGTGAGGTTTAGGTCCATAAAGATGACTCTTGATCAGGCCCAAGTTCTACAACATCTGGCTGAAAAGTATTCACCGCTGTATGCAGCTTTAAAGGCAGGGTTTGGCTCCATTTCTAGGGAGCGCCTGGGGAGTAAACTTGCCAATTCCTCCATTGATCGTAAGCTGCTTCTCCTTACCTGAGATGCTGACAGTCAGTGTAGAAAATGCTAAGCTAGATGGACAAAGGGTCTGACTTGGCAGAAGGCAGCTTGCTATGTTCCGATGGGAGGTGGGGGTCCCACAGGGTCCCAGGAGAGATCATCTTCCAAGATTTCCACCCCTCCACCGCGGACATTGCAATTTGGTGCGTTTTAATAATTCGGTAATGAGAGTGATTGAAACCCAGCCAGGGCACGTACCGCAGGCATTGCAAAAAACTCATCATCATCACATGCAGATCACTCATTCCTGCAAAAGGGAGAATGGGTGACTTTTGAAGTGCTTTAATGAGCCCCAGTCCCTTCCTGAGGTGTTTAAAGTGGTTCACTCGAAACTGAAGCCAGTCAAGTTGAAGTCGAAGAAAGGAGACTGTGAGATAAATAGGCACTGGGTGGTTAACATGGCATCAAAACAAATAGCTTAGCTATTTTTCACTCTTTTTGCTTGGTAAGCTGTTTTTGGCCCAGGGGATAAAGAAGTGCCAGCAACAACCCAATAAAAGCTATAGGCGCTGTAGGAGACAGCAGAAGCTCCAGAGAGCTTGACACACTGGCTTGAGTCAACCCTCAAACCATCAACCAGATCCCCAAAGCAGAAGTCACGATCGTGCCACCTGGCTCCCTCCTGACCATCCCAGGACCCATCACGTGCGCTACCTGTATGCTGGTCTACGTGGGAGGCATCACTGCCATTGGAGGTTCCAAGATTGTAGGATCAGGAGCCTGGGGATGTCTGGGTTACAGAGCTCTAGGCCAGTGGAGAGGTGGATATCTTCGAAGAAGCTCTCTCCTGGGACCCTGTGGGAGCATCTGCCAATAGACCCCATAACGTCCAACGACTGATCATAATGACCAGGAACCGGCAACCCTAAGTCTGAGGCATCGCTGAAATCCAGGCCAGGACTTTGAGGGGACTGGGTGCCCTTCTTCTCCCACTACTTTGCTCTGCTATCCTCAATATGAATTCATCGGTTTCCTTCTGTCTCCCAGCTGTCTCTTCCCTGAGTCCTCAGAAACCCTTCTGTAAGAATGAAAACTTACTCAGCTTCCATATATTTTTGTTTTAATCTCTGGTTTATTTTTAAATTGTTAAATTGTTTTTAAGTTTTTGTATATGTTTTTAACTAGTTTTATGCCATTGGTAACCGCCCATAGATGAAAGTTGGGGGAGGTGTACGAATTTGCTAAATCACTCAATCAATCAATCAATCATACGCAGGACCACAGCTGCACTCTGGGGAGGATGCACACCTACCTCGCTAGCATGCGGTAAAGTTTGCTGAGGTGACGTAGGTGAAGGATTGGAACCATTCAAAGGAGGAAGAAGCAATGATGTGGTAGCTTACTACTAACACTCCAATGCAATCAGGCCCATAGCCACTAGAGGGCAGTCACTTCCAAGAAGCAGCCATCCCTCCATCCCTACCGGCCCACCCTGGGAAGACCTGTTTATTTTCAGAACCAAAGGGAGCATGTTCTGAACATACTCCGTCCTTGGACCGAGGACTCCAGCTGCTGGGGAAACCACCAGCGAAGGAAGTCTCCCTCCAAAGAGCATTTTTATTGAAAACCACTCCCAGGTATTTAGAAGTCCTTACTTGATCTATTGATTAAGTGCCATCAAGTCGTGTCGACTCTTAGCAACCACATAGATAGATTCTCTCCAGGATGATTTGTCTTCAACTTGGCCTTTCAGGTTTCTCAGTGGTGCATTCATTGCTGTTGCTTCTCTTCTGATGACAGCATTCGGAGCACAACATGGAACTTGCAAAATGCATCTAATAAACTTAGTCTGGATAGCCTCCAGTAAGGCAAAATTTCTTTCAGGTCCCAGTTGGGCTCCATATAAGAGCAAAGGCAGTACTTTGGCTGTATAAAGTCACACTGTGGCAGGTATAAAAGCAGCACCATGTGTAAAATGATAAGATTTGATCTTATTTACAACCATTTGAGCAGACTGTCTGATGGAGTTAAAATGGGCATTTCTAGAGCCAACAGAGTGAAACGTAATTCCTAGATCTTTAAAGGAATTAACCTGCTCAATCTTGTTTCCTTGTATGGACCAATTATAACACTTCGCTCGCTTGGCGAACACTAAGACTTTCGTCTTACTATAATTTATTTCAATAGACTCTTGGTTACAAAATGATGAGAAGAGTCTTAGGGCACGCTTAAGGCCTACAGGTGTCTGCGACATAATAGCCATGTCATCCACATTTAATAATATGGAGACGTGCCTATCGGCTAACTTTGGTGGATGAATAGAGAGGGTGGACAAACAAGTAACCACAGAATTAACATAGATGTTGAACAGAGTAGGAGCAAGTATACAGCCCTGACGTCCTCTAAAAGTTGGAATTTCCGATGTTAACTGTCCAGTTGGGCCATAACGAACTTTCAAACAAGTATGCTTATGCAGACTAACAATAAGTTTGAGTAATCTTTTATCTATTCCAAGGGCTTCCAGTTTAGACCACAGTCTCTCTCTAGAAACTGAATCAAATGCAGCTTTGAGATCAATGAATGCTACATAAAGTGCTGAACCTGGGAACCTAGAATACTTCTCTGCCAGAAATTGAAGGGTAAAAGCATGTTCCGTGGTGGAACGACCCTCCCGAAAGCCTGCCTGCTCGATACTTAAAATGTCATTTGCCTCAATCCAGTCTAGAAGTTTTATCAGAAGATGCCTCGCGTAAATTTTACTAATAACATTAAGCAAGCTAATGGGACGATAGTTGGCTGGGTCCTCACGCCTACCTTTTTGATAAAGAGGAATTGTTATAGCAAGGCCCCAATCACTGGGAATGTTAGCAGTTGTATCTATATAGGTAAATAGCGAGGCTAAAACGGGGACCCACCAATCAAGATTCACTCTGATAGCCTCAATAGAAATGTTATCACTACCAGGGGCTTTACCATTACTAAATTTCTGAATAAGTTTTTCAATCTCTGAACAGGAGACTGGGTTCCACCTAAGAGTATCTCCATTTAGTTGTTCAGCATTATAAACCATATTATCAGCCTTACTATAGAGCTGTAGGAAATGTTGTTCCCAAACCTGAGCTGGAATCACAGAACCTGGAAGTGTAGGTGTTTTCGACAGAGCAGGTGAAACAAGCCTCCAGAACTTAGACTGATTGTTAGACTTAGCAGCCTCAATTAAATCAAGCTGTTTTTTGTTAACGGCTTGTGCCTTCTTCTCTCTAAGCAACCTCTTCTAGGAGGATTTCATCGAGAGCGCCCTTTGCCTGTTTTCCAAAGAGGGTGCTGTTCTATAAGTTAAGAAAGCCTTAAGTGTGTTATTTTTGGCAATGCAACAATCCCGATCAAACCAGGACCGAGAAAAGGACTTGGCGTGATTTGAATTTTTACTTGGATATACTGAGGTGACAAAAACTGGGCACAACAGTGCTAAGACTGAAGAAAAATGATCTAACATTGAACACCTCTGGGAGCCTTAGATCCTGTTATAATTGCTTCCCATAAACCACACGCCTCTGCTGACCCAAGCACATTAGCAACTCGTGTGGCAAGTTCCTCAGACCACCTCAATCTCTGGTAACTAGTGTTCCTAAAATCTCCTACCACCGGTCCAGCTGCACCTCTTGAGCCAACACCCAACCAAAACTTCAAAAGCATAGGGGGATGATCGCTTTCATGTCTGGGGATAATCTGGAAGTTCAAAACCCTGGACAACATTCTGGAGGAAACGGCAACATAATCAATTATAGATGGTTTGGCCCCCACCCAATGCGTATATTCCGCCGGAAAATCTGAAGGAACTGAGCCATTAAGCAACCATGAATCCCATGTGAAAGCATGGATTCTCCCCTCAATTTCTAATGCCACTGGGCCAACCTCTAGGCTTATAAAACAATGTATAGCAGACTCTGAAAAGCAGAGCAAGCTGGCACGAATCTCTGCAATAAACATTCTTGGTAGTTTCACAAATTACCATAAACCAGACCACTATATAAAGAATTTAACTACTTTGTCCCAGAGAAGTGCCTTCTCCCTTGCACGATTTAACACATTTCCATATGCTGTACTGGAGGGAAGGTACCCTAAAATTCCTAATACCAGTCGAATCTGCCCTTGTGCGCAGGGCATAAGAACGTAAGAACAGCCCTGCTGGATTAGGCCCAAGGCCCATCTAGTCCAGCATCCTGTTTCTCACAGTGGCCCACCAGATGCCGCTGGAAGCCACAGACAGGAGTTGAGGGTATGCCCTCTCTCCTGCTGTTACTCCCCCGCAACTGGTACTCAGAGGCATCCTGCCTTTGAGGCTGGAGGTGGCCCACAGGGCATCGAAACTGTGACACAGTGTCAAAAAGCGATAGACTTCCTTCGCTGGTGGTTTCCCCAGCAGCTGGAGTCCTCGGTCCACGGAGTATGTTCAGAACATGCTCCCTTGGGTTCTTGAAATAAACAGGTCTTCCCAGGGTGGGCCGGTAAGGATGGAGGGACGGCTGCTTCTTGGGAGTGACTGCCCTCTAGTGGCTATGGGCCTGATTGCAGTGGAGTGTTAGCAGTAAGTTACTACATTCCCCCTCCTCCATTGAATGGTTCCAATCCTTCACCTACGTCACCTCAGAAAAATATACCGCATGCTAGGGGGGTAGGTGTGCATCCTCCCCAGAGTGCAGCTGGAGTCCTGAGGTTGATTGATTGATTGATTGATTGATCAAATTCGTACACCGCCCCTAACTTTCATCTATGGGCGATTACCAATAACAGAAAACCAGTTAAAAACATATACAAAAACTTAAAATCAATTTAACAATTTAAAAATAAACCAGAGAAAAAAACAGAAAAATATTGGGAAGCTGAGAAAGCTTGGGCGAAAAGATGGGTCTTCAGGTGTTTTTTGAAAATTGCCGGAGAGAGGGAGGATCGTATCTCAGCAGGGAGCACTTTCCACAATCTCCGGGCAGCGACCGAGAAGGCCCGTCTCTGTGTAGCCACCAAACGAGTTGGAGATGGACCTCCTCAGAGATGGACCTCAATGGGCGATGGGGCTTGTAATGAAGAAGGTGCTCTCTTAAATTATTATTATTAAATAATAATAGGTTGAGAAAGAGTCCCTTGCTCAAGCCCCCAAGTGAATCTATAGCAAAAGTGAGATCTGAATTGGGGCCTTCTCAACTCACACTGTTGACCCCTACAGCGCAGTCACTCCCCATCATGGGGGTTTCCATCTCTCAAAGCATGGTGATACGGATGAAAAAGGAGGAAAGGGGCAGAGGCTGTGTGCCCCGGAAGGAATGTGGTATTACTGTCAGTCTGGGGAAGGGAGAGACATTGCACAGTGTTACCAATCGAGTGCCATGAAGGAAACCATCAGCTACAGCCTGCACTGAAGCTTCTGGAGGCTCCCTTTTGGGAGCTTCTGGAGGCTCCCTTTCGCAGTCTTCTCTCTTCGACCTCAACTTGAATGGCTTCAGTTTCCAAGCTGTCGAGCAAACCACTTAAAACACCTCAGGGAGGGACTGGGACTCATCAAAGCACTTCAAAAGTCACGTATGCTCCCTTTTGCAGGAATGAGTGATCTGAATCTGATGATGATGAGTTTTTTGCAACATCCACGGTACGCGCCCTGGCTAGGTTTTAATCACTCTCATTACCGAATTATGAAAAATGCCAAATTGTTCCATTATTCATTTTGGAAACTGCTTTGGAAGCTCTGTCTTTCAAAAATAGATGTGAAGAAATGGGCGCAGCTGGCGTATCAGACAAAGCTTATAGGAGGCACTTCTGGCCACCACCTCATCCTGGGGGACCAGGGAGAGGCTTGGATCTGGAAGCACCCCCAGACTGCATACCTGTTCCTCCTGGGGAAGTTTGACGCCACCCAGAACAGGCAGGTCAAAATCATCTCCCGAGTTTTCAACCCCGCACAATGAATATCTCCATCTTATCTGGATTCAGTCTCAGTTTGTTATCCTTCGTCCAGCCCATTACCGCCTCCAGGCAGGCATTTAGGGAGGTTATGCCTTCTCCTGATGATGTTGACATGAAGAAGTGGATTTGGGTATTATCAGCATACTGATAGCAACCTGCACCAAATCTCTTGATGATCTCTCCCAGTGGTTTCATGTAGATGTCAAACAACATCAGAGACAATACAGAACCCTGAGGGATGCCATACAAAGTTTCAGAATGCCACACCCTTCTCCAGACACCTACAGAGGTTGGCAATGGCTTCTATAAGGTTGCAGGCAGGAATCTCTCTCAGCCCTATTTTGGAGATGACAGGGAAGGAACCTGGGACCTTCGGCATGCAAGCATTGCAGATGCTCCTCCACGGAGCTATGGCTCCATCCCCAATGGGGAATATCTTACATTGCTCACAGAGGTAGTCTCCCATTCAAACGGAAACCAGGGTTGGCCCTGATTAGCAGAGGGGACAATTCATGCTTGCTACCACAAGATCAGCTCTCCACTTCTGCTCCAGGTGAAACTCGGAAAATTAGAATATCATGCAAAAGTCCATTAATTTCAGTAATGCAAATTAAAAGGTGAAACTGATATATGAGACAGACGCATTACATGCAAAGCGAGATAAGTCAAGCCTTAATTTGTTATAATTGTGATGATCATGGCGTACAGCTCATGAAAACCCCAAATCAACAATCTCAGAAAATTAGAATATTACATGGAACCAAGAAGACAAGGATTGAAGAATAGAACAATATCGGACCTCTGAAAAGTATAAGCATGCATATGTATTCAGTACTTGGTTTGGGCCCCTTTTGCAGCAATTACTGCCTCAGTGCGGCGTGGCATGGATGCTATCAGCCTGTGGCACTGATGAGGTGTTATGGAAGACCAGGATGCTTCAATAGCGACCTTCAGCTCTTCTGCATTGTTTGGTCTCATGTCTCTCATCCTTCTCTTGGCAATGCCCCATAGATTCTCTATGGGGACAGGTCAGGCGAGTTTGCTGGCCAATCAAGCACAGTACACTGTATACTTTTCAGAGGTCCGATGTAGTGCATTCACTGCTGTCGTAACCGCGTCAAGGTGTTCCGATGCAAGGTGGTATGAGCCCTATTTCCCAAACGTAGAGGATTCTACCATTCAAAACCCTTTGTGCACTATCTAGCAACCCCCGAACCCAGTTCCTCTTGAGGAAATACTAGCTATTGCTTGAAGTAAGGGGTTATTATTACTCACGAATACAGAACAGCATAGCACCATAGATTGTGAGCCCTTTGGGGAGAGGGGTCCATCTTATTTATTTGTTATTTCTCTGTGTAAACCACCCTGAGCCATTTTTGGAAGGGCAGTATAGAAATTGAATAAATAAGAAATAAATAACATGGACAGCTGTTTTCGGGAGACAAATAGAGCTTCCTTGCAAAGAAGTTTCCAAAATGAATGGTGAGACAATTTAGCTTATTTTCATCATTTGGTAATGAGGGCGATCAAAACCTAGCCAGGGTGTGTGCCGCGGACGTTGCAAAAAACTCATCATCTTCAGATTCAGATCATTCATTCCTGCAAAAGGGAGCATACGTGACTTTTGAAGTGCTTTGATGAGCTCCAGTCCCTCCCTGAGGTGTTTTAAGTGGTTCGCTTGACAGCTTGGAGACTGAAGCCAGTCAGGCTGAGGTCGAAAAGTTGACTGCAAAATAAATAGGCATTGGGTGGTTAACATGGCATCAAAACAAAAAGCTTAGCTATTTTTCACTCTTTCTGCTTGGTAAGCTCATTTTGGCCCAGGGGATAAATAAGTGTCAGCAACAACCCAATAAAAGGATAGCTGGAGTGACGAAGCATCCTAACCGCAAGGGAGGCTGGTGGACCTGTATAAAAGCTGTGCATTCCCTCTGTCCTTCCAGCAGCTTCATTCGACTCTCCTGTCTTCACTGCATCGTCTCAGAGAAGACGGTAAGTCCATTTTCTTGGTGGTGTTTTGATAGAGTCTCGTTGACACAGATCTTGGTGGATCTTCCACCTTGAGTCTTCTGTTCTTCAGAATATGGAGCGGTTGACAGCTAGTCTAGGATTAGTGTGCCACTGAATGCCAGGCAATAGGGAGCAAAAGTGGGAAGGGGCTATTTTCTTTGTGCCAGGCTTTGTGGACCTCCCAATGGTATCGCGTCTGCTGTTGGAAACAGGAGGCTGAACTGGAAGGATTTTGGTCTGATCCAGCAATTCAGTTATGTTCATTCTCATAGAAACATAGAAAACTGCTTATACTGAGTCTGACCCTTAGCCCCGCCAAGCGTCAGTAATGTCTACACTGACTGGAAACAGCTCCTCAAGGTTTCAGGCAGGAGACGCTCACCCCCCAATTAAGAGATGCCAGTTGTTTGAACAAGGAAAGGTGGACATTTCTCAGCTTGGTGTGTACTCTCTCAAGACAATCACAATCCTTTCTGCTTCTATGTTGGGTCTCTTTGAGGATACGTTCCCAGGAGAGACTTTGGAGAAATTTCTCTGATGGTTTTGTCACATCCCTGAGTGAAGCTCAGTTCACCATAATGTGATGCTCAACCATTTCTGTTTCAGACTCACCTCCACCTCCTCAGCAATGTCTTTCTGTGGACCAGCCTGCACCGTCCCATCTTGTGCCTCTAGCCCAGTGGTGGGTTTTGGCTCCGCAGGTCTTGGCTACGGCGGTCTTGGCAGTGGCTTTGGTGGCCTTGGCTATGGATTAGGAGGCTTCGGCTATGGTGCTGGTGCTGGTGCCTTGGGTGCTGTAGGAGGCAGCACAAGCTCTGGAGAGCTCGGTACCCTGCCCGGGGTAAACCCTCAACCCATCAACCAGATCCCCCCAGCAGAGATTGTCGTCCAGCCTTCCCCCTTCGTGGTGATCTTCCCAGGACCCATCCTGTCCACTAGCTGCGAGCCGGTCTCCGTGGGAGGCATCACTCCCTGGGCCGTTGGGGGTTCCGGGATAGTAGGAGCAGGTGCCCAGGGGAGTCTGGGTTACGGAGCTCTCAGCCGGGGGAGGGGTGGATATCTTGGAAGAAGCTCTCTCCTGGGACCCTGTGGGAGCATCTGCCGATAGACCCAATAACTGCAAAGGACTGATCGTAATGACCAGGAACCGACAACCCTGAGACTGAAGAATCGCTGAAATCCAGGCCTGGACTTTGAGAGCTCTGGGCGCCCTTCTTCTCCCACTACTTTGCTCTGATGTCCTCAAAATGAATACATCAGTTTCCTTCTTTCTCCCAGCCGCTTCTAATATGATGCCATTACCTTCACATTCTCAATAAAGCTTCTGCTCCATTCTTGCAATTCGTGGTCTCTTGGTTTTTGAACTGGCAGCTCTGATTTCTGGGAAGAGCTGCTTCTCTGAGTCCTCAGAAACCCTTCTGTCTGAATGAAAACTTACGGGGGACATGGCACTCTTTTAGGAACACACAGGAAGCTGCCTTTGACAGAGTCTGACCCTTGGTCCATCCAGCTCAATAGTGTCTACTCTGACTGGCAGCAACTCTCCAGGGCTTCTGGCTGGAGTTTTCCCCAGCCCAACTGGAGATGCTGCCAGGGACTGAAAGGGCAGCCTTCTGCGTGCAAAGCGGATGCTCCGACACTGATCTAAGGCCCCAACCTCAAAAGTGGCATCCTTGAGCCTCCCATCCAGGCACTGACCACACCAATTCCTGCTTAGCATCACCAAGGTGGCTGTAACAAGGGCTTTTAGACCATGCTCTGGGAGCCTCCAGAAGCTTCAGTGCAGGCTGTAGCTGATGGTTTCCTTCTTGGCACTCAGTTGGTAACACTGTGAAATGTCCCTCCCTTCCCCAGACTGACAATAATACCACATTCCTTCCGGGGCACACAGCCTCTGCCCCTTTGCTCCTTTTTCATCCGTATCACCATGCTTTGAGAGATGGAAACCCCAATGATGGGGAGTGACTGCGCTGTAGGGGTCAACAGTGTGAGTTGAGAAGGCCCAGATTCAGATCTCACTTTTGCTATAGATTCACTTGGGGGCGTGTGCAAGGGACTCTTTCTCAACCTATTATTATTTAATAATAATAATTTAAGAGAGCACCTTCTTCATTACAAGCGCCATCGCCCATTGAGGTCCATCTCTGAGAAGGTCCATCTCCAACTCGTTTGGTGGCTACACAGAGACGGGCCTTCTCGGTCGCTGCCCAGAGATTGTGGAATGTTCTCCCTGCTGAGATACGATCCTCCCTCTCTCCGTCAATTTTCAAAAAACACCTGAAAACCCACCTTTTCGCCCAAGCTTTCTCAGCTTCCTAATATTTTTGGGTTTTAATCTCTGGTTTATTTTTAAATTGTTAGATTGTTTTTAAGTTTTTGTAGGATGCAAAAACCCCGCTAGCATGCGGTAGATTTTGCTGAGGTGACGTAGGTGAAGGATTGGAACCATTCAATGGAGGAAGGAGCAATGTGATAACTTACTACTAACACTCCAATGCAATCAGGCCCATAGCCACTAGAGGGCAGTCACTCCCAAGAAGCAGCCGTCCCTCCATCCTTACTGGTCCACACTGGGAAGACCTGTTTATTTCAAGAACCAAAGGGAGCCTGTTCTGAACATACTCCGTGGACCGAGGACTCCAGCTGCTGGGGAAACCACCAGCGAAGGAAGTCTTTTGCTTTTTGACAATGTGTCACAGTTTTGATGCCCTGCGCACAAGGGCAGATTCGACTGGTCATAGGAATTTTAGGATACCTTCCCTCCAGTACAGCATATGGAAGTGTGTTAAATCATGCCAGGGAGAAGGCACTTCTCTGGGACAAGGTAGTTAAATTCTTTATATAGTGGTCTGGTTTATGGTAATTTGTGAAACTATCAAGAAAGTTTCTTGCAGAAATTAGTGCCAGGTTGCTCTGCTTTTCAGTGTCTTCTATACATTGTTTTATAAACCTAGCAGCATCAAGAGGTTTGCCCAGAGGCATTAGAAATTGAGTGGAGCATTCAGGTTCGCACAGCATATCATAGATTTGTTACGCCAATTAGAATGGGAGCTGTCTTACAAAACAACAGGGATTCGTCTTTTAGAGTTGAAGATGATTTTAATCTAACGGTTGAATACATAGATCCAAACCTTGGTCTCCACTCTTGTTAGGCTGGCCTCCACACATAGAATGACATTGGGCACACATCTGGGGGCCGAGAATAGAACACACAAGAATTTTGATTGGACCTTCTCCATTTGTTTAAAGGTATGCAGAGCACAAATAGCAGCACCATACACCAACTGTGAGAGAACTTTAGCCTCATAAGCCTTAACTGCAGCAGCTGTTCAGTGGCCATCTCTCTGGAAGAAGAACTTTAAGATAGCAGAGGCCCTCTTCCGAGTGTCAGTTGCAACATGCTCACAGTGGTAGAAAATACTGAGCTGGATGGACAAAGGGTCTGACTTGGCAGAAGGCAGCTTGCTATCTTCCGATGGAAGGTCGGGGTCCCACAGGGTCCCAGGAGAGAACTTCTTCCAAGATATCCACTGCTCCACTGTGGACATTGCAAAAAACTCATCGGTAATGAGTAGTGATTGAAACCCATCGGTAATGAGAGTGATTGAAACCCAGCCAGGGCACGTACCGCGGGCACTGCAAAAAACTCATCATCATCACATGCAGATCACTCATTCCTGCAAAAGGGAGAATGGGTGACTTTTGAAGTGCTTTAATGAGCCCCAAGCTCTCCCTGAGGTGTTTTAAGTGGTTCACTAGAAACGGAAACCAGTCAAGTAGAAGTCGAAGAAAGGAGACTGTGAGATAAATAGGCACTGGGTGGTTAACATGGCGTCAAAACAAATAGCTTAGGTATTTTTCACTCTTTTTGCTTGGTAAGCTGTTTTTGGCCCAGGTGATAAAGAAGTGTCAGCAACAACCCAATAAAAGCTATAGGTGCTGTAGGAGGCAGCACAAGCTCCAGAGAGCTTGACACACTGGCTTGGGTCAACCCTCAAACCATCAACCAGATCCCCACAGCAGAAATCACGATCGTGCTACCTGGCTCCCTCCTGACCATCCCAGGACCCATCACGTGCGCTAGCTGTATGCCGGTCTACGTGGGAGGCATCACTGCCATTGGAGGTTCCAAGATTTAGGATCAGGAGCCTGGGGATGTCTGGGTTACAGAGCTCTGGGCCAGTGGAGAGGTGGATATCTTGGAAGAAGCTCTCTCCTGGGACCCTGTGGGAGCATCTGCCAATAGACCCCATAAAATCCAACGACTGATCATAATGACCAGGAACTGGCAACCCTAAGTCTGAGGCATCGCTGAAATCCAGGCCAGGACTTTGAGGGGACTGGGTGCCCTTCTTCTCCCACTG
The DNA here is from genome assembly GCF_027244095.1 of Hemicordylus capensis. NCBI lineage: Eukaryota > Metazoa > Chordata > Lepidosauria > Squamata > Cordylidae > Hemicordylus > Hemicordylus capensis. The sequence goes on along the minus strand of NC_069670.1, from coordinate 22,386,528 downwards.
CTTTGCTCTGCTATCCTCAATATGAATTCATCGGTTTCCTTCTGTCTCCCAGCTGTCTCTTCCCTGAGTCCTCAGAAACCCTTCTGTAAGAATGAAAACTTATTCAGCTTCCATATATTTTTGTTTTAATCTCTGGTTTATTTTTAAATTGTTAAATTGTTTTTAAGTTTTTGTATATGTTTTTAACTGGTTTTATGCCATTAGTAACCACCCACAGATGAAAGTTGGGGGCGGTGTACGAATTTGCTAAATCCCTCAATCCATCAATCAATCATATGCAGGACCACAGCTGCACTCTGGGGAGGATGCACACCTACCTCGCAAGCATGCGGTAAAGTTTGCTGAGGTGACGTAGGTGAAGGATTGGAACCATTCAAAGGAGGAAGAAGCAATGATGTGGTAGCTTACTACTAACACTCCACTGCAATCAGGCCCATAGCCACTAGAGGGCAGTCACTTCCAAGAAGCAGCCATCCCTCCATCCTTACCGGCCCACCCTGGGAAGACCTGTTTATTTTCAGAACCAAAGGGAGCCTGTTCTGAACATATTCCTTGGACCGAGGACTCCAGCTGCTGGGGAAACCACCAGCGAAGGAAGTCTCCCTCCAAAGAGCATTTTTATTGAAAACCATTCCCAGGTATTTATACGTCCTTACTTGATCTATTGATTGATTAAGTGCCATCAAGTCGTGTCGACTCTTAGCAACCACATAGATAGATTCTCTCCAGGATGATTTGTCTTCAACTTGGCCTTTCAGGTTTCTCAGTGGTGCATTCATTGCTGTTGCTTCTCTTCTGATGACAGCATTCGGAGCACAACATGGATCTTGCAAAATGCATCTAATAAATTTAGTCTGGATAGCCTCCAGTAAGGCAAAATTACTTTCAGGTCCCAGTTGGGCTCCATATAAGAGCAAAGGCAGTACTTTGGCTGTATAAAGTCACACTGTGGCAGGTATAAAAGCAGCACCATGTGTAAAATGATAAGATTTGATCTTATTTACAACCATTTGAGCAGACTGTCTGATGGAGTTAAAATGGGCATTTCTAGAGCCAACAGAGTGAAATGTAATTCCTAGATATTTACAGGAATTAACCTGCTCAATCTTGTTTCCTTGTATGGACCAATTATAACACTTCGCTCGCTTGGCGAACACTAAGACTTTAGTCTTACTATAATTTATTTCAATAGACTCTTGGTTACAAAATGATGAGAAGAGTCTTAGGGCACGCTTATGGCCTACAGGTGTCTGCGACATAATAGCCATGTCATCCACATATAATAATATGGAGACGTGCCTATCGGCTAACTTTGGTGGATGAATAGAGAGGGTGGACAAACAAGTAACCACAGAATTAACATAGATGTTGAACAGAGTAGGAGCAAGTATACAGCCCTGACGTCCTCTAAAAGTTGGAATTTCCGATGTTAACTGTCCAGTTGGGCCATAACGAACTTTCAAACAAGTATGTTTATGCAGACAAACAATAAGTTTGAGTAAACTTTTATCTGTTCCAAGGGCTTCCAGTTTAGACCACAGTCTCTCTCTAGAAACTGAATCAAATGCAGCTTTGAGATCAATGAATGCTACATAAAGTGCTGAACCTGGGAACCTAGAATACTTCTCTGCCAGAAATTGAAGGGTAAAAGCATGTTCCGTGGTGGAACGACCCTCCCGAAAGCCTGCCTGCTCGATACTTAAAATGTCATTTGCCTCAATCCAGTCTAGAAGTTTTATCAGAAGATGCCTCGCGTAAATTTTACTAATAACATTAAGCAAGCTAATGGGACGATAGTTGGCTGGGTCCTCACGCCTACCTTTTTGATAAAGAGGAATTGTTATAGCAAGGCCCCAATCACTGGGAATGTTAGCAGTTGTATCTATATAGGTAAATAGCGAGGCTAAAACGGGGACCCACCAATCAAGATTCACTCTGATAGCCTCAATAGAAATGTTATCACTACCAGGGGCTTTACCATTACTAAATTTCTGAATAAGTTTTTCAATCTCTGAACAGGAGACTGGGTTCCACCTAAGAGTATCTCCATTTAGTTGTTCAGCATTATAAACCATATTATCAGCCTTACTATAGAGCTGTAGGAAATGTTGTTCCCAAACCTGAGCTGGAATCACAGAACCTGGAAGTGTAGGTGTTTTCGACAGAGCAGGTGAAACAAGCCTCCAGAACTTAGACTGATTGTTAGACTTAGCAGCCTCAATTAAATCAAGCTGTTTTTTGTTAACGGCTTGTGCCTTCTTCTCTCTAAGCAACCTCTTCTAGGAGGATTTCATCGAGAGCGCCCTTTGCCTGTTTTCCAAAGAGGGTGCTGTTCTATAAGTTAAGAAAGCCTTAAGTGTGTTATTTTTGGCAATGCAACAATCCCGATCAAACCAGGACCGAGAAAAGGACTTGGCGTGATTTGAATTTTTACTTGGATATACTGAGGTGACAAAAACTGGGCACAACAGTGCTAAGACTGAAGAAAAATGATCTAACATTGAACACCTCTGGGAGCCTTAGATCCTGTTATAATTGCTTCCCATAAACCACACGCCTCTGCTGACCCAAGCACATTAGCAACTCGTGTGGCAAGTTCCTCAGACCACCTCAATCTCTGGTAACTAGTGTTCCTAAAATCTCCTACCACCGGTCCAGCTGCACCTCTTGAGCCAACACCCAACCAAAACTTCAAAAGCATAGGGGGATGATCGCTTTCATGTCTGGGGATAATCTGGAAGTTCAAAACCCTGGACAACATTCTGGAGGAAACGGCAACATAATCAATTATAGATGGTTTGGCCCCCACCCAATGCGTATATTCCGCCGGAAAATCTGAAGGAACTGAGCCATTAAGCAACCATGAATCCCATGTGAAAGCATGGATTCTCCCCTCAATTTCTAATGCCACTGGGCCAACCTCTAGGCTTATAAAACAATGTATAGCAGACTCTGAAAAGCAGAGCAAGCTGGCACGAATCTCTGCAATAAACATTCTTGGTAGTTTCACAAATTACCATAAACCAGACCACTATATAAAGAATTTAACTACTTTGTCCCAGAGAAGTGCCTTCTCCCTTGCACGATTTAACACATTTCCATATGCTGTACTGGAGGGAAGGTACCCTAAAATTCCTAATACCAGTCGAATCTGCCCTTGTGCGCAGGGCATAAGAACGTAAGAACAGCCCTGCTGGATTAGGCCCAAGGCCCATCTAGTCCAGCATCCTGTTTCTCACAGTGGCCCACCAGATGCCGCTGGAAGCCACAGACAGGAGTTGAGGGTATGCCCTCTCTCCTGCTGTTACTCCCCCGCAACTGGTACTCAGAGGCATCCTGCCTTTGAGGCTGGAGGTGGCCCACAGGGCATCGAAACTGTGACACAGTGTCAAAAAGCGATAGACTTCCTTCGCTGGTGGTTTCCCCAGCAGCTGGAGTCCTCGGTCCACGGAGTATGTTCAGAACATGCTCCCTTGGGTTCTTGAAATAAACAGGTCTTCCCAGGGTGGGCCGGTAAGGATGGAGGGACGGCTGCTTCTTGGGAGTGACTGCCCTCTAGTGGCTATGGGCCTGATTGCAGTGGAGTGTTAGCAGTAAGTTACTACATTCCCCCTCCTCCATTGAATGGTTCCAATCCTTCACCTACGTCACCTCAGAAAAATATACCGCATGCTAGGGGGGTAGGTGTGCATCCTCCCCAGAGTGCAGCTGGAGTCCTGAGGTTGATTGATTGATTGATTGATTGATCAAATTCGTACACCGCCCCTAACTTTCATCTATGGGCGATTACCAATAACAGAAAACCAGTTAAAAACATATACAAAAACTTAAAATCAATTTAACAATTTAAAAATAAACCAGAGAAAAAAACAGAAAAATATTGGGAAGCTGAGAAAGCTTGGGCGAAAAGATGGGTCTTCAGGTGTTTTTTGAAAATTGCCGGAGAGAGGGAGGATCGTATCTCAGCAGGGAGCACTTTCCACAATCTCCGGGCAGCGACCGAGAAGGCCCGTCTCTGTGTAGCCACCAAACGAGTTGGAGATGGACCTCCTCAGAGATGGACCTCAATGGGCGATGGGGCTTGTAATGAAGAAGGTGCTCTCTTAAATTATTATTATTAAATAATAATAGGTTGAGAAAGAGTCCCTTGCTCAAGCCCCCAAGTGAATCTATAGCAAAAGTGAGATCTGAATTGGGGCCTTCTCAACTCACACTGTTGACCCCTACAGCGCAGTCACTCCCCATCATGGGGGTTTCCATCTCTCAAAGCATGGTGATACGGATGAAAAAGGAGGAAAGGGGCAGAGGCTGTGTGCCCCGGAAGGAATGTGGTATTACTGTCAGTCTGGGGAAGGGAGAGACATTGCACAGTGTTACCAATCGAGTGCCATGAAGGAAACCATCAGCTACAGCCTGCACTGAAGCTTCTGGAGGCTCCCTTTTGGGAGCTTCTGGAGGCTCCCTTTCGCAGTCTTCTCTCTTCGACCTCAACTTGAATGGCTTCAGTTTCCAAGCTGTCGAGCAAACCACTTAAAACACCTCAGGGAGGGACTGGGACTCATCAAAGCACTTCAAAAGTCACGTATGCTCCCTTTTGCAGGAATGAGTGATCTGAATCTGATGATGATGAGTTTTTTGCAACATCCACGGTACGCGCCCTGGCTAGGTTTTAATCACTCTCATTACCGAATTATGAAAAATGCCAAATTGTTCCATTATTCATTTTGGAAACTGCTTTGGAAGCTCTGTCTTTCAAAAATAGATGTGAAGAAATGGGCGCAGCTGGCGTATCAGACAAAGCTTATAGGAGGCACTTCTGGCCACCACCTCATCCTGGGGGACCAGGGAGAGGCTTGGATCTGGAAGCACCCCCAGACTGCATACCTGTTCCTCCTGGGGAAGTTTGACGCCACCCAGAACAGGCAGGTCAAAATCATCTCCCGAGTTTTCAACCCCGCACAATGAATATCTCCATCTTATCTGGATTCAGTCTCAGTTTGTTATCCTTCGTCCAGCCCATTACCGCCTCCAGGCAGGCATTTAGGGAGGTTATGCCTTCTCCTGATGATGTTGACATGAAGAAGTGGATTTGGGTATTATCAGCATACTGATAGCAACCTGCACCAAATCTCTTGATGATCTCTCCCAGTGGTTTCATGTAGATGTCAAACAACATCAGAGACAATACAGAACCCTGAGGGATGCCATACAAAGTTTCAGAATGCCACACCCTTCTCCAGACACCTACAGAGGTTGGCAATGGCTTCTATAAGGTTGCAGGCAGGAATCTCTCTCAGCCCTATTTTGGAGATGACAGGGAAGGAACCTGGGACCTTCGGCATGCAAGCATTGCAGATGCTCCTCCACGGAGCTATGGCTCCATCCCCAATGGGGAATATCTTACATTGCTCACAGAGGTAGTCTCCCATTCAAACGGAAACCAGGGTTGGCCCTGATTAGCAGAGGGGACAATTCATGCTTGCTACCACAAGATCAGCTCTCCACTTCTGCTCCAGGTGAAACTCGGAAAATTAGAATATCATGCAAAAGTCCATTAATTTCAGTAATGCAAATTAAAAGGTGAAACTGATATATGAGACAGACGCATTACATGCAAAGCGAGATAAGTCAAGCCTTAATTTGTTATAATTGTGATGATCATGGCGTACAGCTCATGAAAACCCCAAATCAACAATCTCAGAAAATTAGAATATTACATGGAACCAAGAAGACAAGGATTGAAGAATAGAACAATATCGGACCTCTGAAAAGTATAAGCATGCATATGTATTCAGTACTTGGTTTGGGCCCCTTTTGCAGCAATTACTGCCTCAGTGCGGCGTGGCATGGATGCTATCAGCCTGTGGCACTGATGAGGTGTTATGGAAGACCAGGATGCTTCAATAGCGACCTTCAGCTCTTCTGCATTGTTTGGTCTCATGTCTCTCATCCTTCTCTTGGCAATGCCCCATAGATTCTCTATGGGGACAGGTCAGGCGAGTTTGCTGGCCAATCAAGCACAGTACACTGTATACTTTTCAGAGGTCCGATGTAGTGCATTCACTGCTGTCGTAACCGCGTCAAGGTGTTCCGATGCAAGGTGGTATGAGCCCTATTTCCCAAACGTAGAGGATTCTACCATTCAAAACCCTTTGTGCACTATCTAGCAACCCCCGAACCCAGTTCCTCTTGAGGAAATACTAGCTATTGCTTGAAGTAAGGGGTTATTATTACTCACGAATACAGAACAGCATAGCACCATAGATTGTGAGCCCTTTGGGGAGAGGGGTCCATCTTATTTATTTGTTATTTCTCTGTGTAAACCACCCTGAGCCATTTTTGGAAGGGCAGTATAGAAATTGAATAAATAAGAAATAAATAACATGGACAGCTGTTTTCGGGAGACAAATAGAGCTTCCTTGCAAAGAAGTTTCCAAAATGAATGGTGAGACAATTTAGCTTATTTTCATCATTTGGTAATGAGGGCGATCAAAACCTAGCCAGGGTGTGTGCCGCGGACGTTGCAAAAAACTCATCATCTTCAGATTCAGATCATTCATTCCTGCAAAAGGGAGCATACGTGACTTTTGAAGTGCTTTGATGAGCTCCAGTCCCTCCCTGAGGTGTTTTAAGTGGTTCGCTTGACAGCTTGGAGACTGAAGCCAGTCAGGCTGAGGTCGAAAAGTTGACTGCAAAATAAATAGGCATTGGGTGGTTAACATGGCATCAAAACAAAAAGCTTAGCTATTTTTCACTCTTTCTGCTTGGTAAGCTCATTTTGGCCCAGGGGATAAATAAGTGTCAGCAACAACCCAATAAAAGGATAGCTGGAGTGACGAAGCATCCTAACCGCAAGGGAGGCTGGTGGACCTGTATAAAAGCTGTGCATTCCCTCTGTCCTTCCAGCAGCTTCATTCGACTCTCCTGTCTTCACTGCATCGTCTCAGAGAAGACGGTAAGTCCATTTTCTTGGTGGTGTTTTGATAGAGTCTCGTTGACACAGATCTTGGTGGATCTTCCACCTTGAGTCTTCTGTTCTTCAGAATATGGAGCGGTTGACAGCTAGTCTAGGATTAGTGTGCCACTGAATGCCAGGCAATAGGGAGCAAAAGTGGGAAGGGGCTATTTTCTTTGTGCCAGGCTTTGTGGACCTCCCAATGGTATCGCGTCTGCTGTTGGAAACAGGAGGCTGAACTGGAAGGATTTTGGTCTGATCCAGCAATTCAGTTATGTTCATTCTCATAGAAACATAGAAAACTGCTTATACTGAGTCTGACCCTTAGCCCCGCCAAGCGTCAGTAATGTCTACACTGACTGGAAACAGCTCCTCAAGGTTTCAGGCAGGAGACGCTCACCCCCCAATTAAGAGATGCCAGTTGTTTGAACAAGGAAAGGTGGACATTTCTCAGCTTGGTGTGTACTCTCTCAAGACAATCACAATCCTTTCTGCTTCTATGTTGGGTCTCTTTGAGGATACGTTCCCAGGAGAGACTTTGGAGAAATTTCTCTGATGGTTTTGTCACATCCCTGAGTGAAGCTCAGTTCACCATAATGTGATGCTCAACCATTTCTGTTTCAGACTCACCTCCACCTCCTCAGCAATGTCTTTCTGTGGACCAGCCTGCACCGTCCCATCTTGTGCCTCTAGCCCAGTGGTGGGTTTTGGCTCCGCAGGTCTTGGCTACGGCGGTCTTGGCAGTGGCTTTGGTGGCCTTGGCTATGGATTAGGAGGCTTCGGCTATGGTGCTGGTGCTGGTGCCTTGGGTGCTGTAGGAGGCAGCACAAGCTCTGGAGAGCTCGGTACCCTGCCCGGGGTAAACCCTCAACCCATCAACCAGATCCCCCCAGCAGAGATTGTCGTCCAGCCTTCCCCCTTCGTGGTGATCTTCCCAGGACCCATCCTGTCCACTAGCTGCGAGCCGGTCTCCGTGGGAGGCATCACTCCCTGGGCCGTTGGGGGTTCCGGGATAGTAGGAGCAGGTGCCCAGGGGAGTCTGGGTTACGGAGCTCTCAGCCGGGGGAGGGGTGGATATCTTGGAAGAAGCTCTCTCCTGGGACCCTGTGGGAGCATCTGCCGATAGACCCAATAACTGCAAAGGACTGATCGTAATGACCAGGAACCGACAACCCTGAGACTGAAGAATCGCTGAAATCCAGGCCTGGACTTTGAGAGCTCTGGGCGCCCTTCTTCTCCCACTACTTTGCTCTGATGTCCTCAAAATGAATACATCAGTTTCCTTCTTTCTCCCAGCCGCTTCTAATATGATGCCATTACCTTCACATTCTCAATAAAGCTTCTGCTCCATTCTTGCAATTCGTGGTCTCTTGGTTTTTGAACTGGCAGCTCTGATTTCTGGGAAGAGCTGCTTCTCTGAGTCCTCAGAAACCCTTCTGTCTGAATGAAAACTTACGGGGGACATGGCACTCTTTTAGGAACACACAGGAAGCTGCCTTTGACAGAGTCTGACCCTTGGTCCATCCAGCTCAATAGTGTCTACTCTGACTGGCAGCAACTCTCCAGGGCTTCTGGCTGGAGTTTTCCCCAGCCCAACTGGAGATGCTGCCAGGGACTGAAAGGGCAGCCTTCTGCGTGCAAAGCGGATGCTCCGACACTGATCTAAGGCCCCAACCTCAAAAGTGGCATCCTTGAGCCTCCCATCCAGGCACTGACCACACCAATTCCTGCTTAGCATCACCAAGGTGGCTGTAACAAGGGCTTTTAGACCATGCTCTGGGAGCCTCCAGAAGCTTCAGTGCAGGCTGTAGCTGATGGTTTCCTTCTTGGCACTCAGTTGGTAACACTGTGAAATGTCCCTCCCTTCCCCAGACTGACAATAATACCACATTCCTTCCGGGGCACACAGCCTCTGCCCCTTTGCTCCTTTTTCATCCGTATCACCATGCTTTGAGAGATGGAAACCCCAATGATGGGGAGTGACTGCGCTGTAGGGGTCAACAGTGTGAGTTGAGAAGGCCCAGATTCAGATCTCACTTTTGCTATAGATTCACTTGGGGGCGTGTGCAAGGGACTCTTTCTCAACCTATTATTATTTAATAATAATAATTTAAGAGAGCACCTTCTTCATTACAAGCGCCATCGCCCATTGAGGTCCATCTCTGAGAAGGTCCATCTCCAACTCGTTTGGTGGCTACACAGAGACGGGCCTTCTCGGTCGCTGCCCAGAGATTGTGGAATGTTCTCCCTGCTGAGATACGATCCTCCCTCTCTCCGTCAATTTTCAAAAAACACCTGAAAACCCACCTTTTCGCCCAAGCTTTCTCAGCTTCCTAATATTTTTGGGTTTTAATCTCTGGTTTATTTTTAAATTGTTAGATTGTTTTTAAGTTTTTGTAGGATGCAAAAACCCCGCTAGCATGCGGTAGATTTTGCTGAGGTGACGTAGGTGAAGGATTGGAACCATTCAATGGAGGAAGGAGCAATGTGATAACTTACTACTAACACTCCAATGCAATCAGGCCCATAGCCACTAGAGGGCAGTCACTCCCAAGAAGCAGCCGTCCCTCCATCCTTACTGGTCCACACTGGGAAGACCTGTTTATTTCAAGAACCAAAGGGAGCCTGTTCTGAACATACTCCGTGGACCGAGGACTCCAGCTGCTGGGGAAACCACCAGCGAAGGAAGTCTTTTGCTTTTTGACAATGTGTCACAGTTTTGATGCCCTGCGCACAAGGGCAGATTCGACTGGTCATAGGAATTTTAGGATACCTTCCCTCCAGTACAGCATATGGAAGTGTGTTAAATCATGCCAGGGAGAAGGCACTTCTCTGGGACAAGGTAGTTAAATTCTTTATATAGTGGTCTGGTTTATGGTAATTTGTGAAACTATCAAGAAAGTTTCTTGCAGAAATTAGTGCCAGGTTGCTCTGCTTTTCAGTGTCTTCTATACATTGTTTTATAAACCTAGCAGCATCAAGAGGTTTGCCCAGAGGCATTAGAAATTGAGTGGAGCATTCAGGTTCGCACAGCATATCATAGATTTGTTACGCCAATTAGAATGGGAGCTGTCTTACAAAACAACAGGGATTCGTCTTTTAGAGTTGAAGATGATTTTAATCTAACGGTTGAATACATAGATCCAAACCTTGGTCTCCACTCTTGTTAGGCTGGCCTCCACACATAGAATGACATTGGGCACACATCTGGGGGCCGAGAATAGAACACACAAGAATTTTGATTGGACCTTCTCCATTTGTTTAAAGGTATGCAGAGCACAAATAGCAGCACCATACACCAACTGTGAGAGAACTTTAGCCTCATAAGCCTTAACTGCAGCAGCTGTTCAGTGGCCATCTCTCTGGAAGAAGAACTTTAAGATAGCAGAGGCCCTCTTCCGAGTGTCAGTTGCAACATGCTCACAGTGGTAGAAAATACTGAGCTGGATGGACAAAGGGTCTGACTTGGCAGAAGGCAGCTTGCTATCTTCCGATGGAAGGTCGGGGTCCCACAGGGTCCCAGGAGAGAACTTCTTCCAAGATATCCACTGCTCCACTGTGGACATTGCAAAAAACTCATCGGTAATGAGTAGTGATTGAAACCCATCGGTAATGAGAGTGATTGAAACCCAGCCAGGGCACGTACCGCGGGCACTGCAAAAAACTCATCATCATCACATGCAGATCACTCATTCCTGCAAAAGGGAGAATGGGTGACTTTTGAAGTGCTTTAATGAGCCCCAAGCTCTCCCTGAGGTGTTTTAAGTGGTTCACTAGAAACGGAAACCAGTCAAGTAGAAGTCGAAGAAAGGAGACTGTGAGATAAATAGGCACTGGGTGGTTAACATGGCGTCAAAACAAATAGCTTAGGTATTTTTCACTCTTTTTGCTTGGTAAGCTGTTTTTGGCCCAGGTGATAAAGAAGTGTCAGCAACAACCCAATAAAAGCTATAGGTGCTGTAGGAGGCAGCACAAGCTCCAGAGAGCTTGACACACTGGCTTGGGTCAACCCTCAAACCATCAACCAGATCCCCACAGCAGAAATCACGATCGTGCTACCTGGCTCCCTCCTGACCATCCCAGGACCCATCACGTGCGCTAGCTGTATGCCGGTCTACGTGGGAGGCATCACTGCCATTGGAGGTTCCAAGATTTAGGATCAGGAGCCTGGGGATGTCTGGGTTACAGAGCTCTGGGCCAGTGGAGAGGTGGATATCTTGGAAGAAGCTCTCTCCTGGGACCCTGTGGGAGCATCTGCCAATAGACCCCATAAAATCCAACGACTGATCATAATGACCAGGAACTGGCAACCCTAAGTCTGAGGCATCGCTGAAATCCAGGCCAGGACTTTGAGGGGACTGGGTGCCCTTCTTCTCCCACTGCTTTGCTCTGCTATCCTCAATATGAATTCATCGGTTTCCTTCTGTCTCCCAGCTGTCTCTTCCCTGAGTCCTCAGAAACCCTTCTGTAAGAATGAAAACTTATTCAGCTTCCATATATTTTTGTTTTAATCTCTGGTTTATTTTTAAATTGTTAAATTGTTTTTAAGTTTTTGTATATGTTTTTAACTGGTTTTATGCCATTAGTAACCACCCACAGATGAAAGTTGGGGGCGGTGTACGAATTTGCTAAATCCCTCAATCCATCAATCAATCATATGCAGGACCACAGCTGCACTCTGGGGAGGATGCACACCTACCTCGCAAGCATGCGGTAAAGTTTGCTGAGGTGACGTAGGTGAAGGATTGGAACCATTCAAAGGAGGAAGAAGCAATGATGTGGTAGCTTACTACTAACACTCCACTGCAATCAGGCCCATAGCCACTAGAGGGCAGTCACTTCCAAGAAGCAGCCATCCCTCCATCCTTACCGGCCCACCCTGGGAAGACCTGTTTATTTTCAGAACCAAAGGGAGCCTGTTCTGAACATATTCCTTGGACCGAGGACTCCAGCTGCTGGGGAAACCACCAGCGAAGGAAGTCTCCCTCCAAAGAGCATTTTTATTGAAAACCATTCCCAGGTATTTATACGTCCTTACTTGATCTATTGATTGATTAAGTGCCATCAAGTCGTGTCGACTCTTAGCAACCACATAGATAGATTCTCTCCAGGATGATTTGTCTTCAACTTGGCCTTTCAGGTTTCTCAGTGGTGCATTCATTGCTGTTGCTTCTCTTCTGATGACAGCATTCGGAGCACAACATGGATCTTGCAAAATGCATCTAATAAATTTAGTCTGGATAGCCTCCAGTAAGGCAAAATTACTTTCAGGTCCCAGTTGGGCTCCATATAAGAGCAAAGGCAGTACTTTGGCTGTATAAAGTCACACTGTGGCAGGTATAAAAGCAGCACCATGTGTAAAATGATAAGATTTGATCTTATTTACAACCATTTGAGCAGACTGTCTGATGGAGTTAAAATGGGCATTTCTAGAGCCAACAGAGTGAAATGTAATTCCTAGATATTTACAGGAATTAACCTGCTCAATCTTGTTTCCTTGTATGGACCAATTATAACACTTCGCTCGCTTGGCGAACACTAAGACTTTAGTCTTACTATAATTTATTTCAATAGACTCTTGGTTACAAAATGATGAGAAGAGTCTTAGGGCACGCTTATGGCCTACAGGTGTCTGCGACATAATAGCCATGTCATCCACATATAATAATATGGAGACGTGCCTATCGGCTAACTTTGGTGGATGAATAGAGAGGGTGGACAAACAAGTAACCACAGAATTAACATAGATGTTGAACAGAGTAGGAGCAAGTATACAGCCCTGACGTCCTCTAAAAGTTGGAATTTCCGATGTTAACTGTCCAGTTGGGCCATAACGAACTTTCAAACAAGTATGTTTATGCAGACAAACAATAAGTTTGAGTAAACTTTTATCTGTTCCAAGGGCTTCCAGTTTAGACCACAGTCTCTCTCTAGAAACTGAATCAAATGCAGCTTTGAGATCAATGAATGCTACATAAAGTGCTGAACCTGGGAACCTAGAATACTTCTCTGCCAGAAATTGAAGGGTAAAAGCATGTTCCGTGGTGGAACGACCCTCCCGAAAGCCTGCCTGCTCGATACTTAAAATGTCATTTGCCTCAATCCAGTCTAGAAGTTTTATCAGAAGATGCCTCGCGTAAATTTTACTAATAACATTAAGCAAGCTAATGGGACGATAGTTGGCTGGGTCCTCACGCCTACCTTTTTTATAAAGAGGAATTGTTATAGCAAGGCCCCAATCACTGGGAATGTTAGCAGTTGTATCTATATAGGTAAATAGTGAGGCTAAAACGGGGACCCACCAATCAAGATTCACTCTGATAGCCTCAATAGAAATGTTATCACTACCAGGGGCTTTCCCATTACTAAATTTCTGAATAAGTTTTTCAATCTCTGAATAGGAGACTGGGTTCCACCTAAGAGTATCTCCATTTAGTTGTTCAGCATTATAAACCATATTATCAGCCTTACTATAGAGCTGTAGGAAATGTTGTTCCCAAACCTGAGCTGGAATCACAGAACCTGGAAGTGTAGGTGTTTTCGACAGAGCAGGTGAAACAAGCCTCCAGAACTTAGACTGATTGTTAGACTTAGCAGCCTCAATTAAATCAAGCTGTTTTTTGTTAACGGCTTGTGCCTTCTTCTCTCTAAGCAACCTCTTCGAGGCGGATTTCATCGAGAGCGCCCTTTGCCTGTTTTCCAAAGAGGGTGCTGTTCTATAAGTTAAGAAAGCCTTAAGTGTGTTATTTTTGGCAATGCAACAATCCCGATCAAACCAGGACCGAGAAAAGGACTTGGCGTGATTTGAATTTTTACTTGGATATACTGAGGTGACAAAAACTGGGCACAACAGTGCTAAGACTGAAGAAAAATGATCTAACATTGAACACCTCTGGGAGCCTTAGATCCTGTTATAATTGCTTCCCATAAACCACACGCCTCTGCTGACCCAAGCACATTAGCAACTCGTGTGGCAAGTTCCTCAGACCACCTCAATCTCTGGTAACTAGTGTTCCTAAAATCTCCTACCACCGGTCCAGCTGCACCTCTTGAGCCAACACCCAACCAAAACTTCAAAAGCATAGGGGGATGATCGCTTTCATGTCTGGGGATAATCTGGAAGTTCAAAACCCTGGACAACATTCTGGAGGAAACGGCAACATAATCAATTATAGATGGTTTGGCCCCCACCCAATGCGTATATTCCGCCGGAAAATCTGAAGGAACTGAGCCATTAAGCAACCATGAATCCCATGTGAAAGCATGGATTCTCCCCTCAATTTCTAATGCCACTGGGCCAACCTCTAGGCTTATAAAACAATGTATAGCAGACTCTGAAAAGCAGAGCAAGCTGGCACGAATCTCTGCAATAAACATTCTTGGTAGTTTCACAAATTACCATAAACCAGACCACTATATAAAGAATTTAACTACTTTGTCCCAGAGAAGTGCCTTCTCCCTTGCACGATTTAACACATTTCCATATGCTGTACTGGAGGGAAGGTACCCTAAAATTCCTAATACCAGTCGAATCTGCCCTTGTGCGCAGGGCATAAGAACGTAAGAACAGCCCTGCTGGATTAGGCCCAAGGCCCATCTAGTCCAGCATCCTGTTTCTCACAGTGGCCCACCAGATGCCGCTGGAAGCCACAGACAGGAGTTGAGGGTATGCCCTCTCTCCTGCTGTTACTCCCCCGCAACTGGTACTCAGAGGCATCCTGCCTTTGAGGCTGGAGGTGGCCCACAGGGCATCGAAACTGTGACACAGTGTCAAAAAGCGATAGACTTCCTTCGCTGGTGGTTTCCCCAGCAGCTGGAGTCCTCGGTCCACGGAGTATGTTCAGAACATGCTCCCTTGGGTTCTTGAAATAAACAGGTCTTCCCAGGGTGGGCCGGTAAGGATGGAGGGACGGCTGCTTCTTGGGAGTGACTGCCCTCTAGTGGCTATGGGCCTGATTGCAGTGGAGTGTTAGCAGTAAGTTACTACATTCCCCCTCCTCCATTGAATGGTTCCAATCCTTCACCTACGTCACCTCAGAAAAATATACCGCATGCTAGCGGGGTAGGTGTGCATCCTCCCCAGAGTGCAGCTGGAGTCCTGAGGTTGATTGATTGATTGATTGATTGATCAAATTCGTACACCGCCCCTAACTTTCATCTATGGGCGATTACCAATAACATAAAACCAGTTAAAAACATATACAAAAACTTAAAATCAATTTAACAATTTAAAAATAAACCAGAGAAAAAAACAGAAAAATATTGGGAAGCTGAGAAAGCTTGGGCGAAAAGATGGGTCTTCAGGTGTTTTTTGAAAATTGCCGGAGAGAGGGAGGATCGTATCTCAGCAGGGAGCACTTTCCACAATCTCCGGGCAGCGACCGAGAAGGCCCGTCTCTGTGTAGCCACCAAACGAGTTGGAGATGGACCTCCTCAGAGATGGACCTCAATGGGCGATGGGGCTTGTAATGAAGAAGGTGCTCTCTTAAATTATTATTATTAAATAATAATAGGTTGAGAAAGAGTCCCTTGCTCAAGCCCCCAAGTGAATCTATAGCAAAAGTGAGATCTGAATTGGGGCCTTCTCAACTCACACTGTGGACCTTCGGCATGCAAGCATTGCAGATGCTCCTCCACGGAGCTATGGCTCCATCCCCAATGGGGAATATCTTACATTGCTCACAGAGGTAGTCTCCCATTCAAACGGAAACCAGGGTTGGCCCTGATTAGCAGAGGGGACAATTCATGCTTGCTACCACAAGATCAGCTCTCCACTTCTGCTCCAGGTGAAACTCGGAAAATTAGAATATCATGCAAAAGTCCATTAATTTCAGTAATGCAAATTAAAAGGTGAAACTGATATATGAGACAGACGCATTACATGCAAAGCGAGATAAGTCAAGCCTTAATTTGTTATAATTGTGATGATCATGGCGTACAGCTCATGAAAACCCCAAATCAACAATCTCAGAAAATTAGAATATTACATGGAACCAAGAAGACAAGGATTGAAGAATAGAACAATATCGGACCTCTGAAAAGTATAAGCATGCATATGTATTCAGTACTTGGTTTGGGCCCCTTTTGCAGCAATTACTGCCTCAGTGCGGCGTGGCATGGATGCTATCAGCCTGTGGCACTGATGAGGTGTTATGGAAGACCAGGATGCTTCAATAGCGACCTTCAGCTCTTCTGCATTGTTTGGTCTCATGTCTCTCATCCTTCTCTTGGCAATGCCCCATAGATTCTCTATGGGGACAGGTCAGGCGAGTTTGCTGGCCAATCAAGCACAGTACACTGTATACTTTTCAGAGGTCCGATGTAGTGCATTCACTGCTGTCGTAACCGCGTCAAGGTGTTCCGATGCAAGGTGGTATGAGCCCTATTTCCCAAACGTAGAGGATTCTACCATTCAAAACCCTTTGTGCACTATCTAGCAACCCCCGAACCCAGTTCCTCTTGAGGAAATACTAGCTATTGCTTGAAGTAAGGGGTTATTATTACTCACGAATACAGAACAGCATAGCACCATAGATTGTGAGCCTTTTGGGGAGAGGGGTCCATCTTATTTATTTGTTATTTCTCTGTGTAAACCACCCTGAGCCATTTTTGGAAGGGCAGTATAGAAATTGAATAAATAACAAATAAATAACATGGACAGCTGTTTTCGGGAGACAAATAGAGCTTCCTTGCAAAGAAGTTTCCAAAATGAATGGTGAGACAATTTAGCTTATTTTCATCATTTGGTAATGAGGGCGATCAAAACCTAGCCAGGGTGTGTGCCGCGGACGTTGCAAAAAACTCATCATCATCAGATTCAGATCATTCATTCCTGCAAAAGGGAGCATACGTGACTTTTGAAGTGCTTTGATGAGCTCCAGTCCCTCCCTGAGGTGTTTTAAGTGGTTCGCTCGACAGCTTGGAGACTGAAGCCAGTCAGGCTGAGGTCGAAAAGTTGACTGCAAAATAAATAGGCATTGGGTGGTTAACATGGCATCAAAACAAAAAGCTTAGCTATTTTTCACTCTTTCTGCTTGGTAAGCTCATTTTGGCCCAGGGGATAAATAAGTGTCAGCAACAACCCAATAAAAGGATAGCTGGAGTGACGAAGCATCCTAACCGCAAGGGAGGCTGGTGGACCTGTATAAAAGCTGTGCATTCCCTCTGTCCTTCCAGCAGCTTCATTCGACTCTCCTGTCTTCACTGCATCGTCTCAGAGAAGACGGTAAGTCCATTTTCTTGGTGGTGTTTTGATAGAGTCTCGTTGACACAGATCTTGGTGGATCTTCCACCTTGAGTCTTCTGTTCTTCAGAATATGGAGCGGTTGACAGCTAGTCTAGGATTAGTGTGCCACTGAATGCCAGGCAATAGGGAGCAAAAGTGGGAAGGGGCTATTTTCTTTGTGCCAGGCTTTGTGGACCTCCCAATGGTATCGCGTCTGCTGTTGGAAACAGGAGGCTGAACTGGAAGGATTTTGGTCTGATCCAGCAATTCAGTTATGTTCATTCTCATAGAAACATAGAAAACTGCTTATACTGAGTCTGACCCTTAGCCCCGCCAAGCGTCAGTAATGTCTACACTGACTGGAAACAGCTCCTCAAGGTTTCAGGCAGGAGACGCTCACCCCCCAATTAAGAGATGCCAGTTGTTTGAACAAGGAAAGGTGGACATTTCTCAGCTTGGTGTGTACTCTCTCAAGACAATCACAATCCTTTCTGCTTCTATGTTGGGTCTCTTTGAGGATACGTTCCCAGGAGAGACTTTGGAGAAATTTCTCTGATGGTTTTGTCACATCCCTGAGTGAAGCTCAGTTCACCATAATGTGATGCTCAACCATTTCTGTTTCAGACTCACCTCCACCTCCTCAGCAATGTCTTTCTGTGGACCAGCCTGCACCGTCCCATCTTGTGCCTCTAGCCCAGTGGTGGGTTTTGGCTCCGCAGGTCTTGGCTACGGCGGTCTTGGCAGTGGCTTTGGTGGCCTTGGCTATGGATTAGGAGGCTTCGGCTATGGTGCTGGTGCTGGTGCCTTGGGTGCTGTAGGAGGCAGCACAAGCTCTGGAGAGCTCGGTACCCTGCCCGGGGTAAACCCTCAACCCATCAACCAGATCCCCCCAGCAGAGATTGTCGTCCAGCCTTCCCCCTTCATGGTGATCTTCCCAGGACCCATCCTGTCCACTAGCTGCGAGCCGGTCTCCGTGGGAGGCATCACTCCCTGTGCCGTTGGGGGTTCCGGGATAGTAGGAGCAGGTGCCCAGGGGAGTCTGGGTTACGGAGCTCTCAGCCGGGGGAGGGGTGGATATCTTGGAAGAAGCTCTCTCCTGGGACCCTGTGGGAGCATCTGCCGATAGACCCAATAACTGCAAAGGACTGATCGTAATGACCAGGAACCGACTACCCTGAGACTGAAGAATCGCTGAAATCCAGGCCTGGACTTTGAGAGCTCTGGGCGCCCTTCTTCTCCCACTACTTTGCTCTGATGTCCTCAAAATGAATACATCAGTTTCCTTCTTTCTCCCAGCCGCTTCTAATATGATGCCATTTCCTTCACATTCTCAATAAAGCTTCTGCTGCATTCTTGCAATTCGTGGTCTCTTGGTTTTTGAACTGGCAGCTCTGATTTCTGGGAAGAGCTGCTTCTCTGAGTCCTCAGAAACCCTTCTGTCTGAATGAAAACTTACGGGGGACATGGCACTCTTTTAGGAACACACAGGAAGCTGCCTTTGACAGAGTCTGACCCTTGGTCCATCCAGCTCAATAGTGTCTACTCTGACTGGCAGCAACTCTCCAGGGCTTCTGGCTGGAGTTTTCCCCAGCCCAACTGGAGATGCTGCCAGGGACTGAACCTGGGACCTTCTGTATGCCAAACAGATGCTCTACCACTGAGCTTCTGTTTCATCGGCACAGTTAGGAGAACTCAAAACCTTTGTACATGAAGACCACTCAAGATTGTATCTGTCCATTCCTCTGGCAGGGGGCCTAGGCTGGGCTGTCACATCCCTGCAGATGTGTGGGTAACCTACTTTCGAGCCTTGTATGGGATGTCTGTCCCTGAAGGAATGCCCGCTTCCCTATAGAATTTCTACCAATATGGCACCCAGTTTCCCTCAAGGAGGTCTCTAGTTTAGTGACCCAACCCATACCCGGTAAGACCCTGGGGTTGGATCAGATACTCTCTGCACTGTTAAAATCAAATGTTGAATGTTGGACTCCTGTACTTGCAAGATTCTTTACTTATATGGTTCGTACTGCCTGTATCTCATAGGAGTGGAGTCACCATCCCAGGACCCATCCTGTCTGGTGATTGTGATTGTTCCCATCTTTAAGGAAGGCCAACACTCTGACCCTTCTCATTATCGACCAATCAGTCTGCTGAGCATTATTCATAAATTATATTCTAGACATCTATATGTTAACCTCACAGACCGGTTGGAACAGGAGAACATACTAAGGCAGGAAGAGGTGAGGTTTAGGTACATTCAGATGACTCTTGATAAGGCCCAAGTTCTACAACATCTGGCTGAAAAGTATTCACCACTTTATGCAGCTTTTAAGGCAGGGTTTGACTCCATTTCTAGGGAGTGCTTGGGGAGTAAATATGCCAGTTTCTCCATTTATCATCAGCTGTTTCTCCTTATCTGAATGTTGCATGAGAACACCTCACTTTGGGTGAGATGCAATATCTAATGACACCTGACCCTGTCTGTACCCACACAGAAGGGTGTCAAACAGAGATGTATTTTGCCCCTCTTCTTTTCAATCTTTATTTACGCTCTTGGATAACCCAGATTTCCACCCTCCTAAATTAGCCTTTAAATCTATCACAGTTCTGCTTCATGCTGATGATGCAGTTATTCTATCTAGGTCATCACATCTGTTGACATGAGAAGAATACTATTTATCTATAATTGTCCAAAAGTCTTAGATCATGAGTTTTGCTTAAAAAACAAACGAACTAAGAAAGATGTCTGGTGGATTAATGGGGAGGTAATCAATCCAGAACTTTCACTCGAGGCACAAATGATCAGGCTCAGACTATCATACTTCAGACACATTATACGAAGACCCAGCTCCCTTGAGAAGTAAATAATGCTGGGGAAAGTTGAAGGAAAGAGAAGAAGAGGACAACCAGCAGCAAGGTGGATGGACTCGATCACAACAGCAATGAATGCAGCACTGAGAAACCTGAAAGGCCAAGTTGAAGACAAATCATCCTGGAGAGTATCTATCTATGTGGTTGCTAAGAGTCGACACGACTTGATGGCACTTAATCAATCAAATGATCAAGTAAGGACTTATAAATACCTGGGAGTGGTTTTCAGTAAAAATGCTCTTTGGAGGGAGACTTCCTTCGCTGGTGGTTTCCCCAGCAGCTGGAGTCCTCGGTCCACGGAGTATGTTCTGAACAGGCTCCCTTTTGTTCTTAAAATAAACAGGTCTTCCCAGGGTGGCCCAGTAGGGATGGAGGGATAGCTGCTTCTTGGGAGTGGCTGCCCTCTAGTGGCTATGGGCCTGATTGCCGTGGAGTGTTAGTAGTAAGCTACCACATCATTGCTTCTTCCTCCTTTGAATGGTTCCAATCCTTCACCTATGTCACCTCAGCAAACTTTACCGCATGCTAGCGAGGTAGGTGTGCATCCTACCCAGAGTGAAGCTGTGGTCCTGCGTATGATTGATTGATTGAGTGAGTGATTTAGCAAATTCGTACACCGCCCCCAACTTCCATCTATGGGCGGTTACCAATGGCATAAAACCAGTTAAAAACATATACAAAAACTTAAAAACAATTTAACAATTTAAAAATAAACCAGAGATTAAAACAAAAATATATGGAAGCTGAGTAAGTTTTCATTCTTACAGAAGGGTTTATGAGGACTCAGGGAAGAGACAGCTAGGAGACAGAAGGAAACCGAGGAATTCATATTGAGGATAGCAGAGCAAAGTAGTGGGAGAAGAAGGGCGCCCAGTCCCCTCAAATGCCTGGCCTGGATTTCAGCGATGCCTCAGACTTAGGGTTGCCGGTACCTGGTCATTATGATCAGTCGTTGGACGTTATGGGGTCTATTGGAAGATGCTCCCACAGGGTCCCAGGAGAGAGCTTCTTCCAAGATATCCACCTCTCCACTGGCCCAGAGCTCTGTAACCCAGACATCCCCAGGCTCCTGATCCTACAATCTTGGAACCTCCAATGGCAAAGGGAGTGATGCCTTCCACATAGGCCGGCTTGCATGTAACGCACGTGATGGGTCCTGGGATGGTCACGAGGGAGCCAGGAGGCACGATAGTGACTTCTGCTGTGCGGATCTGGTTGATGATTTGAGGGTTGACCCAAGCCAGTGTGTCAAGCTCTCTGGAGCTTGTGCTGCCTCCTACAGCGCCTATAGCTTTTATTGGGTTGTTGCTGGCACTTCTTTATCCCCTGGGCCAAAAACAGCTTACCAAGCAAAAAGAGTGAAAATTAGCTAAGCTCTTTGTTTTGATGCCATGTTAACCACCCAGTGCCTATTTATCTCACAGTCTCCTTTCTTTGACTTCAACTTGACTGGCTTCAGTTTCGAGTGAACCACTTTAAACACCTCAGGAAGGGACTGGGGCTCATTAAAGCACTTCAAAAGTCACCCATTCTCCCTTTTGCAGGAATGAGTGATCTGCATGTGATGATGATGACTTTTTTGCAGTGTCCGCGGTGGAGGGGTGGATATCTTGGAAGATGATCTCTCCTGGGACCCTGCGGGACCCCGACCTTCCATCGGAACATAGCAAGCTGCCTTCTGCCAAGTCAGACCCTTTGTCCATCTAGCTTAGTATTTTCTACACTGACTGGCAGCATCTCAGGTAAGGAGAAGCAGCTTACGATCAATGGAGGAATTGGCAAGTTTACTCCCCAAGCACTCCCTAGAAATGGAGTCAAACCCTGCCTTTAAAGCTGCATACAGCGGTGAATACTTTTCAGCCAGATGATGTAGAACTTGGGCCTGATCAAGAGTCATCCGAATGGACATAAACCCCGCCTGTTCCTCCCTTAGTATGTTCTCCTGTTCCAACCAGTCCGTGAGGTTAACATATAGATGTCTAGAATATAATTTATGAATAATGCTCAACAGACTGATTGGTCAATAATGAGAAGGGTCAGGGTGTTGGCCTTCCTTATAGATGGGAACAATCACCATTGTACCTCACTCCTCAGGGATACAGGCAGTACGATCCATATACGTAAAGAATCTTGCAAGTACAGGAGCCCACCATTCAACATGATTTTAATAGTGCAGAGCGTATCTGATCCAACCATGGGGTCTTACCCGGCTTGGATTGGGTTACTAAACTAGACTCCTCCTTGACGATAACTGAGTGCCAATTTGGTAGAAATTCTATAGGGAAAGGGGCATTCCATAAACCAGAGATTAAAACCCAAAAATATGAGGAAGCTGAGAAAGCTTGGGCGAAAAGATGGGTCTTCAGGTGTTTTTTGAAAAATGTCCAGAGAGAGGGAGGATCGTATCTCAGCAGGGAGCGCATTCGACAATCTCAGGGCAGCGACCGAGAAAGCCCATCTCTGTGTAGCCACCAAATGAGTTGGAGGTAACTGGAAACGGACCTCCTCAGAGGACCACAATGGGCGATGGGGCTTGTAATGAAGAAGCTGATCTCTTAAATTTGTCTCCTACAGTTGTTCACTCCACTCCTTTTCAATAAAATCCATGCTGCATGCTAACTTGCGTCTCTTGATCTGCTTGAAACCCCCTGGCCCAATTTATGATAGTGTGGTGGGAGTTTTCTCCAGATCTTGGGGAGGGCTTTGGACTGAGAACACAGAACCACAGGTGGGAGGGCTCAGAGGCAAGTGTGGAGAGGAAGGGCACACAAGCTGAGGTGAGGAGTTCTCCACCATTCCATTCACAGGTGGTCACCTCTGTTTCCATTCATCATCCCATCTGCAGAACTGGGGACTCATTGGAGCTAAGTGCTTTGGGGGTTAAATGGGGCAAAAGGTGGGGCTTGATGGCGGTAGCAGCTAGCTTGACCCAACTCCCCAGCATGCCACTGTAGACACCTTTAGATGGCAGAATTCTAGAGTATATGGGTGAGAGAGCAAGCGAGCAAGCGAGGGAGTTCCTGCATCAAAACTTCTCTGTCTGCAGTAAATGAAGGAAACGTAATTCTCCACGTGCCCTGAAACAACTTTACCCATAAGAGGTGTGTGGTATTTTTTTTTTTAAAAAAAGGTTTATTTAATTTTGAAGGTTAATAACTCTGCACATGTTCAGACGCACTCACTCTTAGGTGACAGCAGTTCTGTGAGCAGAAGGCGGCATCTCGAAACTCCACAGAGAAAATGAACAAAACCACTTCAAAATGAATGCAGATGCGGGAAACCACCTTTTCTTGACATTGTTCCTTCTTATGGTCGCAAACAGCCTGGAGCTGTAGGTTTTAATTAAGCAGAAGCTCCCATGTTCTGTTTTCTCCACGGAAATGCATTAAGCCCAAACTGGCTACCGTTCCTGTTTCCCAGAGGAATGAGTTGACTCCCAGATCTTCAGTGGCAGACTCAGGTCAGACTGTTCCCGACTGCAGAGTCATCTGGCAAATATTAGCAACATAGGAAGCTGCCATATACGGAGTCAGACCATTGGCCTATCTAGCTCGGTATTGTCTTCACAGACTGGCAGCGGCTTCTCCAAGGTTGCAGGCAGGAATCTCCCACAGCCCTATCTTGGAGAAGCCAGGGAGGGAACTTGGAACCTTCTGCTGTGATTAAGTGATGTGAAACAGGCTATGATTCCACAGGTGTGTGAGAGTGCTGCGTTCAACTGCAGGGGTGGCCTAACTACTGCAGTGCTTAAGCTGAGACATCAAATTCTGCCTTGCTTCAGCCCCCTTTAAGAACCAACCCTTGTAGACTTTGGAAGGACCATGACGGGCAGGGAGGAGGGCAGGTTCCCAGCAGCCTCCTCTTCTCTTCTTGTGCATCTTGCAATCTTTGCAAGGGGTGTGAGGAGAAGCACTTCCTGCAAAGCTTGAAGGGACAGGTCAGGCTGAAAGAACTGCTTCGATAGCAGCGGCAGGGGCATCTCGCTACTCTGCCGCCACCCCTAATAATCTGCCACCTGAGGACAGCGCCTCACTTCACCACATGAAAAGGCCGCCCCATCCTACTTGAACCACAAGGCAATCACATGCGCTCGGCATTTCCAGCTTTTACTGGAGGTGATCACCCAGCTTTCCAGGAAACTTAGTTTTAAGCTTTCTATTCTGCCGAGGGCTGCATTCCATCCCATAATGGCCACTCCTCCTGCATCGTGGCCGCTCCTGTTTGGTTTTGTCTGTTGGGCTATGCGACAGCTGCAGCTTAGCTTGAGGTATAGCTCGGCATGTGATCTACTACCAAGCCAGAGTGGGGCCCTATCACTTCCTCTCTATTGATTGGGCTAGCAAAAGAGAAACAGAGGGTTAAGCATGTGGCAAACTCATATTTCAAGAAGACTGAGTCTCCGCAGCCACAGCTGATTCCACAGAGGATGTTGGGTGCTCAGTCGTCCTGAAATTAAGGCCTGTAACCTCAACTGTTTCATAGATGGAAGCAGATGAGTTGGAAGAGAGATATACGCCTGGTTTTCGGAGACCTGGAGAACTCCTTGGCCCAGTTGCAGCGGGCTTCAGTTGGAATTGAAGATGCTCATGCAGACCTGGATGTCCTGCCATGGATCCTGAGGACATCTCTCCCCCCCCCCCCGCTCCAGATAGACAATTAGGGATGAATTAGCAGGGGGTAGGCAGACATTGCTTCTGCCCCCAAGGTATCCCCCATAACAACCCCCCTGCTGGATGTGATTCCAGAACCACCAATGGTGCAGGGCATGTCTCATCTTGCAGACAGGATGGGTCCTGGGATGGTGAAGATGATGGTAGATGGCCAGATCATGACATCTACTGAGGGGATCTGGTTGGTGGGCTGAGGTTTAACATCAACCAGGGCTTCAAGCACTGTGGAGTTTGTCCTGCCTCCATAGCCTCCAATGCCTCAAAGCCGCCGAGGCTTATAGAACCTGCAGAGGCGGAACCGACCACTGGGTTGGAGGCGCGAGATGGGATGGTGAAGGCTGGGCCACAGTAAGCCATTGTGGGAGGCAGACCTGAAAGAAAAGATGTGGACATGGAATGTTGGAGGGATTGGGAATTGGAAGGCGATTGCACTCTTTGGAGAGGGTCAACTTGATCATGAACATACAACAGCTCCCAGTTCCTGCTCTTTGCCTCGTCCAGTTTCCAATCAAATTTGGGAAACCCTTTCTTCTTCTTCTTCCGAGGGTGGAACCAGTGTTCAGGGATCTCCATTTGTTCCCTGTTGATTACCAAATCATATCGACTACTTTGGACATGCAGGTTGCTATGGCTTTCGTTTTCTTCTGCATTTTTGTACTACCCCCCTCCCACTGTATTACCAATTCACTGAGCAAACAATACAAAACCAAAGCTAATTTTGTGACAGTTACGCAGATAAGGGTGATGGCAATCCCTTTGTGTCGTCTTCTGCTGTGGATACGGACCATCCACTGCAGAAACGCATCTCATGGTGTGACGGGTCACGTCAAGGTTCCTTCAGTGTGGTGTTCTCCCTGTTCAGTCGGGCACGTGCACGTCAGTTAAGAACGCACAGGAGAAAAATCTGGTCACAGTCACACATGTGATCCCACTCAAGACCTTTATTTTTGCCATGGCTTTCCGACCGTCATGTGTGGGCATTGGTAAAGTGGGCTGGGGGTGGGGGGAGATGGAGCTGGCCACTGTGCATGCAGCAATTGTTGGGTTGATTTTTGGGGATTCACCTTGTCAAGGTAGAATTCAGGAGGAGTGGATTGAGTAAACCCATGGAACCATAAAGCAGGCTTTTCCAACCTGTGGTAGTCCAGACGTTTCTCAGCTATGACTCCCACCAATCCTAACCACAATACATTGTAGCTGAGGGTGATGGGATTTGTAGTTCAGCAACATCTGGACCACTACAGGTCAGGAATCGCTGCAATCAAGGCATGGAAGAGGGGATTCCTGCTGGTTTCAAGTGAGAGCTAGCTCAAGTTGGCAGCCACGCAAAGAAAACGGAGGAGTAAGTAGAAATCCCCAAAGTGAAATTGTGAAAGATCATCAGCAGACTCATTTCACATGGTTAGGGATCCATTGTGGGGCTGCACACCGTTAGCCCTCCAGCTGATCTTGGACTACAACTCCCATCATCCCCAGCCAATGTGGATAAGCACCAGAGATGATGGGAGCTGTAGTCCTATGTTTGCAGAGGGCTGAAATTGTGGAGCCCTGATCCACTTTCCAGGATCCGTGTCTCTTGTCTCTTCCCATAAACACATGCCCAGGATTTTCAGATGGACAGAAAGCCTATCTTGGAAAAACGGGCTGAATATAAAAACTGGAGAAGATACTTGAGGTGGTTGAGATGGCATCTATTTATTCTTGAAAATTCACCCTTGATGTGTTAATCCTTGGGGAAGAAACCCCTCAAGCACAGTGGGAGATGGAGCCATTGTCAGGTCTGCCTTGCATGCCAAAGGTCCTCCGTTCAATCTCCAGCCTCTCCACCAGGACGGGCTGGGAAAGACCATGGAGACTTGGTCTCACCTGAAACCACGGAGAGACGCTGCCAGTCAGAGTAGGCAAAACTGAGCTAGACGGACGAACTGTCTGAGTCAGTAGACTGCAGCTTATTATTTTAAAGTCTTGAAAGGCTCGCTCCAAAAGTTAGCCTTCCATTCACAGAATGTGTTCTTCTGAAAGTGGAAGGAGTGTGCTATCAACAGGACTCCTTCTTCCATGAGCCCAAAACTCTCCATGATCCACAGGGGGAGGTTGGCTTCAAAAGTACCTTCCTGTTCATCTAAGACACCTTTCCGTAAGTGGAAGGATTCTTCCATGCACAGAAAAATCCTTTGTATGAGTGGAAAAACACACCTTTGGATCCAGCCTCACCTTCAGTGCCAACCCCAAGAACCAATAAGAGTACAAGCTGGTCTAGAGAAGACTATGGGAAGAGAAACACTAAATTCTCTGAAGAGCAAAAGTCAAGAGATGCTGCAAGAGTCGAGTGAAGCTGTTGGCAGGTCTTGGAAGAGCGAGTCCTTTTATACAGTTTTTGACAGCATCCCTAGTGGTCAATTGTCAACAATTTAATTAAGATACATATTTGTTATAATAACAATAAGTTACGAGCGATGGGTTCATTTGCATCTTGTTTTTGCTCGCTTATGCAGGGTAAGGTGAACAGGGGAGAACATCCTGATCTGAAAAAGGGACACCACCCTGTCCTCTTTCGAGTTCACCACGACATTTTATTTGATTAAGTAAATTGCATCAGCAGTTGATGCCAACCCCATGCTTTGTCATGAACCCCGCCTCCCATTAAGATCATCTGTAGAGGTTCGTTTAGGGTTGCCACCAGCTCATCTGGTAGCAAAATGGGACGTGACCGGGACGTGACTGGGATGTGACCAGGACATATCTCCATGTATGTTACTTAGATAGCTGCAACCACTAAACTCTGAACTCTGTAAGTGGAGTGGTAGCTTCCTTAGTGCTTAGTGCTAAAGAATCACAGATACCAAGAAATTGTTTGTTTGATTCATCTCATCTTGACTCAGTTTATCTACCTATAAATCAACCACTGATGGCCACTTCAGGTATCAACAAAAATTGGAAATCTACTCTTTGGGGTTTCCCACATTGTTTTGAATAGGATTTTAATGGAGTATATCATAAGGTTTCTTGACTTTTGGAGATGTAATCTTGAAAACCATGTGTGTTTCAAAGGAATTCAGTCAGCAGAGAATCCTGATGACTGGTCAGTTAGCATATAAAACACAATCTAATGACCAAAGTTTCAACCGCATCAAAAAGCTGTGTCATGTTGAACCAGGAATAAGAGGTTAAGAATGAAATTTCTCAGGGAGTTTTCCTGTACAGCCCCAGCTGTTGTTCTACTGAAATATCAACAAAAGAGAAATTCAGAATGAATATCATAGTTCCTCCCAAAGGGCAGTGGTGGGATCAGGGACGGAGACATCTGGTGGCGCACTGGTAAAACTGCCGCCCTGTAACCAGAAGGTTACAAGATCGATCCTGACCAAGGGGCTCAAGGTTGACTCAGCCTTCCATCCTTCCGAGGTCGGTAAAATGAGTACCCAGAATGTTGGGGGACAATATGCTAAATCATTGTAAACCGCTTAGAGAGATTCCAGCTATAGAGCGGTATATAAATGTAAGTGCTATTGCTATTGCTATTGCTATCTGTGAACCTTCAAGGGAAGTCTAAATTAATTTCTAGAGAGACAAGGGACATTTCACAGTAGGGTTCTGCATTTTTTGGGCCCAGTCATCCCTTGTGAAAAGTGACACCCACACCCCACTTGGTGGTAGTTTGGATAGACTGTGAAATGGGACAAAAACAATTCTTCCATTCAGAGTGAGGGCAAGAATCAATGCCCTCACTCTGATTTGGCTTTGGGAAATCACCACACAACCAAATTTGATTGGCCATGTGGTAACAACCAAGCTGGCGACAGAATCCCTGATTGGTTGTCCCAGCTCAGCAGCGAAAAGAAAAACTCTAATCTGAAAATAGCAGTTAAGCAGCTCCTGAGAAGGGGACGGTGAAGAGAAGTGCCCCAAGTTATTATGGTGATTGAGATGGGGGGGGCAATATAATGTCTTGTCCCATGTCCCTGGTGGTAGGCCAAGCCCCCTTCCAAGACCAATTCCTGCAAGCTTTCAAAATGTGTGGGGTTGGAGAGAAGGAAAGGCTTCCTTAAGCCTTCTTTTGAAAGGGAGGAGAATCACTCCTTGCAAAGCTTGGAATGGCCAGATTGCACCCAAAGAGGCAGATATGAGGGGCATTTACTGGAGGACCCAGCTCAGATTTTCTTCCCTCCTGGAGAGCATGGTGCCCCAATCATCTAGGGGGTTGGGTAAGTGAACCCAACCAGGGGTACAGGTCAGGTCATACGACAGGCATGAGGCATGGGCCTGTCTCCCCTCCAGCCCACCCCACACATGGTCCTGAGAACAGGCTCGCTGTGTTGATCATTGGAGCCTTCTCTGTGGTGACCCAACCTCATTAAATGTGTTTCAGTGGGTCGCCCAGACATTTTTCTTCCACTGTGGTTTTAGGCTGCAGTCCAAAATAGAATCCAGGTAAGCTATCTCCAGGTAAGTCTGAGAAAGACTCTTGTATGTACCCTCAAGAGCTGCTGCCAGTCATTGTAGACAATATTGAGTCTCATGGACCGAAGTTCAGACTCAGTAGGTAACTGGGCAATGGGAATATTTTAACATTTGTTTGTTTATTTCTTTAATGTATGTATTTATATGCCACGCAAAATGCACGCCTCTGAGCGGTTTACGACAATACAATAAAAACAACAAATTAAAAGGTGAAAACATAACAATATGAAACATAATGTTGCTTTTAATTAAACTTTACATATCAAGCAAAAATCCAACAGAGTTGTAATTACCATGAAAGCAATCAAAGGAAATTATTGAATTGAAAGGAATGAGTCCTACTAAGCAAATAATAACAGTTCTTTTGCTAGAATCATTTGTGCTAATACAAGCAATCGAGGGAGAAGCTCAACAAGTCGCTAATTAAAGCTCTGGTCAAAAAGGGACTTTCCCCAAGGCTAGGAAAATGGTATATAAGCACGGCCAGTTCCTTAGATTCTCCAACAGCTTTTCTTGACTTGCACCTTCTCACGTCTTCTTCCCCTCGGATAAGGTAAGTCAAACAGCACAGGGCAACTTCTTACATAGAAAAGAAATGCCGTGTTGAAAGATCTTGAACTGTTGTACAACATCAGATGTACTTGGACTCCTATCCTGGCTGGGGTTGCCTCTGAGGCTGGAAGTGGCCTATTGCCATAAGCTGGTAGCCATTGATAGACCTGTCCCCCATGAATTTCCCTAAGCCATCCAAGATGGCGGCCATCACTACCTCCCAAGGCCAGACCAGTGGTCCATCTAGCTCAGTACTGTCTACACTCTTTAAGATTTCATTTCAAATTTTTGCATCCGGGTATTTCTATTTGGAACAGAGCTGCCACAACCAGAAATACCACTCATCTAAAGAGCCAGGATTTTGCTGGCTTTCTCAAAGCTGTGATGGAAACGGAGGAGTGGATCCTACTGGGAGAACATTCCCAAGTCTTGCTACATGCTACTTTAGAATATTTTTAGTTTTATTTTATTTAATATATTTCTATACTGCCTAAAACCCAAGTCCTCGGGGCGGTTTACAAAATAATAAAAACAGCCAATAAAAGATGAAAACATTTCAACAAATTAAAAAGTTAAAACTCTTAAAACACAATTAAAACAGTATCTAATTGAAAGCCTTGGTGAACAAATGCATCTTGACTGCCCTTTTAAAACTTGTAAGAGATGAGGAGGCTCATAAATGACAAAAGTATTAAATGATCATTACTTCATTCATTGGGTTTTCTGTGTAGGTAGGGTTTCCATCGGGAACCAACAAAGGCCAACCAGATGCCTCCAGGAAGACCAGAAGTGAAGCATGAAAGCAAAAACCCTGTATCTCCCCTGTGACTGGGATATGAGGCCCTAACTCGAAGGTAAATCATCTGCCTTGCATGCGAAACCCAGGTTCAATTCTTGGCAGTTTCTCCAGGTAGGGCTGAGAGAGATTTGCTCGAAACCTTGGCAAAGCCACTGCCAGTCCGTGCAGACAATACGGAGCGAGATAGACCACAGGTCCAACCTGGTATAAGGCAGCTTAATATGTTTCTGAGAAGGAACATAAAATAATAGCCCCTCTTTCCCCCCTGTGGCTGGCATCCAGTGACACACAAAACCTGCACGTCATGTCAACCTCACACTATGCTGAAGAACAACAGATTCAAGGTGGGAGATCCCCAAACTCTATGTCAACGAGACCCTATCAAAACACCACCAAGAAAACTGACTTACTGGCAACTCTGATAAGATGCAGTGAAGACAAGAGAGTTGAATGAAGCTGATGGAAGGACAGAGGGAACACATAGCTTTTTCTACAGGTCCCCCAGCCTCCCTTGTGGTTAGGATGCTCCAGCTAACATTCTCCAGCTAACCTCACTCCATGACGTCACTCCATGCTCCAGTTAACGTCACTCCAGCTAACATTCGGCTGGGTTGCTGACACTTCTTCTTTCCACGGAAGAAGTTCTTTCCACAACTTTGACTCAGTAGAAGGGAACTTCCAATGTGGATAGATACTATGTGGGTATCTTGAAAGATGAGAATGAGGGCTGGGGAAACAGGGAAGTGCTAAGGAGTTACTACAGCAGCAACATCAGGAGGGCTCTGGTGGATTATCTCAATGGTGGGTTTAGTACAGCACCCTGTTTCCCAGATCAGACAACCAGATACTTCTAAGAAGCCAACCAGTCGAGTCAAAAAGCAATAGACTTCCTTCACTGTTGGTTTCCCCAGCAACTGACGTGCTCAGTCCACGGAGTATGTTCTGAGCATGCTCCCTCTGGTTCTTAAAATAAACAAGTCTTCCCAGGGTGGGCCGGTAAGGATGGAGGGACGGCTGCATCTTGGGGAGGAGTGAGTGCCCTCTAGTGACTATGGGCCTGCTTGCAGTGGAGTGTTAGTTCTAAGTTACCACATCATTGTTTCTTCTTTCATTGGATGGTTTCAATCCCTCACCTATGTTGCCTCAGCAATCTTGACCACATGATAGCGAGGTAGGAGTACATCCGCCCCAGAGCGCACCTGGGGTCCTGAGGTTCAAAAAGAGACCCTTGCACAAGCCCTCAAGTGATAGATGGTGATACGGATTGTCAACAGGGTGATAGAGATGAAAAAGGAGGAAAGGGGAAGAGGCTGTGTGCCCGGGAAGGAATGTGGTATCAATGTCATCTTGGAGAGGGGAGGGACATCTCACGGTGTTACCAAGTGAGGGACAAGAAGGAATCCTTCAGCTACAGACTGCACTGAAGCTTCTGGTGGGTCCCAGAGCATGGTCTAAAGGCACACGTGACAGCCGCCTTGGTGAAGCTAAGCAGGTCATGGTGTGGTCAGTACCTGGTAGGAAGGTTCACAAATGCCACTTTTGAGGTTGGGGCCATATATCAGTGATGGAGCATCCGCCTTGCACGCAGAAGTCTTCCGTTGAAGAGTCTCGTTGAAGAGTCTCGTTGAAGCAGAACTTGGTGGATCTTCCACCTTGAGTTTTCTGTTCTTCATACTATGGAGCGGTTGACAGCTAGGTTAGGATTAGGGTGCCACTGAATGCCAGGCAGTGGGGAACAAAAGTGGGAAGGGGCTATTTCCATTTAGCCGGGCTTGCGGACGTCTCAGTAGTATCTTGTTGTCCAGTGATGGAAACAGGAGGGTGAAACTGGAAGGATTTTGGTCTGAACTAGCAGTTCTCTTATGTCTATTTTCATAGAAACATTGAAAAGCCACATCTGCACCCCTCTGTCCTCATCTCCTTACAAGAGGGTTCCCATCAGGGTTTTCTCTAACAGCAATCCCCTGATGTTGTTGACAACAACTCCAATTATCCCCAACTAAGAGGCATTGCATATGGGGATTTGGGAGTTTTAGTCAACAACATCTGGGAATCCCTGTTAGAATCCCTGAACCTTGGGTGGCTTGAACAAAGAAAGGGGGGAAATTTCTCAGCTTGAAGTATATTCCATCAAGACAGTCACAAAGCTTTCTGCTTCTGTGTTGGGGGTCTTTGTGGATTGGTACCAAGGAGAAACTTGGGAGAAATTTCTCTGAGGGTTCCGTCCCATCCCTGAGTGAATGTCAATTCACCGTAATGTGTTGTTCATTCATTTCTGTTTCAGACTCACCTCCATCTCCCCAGTAATTTCTGTCATCCAACTCATCAACCGGATCCCCCCAGAAGAAATGACGTTCTGGTTTTTTGGCAACATCATGATCATCGTATTAAGCATTATTTCCGGTAGCTCCTAGCCAGTCTATGTGGGAGGCATCACTCCCTGAGGCTGAGGCTGAAATACAGGCCTGGACTTTGAGAGGTCTGGGCGCCCTTCTTCTCCCACTATTTTGCTCTGCTATCCTCAGTATGAATTCATCAGTTTCCTTCTGTCTCCCAGCTGCCTCTAATATGATGCCATTTCCTTCACATTCTCAATAAAGCTTCTGCTGCATTCTTGCAATCCGTGTTCCCTTGGTTTTTGAACTGGCAGCTCTGATTTCTGGGAATAGCTGCTTCCCTGAGTCCTCAGAAATCCTTGTGTCTGAATGAAAACTTATGGGGGACGTGGCACTCTTTTAGGAACACACAGGAAGCTACCTACGACAGAGTCTGACCCTTGGTCCATCCAGCTCAATAGTGTCTACTCTGACTGGGAGCAACTCTCCAGGGCTTCTGAGTTTTCCCCAGCCCAACTGGTGATGCTGCCAGGGACTGAAACGGAAGCCTTCTGCATGCAAGGCGTCCATGAGCCTCCCATCCAGGCACTGACCACACCAAATCCTGCTTAGCATCACCACGGTGGCTGTAACAAGTGCTTTTAGACCATGCTCTGGGAGCCTCCAGAAGCTTCAGTGCAGGCTGTAGCTGATGGTTTCCTTCTTGGCACTCAATTGGTAACGCTGTGCAATGTCCCTCCCTTCCCCAGACTGACAATAATACCACATTCCTTCCGGGGCACACAGCCTCTTCCCCTTTCCTCCTTTTTCATCCGTATCACCATGCTTTGAGAGATGGAAACCCCCATGATGGGGATTGACTGCGCTGTAGGGGTCAACAGTGTGAGTAGAGAAGGCCCAGATTCAGATCTCACTTTTGCTATAGATTCACTTGGGGGCTTGAGCAAGGGACTCTTTCTCAACCTATTATTATTTAATAATATGGAATGCGCTCCCTGCTGAGATACGATCGTCCCTCTCTCCGGCAATTTTTAAAAAACATCTGAAGACCCACCTTTTCGCCCAAGCTTTCTCAGCTTCCTAATACTTTTGGGTTTTAAACCCTGGTTTATTTTTAAATTGTTAAATTGTTTTTAAATTTTTGTATAGGTTTTTAACAGGTTTTAAGTTATTGGTAAATGCCCATAGATGAAAGTTGGGGTCGGTGTACAAATGTGATAAATCACTCAATCAATCAACCTCAGTACCCCAGCTGCACTCTGGGGAGGATGCACACCTACCCCTCTAGCATGCGGTAGATTATGCTGAGGTGACGTAGATGAAGGATTGGAACCATTCAATGTAGGTATGGTCATTATGCTCACTTCCACATAGACTGGCTTGCCGCTGGCGCACATGATGGGTCCTGGGATGGTCACAAGGGGGCTAGGTGGCTGGATCGTGACTTCTGCTGGGGAGATCTGGTTGATGGGTTGAGGGTTGACCCCAGCCAGGGTGCCGAGCTCTCTGCCCCCGGCTGCTTCCTACAGCACCTACGGCTTTTATTGGGTTGTTGCTGACATTTCTTTATTCCCTGAGCCAAAATGAGCTTACCAAGCAGAAAGAGTAAAAAATAGCTAAGCTATTAGTGTTGGCGCCATGTTAACCACCCAGTGCCTATTTATCTCACAGTCTCCTTTCTTCGACTTCAACTTGACTTGCTTCAGTATCTAGTGAACCACTTAGAACACCTGAGGGAGGGCCTGGGGCTCATTAAAGCACTTCAAAAGTCATCCATTCTCCCTTTTGCAGGAATGAGTGAACTGCATGTGATGATGATGAGTTTTTTGCAGTGCCCACGGTACGTGCCCGGGCTGGGTTTCAATCACTATCATTACCGAATTATTAAAACGCGCCAACTTGTCTCATTATTCATTTTGGACACTGCTTTGGAATCTCCGTCTTTCAAAAACAGGTGTCCACGTTGTGGTGTTCTGTTCTCGTGAGTAATCATAACCCGTATACTTCAAGCACTAGCTAGAATTTTCTCAAGAGGAACTGGCTCGGGGGGTAGCTAGGAAGTGCTCTGAGGCACTTGAATGGGAGAATCCTCCCCATTTGAGCAATAGGGTTCACCTCACCTTGCATCAGAACACAGGAAGCTTCCTTCTACCAGGTCAGACCCTTAGTAGGGATGCACATGAACCTGTTCAGAGGCCCTTTTATGGGCCTCCGAAGAGGTCCGAGCATCAGGCGGTTCAAAGTTCAAGGGTGTGGGGCCACACATTAAGGGCGGGGGAGGGTGCCCTTACCCTTCTCTCCACTTTCCCCCCTGCTTCCTCGTGTCCCTGATGCCCTGTTTCCTCTTCGGCTGGAAGTGGCCTGAAGCAGCTGGCACATGTGTGCCCGTGCTTACGCCCAGCTAATTCTGGCCTCTTACAGCTGAAGAACAAACAGGGCAGTGCCCCATACTTGGGAAATACCTGGTGCCTACGGGGGGAAAGCAGAGGTAGGGGTAAGTGCACCCTCCCCTGCGCTTAAGGTGTGACACAAACCTGCCATCGAGTCCCCTGCACAGAGTCAGGCATGTGCAAAACAGTCCGGAGGTTCAGGAGTTCGGATTGGGGGTTCAGGGGTTTGGAGTCGAATTGAACACCTCCGGTTCCTTCCGGACCATTACTGCTCCCCACCCGGATGGTTGGCGATTTTTAAAAAATATTTTTTAAAAATTAATAACTTTCTCCCCCTTAAAGCAGGCTGTCTGTGTGTGTGCGTGTGCATGTGCGTGCGCGCACGCGCGCAGCGAACAGTCCCCTGCCCGCCACCAGCTTCTAAAATCACTGCTGCGGCCCACTGGACCGGCCGGCGGGGGTCAGGGAAAAGCTTGCCTAGAGAAATCCCTCCGAAATGGACAGAAAGTAATTAGTTCCTTTAAAAAATTACAAACTCCGTCCAGACCGGATGGGAAGGGGGTTTCCAAAGGGTGCCGGACCAAAACTGGCCCACTCAGGTTCGTGTCAGGTCTGGACTCAAACCAAAACGGGCCAGCCCATTCCGGGCACACCCCTACATGTGTTTCCGTTCACATCCCTCACCCTTAGTCCATCTAGCTTAGATTGTCTACACTGACTGGCAGCAGCTCTCCAAGGTTTCAGGCAGGGATCTTTCCCAGCCCTACCAGGGGATGCTGCCAGGGACTGAACCTGGGACCCTCTGCATGCCAAACAGATGCTCTGCCACTGAGCTGCTGTTGCCTCTGCACAGTTAGCGAAACTCAAAACCTTTGTACATGAAAACCACTCAAGATTCTATCTGTCCATTCCTCTGGTTGGGATGGGCCCAGACCGGTCCGGAGGCTGTTCTAAAGGCCTCCAGATGGGTCTGGACTGGTCCGGACCAGGGCGGTCCGGTTCGGGTGGGGAGGTGCCTTTACGAGCGGGGGGAGTGTTTACTGACCCCTCCCGCCACTTTCCCGCTCTGGTGCTGTAATTTCAGTAGTAATTGGGGAGGCAGGATACTACCCTGCTGCCCCTTCCCTGCTGTCACTATGAAAAACTCCCAGGAGTCCTTTGCGTGTGCGGACATCACAGAGACCCTAACCCTAACCCTAACCCTAACCCTACTTTTGAGCCCTCTATGGGATGTTTGCCTCTGAAGGAATGCCCCTTTCCCTGTAGAATATCTTCCAATTTGCAAATCAGTTTCCCTCCAGGTCACTAGTTCAGTGACCCAACCCAAACCCGGTAAGACCCCAGGGTTTGATCAGATACCCTCTGCACTGTTAATATCAAATGTTGAATGTTGGGCTCCTGTACTTGCAGGATTCTTTACTTATATGGATTGTATTGCCTGTATCCCAGAAGAGTGGGATACAATGGTGATTGTTCCCATCTATGAGAAAGGCCAACACTCTGACCCTTCTAATTATCGACCAGTCTACTGAGCATTATTCATAAATTATATTATAGACATCTATATGTTAACCTCACGGACTGGTTGGAACAGGAGAACATCCTTAGGGAGGAACAGGTGAGGTTTAGGTCCATTCAGATGACTCTTGATCAGGCCCAAGTTCTACAACATCTGGCTGATAAGTATTCACCGCTGTATGCAGGTTTAAAGGAAGGGTGTGACTCCATTACTAGGGAGCGCTTGGAGAGTAAACTTGCCAATTCCTCCATTGATCGTAAGCTGCTTCTCCTTATCCGAGATACTGCCAGTCAGTGTAGAATATATTGAGCTAGATGGACAAAGGGTCTGACTTGGCAGAAGGCAGCTTCTTATGTTCCGATGGAAGGTGGAGGTCCCACAGGGTCCCAGGAGAGAGCTTCTTCCAAGATATCCACCCCTCCACTGCTGACATTGCAAAAAACTCATCATCATCACATGCAGATCACTCATTCCTGCAAAAGGGAGAATGGGTGACTTTTGAAGTGCTTTAATGAGCCAAAGTCCCTCCCTGAGGTGTTTTAAGTGGTTCACTTGAAACTGAAGCCAGTCAAGTTGAAGTCGAAGAAAGGAGACTGTGAGATAAATAGGCACTGGGTGGTTAACATGGCGTCAAAACAAAGAGCTTAGCTATTTTTTACTCTTTCTGCTTGGTAAGCTCATTTTGGCCCAGGGGATAAAGTAGCAACCCAATAAGAGGTTAGCTGGAGTGACGAAGCATCCTAACCGCAAGGGAGGCTGGTGGACCTTCATAAAAGCTGTGCATTCCCTCTGTCCTTCCATCAACTTCATTCGACTCTCCTGTCTTCACTGCATCTTCTCAGAGAAGCCGGTAAGTCCATTTTCTTGGTGGTGTTTTGATAGAGTCTCATTGACACAGAGCTTGGTGGATCTTCCACCTTGAGTCTTCTGTTCTTCAGAATATGGAGCGGTTGACAGCTAGGCTAGGATTTGTGTGCCACTGAATGCCAGGCAATGGGGAGCAAAACTGGGAAGGGGCTATTTCCATTTAGCCCTGCTTGCGGACGTCTCAGTAGTATCTTGCTGTCCAGTGTTGGAAACAGGAGGCTGAACTGGAAGGATTTTGGTCTGATCCAGCAGTTCTCTTATGTCTATTCTCATAGAAAGCCACATCTGCACCCCTCTGTCCTCATCTCCATACAAGAGGGTTCCGATCAGAGTATTCTCTAACAGGAATCCTCTCATGTTGTTGACAAAACTTCAATAATCCCCAAGCAAGAGGCATTGCATCTGGGGATTCAGGATTTTTAGTCAACAACATCTGGGAATCCTTGTTAGAGGGAACGCTAGTTGCCACCCTGAACCTTGAGTGCCTTGAACAAAGAAAGGGGGGAAATTTCTCAGCTTGAAGTATACTCCATCAAGACAGTCACAAACCTTTATGCTTCTGTGTTGGGGGTCTTTTGGGATTCGTACCAAGGAGAAACCTGGGAGAAATGTCTCTGAGGGTTCCGTCCTATCCCTGAGTGAATGTTAATTCACCGTAATGTGTTGTTCATTGATTTCTGTTTCAGACTCACCTCCATCTCCCCAGCAATGTCTGTCATCTCCACGAGTCGTGGCTTTTTCAGTTTTGGCCCCCCTTTTCGAGGCCTTGGCTATTATGGATGCCTTGGCTCTGGTGTTGGTGCTTGCTCCCTGGGCTATGTTGGAGGCAGCACAAGCTCCGGAGAGCTCGGCACACTGGCCGTGGTCAACCCTCAACCCTTCAACCGGATCCCCCCAGAAGAAGTCTCGCTCGGGTCACCTCCCCCACTCGTGACTGTCCCAGGTCCCATCATATGCGGCAGCTGGAAGCCGGTCAATGTGGGAGGCTTCACTCCATGTGCCATTGGAGGTTCCGGGATTGTAGGATCAGGTGCCTGGGGAGGTCTGGGTTATGGACCTCTGGGCCAGTAGAGTGGTGGAGGTCTTGGAAGAAGCTCTTTCCAGGGACCCTGTGGGAGCATCTGCTATTAGACCCCATAACGTCGAATGACTGATCATAATGACCAGGAACCAGCAACCCTAAGTCTGAGGCATTGCTGAAATCCAAGCCTGGACTTTGAGGGGACTGGGTGCCATTCTTCTCCCACTACTTTGCTCTGCTATCCTCAGTATGAATTCATAGGTTTCCTTCTGTCTCCCAGCGGCCTCTAATATGATACCATTTCCTTCACATTCTCAATAAAGCTTCTGCTGCATACTTGCAATCCGTGTTTTCTTGGTTTTTGAACTGGCAGTTGTGATTTTTGGGAACAGATGCTTCCATGAGTCTTGGTAGCCCAGAAGCCGTTCTGACTGTGACTGTGACTGCGACTGGCAGGAGCTCTCCAGGGCTTCCAGCTGGAGTTTTCCCCAGCCCTACCTGGAGATTCTGCCAGGGACTGAAACGGCAGCCTTCTGCATGCAAGGCGGATGCTCCATCACTGATCTATGGCCCCAATATCAAAAGTGGCGTCCATGAGCCTCCCATCCAGGCACTGACCACACCAAGACCTGCTTAAACCTGCCCGAGTAGCCCCGACCCCTGCTTTGGTGGACAGGCTGGACTTCTCTTGTCTGCCTGGCCCTATGCCAGAGCCTGCGGCCAGGCAGCAGTTGGAGGGAGGGCCTCCCCTTCCAGGGAAGAAGGTTCCTCCCGTGGCAGATGTGGAGGTGGTGGAGGTGGAGCCAGCTTCCAGTCCAGCCAAATCCATCTTGCTGCCCTCCCGGTGGGGGGGTGGGGGTGGCCCCAACTAATTTTTGAATCCACTCTCACTTGCTACCAGAGAATCTACTC
This sequence comes from Hemicordylus capensis, assembly GCF_027244095.1. Classification (NCBI taxonomy): domain Eukaryota; kingdom Metazoa; phylum Chordata; class Lepidosauria; order Squamata; family Cordylidae; genus Hemicordylus; species Hemicordylus capensis. Next base: position 22,346,953 of record NC_069670.1, on the reverse strand, counting down.
TCAGAACACCTAAAAAACCACAAAACCCAGTACCCCATGGGCTTTTGGGTATGGGGGTGGTTGGCACCCTATGTGCATTGCATCACCACTCGCTCTGGGGCACCGGGGCAATTCAACCTTCAAAGGTGGGGGTCGCACTTAAGGGGGCAGGGGAGGGTGCACTTACCCCTTCCTCTGCTTTCCCCCCACTGATGCCCACTATTTCTCAAGTGCTACCCGGGGGCAGCATACTTCCCTGCTGCCCCATTTGTTCTTCGGCAGGAAATGGCCAGAAGAAGCTGGACCGGAACATGGACACACACGCATGCCAGCTACTTCCAGCCAAAGAGCAGAAAGGGTGGCAGGGAAGTACGCTGCTGCCCCGTAGGACTTGGGAAATACCTGGTGCCAGCAGGGGAGAAGTGGAGGGAGGGGTAAGGGCACCTTCCCCCACCATTAAGTTGCGACACCCAGCCGCCATCGAGCCACCCACACCTGGTTCCATGCAGATCTCTAACTCTTAGTCCATCTAGCTCAGGATTTTCTACACTGACGGGCAGCAGCTCTCCAAGGTTTCAGGGAAGGATCTTTCCCAGCTCTACCTGGAGATGCTACCAGGGACTGAACCTGGGTCCTTCTGAATGCCAAACAGATGCTCTACCACTGAGCTTCTGTCACATCCGCGCAGTTAGGGAAACTCAAAACCTTTGTACATGAAGACTATCTGTCCATTCCTCTGGCAGGGGGCCTAGGCTGGACTGTCAAATCCCTGCAGATGTGTGGATCACCTCCTTTCGAGCCTTGTATGGGATGGCTGCCCCTCAAAGAATGCCCCTTTCCCTATAGAATGTCTACCAATATGGCACTCAGTTTCCCTCAAAGAGGTCTCTAGTTCAGTGACCCAACCCAAACCTGGTAAGACCCCGGGGTTTGATCAGATCCCCGCTGCACTGTTAAAATCAAATGTTGAATGATGGGCTCCTGTACTTAAAAGATTCTTTACTTATATGGATTGTATTGCCTGTATCCCAGAAGAGTGGGATACAATGGTGATTGTTCTGATCTATGAGAAAGGCCAACACTCTGACCCTTCTAATTATCAACCAATCAATCTGTTGAGCATTACAGTGGTCCCTCTACTTACGAAATTAATCCGTTCCGAATGCACATTTGTAAGTCGAAAAATTCGTAAGTCGAAAAGCGGTTTCCCATAGGAATGCATTGGGAACGGATTAATGCGTTCCGGAGCCTAGAAAAAAGACCCAGACCCCCAGTAAGGCTTGCAAACTGCACAGGAACATTTCTTTTCAAGAATAAACAGGCAGTAAACAGGCAGGCAAGTCAAGGAAATCGCATGTAAAATTCGTAAGTCGAGGAAACCCCATCTAAAAATTTGTAAGTCGAGGAAACCCCATCTAAAAAATTTTAAGTCGAAAAAACCGCATCTAAAACCGGATCTAAAACTGCCGTTTGTAACTCGAAAAATACTTATGTCGAGTAGTTTGTAAGTCGAGGGACCACTGTATTCATAAATTATATTCTAGACATCTATATGTTAACCTCACGGACTGGTTGGAACAGGAGAACATACTAAGGCAGGAAGAGGTGAGGTTTAGGTACATTCAGATGACTCTTGATAAGGCCCAAGTTCTACAACATCTGGCTGAAAAGTATTCACCGATGTATGCAGCTTTTAAGGCACGGTTTGACTCCATTTCTAGGGAGCGCTTGGCGAGTAAACTTGCCAATTCCTCCATTGATCGTCGGCTATTTCTCCTTATCCGAATGTTGCATGAGAACAACTCACTTTGGGTGAGATGCAATGTCCAATGACATCTGACCCTGTCTGTACCCACACAGAAGGCAGTCAAACAGGGATGTATTTTGCCCCACTTCTTTTCAATCTTTATTTACGCTCTTGCATAACCCAGATTTCCACCCTCCTAAATTAGCCAGTAAATCTATCACAGTTCTGCTTCATGCTGATGATGCAGTTATTCTATCTAGAACATCACATCTGTTGACATGAGAAGAAGACTATGTATCTATAAATGTCCAAAAGTCTTAGATCATGAGTTTTGCTTAAAAAACAAACAAACTAAGAAAGATGTCTGGTGGATTAATGGGGAGGTAATCAATCCAGAACTTTCACTCAAGGCACAAATAACCAGGCTCAGACTATCATACTTGGACACACTATGCGAAGACCCAGCTCCCGTGAGAAGTCCATAATGCTGGGGAAAGTTGAAGGAAAGAGAAGAAGAGGATGACCAGCAGCAAGGTGGATGGACTCGATCACAGCAGCAATGAATGCAGCACTGAGAAACCTGAAAGGCCAAGTTGAAGACAAATCATCCTGGAGAGAGTCTGTCTATGTGGTTGCTAAGAGTCAACACGACCTGATCGCACTTTATCAATCAATGGATCAAGTAAGGACTTATAAATACCTGGAAGTGGTTTTCAGTAAAAATGCTCCTTGGAGGGAGACTTCCTTCGCTGGTGGTTTCCCCAACAAGTGGAGTCCTCAGTCCACGGAGTATGTTCTGAACATGCTCCCTTTGGTTCTTAAAATAAACAGGTCTTCCCAGGGTGGGCCGGTAAGGATGGAGGGACGGCTGCTTCTTGGGGAGGAGTGACTGCCCTCTAGTGGCTATGGGGCTGATTGCAGTGGAGTGTTAGTACGGTAGTAATTTACCATATTGCTCCTTCCTCCATTGAATGGTTCCAATCCTTCACCTACGTCACCACAGCAAAATCTACCGCATGCTAGCGGGGTAGGTGTGCATCCTCCCCAGACTGCAGCTGTGGTCCTGAGGTTGATTGATTGATTGAGTGAGTGAGTGATTTATCAAATTTGTACACCGCCTCCAACATTCATCTATGGGCGTTTACCAATAACATAAAACCAGTTAAAAACATATACAAAAACTTAAAAACAATTTAACAATTTAAAAATAAAACAGAGATTAAAACCCAAAAATATTGGGAAGCTGAGAAAGCTTGGGTGAAAAGATGGGTCTTCAGGTGTTTTATGAAAATTGCCGGAGATAGGGAGGATCGTATCTCAGCAGGGAGCGCATTCAACAATCTCGCGGCAGTGACCGAGAAGGCCCGTCTCTGTGTAGACACCAAACGAGTTGGCGGTAACTGGAGACGGACCTCCTCAGAGGAGCCCAATGGGCGATGGGGCTTGTAATGAAGAAGGTGCTCTCTTAAATTATTATTATTAAATAATAAAAGGATGAAAAAGAGTCCCTTGCATACGCCCCCAAGTGATTCTATAGCAAAAGTGAGATCTGGATCTGGGCCTTCTCAACTCACACTGTTGACCTCTATAGCGCAGTCACTCCCCATCATGGGGATTTCCATCTCTCAAAGCACGGATGAAAAAGGAGGAAAGGGGAACAGGCTGTGTGCCCCGTAAGGAACGTGGTATTAATGTCAGTCTGGGGAAGGGAGGGACATTGCACAGCGTTACCAATTGAGTGCCAAGAAGGAAACCATCAGCTACAGCCTGCACTGAAGCTACTGGAGGCTCCCAGAGCATGGTCTAAAAGCACTTGTTACAGCCACCTTGGTGATGCTAAGCAGGATTTGGTGTGGTCAGTGCCTGGATGGGAGGCTCAAAGATGCCACTTTTAGGGTTGGGGCCATAGATCAGTGATGGAGCATCTGCCTTGCACGCAGAAGGCTGCCATTTCAGTCCCTGGCAGCATCTCCAGGTAGGGCTGGGGAAAACTCCAGCCGGAAGCCCTGGAGAGTTGCTGCCAGTCAGAGTAGACACTATTGAGCTGGATGGACCAAGGGTCAGACTCTGTCGAAGGCAGCTTCCTGTGTGTTCCTAAAAGAGTGCAACGTCCCCCGTAAGTTTTCATTCAGACACAAGGATTTCTGAGGACTCAGGGAAGCAGCTGTTCCCAGAAATCAGAGCTGCCAGTTCAAAAACCAAGGGAACACGGATTGCAAGAATGCAGCAGAAGCTTTATTGAGAATGTGAAGGAAACTAAAAAAAACTAACTAAAAGAAAGAAACTAACTAAAAAGCTTAACTGAAATATAAAATTTGGTTAATGATTGATTTTAGTATAGATGTTGGACATAATATCGAAAGGGCAGCCTGGGAAAAGTTATGGAAGAGTGATTTAAAACTTACTGCTTGCTATGCTTTGAAGGAAAAGTATTATAAAAAGATTTATATGGTATCTGACATTAAAAACTGGCATTAATGTATAAAAATGTTTTAAACAAATGTTTGAAGCGTGGGCATACTGAAGATATTCTTTTTTGGTGGTGGACCCGTGGGAAGGTTAAGGCCTATTGAGACATGATATATAATGAATTAAAGAAAGAGACTTTTCCCAAGAAGCCAGAATCCTTCCTGCTAGGAATAATGTAGGGAGTAATCTTTACAAATGGCTTGACTTTCTTCATGTATGCATTGACAGTGGACAGAATGATATATGCAAAGAAATAGAAGAGTAATGAACTGCCGTTAAGGGAAGATTAGCTTAAAAAGAAAAGAAAAAAAGGTCTTGTTTTTGTTTTTGTTTTTTCTTTTGGTTTTTTTATTGTTCTGATTTTTTTCTCTTGTTATATTTAAAGAATTATTTTCCTATTATTGATCTTACAGCAGGTTTTGATTTGAAATGCAGGGTGGGTAGATTCATGGTTTTTTCTTTTCTTATAACTTTAAGGGTTTAAATTTGTGTTTTTTATTATTATTATAATAAGGGTAAATTTTATAGTTATAATTTCATGAAGAGAGGTGCGTGGGAAGTCCATTTGTTTTTATTATGATTGTTATGTTTATTACTGTTAAAATTGAATTTGAGAAAAAAGAGAATGTGAAGGAAATGGCATCATATTAGAGGTGGCTGGGAGACAGAAGGAAACTGATGAATTCATTTTGAGGACAGCAGAGCAAAGTAGTGGGAGAAGAATGGTGCCCAGACCTCTCAAAGTCCAGGCCTGGATTTCAGCGATGCCTCAGTCTGAGGGTTGCCGGTTCCTGGTCACTATGATCAGTCCTTTGAAGTTATTGGGTCTATTGGCAGATGCTCCCACAGGGTCCCAGGAGAGAGCTTCTTCCAAGATATCCACCCCTCCTCTGGCCCAGAGCTCCATAACCCAGACTCCCCCAGGCAGCTGCTCCTACAATCCCGGAACCCCCAACGGCACCATCGAGTTCTGTGATGGAGCATCTAGACCCGGAGTGAGAAGAGCCATGAGGTTCCGGGACCATCCTCCCAGCCTCAAGCTCCTGTATTAACGTCCGTTACCCCTCTCTTGCCCCCCTTTTCCGCTTTGTTTCCTGAATGTGTCCTTTCCAAGAAGGAGCTCCCCTCTCTTCTTGAGCTTGCCTATATCATTTTCACAACCTTCATCTCCTACCGTTGTTCACTCCACTCTTTTTCAATAAAATTCATGCTGCACTCTAACACGAGTCTCTTGGTCTGCTTGACACCCCCTGGCCCAATTTATGATAGTGTGGTGGGAGTTTACTCCAGATCTCAGGGAGGGCTTTGGACTGAGAACACAGAACCACACGTGGGAGGGCTCAGAGGCAAGTGTGGAGAGGAAGGGCACACAAGCTGACGAGAGGACTTCTCCACCATCCCATTCACAGGTGGTCACCTCTGTTTCCATTCATCATCCCATCTGTAGAACTGGGGACTCATTGGGGCTAAGTGCTTTGGGGGTGAAATGGAGCAAAAGGTGGGGCTTGATGGTGGTAGCAGCTAGCTTGACCCAACTCCCCAGCATGCCTCTGTTGACACCTTTAGATGGCAGAATTCTAGAGTATACGGGTGAGAGAGAGAGAGAGAGAGAGAGAGAGAGAGAGAGAGAGAGAGAGAGAGAGTTCCTGCATCAAAACTTCTCTGCCTGCAGTAAATGAAGGAAACGTAATTCTCCACGTGCCCTGAAACAACTTTACCCATAAGAGGTGTTTAAAAAAAAAAAAGGTTTATTTGATTTTGAGGGTTAATAACTCTGCACATGTTCAGACGCACTCACTCTTAGGTGACAACAGTTCTGTGAGCAGAAGGCGGCATCTCGAAACTCCACAGAGAAAATGAACAAAACCACTTCGAAATGAATTCCGATGCGGGAAACCACCTTTTCTTGACTGTGTTCCTTCTTACGGCAGCAAATAGCCTGGAGCTGTAGGTTTTAATTAAGCAGAAGCTCGCATGCTCTGTTTTCTCCATGGAAATGCATTAAGCCCAAACTGGCTACCGTTCCTGTTCCTCAGAGGACTGAGTTCACTCCCAGATCTTCAGTGGCAGACTCAGGTCAGACTGTTCCCGACTGCAGAGTCGTCTGGCAAATATTAGCAATATAGGAAGCTGCCATATACGGAGTCAGACCATTGGTCTATCTAGCTCAGTATTGTCTTCACAGACTGGCAGCAGCTTCTCCAAGGTTGCAGGCAGGAATCTCCCGCAGCCCTATCTTGGAGTCGCTGCCAGGGAGGGAACTTGGAACCTTCTGCTGTGATTAAGTGATGTGAAACAGGCTATGATTCCACAGGTGTGTGAGAGTGCTGCGTTCAACTGCAGGGGTGGCCTAACTACTGCAGTGCTTAAGCTGAGACATCAAATTCTGCCTTGCTTCAGCCCCCTTTAAGAACCAACCCTTGTAAACTTTGGAAGGACCATGATGGGCAGGCAGGTGGGCAGGTTCCCAGCAGCCTCCTCTTCTCTCCTTGTGCATCTTGCAATCTTTGCAAGGGGTGTGAGGAGAAGCACTTCCTGCAAAGCTTGAGGGACAGGTCAGGCTGAAAGAACTGCTTCGATAGCAGCGGCAGGGGCATCTCGCTACTGTGCCGCCACCCCTAATAATCTGCCACCTGAGGACACCACCTCACTTCGCCACATGGAAAGGCCGCCCCATCCTACTTGAACCACAAGGCAATCACATGCGCTCGGCAATTCCAGCTTTTACTGGAGGTGATCACCCAGCTTTCCAGGAAACTTAGTTTTAAGCTTTCTATTCTGCCGAGGGCTGCATTCCATCCCATAATGGGCACTCCTCCTGCATCGTGGCCGCTCCTGTTTGGTTTTGTCTGTTGGGCTATGCGACAGCTGCAGCTTAGCTTGAGGTATAGCTTGGCATGTGATCTACTAACAAGCCAGAGTGGGGCCCTATCATTTCCTCTCTATTGATTGGGCTAGCAAAAGGGAAACAGAGGCTTAAGCATGTGACAAACTCATATTTCAAGAAGACTAAGTCTCGGCAGCCACAGCTGATTCCACAGAGGATGTTGGGTGCTCAGTCGTCCTGAAATTAAGGCCTGTAACCTCAACTGTTTCATAGATGGAAGCAGATGAGTTGGAAGAGAGATCTGCTCCAGGTTTTCGGAGACATTGAGAACCCCTTGGCCCAGCTGCAGCGGGCTTCAGTTGGAATTGAAGATGCTCATGCAGACCTGGATGTCCTGCCATGGATCCTGAGGCCATCTCCCCCCCGCTCCAGATAGACAATTAGGGATGAATTAGCAGGGGGTAGGCAGACATTGCTTCTGCTCCCAAGGTATCCCCCATAACAGCCCCCCTGCTGGATGTGATTCCAGAACCACCAATGGTGCAGGGCGTGTCTCATCTTGCAGACAGGATGGGTCCTGCGATGGTGACGATGATGGGAGATGGCCAGATCATGACATCTACTGAGGGGATCTGCTTGGTGGGCTGAGGGTTAACATCAACCAGGGCTTCAAGCACTGCGGAGTTTGTCCTGCCTCCATAGCCTCCAATGCCTCAAAGCCGCCGAGGCTTACAGAACCTGCAGAGGCGAAACCGACAACTTGGTTGGAGGCGCGAAATGGGATGGTGAAGGCTGGGCCCCAGTAAGCCATTGTGGGAGGCAGACCTGAAAGAAAAGATGTGGACATGGAATGTTGGAGGGATTGGGAAATGGAAGGCGATTGCAATCTTTGGAGAGGGTCAACTTGATCATGAACACACAACAGCTCCCAGTTCCTGCTCTTTGCCTCGTCAAATTTCCAATCAAAATTGGGAAACCCTTTGTACCCAGACCCCAGCCCAAGAAGACACAGAGACATTTTTTAATGGGAGAAACGGGCCACGCTTTATTAATATAACAACATTTGTGGCGGACTGGAAACAAGGTGATTAATCACCAACATAAAAACAGTGCGGGCACCTAGGCGTGGGCTAGGATTCAAAACGTCCTACCCATCGCCTGCAAGGGCGACACACCCTGGCTCAGGAAAGAGGCAGGTAGCTCCCGCCCAATTCCTTCAAAGCCAACCACCCCTTTTAGAAGAGGGGATCTGGACAGCTTCAGATCTTTACCTCCCCAGACCGCACAGCCCAAAGGTAGGTGAAGTCCTGAAGCAGGTTTCTTGGCAATGTAATTCTTCCCGTGCCGCACAGGCCACAAGGAAGCAATTGACCAATCCACCTTAAAATGTCCAAGGGTGCTCACCGAAATCTAGACCTCCTTACCCACAGCCCGCACTGTTACCGCCAACGTGGCCAACCTAGAACCTAACTACCAACTGACTGCAGAACAGAGTAGGCGAAAAAAACCCCAACAACAGCCAATAAGTTGAGAGCAAAAAATTCCTACTCGGCCCATAGGCGACCAGTCACTAGACCCGCTCTGCAACAGGGAGGGAGGGAGGGGGAAACAAACAGCCGACTGAGAGGCCAGAGCGGGGAAACGCTCGGCCTCTCAGCAAGCTCCGCCCACCATGAGCCAGCCAACCAATCAGGCTTCTTCTTGGGCTTGTGAATCCCGGGCTGGGACAAACACCCTCCCACTTGCACGAGGCAAGGGGAGGGGGATTGTACCCAGACCCCAGCCCAAGAAGACACAGAGACATTTTTTAATGGGAGAAACGGGCCACGCTTTATTAATATAACAACATTTGTGGCGGACTGGAAACAAGGTGATTAATCACCAACATAAAAACAGTGCGGGCACCTAGGCGTGGGCTAGGATTCAAAACGTCCTACCCATCGCCTGCAAGGGCGACACACCCTGGCTCAGGAAAGAGGCAGGTAGCTCCCGCCCAATTCCTTCAAAGCCAACCACCCCTTTTAGAAGAGGGGATCTGGACAGCTTCAGATCTTTACCTCCCCGGACCGCACAGCCCAAAGGTAGGTGAAGTCCTGAAGCAGGTTTCTTGGCAATGTAATTCTTCCCGTGCCGCACAGGCCACAAGGAAGCAATTGACCAATCCACCTTAAAATGTCCAAGGGTGCTCACCGAAATCTAGACCTCCTTACCCACAGCCCGCACTGTTACCGCCACCCAGGAAGGTTAGCCCTCGCTTGACCTTCCTGCCCCACTCCCTCCAAACCTTCAGCAAGCACTTCCCGGATATTATGCAGATACAAATCACAACCTTCTCAGACAGGTGGACCCCGTCAGGGCGGAATAACTCGGGAAAGCGAGCAGCTATATCTGGCTGCCGCACCACAGACCCCCCGGCCGCCAAAACCACTTTACCTATTGCGGCTGAAATCTTCCTGCGTGCCTTTTCCAAGCTAAGGCAAGAATGAGCACCCCGCCACACCCTGCGCTGGAGCCAATTAACCCATATTATGCGCACGCCAGGCATCCAGCTGCGCAAAATAGACAAATCCGAGGAGGCTTGCTGAAGGATGGCGAGGCCAGGCCGCCGGCCCAAATCATTCTCCCCTAAATGAAGAACCAGGATGTCGGGAATGGGAAACCTATCTAAATGCTCCCTCAATGCTGGAAGCAACTGATTCCAGAGCATGCCCCTCATGCCCAACCAATAAACTGAAGCCTTGCTTCCTAAACCCAACTGGGATCCCCAGCGGGTGGTGCTGGCCCGCTTGAAAGCCCAGAAGACCAACGAATGGCCACACATCAGGACTCGGACCGGGACCGCCGCCCCGCGAGCACCTGCCAAAAGAAAGCAACAGGTCAGTAGAGCCCACACCTGTCCGCTGTCAGCGCACATAACGCCTGACCGCCACGGACCTCCAACGTCCAATCCTCTGAACTTCGACCTCCTGAAGCCCCATACGTGTAGCGGTGGTGGCCGCACCAATACGAAATGAATGTAGAGTAAGCCCCTGGAGCGCAACCCCCGCGGCCAACAGAGCCTTCCTCACCACCGCCAAGAATTGATACTGCGTCAGAGGAGTCTGATTGCTGTGGGTAAAAAGACATCCCCCCGAAAAGGGGCCCAGCCCAGCGTACTGCCTCAGGGCCACCACGGGGCATACATTGATATTCCCGGCCGCCGCGAGGCGAACCGTCTGGCCTCTGCCCCTCTGATCCGTCTTGGAGCGACGAAGGAGCAAACGCACCTCCCCGTCACCGAACGATAAATCAGAATATTGCAAGCAGCGGTCCCTGGGGGAAGACCCGCTGCGGGGAAGCAACTCCCCTGGACGGAAGGCCCCAAAAAAGGCAACCAACAGTGCAGCCCTAAACAGCGACACCTCCCATGGGCCAGAGCAGCACCCCACTAGGTGGCCCAGCGTTGAAGCCACCAACTCCAGAGTAAAAGGGCGTCTGGGGTCCCTAGTCCTCGGCTCCCCCCTAGCCCAACCCTCCAACATGCGCCGCACCCGCGGGTCGGAGGAGGAATCACCAACCCCACGAACCTGGGCTTCAAAAGCTAACGCGGCAAGATAGCCCCCCAAAGTGGATACCGCACGCCCCGCCCTGCGGAGGAAGACCAAAAACTGCTGAAGTTGCTCTACAGGGACCGGCCACACCTCCGCCAAACCTTCAGTCTTTCGAAAAAGAGAGAAAGCCTCAAGCTTGGCTGTGTAGCTCACTCTGGTGCTAGGCGCCAGAGATGCCGCTATGGCCCGCTGTGCCTCCGCCTGCCAAGTTCCCACAGAAAAGCTGGCATGGGTTCCGGGTGAAGGGCGGCCTCGGGCGCTAACGCTCTGAACCTGTTTAACTGAAAACGAGACAAAGCGTCAGCTATGTCATTCCGGATACCCGGAACATGGCGGGACCGGAAAAGGATGTTAGCCCGCAGACACTGCAATACCAATGCCCTAACCAAAACCATGACCCTCGGGGACTGGGAAGTCTGACTATTGACAATCTGAACAACTGCCAGATTGTCACACCAAAACACAACTGAGGAGTTGGCAAACTCAGCGGACCAAATATGCACGGCCACCACAATTGGAAAGAGCTCTAGGAAAGTCAGGTCCCGGGAAACCCCCTGCCTGAACCAGTCCTCGGGCCACCTGGCGGAACACCAACGTCCCCTGAAATAAACCCCGAAACCTATTCCACCTGCAGCATCAGAGTGGACCTGCAGGTCGGTTTCCAGAAGTCTAACATCCCGCCAGAAAGACACCCCATTAAAATCAGTGAGAAATGCTTCCCAAAGAGCCAGGTCGGCCCGGGCACCCTCCGTAATTCGTACTCTGTGATGGGGAGCCCTAACGCCCACAGTCAGGTCGCATAACCGGCGCAAAAAGGCCTGGCCCGGAGCCACCACTTTGCAGGCAAAATTGAGGTGACCCAAAACAACCTGGAGATCCCTAAGGGAGACCTTACGGGCGCGACCAAGGGACCTAACCATGTCCAATAAAACCCGCAGCTTGGCCTGAGGCAGCCTGGAGCAACCGGCAACAGTGTCCAACTCAATCCCCAAAAAGGCGAGGCACGTGACCGGCCCCTCCGTCTTATCCCGTGCCAAAGGGACACCTAGCCGGTCTGTTAGCTCCATGAAGGAGCGAAGTAAATGGTGGCACTCCCTCGAATTCCCCCTGCCTGTAAAAAGAAAATCATCTAAAAAATGAGCCGTGTAGGGAAGACCCGCCTGGCGCCTAACTGCCCACTCCAAAAAGGAGCTGAATGTTTCGAATGCTGCGCAGGAAATCGAGCAGCCCATAGGCAAAGCCCTATCAAAATAAAATTGGCCAGCAAATGCAAAGCCCAGCAGCTCGAAGTCATTTGGATGTACCGGCAACAGGCGAAAGGCGGATTCAATATCACACTTCGCCAAAAGGGCCCCGGGGCCCCTACCCCTGACCACTTCCACGGCCTCATCAAATGAGGTATAACGTACAGAGCATAAGCTATCAGGGATGCCATCATTTACTGAGGACCCCCTGGGATGAGAAAGGTGGTGAATCAACCTAAATTCACCAGGAACCTTTTTAGGGACCACCCCTAATGGGGAGACCCTAAGGCTGGGGAAGGGGAGACTGGCAAAAGGCCCCATCACCCTGCCCGCAGCCACCTCCTTACCAATTTTCCTAACAACGACTTCCTCCATACCAACCACTGATCTCAGATTGCGAGAACTGCCTAATCCCCTCCGGGCTGAAGAGGGAATTCTGAAACCATCCCGGAAGCCACATAACAAATAAGAAGCTGCTGACTGGTCAGGATAGTCCAGCAACAGCTGCTCAAGCACCTTCACCTTGATAGGGCTAGGACCCTTTATTCGGAGCGGGTGGAGGAGGGCCACCCTTTTTACTGCTCCCCTGCCTATACTTAGCCCCGGAACCCCCCAAACTTGGCCCTGGGGCAGGAGGAACTGGGGTGCCTCGCCCCACAGACCCCGCAGGCATGCTTAAACCGACAAGGGGAACGGGAGCACTTGCCATTGGAGTTAAACTCCCAGCAAACAAGGTGGGGTTGAACCCACTGTTGCCCAGGACTCCCTGAGGGCAAAACCCCCGATGGTTTAGAAAGCAAATGCCCACTGTCAGACCTATCTCCCTCTATGGGCCGGGCTGGAGACATAGTAACCAGCCACAACTCCTGCAACGGAGCATCCCAGGGCAATGTGGGGTCAAGGGCAGCCCTCATTCTAAAACTCTCATCGTACCGTACCCAGGAAGATCCAGCAAAGTCAGAGACCGCCCTGTGAATTATATCCATGTATTTTAACAGGGCAGGGCCCCTTGCGGGCTGGGCTTGGACAATAACCCCCATATAAATTGTGAAGCCAGAAAGCCAATTATTCCAAGTCTTTTCGACCGGCTTTCTCTTGGTGGCTTCGTGCTCCTTACAAGATTCCCCCTCTTTATGCTTAACCTCAGGTTCCCTGAACAACAAGCTAAAAATGTCCACATATTCACCTTTAAGGATTTTTTCTTTTGTAGAAGGGAGTAAGTGATCCCCTAACGGGAGGCCCATGCTACCATAGGGCTCATGCTGAGGTGACGGCAGAATCCCCATCGGATAATAACCCGCCTGCACCCCCGTGGCAGATCCAGCAGAGGAGGCCACCCCCGGGAGTGGGAGCGACCCGCTGGAGGGCCGGTTGCCCAACCAGACCTGCTCCGCAGCGCCTTGTAAGCCTGCAATAACTCCAGGAAAAACCGGCGGGGAACCCGCCACCCAAGGTTGTGTATATGGGGGCCAGTAAGAAGCTGGGCCCCATCCACCCATGGCAGGCATCGTCCAGGGACAAAGCCACTGGCCGGTGACGCCGGGCGGTGTAGGTGCTGCAGGCTCACCCTGGGCCAAAGGAGTAGCCGTATCCACTGGAGGCTGAACAACTGGTGCCGCAGGCGGAGGTAGCAATGGTGAAGGCGACTCCGGAACTGGAGACTCAGGTTCAGGAAGCGGTAACGCAGGAGCAGAAGGGCCCGGTCCAGCAGGGTTCAGCCCTTCTTCCAGCGCAGCCAGCCTACTAGAGAGAGAAGTTAGCAGCTGGCTTTTCACAGAACCCCTGGTCCTCCGAGGGACCTTAGGAGGAGGCACCCCCCCCACACCTGAAGGACCCGCACCTTTGTCGGAGGGGGCTGCTTTTGCTTTCTCTAAAGCTTCCATCCTATTAATTAACCCCCGTATCAGAGTCATCTCCTCCTCCTCCTCCGAGGAGGAGGACTGCGGGGGAGCAGGCCTCTTGGGCTGCTTAACAGGGCGCCCCCCTTTCTTGCCCTTGGCCTTCCCCGGCATACTGCCTCCAAATAGTGGGATTCCAAAAGGGGTTGGAGGAAAAAAAAAAAAAAAGCGCCAACCACACACAGAATGAAGGTAGCAAGGATATAGAACAAAAGCCAAGCCCTTGTCCTGAATCAAAAACAATACTCAATCCTATCCAGGAAAGCACCAGAGCCCCCCACCCAAGGAGAAGGCTTGAAAAGGCCTTTTGACTCTCAACCAGGCCAGGCCCACCAGGGCACCGATGAGCACAAACACCCACCTGCTACCCACCAAACAAATAAAAGAATGTTGGCATCAAAAGTAGTGCTCCAGGGAACGGAAAAGGGGCCGCTGCCCAGCCACCCAGGCTGATGGAAACCCCCCAAATACCCCACAAACCAAAAGGGCAAACGCCCAGAAGGAGAACCACGCCCAGGAAGCCGAGTGCCGACGCCGCGCTGAAGAGGCCCAAAGACGCTGCTGCTGCAGCTGCAACCCAGCCGGGAGCAGTCCCGGGAGTACCCCCCTACCAGCGGGGCCACCGCTGACACTATGGCCCCCTCGACGGAACGCCGCCGAATGCCGCCTCGCCCGCTTGTCGGGCGCACCCCCCCAACTAAGGCCTTCGAGGAAGGAGCTCCCGGACTGAGCTCCTTCCTAATCGGAAACAAACAGCCGACTGAGAGGCCAGAGCGGGGAAACGCTCGGCCTCTCAGCAAGCCCCGCCCACCACGAGCCAGCCAACCAATCAGGCTTCTTCTTGGGCTTGTGAATCCCGGGCTGGGACAAACACCCTCCCACTTGCACGAGGCAAGGGGAGGGGGATTCTTCTTCTTCTTCCAAGGGTGGAACCAGTGTTTAGGGTTCTTCATTTGTTCCCTGTTGATTACCAAATCATATCGACTACTTTGGACATGCAGGTTGCTACGGTGTTCGGTTTCTTCTAAATTTTTGTACTACCCCCCTCCTACTGTATTAACAATTCACTGAGCAAACAATACAAAACCAAAGCTATTTTTGTGACAGTTGCGCAGATAACAGGGATGGCAATCCCTTTGTGTCGTCTTCTGCTGTGGATACAGACCATCCACTGCAGAAACGCATCTCATGGTGTGACGGGTCACGTCAAGGTTCCTTCAGTGTGGTGTTCTCCCTGTTCAATCGGGCACGGGCACGTCAGTGAAGAACACACCGGAGAAAAATCTGGTCACAGTCACACATGTGATCCCACTCAAGACTGTTATTTGTGCCATGGCTTTCCAATGGGCATGTGTGAGCATTGGTTAAGTGGGCTGGGGGTGGGGGGAGATGGAGCTGGCCACTGTGCATGCACCAATTCTTGGGTTGAATTTTTGGGATTCACCTTGTCAAGGTAGAATTCAGGAGGAGTGGAATAAGTTAACCCATGGAACCACTACAGGTCAGGAACCCCTGCAATCAAGGCATGGAAGAGGGGATTCCTGCTGGTTTCAAGTGAGAGCTAGCTCAAGTTGGCAGCCAAGCACAGAAAACGGAGTAGAAATCCCCAATGTGAAATTGTGAAAGATCATCAGCAGACTCATTTCAGATGGTTAGGGATCCATTGCGGGGCTGCACACCTTTAGCCCTCCAGCTGATCTTGGACTACAACTCCCATCATCCCCAGCCAATGTGGACAAGCACCGGAGATGATGGGAGCTGTAGTCCCACGTCTGCTGATGGCTGAAGTTGTGCAGCCCTGATCCACTTTCCAGGATCCGTGTCTCTTGTCTCTTCTCATAAAAACATGCCCAGGAGAAGATGCTTGAGGTGGTTGAGATGGCATCTATTTATTCTTGAAAATTCACCCTTGATGTGTTAATCCTTGGGGAAGAAACCCCTCAAGCACAGTGGGAGATGGAGCCATTGTCAGGTCTGCCTTGCATGCCAAAGGTCCTCCGTTCAATCTCCAGCATCTCCACCAGGAAGGGATGGGAAAGACCATGGAGACTTGGTCTCACCTGAAACCACAGAGAGACCCTGCCAGTCAGAGTAGGCAATACTGAGCTAGACGGACCAATTGTCTGACTCAGTAGACTGCAGCTTATTATTTTAAAGTCTTGAAAGGCTCGCTCCCAAAGTTAGCCTTCCATTCACAGAATGTGTTCTTCTGAAAGTGGAAGGAGTGTGCTATCAACAGGACTCCTTCTTCCATGAGCCCCAAACTCTCCATGATCCACAATGGGACATTGGCTCCAAAGGTATCTTCCTGTTTATCTAAGACACCTTTCCGTAAGTGGAAGGATTCTTCCATACACAGAAAAATCCTTTCTATGAGTGGAAAAACACACCTTTGGATCCAGCCTCACCTTCAGTGCCAACCCCAAGAACCAATAAGAATACAAGCTGGTCTAGAGAAGACTACGGGAAGAGAAACATACTAACTTCTCTGAAGAAGAAAAGTCAAGAGATGCTGCGAGAGTCGAGTGAAGCTGTTGGCAGGTCTTGGAAGAGTGAGTCCTTTTATACAGTTTTTGACAGCATCCCTAGTGGTTAGTGGTCCACAATTTAATTAAGTGGTTAGTGGTCCACAATTTAATTAAGATAATATTTGTTATAATATCAATACATTACGAACGATGGGTTCATTTCCATCTTGTTTTTGCTTGCTTATGCAGGGTAAGGGGAACAGGGGAGAACATCCTGATCTGAAAAAGGGACACCACCCGGTCCTCATTCGAGTTCACCACGGCATTTTATTTCATTAAGTAAATTGCATCAGCAGTTCCTGCCAACCCCATGCTTTGCCATGAACCCTTCCGCCCATTAAGATCATCTAGAGAGCTTCGTTTAGGGTTGCCGCCAGCTCGTCGGGTAGCAAAACGGGACGTGACTGGGACGTGACTGGGATGTGACCAGGACGTATCTCCATGTATGTTACTTAGATAGCAGCAACCACTAAACTCTGAACTCTGTAAGTGCAGTGGTAGCTTCCTTAGTGCTAAAGAATCACAGACCCCAACAAATTGTTTCATTCATCTCATCCTGACACAGCTTATCTACCTGTAAATCAACCACTGATGGCCACTTCAGGAATCAACAAAAATTGGAAATCTACTCTTTGGGGTGTCCCACATTGTTTTGAATAGGATTTTAACGCAGTCTATAATAAGGTTTCTTGATTTTTGGAGATGTAATCTTGAAAACCATGTTGGTTTCAAAGGAATTCAGTCAGCCGAGAATCCTGATGACTGGTCAGTTAGCATATAAATCACAATCTAATGACCAAAGTTTCAACCGCATCAAAAAGCTGTGTCATGTTGAACCAGGAAGAAGAGGTTCAGAATGAAATTTCTCAAGGAGTTTGCCTGTACAGCCCCAGCTGTGGTTCTACTGAAATATCAACCAAAGAGAAATTCATAATGAATATCATAATTCCTCCCAAAGGACAGTGGAGGGAACAGGGATGGGGACGGGGACATCTGTGAACCTTCAAGGGAAGCCTAAATTAATTTCTAGAAAGACAGGGGACATTTCACAGTAGGGTTCTGCATTTTTGGGGTCCAGTCATCCCTTGTGAAAAGTGACTCCCACACCCCACTTGGTGGTAGTTTGGATAGACTGTGACATGGGACAAAAACAATTCTTCCATTCAGAGTGAGGGCAAGAAGCAATGCCCTCACTCTGATTTGGCTTTGGGAAATCACCACACAGCCAAATTTGATTGGCCATGTGGTAATAACCAAGCTGGCAAGAGAATCCCTGATAGGTTGTCCCAACTCAGCAGCGAAAAGAAGAACTCTAATCTGAAAATAGCAGTTAAGCAGCTCCTGAGAAGGGGACAGTGAAGAGGAGTGCCCCAAGTTATTATGGTGACTGAGATGGTGGGGGGCAATATATTGTCTTGTCCCATGTCCCTGGTGGTAGGCCAAGCCCCCTTCCAAGACCAATTCCTGCAAGCTTTGAAAATGTGTGGGGTTGGGGAGAAGGAAAGGCTTCCAAAAGCCTTCTCTTGAAAGGGAGGAGAATCACTCCTCGCAAAGCTTGGCACGGCCAGATTGCACCCAAAGAGGCAGATATGAGGGGCATTTTACCACCCTGTTCATGCCCCAATCATCTGCCGCCTGAGGCAATTGCCTCCCCTTGCCTCATGAAAGGAGCATGAATGAAAGAGAATAATAAATAAATAAATTGGACAAGGTGGGTCCTACATGCATACATTCCAGGAGCAGTAAAATGAGTATTGTGTTCTGAATGCGTCCCTCCTCTGTGAACCAGGACATGCTGAATGCTGCATGGGCATCGGCAGAACCAAATGTATTATTACATTTGAAATGTGATGCTATAAAACCAGAGATGACGTTCATACTGAAGGAAGGCCATGCCTGTCTTCAGGGCTCCTGTCCTTCCTTTCTGTTCTTGCCAACTTGTCCCAGTCAGAAAAACAACTCCAGTTGTTCCCAAATTATCTTCTGGAAAGAACAAGAAATGCCAGCTGCCCAGAGGCATGAACTGGGTCGTTTTCATAGAACTACAGAGGAACAGAAAATCATCATCTTATTCTCAGTCTTTTGCTTAAAGCAGCAGGGGTAGTCTACAACAACAACAACAACAATTTATATACCCCCTTTTCGACAAAAATTTCCCAAGCATTTTACACAGAGAAATAATAAATCAATAAGATGGCTCCCTGTCCCCAAAGGCCTCACAAAAAAAGAAAAAAAAGAAACATAAGATAGACACCAGCAACAGCCACTGGAGGTCCTGTGCTGGGGGCGGATAGGGCCAGTTACTCTCTCCCTGCTAAATAAAGAGAATCACCACGTTAAAAAGGTGTCTCTTTGTCCAGTTAGCAGGGGAGATCTACAGTAAAACCATTGTCTATAACACATTGTCCATCTCTGCCGTAAGGCCTTATTCAGTCATTTCTTGGACCCGCCATCCCACAGGCAGAGAAATATCTGGATTACCCCCTTGAAACATATTACTTCAGTGCTGTTCCATATACACTTGCTTCTGGTTCTAAAGCCCAGTTCTGCACTGGTGTTCATCCAGACTGCCTTAAATGATTTAGGAGGAATAGATCTGAAGGACAAATTCTTCCCACCATGTGATGCCCCCATACTGAGGCTGTTGGCATGACCAGAGATCCCTGGGCAGGAGAGGGTTAAAGTAGGGATTGGTTTAATTGGGGAACCATGCATGCATGTGTCAGTTGGGGAACCATGAACTCACCTGACCTAGCTGTGCCGAAGCTGGGTAGACCAGATTCGCTACCCAGGTTAAAAGGAAGGTAGGAAGGCAACCAAGACTGTCCTACCCTTTCTTTGGAAATCTGTGAGTACAATTTGAAATAAATGTGGCTTGGGCTGCCAGCAGCCATGTTTCTCATAGAGTTCTGCAGTTCTGAGGTCTGACTCTCCTGTGCTCCATGTTGCATTATGGGATACTGGAGGACCCAGTTCAGATTTTCTTCCCTCCTGGAGAGCATGGCACCCCAATCGTCTAGGGGGTTGGGTAAGTGAACCCAACCAGGGGTACAGGTCATACGACAGGCATGAGGCATGGGCCTGTCTCCCCTCCAGCCCATCCCACACATGGTCGTGAGAACCGGCTCGCTGTGTTGGTCATTGGAGCCTTCTCTCTGGTGACCCCGCCTCATTAACGGTGTATCAGTGGGTCGCCCAGACATTTTTCTTCACTGTGGTTTTAGGCTGCAGTCCAAAATCGATCCCAGATAAGCTATCTCCAGGTAAGTCTGAGAAAGTCTCTTGTATGTACCCTCAAGAGCTGCTGCCAGTCATTGTAGACAATATTGAGTCTCATGGACCGAAGTTCAGACTCAGTAGGTAACTGGGCAATGGGAATATTTTAATATTTGTTTGTTTATTTCTTTAATGTATTTATATGTCACGCAAAATGCACGCCTCTGAGCGGTTTACGACAATACAATAAAAACAACAAATTAAAAGGTGAAAACATAACAATATGAAACATAATGTTGCTTTTAATTAAACTTTACATATCAAGCAAAAATCCAGCAGAGTTGTAATTACCATGAAAGCAATCAAAGGGAATTATTGAATTGAAAGGAACGGGTCCTACTCAGCAAATAATAACAGTTCTTTTGCTAGAATCATTTGTGCTAATCCAAGCATTCGAGGGAGAAGCTCAACAAGACGATAATTAAAGCTCTGTCAAAAAGGGACTTTCCCCAAGGCTAGAAAAATGGTATATAAGCACGGCCAGTTCCTTAGATTCTCCAACAGCTTTTCTTGACTTGCACCTTCTCACGTCTTCTCCCCCTTGGATAAGGGAAGTCAAATAGCACAGGGTAACTTCTTACATGGAAAAGAAACGCCGTGTTGAAAGATCTTGAGCTGGTGTACAACATCAGATGTACTTGGACTCCTATCCTGGCTGGGGTTGCCTCTGAGGCTGGAAGTGGCCTATTGCCATAAGATGGTAGCCATTGATAGACCTGTCCCCCATGAATTTCCCTAAGCCATCCAAGATGGCGGCCATCACTACCTCCCAAGGCCAGACCAGTGGTCCATCTAGCTCGGTACTGTCTACAATCTTTAAGATTTCATTTAAAATATTTTCATCAGAATATTTCTATTTGGAACTGAGCTGCCCCAACCAGAAATACCACTCATCTAAAGAGCCAAGGTTTTACTGGCTTTCTCAAAGCTGTGATGGAGACGGAGGAGTGGATCCTACTGGGAGAACATTCCCAAGACTTTATACATGCAATTTTAGAATATTTTCAGTTTTATTTTATTTAATATATTTCTATACTGCCTAAAACGCAAGTCCTCAGGGCGGTTTACAAAACAATAAAAACAGCCAATAAAAGATGAAAACATTTCAACAAATTAAAAAGTTAAAACTCTTAAAACACAATTATAACAATTAAAACAGTATCTAATTCAAAGCCTGGGTGAACAATTGCATCTTGACTGCCCTTTTAAAAGTTGTAAGAGATGAGGAGGCTCTTATTTCAGCAGAAAGTGTGTTCCAAAGCCTCAGGGCAGCTACGGAGAAGGCCCGTCCCGGAGGAGCCACCAGACGAGCTGGTGACAATTGAAGATGAAACTCTCCAGATGATCTCAGTGGGCGATGTGGTTAATAGCAGAGAAGACATTCTATTAAATACCCAGGGCCCAAGCTGTTTAGGGATTTATAGGTCGTAACCAAAACCTTATACTCTGCCCAGAAACTTACTGGCAGCCAGTGTAGATCTTTTAAGATAGGAGTGATATGGTCTCTCTAGGATGATCCAGAGACCAACCTGGCCATCGCGTACTGGACTAACTGCAGTTTCCAGACTACATACAAAGGCAGCCCCACATAGAGTGCCTTGCAGTAGTCAAGTCTGGCGGGGACAGGCAGATGTACTACTGTTCTGAGGCCATTTATCTGCACTATTTTATATTTTATGACAAATGATTTTGTCATAAATGACAAAAGTATTAAATGAGCATTACTTCATTCATTGGGTTTTCTGTGTAGGTAGGGTTTCCATCGGGAACCAACAAAGAACAACCAGATGCCTCCAGGAAGACCAGAAGTGAAGCATGAAAGCAAAAACACCGTATCTCCCCTGTGACTGGGATATGAGGCCCTCACTCGAAGGTAAAACATCTGCCTTGCATGCGAAACCCAGGTTCAATTCTTGGCAGTGTCTCCAGGTAGGGCTGAGAGAGATTTGCTCGAAACCTTGGCGAAGCCACTGCCAGACCGTGTAGAAAATACTGAGCTAGATAGACCAAAGGTCCAACCTGGTATAAGGCAGCTTAATATGTTTCTGAGAAGGAACATAAAATAATAGCCCCTGTTTTCCCCCTGTGGCTGGCATCCAGTGACACACAAATCCTGCATATCATGTCAACCTCACACTATGCTGAAGAACAACAGATTCAAGGTGGGAGATCCACCAAGCTCTATCTCAACGAGACCCTGTCAAAACACCACCAAGAAAATGGACTTACTGGCTACTCTGATAAGATGCAGTGAAGACAAGAGAGTTGAATGAAGCTGATGGAAGGACAGAGGGAACACATAGCTTTTTCTACAGGTCCCCCAGCCTCCCTTGTGGTTAGGATGCTGCAGCTAACATTCTCCAGCTAACCTCACTCCATGACGTCACTCCATGCTCCAGTTAACGTCACTCCAGCTAACATTCGGCTGGGTTGCTGACACTTCTTCTTTCCACGGAAGAAGTTCTTTCCACAACTTTGACTCAGTAGAAGGGAACTTCCAATGTGGATAGATACTATGTGGGTATCTTGAAAGATGAGAATGAGGGCTGGGGAAACAGGGAAGTGCTAAGGAGTTACTACAGCAGCAACATCAGGAGGGCTCTGGTGGATTATCTCAATGGTGGGTTTAGTACAGCACCCTGTTTCCCAGATCAGACAACCAGATACTTCTAGGCAGCCAACCAGTAGAGTCAAAAAGCAATAGACTTCCTTCGCTGTTGGTTTCCCCAGCAACTGACGTGCTCAGTCCACGGAGTATGTTCTGAGCATGCTCCCTTTGGTTCTTAAAATAAACAGGTCTTCCCAGGGTGGGCAGGTAAGGTTGGAGGGACGGCTGCATCTTGGGGAGGAGTGACTGCCCTCTAGTGGCTATGGGCCTGATTGCAGTGGAGTGTTAGTAGTAAGCTACCACATCATTTCTCCTTCCTCCTTTGAATGGTTCCAATCCTTCACCTACGTCACCTCAGCAAACTTTACTGCATGCTAGCGAGGTAGGTGTGCATCCTCCCCAGAGTGCAGCTGTGGTCCTGCGTATGATTGATTGATTGAGTGAGTGATTTAGCAAATTCATACACCACCCCCAACTTTCCTCTATGGTTGGTTACCAATAGCATAAAACCAATTAAAAACATATACAAAAACTTAAAAACAATTTACAAATTTAAAAATTAACCAGAGATTAAAACCCAAAAATATTAGGAAGCTGATTAAGTTTTCATTCAGACAGAAGGGTTTCTGAGGACTCAGGGAAGAGGCAGCTGGGAGACAGAAGGAAATCGATGAATTCATATTGAGGATAGCAGAGCAAAGTAGTGGGAGAAGCAGGGCACCCAGTCCAGGACTTCAAAGTCCAGGCCTGGATTTCAACGATGCCTCAGACTTAGGGTTGCCGGTTCCTTGTCATTATGATCAGTCGTTGGGCGTTATAGAGTCTATTGGCAGATGCTCCCACAGGGTCCCAGGAGAGAGCTTCTTCCAAGATATCCACCCCTCCACTGGCCCAGAGCTCCGTAAGCCAGACATCCCCAGGCACCTGATCCTACAACCTCAGAACCACCAATGGCACAGGGATGCCTCCCACATAGACCGGCTTATAGTTAGCGCACGTGATGGGTCCTGGGATGGTCAGGAGGGAGCAAGGTGGCACGATCGTGACTTCTGCTGGGGGGATCTAGTTGATGGGTTGAGGGTTGACCCCGGCCAGGGTGCCGAGCTCTCCGGAGCTTGTGCTACAGCACCTAAAGCTTTTATTGGGTTGTTGATGACACTTCTTTACCCCTGGGCCAAAATGAGCTTACCAAGGAGAAAGAGTGAAAAATAGCTAAGCTATTTGTTTTGACGCCATGTTAACCATCCAATGCCTATTTATCTCACAGTCTCCTTTCTTCGACTTCAACTTGACTGGCTTCAGTTTCGAATGAAGCACTTAAAACACCTGAGGGAGGGACTGGGGCTCATTAAAGCAATTCAAAAGTCATCCATTCTCCCTTTTGCAGGAATGAGTGATCTGCATGTGAGGATGATGAGTTTTTTGCAATGCCCGTGGTACGTGCCCTGGCTAGGTTTCAATCACTCTCATTACCAAATTATTAAAACGCACCAAATTGTCCCATTATTCATTTTGGACAGTGCTTTGGAAGCTCCGTCTTTCAAAAACAGGTGTCCACGTTATTGTGTTCTGTACTCGTGAGTAATAATAACCCCTATACTTCAAGAAATAGCTAGTGTTTTCTCAAGAGGAACTGGGTCGGGGGGCAGCTAGGAAGTGCTCTGAGGCTTTTCAATGGGAGAATCCTCCCCATTTCAGCAATAGGGCTCACCTAACCTTGCTCAGAATAAAATCAAACACCGCCGGTTCCATCCGGACCAGTACTCCCCCCTCCCCCGCCGGCTGGTTTGCGATTCTTTTAAAAATATTAAAACAAATTTTATTTCTTTCTGCCCCTTCAAGTGGTTTGTGTGTGTGTGTGTCCGCGAACATTCACCTGCCCACCACCAGCTGTTCACTGCTGTGGTCCACAAGATTGGCCGGAGGGGGCAGGGGAAAGTTTGCCTATAGGAAGACCCCCGAAAGGGACAGAAAGTAATTAATTTTTAAAAAAATTATGAACCCCGCCCAGAGCAGATGGGAGGGGGGTTTCTGAAGGGTGCCGGACCAAAACTGGCCCACTTAGGTTCGTGTCTGGTCCGGACTCAAACCAACATGGGCCAGCCCATTCCGGGCACACCCCTACATGTGTTTCCGTGCACATCCCTCACCCTTAGTCCATCTAGCTAAAGATGCTATCTGTCCATTCCTCAGGTAGGGATGGGTCTGGACAGGTCCGGAGGCTATTGTAAAGGCCTCCGGAGTGGTCCGGAGTGGTCCGGACCTGGGCGGTCTGGTTTGGGTGGGTGGGGTACTTACCCTCCTGCCGCTTTCCCGCTCTGGCGCCATAATTTCAGTAGTAATTGGGGAGGCAGGATACCTCCCTGCTGCCCCTTCCCCGCTGTTGCTATGAAAAACTCCAAGGAGTCCTTTGAGCGTGCGCATGTCACAGAGATGTGAAGGATAAATACTCTTATATTTAATATATTTAATTATATTAATTATATATAATTATATATTAATTATATTAATTATATTTAATATTTATAGATAAATACTCTTCTTCTCATGTCAACAGATGTGATGATCTAGATAGAATAACTGCATCATCAGCATGAAGCAGAACTGTGATAGATATACTGGAGGGTGGAAATCTGGGTTAAACAAGAGAGTAAATAAAGATCAAAAAGAAGTGGGGCAAAAATGCATACCTTTTTGACTCCCTTCTGTGTGGGTACAGACAGGGTCAGATGTCATTAGACATTGCATCTCACCCAAAGTGAAGTGTTCTCATGCAACATTTGCATAAGGAGAAACAGCCGGCAATCAATGGAGGAATTGGCAAGTTTACTCCCCAAGCGCTCCCTACAAATGGAGTCAAACCCTGCCTTAAAAGCTGCATACATCAGTGAATACTTTTCAGGAAGATATTGTAGAACTTGGGCCTCATCAAGAGTCATCTGAATGGACACAAACCTCGCCTGTTCCTCCCTTAGTATGTTCTCCTGTTCCAACCAGTCCCTGAGGTTAACATATAGATTTCTAGAATATAATTTATGAATAATGCTCAACAGATTGATTGGTCGATATTTAGAACGGTCAGAGTGTTGGCCTTCCTTATAGATGGGAATAATCACTATTGTATCCCACTCCTCCGGGATACAGGTAGTACGAACCATATAAGTAAAGAATCTTGCAAGTACAGGAGCCCACCATTCAACATTTGATTTTAACAGTGCAGAGGGGATCTGATCCAACCCCGGGGTCTTACCCGGCTTGGGTTGGGTCACTAAACTAGAGACCTGCTTGAGGGAAACTGAGTGCCAAATCGGTAGAAATTCTACAGGGAAAGGGGCATTGCTTCAGGGGCAGACATCCCATACAATGCTCGGAAGTAGGTTACCCACACATCTGCAGGGATGTGACAGCCCAGCCTAGGCCCCCTGCTAGAGAAATTGACAGATACAATCTTGAGTGTTCTTCATGTACAAAGGTTTTCAGTTTCCCTAACTGCGCGGATGTGACAGAAGCTCAGTGGTAGAGCATCTGTTTGGCATGCAGAAGGTCCCAGGTTCAGTCCCTGGCAGCATCTCCAGGTAGGGCTGGGGAAAACTCCAGCTGGAAGCCCTGGAGAGCTCCTGCCAGTCACAGTCACAGTCAGAAGGGTTTCTGGGCTACCAAGACTCAGGGAAGCAGCTGTTCCCAGAAATCAGAACTGCCAGTTCAAAAACCAAGAGAACACGGATTGCAAGTATGCAGCAGAAGCTTTATTGAGAATGTGAAGGAAATGGCATCATATTATAGGCAGATGGGAAACAGAAGGAAAATGATGAATTCATATTGAGGAAAGCAGAGCAAAGAAGTTGGAGAAGAAGGGCGCCCAGTCCCCTCAAAGTCCAGGCCTGGATTTCAGCCATGCTTCGGACTTAATGTTGCCGGTTCCTGGTCATTATCATGACTTCCACATTGACCGGCTCGCAGCTAGCTGAAAATGGGTCCTGGGAGGGTCACGGTTATAGGGGGTGGCCGGATCCGGAATTCTGCTGCGAAGATCTGGTTGATGGGTTGAGGGTTGACCCCAGCCAGGGTGCCGAGCTCTCCGGAGTTTGTGCTGCCTCCTACAGCACCCAGGGCTCCAACACAAACACCAGAGCCAAGGCATCCATAATGGGCAAGGTCTTGAAGAACGGGGCCAAAAACCCCAAAACCACGGCTTGTGGAACTGATAGACATTACTGGGGAAATGGAGGTGAGTCTGAAACAGAAATGAATGAACAACACATTACTGTGAATTGACATTCACTCAGGGATGGGACGGAACCCGCAGAGTCATTTCTCCAAAGTTTCTACTTGGTACTAATCCCCAACGACCCCCAACACAGAAACAGAAAGGTTTGTGACTGTCTTGATGGAGTATACTTCAAGCTGAGAAATTTTCCCGCTTTCTTTGTTCAAGCCACCCAAGGTTCAGGGTGGCAACTAGTGTTCCCGCTAACAGGGATTCCCAAATGTAGATGACTACAACTCCCGAATCGACAGCTGCAATGCCTCTTACTTGGGGATAATTGGGGTTGTAGTCAACAACATCAGGGCATTGTTGTTAGAGAAAACCCTGATGGGAACCCTCTTGTAAGGAGATTAGGACAGAGGGGTGCAGATGTGGCTTTTCTATGTTTCTATGAGAATAAACATAAGAGAACTGCTGGATCACACAAAAATCCTTCCAGTTCTGCCTCCTGTTTCCAACAGTGGACAACAAGAAACTACTGAGACGTCCGCAAGGAGGGTTAAATGGAAATAGCCCCTTCCTGCTTTTGCTCCGCAGTGCATGGCATTCAGTGGCACACTAATCCTAGCCCAGCTGTCAACCGCTCCATATTCTGAAGAACAGAAGACTCAAGGTGGAAGATCCACCAAGCTCTCTGTCAATGAGACTTTCTCAAAACACCACCAAGAAAATGGACTTACCGGCTTCTCTGAGAAGATGCAGTTAAGACAGTAGAGTCGAATGAAGCTGATGGAAGGACAGAGGGAATGCACAGCTTTTATAAAGGTCCACCAGCCTCCCTTGAGGTTAGGATGCTTCATCACTCCAGCTAACCTTTTATTGGGTTGTTGCTGACACTTCTTTATTCCCTGGGCCAAAATGAGCTTACCATGCAGAAATAGTGAAAAATAGCTAAGCTATTTGTTTTGACGCCATGTTAACCACCCAATGCCTATTTATCTCACAGTCTCCTTTCTTCGACTTCAACTTGACTGGCTTCAGTTTCGAGCGAACCACTTAAAACACCTCAGGGAGGGACTGGGGCTCATTAAAGCACTTCAAAAGTCATCCATTCTCCCTTTTGTAGGAATGAGTGATCTGCATGTGATGATGATGGGTTTTTTGCAATGTCCACAGTGGAGGGGTGGATATCTTGGAAAAGTTCTCTCCTGGGACCCTGTGGGACCCCCACCTTCCATCGGAAGATAGGAAGTTGCCTTCTGCCAAGTCAGACCCTTTGTCCATCTAGCTCAGTATTTTCTACACCGACTGGCAGCATCTCGGATAAGGAGAAGCAGCTTACGATCAAAGGAGGAATTCGCAAGTTTACTCCCCAGGCGCTCCCTAGAAATGGAGTCAAACCCTGCCTTAAAAGCTGCATACAGCAGTGAATACTTTTCAGCCATGTTGTAGATCTTGGGCCTGATCAAGAGTCATCCGAAAGAACCTAAACCTCAACTGTTCCTCACTTAGGATGTTCTCGTGTTCCAACCAGTCAGTAAGATTAATATATAGATGTCTATAATATACTCCTCTGGGATACAGGCAGTACAATCCTAATAAGTAAAGAATCCTGCAAGTACAGGAGCCTACCATTGAACATTTGATTTTAACAGTGCAGAGGGGATCTGATCCAACCCTGGGGTCTTACCGGGTTCGGGTTGGGTCACTAAACTGGAGACATCCTTGAGGGAAACTGAGTGCCAAATCAGTAGAAATTCTATAGGGAAAGGGGCATTCCTTCATATAATGCTCGAAAGTAGGTTCCCCACACATCTGCAGGGATGTGACAGCCCACCCTCGGCCCCCTGCCAGAGGATAGGGGTGTGTACGGATCCTCCAAACTGCGGTCCGGCACTGGGGTGGGGGGTGGCTTTAAGAGTGGGGGGAGTGTTTACTTATCCCTCCAGCCGCTTTCCCACTCTGGTACCGTAATTTCAGTAGTAATTGGGGCAGCAGGATACCTCCCTGCCGCCCCTTCCCCGCTGTAGCTATGAAAAACTCCCAGCAGTCCTTTGCACATGCACACATCATGCGCGCTTCACAGCTCTGTGATGTCCACACACGCAAAGGACTCCTGGGAGTTTTTCATAGCGACAGCGGGGAAGGGGCAGCAGGGAGGTATCCTGCCTCCCCAATTACTACTGAAATTACGGCACCAGAGCGGGAAAGTGGCGGGAGGGGTAAGTAAGCCCTCACCCCGCTCGTAAAGGCACCCCCCCACCCGAACCGGACCGCCCATGTCCAGACCAGGCCTTTACAATTGCCTCCGGGCCGGTCCGGGACCATCCCAACCAGAGGAATGGACAGATACAATCTTGAGTGGTTTTCATGTACAAAGCTTTTGAAGGAATGCCCCTTTTCCTGTAGGATTTCTACCAAATTGGCACTCAGTTTCCCTCAAGGTGGTCTCTAATTTAGTAACCCAACACAAGCCGGGTAAGACCCCATGGTTGGATCAGATACCCTCTGCACTATTAAAATCAAATGTTGAATGGTGGGCTTCTGTACTTGCAAGATTCTTTACGTATATGGATCGTACTGCCTGTATCCCTGAGGAGTGAGGTACAACGGTGATTGTTTCCATCTATAAGGAAGGCCAACACTCTGACCCTTCTCATTATTGACCAATCAGTCTGTTGAGCATTATTCATAAATTATATTCTAGACATCTATATGTTAACCTCACGGACTGGTTGGAAGAGAAGAACATACTAAGGGAGGAACAGCTGGAGTTTCTGTCCATTAGGATGACTCTTGATAAGGCCCAAGTTCTACAACATCTGGCTGAAAAGTATTCACCGCTGTATGCAGCTTTAAAGGCAGGGTTTGACTCCATTTCTAGGGAGCGCCTGGGGAGTAAACTTGACAATTCCTCCATTGATCGTAAGCTGCTTCTCCTTACTTGAGATGCTGCCAGTCAGTGTAGAAAATACTGCCCCCATCTCGATGATCATCCCAGAAGCCATCCTGTTCCCTAGTTCTTCCGAGAGGATAACATATAGATGTCTAGAATATAATTTATGAATAATGTTCAACAGACTGATTGGTCATTAATGAGAAGTGTCAGATTGCTGGCCTTCCAAGCGGTCTGTGAGGTTAACATATAGATGTCTAGAATATAATTTATGAATAATGCTCAGCAGACTGATTGGTCGATAATGAGAAGGGTCAGAGTGTTGGCCTTCCTTATAGATGGGAACAATCACCATTGTACTCCACTCCTCTGGGATACATGCAGTACGATCCATATAAGTAAAGAATCTTGCAAGTACAGGAGCCCACCATTCAACATTTGATTTTAATAGTGCAGAGGGTATCTGATCCAACCATGGGGTCTTACCTGGCTTGGGTTGCGTTACGAAAATAGAGACCTCCTTGAGGGAAACTGAGTGCCAATTTGGTAGAAATTCTACAGGGAAAAGGGGCATTCCTTCAGGGGCAGACATCCCATACAATGCTCGAAAGTAGGTTACCCACACATCTGCAGGGAGTGACAGCCCAACGTAGGCCCCCTGCTAGAGAAATGGACAGATACAATAGAATGCACAGCTTTTATACAGGTCCACCAGCCTCCTTTGCGGTTAGGATGGACAAAGCTAGATGGACAAAGGGTCTGACATGGCAGAAGGCAGCATGCTATGTTCCGATGGGAGGTGGGGGTCCCACAGGGTCCCAGGAGAGATCATCTTCCAAGATATCCATCCCTCCACTGTGGACATTGCAATTTGGTGCATTTTAATAATTCGGTAATGAGAGTGATTGAATCCCAGCCAGGGCACGTACCACGGGCATTGTAAAAAAACTCATCATCATCACATGCAGATCACTCATTCCTGCAAAAGGGAGAATGGGTGACTTTTGAAGTGCTTTAATGAGTCCCAGTCCCTTCCTGAGGTGTTTAAAGTGGTTCACTCGAAACTGAAGCCAGTCAAGTTGAAGTCGAAGAAAGGAGACTGTGAGATAAATAGGCACTGGGTGGTTAGCATGGCGTCAAAACAAATAGCTTAGCTATTATTCACTCTTTCTGCTTGGTAAGCTGTTTTTGGCCCAGGGGATAAATAAGTGTCAGCAATAACCCAATAAAAGGTTAGCTGGAGTGACGAAGCATCCTAACTGCAAGGGAGGCTGGTGGACCTTTATAAAAGCTGTGCATTCCCTCTGTCCTTCCAGCAGCTTCATTCGACTCTCCTGTCTTCACTGCATCTTCTCAGAGAAGCCGGTAAGTCCATTTTCTTGGTGGTGTTTTGATAGAGTATCGCTGACACAGATCTTGGTGGATCTTCCACCTTGCGTCTTCTGTTCTTCAGAATATGGAGAGGTTGACAGCTAGTCTAGGATTAGTGTGCCACTGAATGCCAGGCACTAGGGAGCAAAAGTGGGAAGGGGCTACTTCCGTCGTGCCAGGCTTTGTGGACCTCCCAATGGTTTCTTGTTGTCCAGTGAGGCTGAACTGGAAGGATTTTGCTCTGATCCAGCAATTCAGTTATGTTCATTCTCATAGAAACATAGAAAACTGCTTATACTGAGTCTGACCCTTAGCCCCACCAAGCGTCACTAATGTCTACACTGACTGGAAACAGCTCCTCAAGGTTTCAGGCAGGAGACGCTCACCCCCAATTAAGAGATGCCAGTTGTTTGAACAAGGAAAGGTGGACATTTCTCAGCTTGATGTGTACTCTCTCAAGACAATCACAATCCTTTCTGCTTCTATGTTGGGTCTCTTTGAGGATACGTTCCCAGCAGAGACTTTGGAG
The DNA here is from genome assembly GCF_027244095.1 of Hemicordylus capensis. NCBI lineage: Eukaryota > Metazoa > Chordata > Lepidosauria > Squamata > Cordylidae > Hemicordylus > Hemicordylus capensis. Next base: position 22,315,784 of record NC_069670.1, on the reverse strand, counting down.
AAATTTCTCTGATGGTTTTGTCACATGCCTGAGTGAAGGTCAGTTCACCGTAATGTGATGCTCAACCATTTCTGTTTCAGACTCGCCTCCACCTCCTCAGCAATGTCTTTCTGTGGACCAGCCTGCACCGTCCCATCTTGTGCCTCTAGCCCAGTGGTGGGTTTTGGCTCCGCAGGTCTTGGCTACGGCGGTCTTGGCAGTGGCTTTGGTGTCCTTGGCTATGTATTAGGAGGCTTCGGCTATGGTGCTGGTGCTGGTGCCTTGGGCGCTGTAGGAGGCAGCACAAGCTCTGGAGAGCTCGGTACCCTGTCCGGGGTAAACCCTCAACCCATCAACCAGATCGCCGAAGTAGATTTTGTGGTCCACCCTCCCCCCTTCTTGGTGATCAACCCAGGACCCATCCTGTTCCCTAGATGAGAGCCGGTCTCCGTGGGAGGCATCACTCCCTGTGCCGTTGGGGGTTCCGGGATAGTAGGAGCAGGTGCCCAGGGGAGTCTGGGATATGGAGCTCTCAGCCGGGGGAGGGGTGGATATCTTGGAAGAAGCTCTCTCCTGGGACCCTGTGGGAGCATCTGCCGATAGACCCAATAACTGCAAAGGACTGAGTATAATGACCAGGAACCGACTACCCTGAGACTGAAGAATCGCTGAAATCCAGGCCTGGAGTTTGAGAGCTCTGGGCGCCCTTCTTCTCCCACTACTTTGCTCTGCTGTCCTCAAAATGAATACATCACTTTCGTTCTGTCTCCCAGCCGCCTCTAATATGATGCCATTTCCTTCACATTCTCAATAAAGCTTCTGCTGCATTCTTGCAATTCGTGGTCTCTTGGTTTTTGAACTGGCAGCTCTGATTTCTCAGAGCATGTGCTTCCCTGAGTCCTCAGAAACCCTTCTGTCTGAATGAAAACTTACGGGGGACATGGCACTCTTTTAGGAACACACAGGAAGCTGCCTTCGACAGAGTCTGACCCTTGGTCCATCCAGCTCAATAGGTTCTACTCTGACTGGCAGCAACTCTCCAGGGCTTCCTGCTGGAGTTTTCCCCAGCCCAACTGGAGATGCTGCCAGGGACTGAAAGGGCAGCCTTCTGCGTGCAAAGCGGATGCTCCAACACTGATCTAAGGCCCCAACCTCAAAAGTGTCATCCTTGAGCCTCCCATCCAGGCACTGACCACACCAAATCCTGCTTAGCATCACCAAGGTGGCTGTAACAAGGGCTTTTAGACCATGCTCTGGGAGCCTCCAGAAGCTTCAGTGCAGGCTGTAGCTAATGGTTTCCTTCTTGGCACTCAATTGGTACCGCTGTGCAATGTCCCTCCCTTCCCCAGACTGACAATAATACCACATTCCTTCCGGGGCACACAGCCTCTGCCCCTTTCCTCCTTTTTCATCCGTATCACCATGCTTTGAGAGATGGAAACCCCAATGATGGGGAGTGACTGCGCTGTAGGGGTCAACAGTGTGAGTTGAGAAGGCCCAGATTCAGATCTCACTTTTGCTATAGATTCACTTGGGGGCTTGAGCAAGGGACTCTTTCTCAAACTATTATTATTTAATAATAATAATTTAAGAGAGCACCTTCTTCATTACAAGCCCCATCGCCCATTGAGGTCCATCTCTGAGGAGGTCCATCTCCAACTCGTTTGGTCGCTACACAGAGACGGGGCTTCTCGGTCGCTGCCCGGAGATTGTGGAATGTGCTCCCTGATGAGATACGATCCTCCCTCTCTCCGGCAATTTTCAAAAAACACCTGAAAACCCACCTTTTCGCCCAAGCTTTCTCAGCTTCCTAATATTTTTGGGGTTTAATCTCTGGTTTATTTTTAAATTGTTAGATTGTTTTTAAGTTTTTGTAGGATGCAAAAACCCCGCTAGCATGCAGTAGATTTTGCTGAGGTGACGTAGGTGAAGGATTGGAACCATTCAATGGAGGAAGGAGCAATGTGGTAACTTACTACTAACACTCCATTGCAATCAGGCCCATAGTCACTCCCAAGAAGCAGCCGTCCCTCCATCCTTACTGGTCCACACTGGGAAGACCTGTTTATTTCAAGAACCAAAGGGAGCATGTTCTGAACATACTCCGTGGACCGAGGACTCCAGCTGCTGGGGAAACCACCAGCGAAGGAAGTCTATTGCTTTTTGACAATGTGTCACAGTTTCGATGCCCTGCGCACAAGGGCAGATTCGACTGGTCATAGGAATTTTAGGATACCTTCCCTCCAGTACAGCATATGGAAGTGTGTTAAATCATGCCAGGGAGAAGGCACTTCTCTGGGACAAGGTAGTTAAATTCATTATATAGTGGTCTGGTTTATGGTAATTTGTGAAACTACCAAGAAAGTTTCTTGCAGAAATTAGTGCCAGGTTGCTCTGCTTTTCAGTGTCTCCTATACATTGTTTTATAAACCTAGCAGCATCAAGAGGTTTGCCCAGAGGCATTAGAAATTGAGGGGAGCATTCAGGTTTGCACAACATATCATAGATTTGTTACGCCAATTAGAATGGGAGCTGTCTTACAAAACAACGGGGATTCGTCTTTTAGAGTTGAAGATGATTTTAATCTAACGGTTGAATACGTGGATCCAAACCTTGGTCTCCACTCTTGTTAGGCTGGCCTCCACCCATAGAATGACATTGGGCACACATCTGGGGGCCGAGAATAGAACACACAAGAATTTTGATTGGACCTTCTCCATTTGTTTAAAGGTATGCAGAGCACAAATAGCAGCACCATACACCAACTGTGAGAGCACTTTAGCCTCATAAGCCTTAACTGCAGTAGGTGTTCAGTGGCCATCTCTCTGGAAGAAGAACTTTAAGATAGCAGAGGCCCTCTTCTGAGTGTCAGTTGCAACATGCTCACAGTGGTAGAAAATACTGAGCTAGATGGACAAAGGGTCTGACTTGGCAGAAGGCAGCTTGCTATCTTCCGATGGAAGGTCGGGGTCCCACAGGGTCCCAAGAGAGTACTTCTTCCAAGATATCCACTGCTCCACTGTGGACATTGCAAAAAATTCATCGGTAATTAGTAGTGATTGAAACCCATTGGTAATGAGAGTGATTGAAACCCAGCCAGGGCACGTACCGCGGGCACTGCAAAAAACTCATCATCATCACATGCAGATCACTCATTCCTGCAAAAGGGAGAATGGGTGACTTTTGAAGTGCTTTAATGAGCCCCAAGCTCTCCCTGAGGTGTTTTAAGTGGTTCACTAGAAACGGAAACCAGTCTAGTAGAAGTCGAAGAAAGGAGACTGTGAGATAAATAGGCACTGGGTGGTTAACATGGCGTCAAAACAAATAGCTTAGCTATTTTTCACTCTTTTTGCTTGGTAAGCTGTTTTTGGCCCAGGGGATAAAGAAGTGCCAGCAACAACCCAATAAAAGCTATAGGCGCTGTAGGAGGCAGCACAAGCTCCAGAGAGCTTGACACACTGGCTTGGGTCAACCCTCAAACCATCAACCAGATCCCCACAGCAGAAGTCACGATCGTGCCACCTGGCTCCCTCCTGACCATCCCAGGACCCATCACGTGCACTAGCTGTATGCCGGTCTACGTGGCAGGCATCACTGCCATTGGAGGTTCCAAGATTGTAGGATCAGGAGCCTGGGGATGTCTGGGTTACAGAGCTCTGGGCCAGTGGAGAGGTGGATATCTTGGAAGAAGCTCTCTCCTGGGACCCTGTGGGAGCATCTGCCAATAGACCCCATAACATCCAACGACTGATCATAATGACAAGGAACCGGCAACCCTAAGTCTGAGGCATCGCTGAAATCCAGGCCAGGACTTTGAGGGGACTGGGTGCCCTTCTTCTCCCACTACTTTGCTCTGCTATCCTCAATATGAATTCATCGGTTTCCTTCTGTCTCCCAGCTGTCTCTTCCCTGAGTCCTCAGAAACCCTTCTGTAAGAATGAAAACTTATTCAGCTTCCATATATTTGTGTTTTAATCTCTGGTTTATTTCTAAATTTTTAAATTGTTTTTAATTTTTTTATATGTTTTTAACTGGTTTTATGCCATTGGTAAACGCCCATAGATGAAAGTTGGTGGCGGTGTATAAATTTGATAAAGCACTCAATCAATCAATCAATAATACGCAGGACCACAGCTGCACTCTGGGGAGGATGCACACCTACCTAGAATTAACATAGATGTTGAACAGAGTAGGAGCAAGTATACAGCCCTGACGTCCTCTAAAAGTTGGAATTTCCGATGTTAACTGTCCAGTTGGGCCATAACGAACTTTCAAACAAGTATGCTTATGCAGACTAACAATACGTTTGAGTAATCTTTTATCTATTCCAAGGGCTTGCAGTTTAGACCACAGTCTCTCTCTAGAAACTGAATCAAATGCAGCTTTAAGATCAATGAATGCTACATAAAGTGCTGAACCTGGGAACCTAGAATACTTCTCTGCCAGAAATTGAAGGGTAAAAGCATGTTCCGTGGTGGAACGACCCTCCCGAAAGCCTGCCTGCTCGATAGCTAAAATGTCATTTGCCTCAATCCAGTCTAGAAGTTTTATCAGAAGATGCCTCGCGTAAATTTTACTAATAACATTAAGCAAGCTAATGGGACGATAGTTGGCTGGGTCCTCACGCCTACCTTTTTTATAAAGAGGAATTGTTATAGCAAGGCCCCAATCACTGGGAATGTTAGCAGTTGTATCTATATAGGTAAATAGAGAGGCTAAAACGGGGACCCACCAATCAAGATTCACTCTGATAGCCTCAATAGAAATGTTATCACTACCAGGGGCTTTACCATTACTAAATTTCTGAATAAGTTTTTCAGTCTCTGAACAGGAGACTGGGTTCCACCTAAGAGTATCTCCATTTAGTTGTTCAGCATTATAAACCATATTATCAGCCTTACTATAGAGCTGTAGGAAATGTTGTTCCCAAACCTGAGCTGGAATCACAGAACCTGGAAGTGTAGGTGTTTTCGACAGAGCAGGTGAAACAAGCCACCAGAACTTAGACTGATTGTTAGACTTAGCAGCCTCAATTAAATTAATCTGGTTTTTGTTAACGGCTTGTGCCTTCTTCTCTCTAAGCAACCTCTTCGAGGCGGATTTCATCGAGAGCGCCCTTTGCCTGTTTTCCAAAGAGGGTGCTGTTCTATAAGTTAAGAAAGCCTTAAGTGTGTTATTTTTGGCAATGCAACAATCCCGATCAAACCAGGAACGAGAAAAGGACTTGGCGTGATTTGAATTTTTATTTGGATATACTGAGGTGACAAAAACTGGGCACAACAGTGCTAAGACTGAAGAAAAATGATCTAACATTGAACACCTCTGGGAGCCAATAGATCCTGTTATAATTGCTTCCCGTAAACTACACGCCTCTGCTGACCCAAGCACATTAGCAACTCGTGTGGCAAGTTCCTCAGACCACCTCAATCTCTGGTAACTAGTGTTCCTAAAATCTCCTACCACCGGTCCAGCTGCACCTCTTGAGCCAACACCCAACCAAAACTTCAAAAGCACAGGGTGATGATCGCTTTCATGTCTGGGGATAATCTGGAAGTTCAAAACCCTGGACAACATTCTGGAGGAAACGGCAACATAATCAATTATAGATGGTTTGGCCCCCACCCAATGCGTATATTCCGCCGGAAAATCTGAAGGAACTGAGCCATTAAGCAACCATGAATCCCATGTGAAAGCATGGATTCTCCCCTCAATTTCTAATGCCACTGGGCCAACCTCTAGGCTTATAAAACAATGTATAGCAGACTCTGAAAAGCAGAGCAAGCTGGCACGAATCTCTGCAAGAAACATTCTTGGTAGTTTCACAAATTACCATAAATCAGACCACTATATAAAGAATTTATCTACTTTGTCCCAGAGAAGTGCCTTCTCCCTGGCATGATTTAACACACTTCCATATGCTGTACTGGAGGGAAGGTACCCTAAAATTCCTATGACCAGTCGAATCTGCCCTTGTGCGCAGGGCATCGAAACTGTGACACATTGTCAAAAAGCAATAGACTTCCTTCGCTGGTGGTTTCCCCAGCAGCTGGAGTCCTCGGTCCACGGAGTATGTTCAGAACATGCTCCCTTGGGTTCTTGAAATAAACAGGTCTTCCCAGTGTGGACCAGTAAGGATGGAGGGACGGCTGCTTCTTGGGAGTGACTGCCCTCTAGTGGCTATGGGCCTGATTGCAGTGGAGTGTTAGTAGTAAGTTACTACATTCCCCCTCCTCCATTGAATGGTTCCAATCCTTCACCTATGTCACCTCAGCAAAATCTACCGCATGCTAGCGGGGTAGGTGTGCATCCTCCCAAGAGTGCAGCTGGAGTCCTGAGGTTGATTGATTGATTGATTTATCAAATTCATACACCGCCCCTAACTTTCAACTATGGGCGATTACCAATAGCAGAAAACCAGTTAAAAACATATACAAAAACTTAAAATCAATTTAACAATTTAAAAATAAACCAGAGGAAAAAACCGAAAAATATTAGGAAGCTGAGAAAGCTTGGGCAAAAAGATGGGTCTTCAGGTGTTTTTTTAGAATTGCCGGAGAGAGGGAGGATCGTATCTCAGCAGGGAGTGCATTCCACAATCTCCGGGCAGCGACCGAGAAGGCCCGTCTCTGTGTAGCCACCAAACGAGTTGGAGATGGACCTCCTCAGAGATGGACCTCAGTGGGCAATGGGGCTTGTAATGAAGAAGGTGCTCTCTTAAATTATTATTATTAAATAATAATAGGTTGAGAAAGAGTCCCTTGCACACGCCCCCAAGTGAATCTATAGCAAAAGTGAGATCTGAATCTGGGCCTTCTCAACTCACACTGTTGACCCCTACAGCGCAGTCACTCCCCATCATTGGGGTTTCCATCTCTCAAAGCATGGTGATACGGATGAAAAAGGAGCAAAGGGGCAGAGGCTGGGTGCCCCGGAAGGAATGTGGTATTATTGTCAGTCTGGGGAAGGGAGGGACATTGCACAATCTTACCAACTGAGTGCCAAGAAGGAAACCATTAGCTACAGCCTGCACTGAAGCTTCTGGAGGCTCCCAGAGCATGGTCTAAAAGCCCTTGTTAAAGCCACCTTGGTGATGCTAAGCAGGAATTGGTGTGGTCAGTGCCTGGATGGGAGGCTCAAGGATGCCACTTTTGGGGATGGGGCCATATATCAGTGATGGAGCATCTGCCTTGCATGCAGAAGGCTGCCCTTTCAGTCCCTGGCAGCATCTCCAGGTAGGGCTGGGGAAAACTCCAGCCAGAAGCCCTGGAGAGCTGCTTCCAGTCAGAGTAGACACTATTGAGCTGGATGGACCAAGGGTCAGACTCTGTCGAAGGCAGCTTCCTGTGTGTTCCTAAAAGAGTGCCATGTCCCCCGTAAGTTTTCATACAGACAGAAGGGTTTCTGAGGACTCAGGGAAGCACATGCTCTGAGAAATCAGAGCTGCCAGTTCAAAAACCAAGAGACCACGAATTGCAAGAATGCAGCAGAAGCTTTATTGAGAATGTGAAGGAAATGGCATCATATTAGAGGCGGCTGGGAGACAGAAGGAAACTGATGTATTCATTTTGAGGACAGCAGAGCAAAGTAGTGGGAGAAGAAGGGCGCCCAGAGCTCTCAAAGTCCAGGCCTGGATTTCAGCGATTCTTCAGTCTCACGGTTGTCGGTTCCTGGTCATTAGGATCAGTCCTTTGCAGTTATTGGGTCTATCGGCAGATGCTCCCACAGGGTCCCAGGAGAGAGCTTCTTCCAAGATATCCACCCCTCCCCCGGCTGAGTGCTCCGTAACCGAGACTCCTCTGGGCACCTGCTCCTACTATCCCGGAACCCCCAACGGCACAGGGAGTGATGCCTCCCACGGAGACCGGCTCTCAGCTAGAGGACAGGATGGCTCCTGGGAAGATCACCGTGTAGGGGGGAGGCTGGACCACAATCTCTCCTGTGGGTATCTGGTTGATGGGTTGAGGGTTTACCCCGGCCAGGGTACCGAGCTCTCCAGAGCTTGTGCTGCCTCCTACAGCGCCCAAGGCACCAGCACCAGCACCATAGCCGAAGCCTCCTAATCCATAGCCAAGGTCACCAACGCCACTGCCAAGACCGCCGTAGCCAAGACCTGCGGAGCCAAAACCCACCACTGGGCTAGAGGCACAAGATGGGACGGTGCAGGCTGGTCCACAGAAAGACATTGCTGAGGAGGTGGAGGTGAGTCTGAAACAGAAATGGTTGAGCATCACATTACGGTGAACTGAGCTTCACTCAGGGATGTGACAAAACCATCAGAGAAATTTCTCCAAAGTCTCTCCTGGGAACGTATCCTCAAAGAGACCCAACATAGAAGCAGAAAGGATTGTGATTGTCTTGAGAGAGTACACACCAAGCTGAGAAATGTTGACCTTTCCTTGTTCAAACAACTGGCATCTCTTAATTGGAGGGTGAGCGTCTCCTGCCTGAAACCTTGAGGAGCTGTTTCCAGTCAGTGTAGACATTACTGACGCTTGGCGGGGCTAAGGGTCAGACTCAGTCTAAGCAGTTTTCTATGTTTCTATGAGAATGAACATAACTGAATTGCTGGATCAGACCAAAATCCTTCCAGTTCAGCCTCCTGTTTCCAACAGCAGACAACAAGATACCATTGGGAGGTCCACAAAGCCTGGCACAAAGAAAATAGCCCCTTCCCACTTTTGCTCCCCATTGCCTGGCATTCAGTGGCACACTAATCCTAGACTAGCTGTCAACTGCTCCATATTCTGAAGAACAGAAGACTCAAGGTGGAAGATCCACCAAGCTCTGTGTCAACGAGACTCTATCAAAACACCACCATGAAAAGGGACTTACCGGCTTCTCTGAGAAGATGCAGTGAAGACAGGAGAGTCGAATGAAGCTGATGGAAGGACAGAGGGAATGCACAGCTTTTATACAGGTCCACCAGCCTCCCTTGCAGTTAGGATGCTTCGTCACTCCAGCTATCCTTTTATTGGGTTGTTGCTGACACTTCTTTATCCCCTGGGCCAAAATGAGTTTACCAAGCAGAAAGAGTGAAAAATAGCTAATCTATTTGTTTTGATGCCATGTTAACCACCCAATGCCTATTTATTTTGCAGTCAACTTTTCGACCTCAACCTGACTGGCTTCAGTCTCCAAGCTGTCGAGCGAACCACTTAAAACACCTCAGGGAGGGACTGGAGCTCATCAAAGCACTTCAAAAGTCACGTATGCTCCCTTTTGCAGGAATGAAAGATCTCAATCTGATGATGATGAGTTTTTTGCAACGTCCGCGGCACACACCCTGGCTAGGTTTTAATCTCCCTCATTACCAAATGATGAAAACAAGCTAAATTGTCTCAACATTCATTTTGGAAACTTCTTTGCAAGGAAGCTCTATTTGTCTCCCGAAAACAGCTGTCCATGTTATTTATTTGTTATTTATTCAATTTCTATACTGCCCTTCCAAAAATGGCTCAGGGTGGTTTATACAGAGAAATAACAAATAAATAAGATGGACCCCTCTCCCCAAAGGGCTCACAATCTATCGTGTTATGCTGTTCTGTATTCGTCAGTAATAATAACCCCTGTACTTCAAGCAATAGCTAGTATTTCCTCAAGAGGAACTGGGTTGGGGGGTTGCTAGATAGTGCACAGAGGGTTTTGAATGGTAGAATCCTCTACATTTGGGAAATAGGGCTCATACCACCTTGCATCGGAACACCTTGACGTGGTTACGACAGCTGTGAATGCACTACTGAGAGTCATTTGCCCCTGGGACCCCTTTTTTGCCCCGAATCGATTCAGATTCACATTTGCAAAATTCGGGTACAAATCGAATCTGGGGTGATTCGAGGGGGCTTATTTGAACCCAAAACAAATTGGGGTGATTTGATTCGGGTACAAACCGAAACAAAAAAGGCGATTTGTGCACATCCCTACCTTAAAGGTCAACTTGAAGACAGATCATCCTTGAGAGAATCTATCTATGTGGTCGCTAAGAGTCCAGACCGAATTGACGGCACTTCATCAATCAGTCAGTCACCACAAGGCCAGCTCTCCTCCTCCTGAGCTGGAGGAATATGTTGAAGGCTAGGTGGGCATCCTTGGGTTGAAGAGAAGGCTCAGGAGATGCATCTCCCCCGGGTCCTGGAGCAAGGGAGCCTTGCATACAGCTTGTCCCCCTGCATCCTCAGGGTCTGTCTTGGATTGTGGAGGATCGGACTTAGGGATCACAGCAACCTCTTGCTCTGAGTCCTCGGGGTCTATCTCGGAGTTTGATCCTCCACTTGGGATCAGGCTCAGGGGTCACGTCAACATCTTGGCACCCTTCTGGCACCCCAGTAATTTGCCAGCTGAGGCACCTGTATCCCATCGCCACCCCTCATGGAAGGTTCTTCCATGGTCACACAGGTCCCTTGTTGGGATGTAATTCTTATCTGGTTGCATTCTCCAAGCACGGTGCTTTCTTTTCTCCCCAGGTCTCCTTTCTTGTAGCAAGGTGACTTGGCTGTCTGCAGAGCTTGGGAGATAAGAGAAAAATGAGCAAAGCGTTTTTCTGCCATGCCTTGGGGTGTTCAAGGCCCATTTGCAAGGAGGCCCCCTCTTGTTGCAGGCATGCTAATTAGAGGCCAGAGAAAGTACTCATTTGCCTAATGAATCCATGCAATTGCGACATTTTTTTGGGATCACTTCCCACTCTGATCTTTTCTTCTGTACCCTCAGTCTTCAGGGAATAAAGTCCTTCCCCAAACTAGTACTCTTGTTCAGCTGTTTCTTCAGAGTTCAGCATGTTGGGCACACATCCAACGTTCATGGTCCAACTCTTGGTTAACCTTGCCAACTTGCTAACCTGACCCTAGCCATATCCCTGGTCGGGAGTGCTGGAAACCTTAAGATGCCCACACCTTTTGTGGTCACTGGCTGCAGCATAGCTGAACCACAAGTGATGATGATGGAGCTGGCACAGCTTCAACCTCCTCTTAGGAATCTAGGACGTTGCCTTATTCTGAGTCAAACCCTTGATCCATCTATATTGTCTACACTTGATCCACAATACCCTTGATCCACAATACACTTGATCCACAAAAACCTTGATCCACAATATTGTCTACATCAGGGATTCTCAACGTTGGGTCCCCAGATGTTATTGGACTTCAACTCCCATAATCCCAAGCCCCAGTGGCCTTTGGTTGGGGATTATGGGAGTTGAAGTCCAATAACATCTGGGGACCCAACATTGACAATCCCTGGTCTACACTGACTGACAGAAGCCCTCCAAGGTTTCAGGCATGTGTCTCTCCCAGCCCTGCCAGGGGTTGAACCTGGGACCTTCTGCAGGTGAAGCAGATCCTATTCCACTGAGCTATGACCCCCATCCTACCTCAGATAGCTCTCCCATGTAGTCCCACATCCAAATTCAAACCAGGCCAGACCCAGCTTAGCAGAGGAGACAATTCATGCTCACTCCCATAAGACCAGTGACAGGGGAGCTTCAGCAAGAGGAAGGGTGTTCCCTCACCTCCTGCCTGTGGGCTTCCTAGAGACATCTGGTGGGCCAATGTGTGAAACAGGATGCTGGACTAGACAGGTCTTGGGCCTGATCCAGCAGGGTTATTCTTATGTTCTCGTGTAGCTTATTAAGACCAGCTCTCCTCCTCCTGAGCTGGAGGACAACAAAGAGGGCAAGGGGGCATCCTCAGGCCAACAAAGGGGTTCAGGAGATACAGGGCCCCTTAGTCCTGAAGCCAGATGACTTCATATTGCTTCTCCGTTCACCTCCTCAGGGTATGTCTTGGCTGGGGGGATCAGACTCAGGGATCACAACAGCCTCTTCCTCTGAGGTCTATGTTGTGTTGTGGTTCATGCCAAGAACTCAGCACCCTTCCGATCCTTCTCCGATTTGTCAAATGAGGCGACTGACTCTTATCACGTCACTTCACCAATCCCTCCCCTCCCCGCCTCTCCTGGCAGGGCAACACATAGTCATAGGGATCCCTTGTCACTATCTAATCCCATGAACGATTCCATTCTCCAAGTACAGCGCTCTCTCCTTGATCCTGTCCCCAGCTGGTCTCCTTTCTTGCAGCAAGGAGGCTCAGCTCTCTGAAGAGATCAGGAGAGGCAGAGCTAAGCATTTTTCTGCCATTCCTTAAGGCCCATTAGCAAGGAGTCACCCCTTGTTCCCGGCATGCTCATTAGGGACCAGAGAAAACACTCATCTGCCTAATGAATCCATATGATTGACATTGTTATGTCTGTGATCACAGCATTGTGGCCATCTCACCTGTTCTTTTATGGCTCTGGGTGATCCTGGAATAGCATTCTGCTGACTGAAGTTGAAATATACAGGTGAAACTCGGAAAATGAGAATATCGTGCCAAAGTCCATTAAGTTCAGTAATGCAAATGAAAAGGTGAAACTGATATATGAGACAGACGCATTACATGCAAAGCGAGATAAGTCAAGCCTTAATTTGTTATAATTGTGATGATCATGGTGTACAGCTCATGAAAACCCCAAATGCACAATCTCAGAAAATTAGAATATAACATGGAACCAAGAAGACAAGGATTGAAGAATAGAACAACATTGGACCTCTGAAAAGTATACAGTGTACTGTGCCCAGTCAGTCAGTCCTTTATTACGGTCATGGACCAGTGCATAGCTAAAACATACATACTTACATGCTTACATATAAGAAAAGAGACTCAGCATAATAAAACAGATTATAACACAATAGTATCAAGTTAAAATTAGAACAGTTATGGTGAACTCCAAATAGGTCTGACTGAAAACCTTATTAAACTGAGCACCCTCCATTGCAATCATGAAACAGGAATCACAGGGGAAGAAAAGAAAAGAACAGAACATTATTAAAAACCTGAGCGGATGGTGCAAATGATATGACAATACCTTGCCATTTTGATGATTAGGTTGTCATCAGAACTGGACAATAAGTACTTCAAATAGAAGTCATCCAAGTGCCCGGGAAAATGTTGCAACAAAGGGGACACTAATCTGAAGCGGGTGTCCCTATAAAAGTTACAATAAAGTATGGCATGCGCAATTGTCTCCACTTGACCAGACCCGCCAGGGCAAAGTCGAGCAGAAAAAGGGGTACCTTTAAACCTTCCCTCCATGACAGCAGATGGAAGCGCATTAAGACGGGCGAGCGTCAGAGCACGTCTAAATTCGGGGGTGGTAACTAGACTTAGATAGCTAGCTGGTTTAGTGTTGAAGATTTGATCCCCTAGAAAGATATTCTTAGGCAGAGAAGCGACTTCTTCCTGCAGTTCCATGTCCATGATACGTTGTTTAATCTCAATCCTGGCACGATCGTATCCCAATTTTATAATCTCATCCTGAGAGAAACCATAGTGAGCCAATTTGTCAGCAATTTGGGTCTGCCACTTAAATCGGAAACAATCAGTCTTAATAAGGGGGGCCAGTCCTACGCAAGAGAAGACAAATTTTAACCAAAATAATATGATAGTCCTCCAATAGCAAGTTTCCAATCTAATCATACCCACCTCTCGTCTAAGCGCAGCATTGGGCACGCATCGGGGGGCTAACAATATAGATCTCAGAAATTTAGACTGCAGGGTTTCTAAAGCCATAAAGTTGCTGACAGGTCCTATTTGGGCTCCGTACAGCACTTGGGAGTGGACTTTAGATACAAACAGTTTAACTGCAGCGGGGATGTAAGAAGCCCCCCTCAAGAAATGAAAAGAGGTGATAAGGTTCGTGGTTGACTGTGCCGTCAGCAATGTGAACAATATCGGACCTCTGAAAAGTATACAGTGTACTGTGCTTGATTGGCCAGCAAACTCGCCTGACCTGACCCCATAGAGAATCTATGGGGCATTGCCAAGAGAAGGATGAGAGACATGAGACCAAACAATGCAGAAGAGCTGAAGGCCGCTAATGAAGCATCCTGGTCTTCCATAACACCTCAGCAGTGCCACAGGCTGATAGCATCCATGCCACACCGCACTGAGGCAGTAATTGCTGCAAAAGGGGCCCAAACCAAGTACTGAATACATATGCATGCTTATACTTTCAGAGGTCCGATATTGTTCTATTCTTCAATCCTTGTCTTCTTGGTTCCATGTAATATTCTAATTTTCTGAGATTGTGGATTTGGGGTTTTCATGAGCTGTACGCCATGATCATCACAATTATAACAAATTAAGGCTTGACTTATCTCGCTTTGCATGTAATGCGTCTGTCTCATATATCAGTTTCACCTTTTCATTTGCATTACTGAAATGAATGGACTTTGGCACGATATTCTCATTTTCCGAGTTTCACCTGTAGCAGAAGTGGAGAGCTGATCTTGTGGTAGCAAGCATGAATTGTCCCCTCTGCTAAGCAGGGCCAACCCTGGTTTCCATTTGAATGGGAGACTACATCTGTGAGCAATGTAAGATATTCCCCATTGGGGATGGAGCCATAGCTCCGTGGAGGAGCATCTGCAATGCTTGCATGCCGAAGGTCCCGGGTTCCTTCCCTGTCATCTCCAAAACAGGGCTGAGAGAGATTCCTGCCTGCAACCTTATAGAAGCCATTGCCAACCTCTGTAGGTGTCTGGAGAAGGGTGTGGCATTCTGAAATTTTGTATGGCATCACTCAGGGTTCTGTATTGTCTCTGATGTTGTTTGACATCTACATGAAACCACTGGGAGAGATCATCAAGAGATTTGGTGCAGGTTGCTATCAGTATGCTGATGACACCCAAATCCACTTCTTCATGTCAACATCATCAGGAGAAGGCATAACCTCCCTAAATGCCTGCCTGAGGGCGGTAATGGGCTGGATGAAGGATAACAAACTGAGACTGAATCCAGATAAGATGGAGATATTCATTGTGCAGGGTTGAAAACTCGGGAGATGAGTTTGACCTGCCTGTTCTGGGTGGCGTCACACTTCCCCAGAAGGAACAGGTATGCAGTCTGGGGGTGCTTCCAGATCCAAGCCTCTCCCTGGTCTCCCAGGATGAGGTGGTGGCCAGAAGTGCCTCCTATAAGCTCTGTCTGATACGCCAGCTGCGCCCATTTCTTCACATCTGTTTTTGAAAGAAAGAGCTTCCAAAGCAGTTTCCAAAATGAATAATGGAACAATTTGGCATTTTTCATAATTCGGTAATGAGAGTGATTAAAACCTAGCCAGGGCACGTACCGTGGATGTTGCAAAAAACTGATCATCATCAAATTCAGATCACTCATTCCTGCAAAAGGGAGCATACGTGACTTTTGAAGTGCTTTGATGAGTCCCAGTCCCTCCCTGAGGTGTTTTAAGTGGTTTGCTCGACAGCTTGGAGACTGAAGCCAGTCAAGTTGAGGTCGAAGAGAGAAGACTGCGAAATAAATAGGCATTGGGTGGTTAACATGGCATCAAAACAAATAGCTTAGCTATTATTCACTCTTTCTGCTTGGTAAGTCATTTTGGCCCAGTGGATAAATAAGTGTCAGCAACAACCCAATAAAAGGTTACCTGGAGTGATGGAGCATCCCAACCTCAAGGGAGGCTGGTGGACCTTTATAAAAGCTGTGCATTCCCTCTGTCCTTCCATCAGCTTCATTCGACTCTCCTGTCTTCACTGCATCTTCTCAGAGAAGCCGGTAAGTCCATTTTCTTGGTGGTGTTTTGATAGATTCTCGTTGACACAGAGCTTGGTGGATCTTCCACCTTGAGTCTTCTGTTCTTCAGAATATAGAGCAGTTGACAGCTAGGCTAGGATTAGTGTGCCACTGAATGCCAGGCACTGGGGAGCAAAAGGGGATATTTCCATTTCGCCCTGCTTGCGAACATCTCAGTAGTATCTTGTTGTCTACTGTTGGAAACAGGAGGCTGAACTTGAAGGATTTTGGTCTGATCCAGCAGTTCTCTTATGTTTATTCTCATAGAAACATAGAAAAGCCACATCTGCACCCCTCTGTCTTCATCTCCTTACAAGAAGGTTCCCACCAGGGTTTTCTCTAACAGGAATCCCCTGATGTTGTTGACCAGAAATCCAATTATCCCCAAGCAAGAGCCATTACAGCTGGAGATTCGGGAGTTTTAGTCAACAACATCTGGGAATCCCTGTTAGAGGGAACGCTAGTTGCCACCCTGAACCTTGACTGGCTTGAACAAAGAAAGGGGGAAAATTTCTCAGCTTGAAGTATACTCCATCAAGATAGTTACAAACCTTTCTGCTTCTATGTAGGGGGTCTTTGTGGATTCGTACCAAGGAGAAACTTGGGAGAAATGTCTCTGCGGGTTCCGTCCCATCCCTGAGTGAATGTCAATTCACCGTAATGTGTTGTTCATTCATTTCTGTTTCAGACTCACCTCCATCTCCCCAGTAATGTCTGTCATCTCCACGGGTCATGGTTTTGGGGGTTTATACCCCGTTTTTCGAGGCCTTGGCTATTATGGATGCCTTGGCTCTGGTGTTGGTGCTGGTGCCCTGGGCTCTGTAGGAGGCAGCACAAGCTCCGGAGATCTCGGCACACTGGCTGTGGTCAACCGTCAATACTTCCAGCTGATCCCCCCCTAAGAAATCCCGATTAGGTCACCTGGCCCCCTCGTGACCGTCCCAGGACCCATCATATGCGGTAGCTGGAAGCCTGTCGATGTAGGAGGCTTCACTCCATGTGCCATTGGAGGTTCCGGGATTGTAGGATCAGGTGCCTGGGGAGGTCTGGGTTATGGAGCTCTGTGCCATTGGAGTGGTGGAGATCTTGGAAGAAGCTCTCTCCTGGGACCCTGTGGGAGCATCTGCTATTAGACCCCATAACGTCCAACGACTGATCATAATGACCAGGAACCGGCAACCCTAAGTCTGAGGCATGGCTGAAATCCAGGCCTGGACTTTGAGGGGACTGGGCGCCCTTCTTCTCCAACTTCTTTGCTCTGCTATCCTCAATATGAATTCATTGGTTTCCTTCTGTCTCACAGCGGCCTCTAATATGATGCCATTTCCTTCACATTCTCAATAAAGCTTCTGCTGCATACTTGCAATCCGTGTTCTCTTGGTATTTGAACTGGCAGCTCTGATTTCCGGGAACAGATGCTTCCGTGAGTCTTGGTAGCCCAGAAACCCTTCTGACTGTGACTGTGACTGGCAGGAGCTCTCCAGGGCTTCCAGCCGGAGTTTTCCCCAGCCCTACCTGGAGATTCTGCCAGGGACTGAAACGGCAGCCTTCTGCATGCAAGGCGGATGCTCCATCACTGATCTATGGCCCCAATATCAAAAGTGGCATCCATGAGCCTCCCATCCAGGCACTGACCACACCAAGAGCTGCTTAGACCTGCCTGAGTAGCCCCCACCCCTGCTTTGGTTGACAGTCTGGACATCTCTTGTCTGCCTTGCCCTATGCCAGGGCCTGCGGCCAGGCAGCAGTTGGAGGGAGGGCCTCCCCTTCCAGGGAAGAAGGTTTCTCCCGTGGCAGATGTGGAGGTGGTCGAGGTGGAGCCAGCTTCCAGTCCAGCCAAATCCATCTTGCTGCCCTCCCTGTGGGGTGTGGGGACCCCAAGTAATTTTTGAATCCACTCTCACTTGCTACCAGAGAATCTACTCAAAGAACACCTAAAAAACCACAAATCCTAGTACCCCATGGGCTTGAGGGTATGGGGGTGGTTGGCACCCTATGTGCATTGCATCACCACTCGCTCTGGGGCACCGGGGCAGTTCGATGTTCAAAGGTGGGGGTCGCACTTAAGGGGGCAGGGGAGGGTGCACTTACCCCTTCCCTCGCTTTCCCCCCACTGACGCCCACTATTTCTCAAGTCCTACCCGGGGGCATCATACTTCCCTCCTGCCCCGTTTGTTCTTCGGCAGGAAATGGCCAGAAGAAGCTGGACCTGAACATGGACACACACGCATGCCAGCTACTTCCGGCCACTTCCAGCCAAAGAGCAAATGGGGTGGCAGGGAAGTACACTGCCACCCTGTAGGACTTGGGAAATACCTGGTGCCAGCAATGGAAAAGTGGAGGGAGGGGTAAGGGCACCCTCCCCCGCCATCAAGCCACCCACACCTTGTTCCATGCAGACCTCTAACCCTTAGTCCATCTAGCTCAGGATTGTCTACACTGACTGGCAGCAGATCTCCAAGGTTTCAGGCAGGGATCTTTCCCAGCGATGCCTGGAGATGCTGCCAGGGACTGAACCTGGGACCTTCTGCATGCCAAACAGATGCTCTGCCACGGAGCTGCTGTTGCCTCCGCACAGTTAGGGAAACATAATACTTTTGTCCATGAACACCACTCAAGATTGTATCTGTCCATTCCTCTGGCAGGGGGGTCTAGGCTGGGCTGTCACATCCCTGCAGATATGTGGGTAACCTACTTTCAAGCCTTGTATGGGATGTCTGCCCCTGAAGGAATGCCCCTTTCCCTATAGAATTTCTACCAATTTGGCACTTAGTTTCCCTCAAGGAGGTCTCTAGTTTAGTGACCCAACGCATGCTGGGTAAGACCCCGGGGTTGGATCAGATACCCTCTGCACTGTTAAAATCAAATGTTGAATGTTGGACTCCTGTACTTGCAAGATCCTTTACTTATATGGATTGTATTGCCTGTATCCCAGAAGAGTGGGATACAATGGTGATTGTTCCCATCTATAAGGAAGGCCAACACTCTGTCCCTTCTAATTATCGACCAATCAATCTGCTGAGCATAATTCATAAATTATATTCTAGACATCTATATGTTAACCTCACGGACTGGTTGAAACAGGAGAATATTCTAAGGGAGGGACAGGCGTGGTTTAGGTTCATTCAGATAACTCTTGATCAGGCTCAAGTTCTACAACATCTGGCTGAAAAGTATTAACTTCTGTATGCATCTTTATAGGCAGAGTTTGACTCCATTTCTACGCAGAGCTTGGGGAGTAAACTTTCCAGTTCCCCCATTGATCGTCGACTGTTTCTCCTTTATCCGAATGTTGCATGAGAACCCCTCACCTTGGGTGAGATGCCATGTCCAATCACATCTGACCCTGTCCGTACCCACACAGAAGGGAGTAAAACAGGGATGCATTTTTGCCCCAATTCTTTTCAATCTTTATTTACGCTCTTGGATAACCCAGTATTCCACCCTCCTAAATTAGCCATTAAATCTATCACAGTTCTGCTTCATGCTGATGATGCAGTTATTCTATCTAGATCATCACAACTGTTGACATGAGAAGAAGACTATTTTATCTACAAACATGTCTTGTGGATTAATGGGGAGGTAATCCATCCAGAACTTTCACTCGAGGCACAAATACACAGGCTCAGACAACCATACTTGGAAACACTATGTGAAGACCCAGCTTCCTTGAGAAGTCCATAAAGCTGGGAAAAGTGGAAGGAAAGAGAAGAAGAGGACGAGGTGGATGGACTTGATCACAACAGCAATGATTACAGCACTGAGAAACCTGAAAGTCATCCTGGGGAGAATCTACCTATGTGGTTGCTAAGAGTCGACACGACTTGATGGCACTTAATCAATTAATTGATCAAGTAAGGACTTATAAATACCTGGGAGTGGTTTTCAGTAAAAATGCTCTTTGGAGGGAGACTTCCTTCGTTGGTGGTTTCCCCAGCAGCTGGAGTCCTCGGTCCACAGAGTATGTTCTGAACATTCTCCCTTTGGTTCTTAAAATAAATAGGTCTTCCCAGGGTGGGCCGGTAAGGATGGAGGGACGGCTGCTTCTTGGGAGTGACTGCCCTCAAGTGGCTATGGGCCTGATTGCAGTGGAGTGTTAGTAGTAAGCTACCATATTGCTCCTTCCTCCATTTAATGGTTCCAATCCTTCACCTACATCACCACAGCAAAATCTACCGCATGCTAGCGGGGTAGGTGTGCATCCACCCCAGAGTGCAGCTATGATCCTGAAGTTTATTGATTGATTGATTGATTGATTGATCAAATTTGTACACCGCCCTGAACTTTCATCTATGGGCATTTACCAATAACATAAAACCAGTTAAAAACATATTAAAAAACTTAAAAACAATTTAACAATTTAAAAATGAACCAGAGATTAAAACCCAAAAATATGAGGAAGCTGAGAAAGCTTGGGCGAAAAGATGGGTCTTCAGGTGTTTTTTGAAAAATGTCCAGAGAGAGGGAAGATCGTATCTCAGCAGGGAGCGCATTCGACAATCTCGGGGCAGCGACCGAGAAAGCCCATCTCTGTGTAGCCACCAAATGAGTTGGAGGTAACTGGAAACATACCTCCTCAGAGGACCACAATGGGCGATGGGGCTTGTAATGAAGAAGGTGATCTCTTAAATTTGTCTCCTACAGTTGTTCACTCCACTCCTTTTCAATAAAATCCATGCTGCATGCTAACTTGCGTCTCTTGATCTGCTTGAAACCCCCTGGCCCAATTTATGATAGTGTGGTGGGAGTTTTCTCCAGATCTCGGGGAGGGCTTTGGACTGAGAACACAGAACCACATGTGGGAGGGCTCAGAGGCAAGTGTGGAGAGGAAGGGCACACAAGCTGAGGAGAGGAGTTCTCCACCATCCCATTCACAGGTGGTCACCTCTGTTTCCATTCATCATCCCATCTGCAGAACTGGGGACTCATTGGAGCTAAGTGCTTTGGGGGTTAAATGGGGCAAAAGGTGGAGCTTGATGGTGGTAGCAGCTAGCTTGACCCAGCCCCCCAGCATGCCACTGTAGACACCTTTAGATGGCAGAATTCTAGAGTATATGAGTGAGAGAGCGAGCGAGCAAGCGAGAGAGTTCCTGCATCAAAACTTCTCTGCCTGCAGTAAATGAAGGAAACAAAATTCTCCACGTGCCCTGAAACAACTTTACCCATAAGAGGTGTGTTGTTTTTTTAAATATAAGGTTTATTTAATTTTGAGGGGAAATAACTCTGCACATGTTCAGACGCACTCACTCTTAGGTGACAGCAGTTCTGTGAGCAGAAGGCGGCATCTCGAAACTCCACAGAGAAAATGAACAAAACCACTTCAAAATGAATGCCGATGTGGGAAACCACCTTTTCTTGACATTGTTCCTTCTTATGGTCGCAAACAACCTGGAGCTGTAGGTTTTAATTAAGCAGAAGCTCCCATGTTCTGTTTTCTCCACGGAAATGCATTAAGCCCAAACTGGCTACCGTTCCTGTTTCCCAGAGGAATGAGTTGACTCCCAGATCTTCAGTGGCAGACTCAGGTCAGACTGTTCCCAACTGCAGAGTCATCTGGCAAATATTCGCAACATAGGAAGCTGCCATATACGGAGTCAGACCATTGGTCTATCTAGCTCAGTATTGTCTTCACAGACTGGCAGCGGCTTCTCCAAGGTTGCAGGCAGGAATCTCCCACAGCCCTATCTTGGAGAAGCCAGGGAGGGAACTTGGAACCTTCTGCTGTGATTAAGTGATGTGAAACAGGCTATGATTCCACAGGTGTGTGAGAGTGCTGCGTTCGATTGCAGGGGTGGCATAACTACTAAAGTGCTTAAGCTGAGACATCAAATTCTGCCTTGCTTCAGCCCCCTTTAAGAACCAACCCTTGTAGACTTTGGAAGGACCATGACGGGCAGGGAGGAGGGCAGGTTCCCAGCAGCCTCCTCTTCTCTTCTTGTGCATCTTGCAATCTTTGCAAGGGGTGTGAGGAGAAGCACTTCCTGCAAAGCTTGAAGGGACAGGTCAGGCTGAAAGAACTGCTTCGATAGCAGCGGCAGGGGCATCTCGCTACTCTTCCGCCACCCCTAATAATCTGTCACCTGAGGACAGCGCCTCACTTCACCACATGAAAAGGCCGCCCCATCCTACTTGAACCACAAGGCAATCACATGCGCTCGGCATTTCCAGCTTTTACTGGAGGTGATCACCCCGCTTTCTAGGAAACTTAGTTTTAAGCTTTCTATTCTGCCGAGGGCTGCATTCCATCCCATAATGGCCACTCCTCCTGCATCGTGGCC
The DNA here is from genome assembly GCF_027244095.1 of Hemicordylus capensis. Lineage (NCBI taxonomy): Eukaryota > Metazoa > Chordata > Lepidosauria > Squamata > Cordylidae > Hemicordylus > Hemicordylus capensis. Next base: position 22,293,907 of record NC_069670.1, on the reverse strand, counting down.
GCTCCTGTTTGGTTTTGTCTGTTGGGCTATGCGACAGCTGCAGCTTAGCTTGAGGTATAGCTTGGCATGTGATCTACTACCAAGCCAGAGTGGGGCCCTATCATTTCCTCTCTATTGATTGGGCTAGCAAAAGGGAAACAGAGGCTTAAGCATGTGGCAAACTCATATTTCAAGAAGACTGAGTCTCCGCAGCCACAGCTGATTCCACAGAGGATGTTGGGTGCTCAGTCGTCCTGAAATTAAGGCCTGTAACCTCAACTGTTTCATAGATGGAAGCAGATGAGTTGGAAGAGAGATCTACTCCTGGTTTTCGGAGACATTGAAAACCCCTTGGCCCAGCTGCAGCGGGCTTCAGTTGGAATTGAAGATGCTCATGCAGACCTGGATGTCCTGCCATGGATCCTGAGGCCATCTCCCCCCCGCTCCAGATAGACAATTAGGGATGAATTAGCAGGGGGTAGGCAGACATTGCTTCTGCTCCCAAGGTATCCCCCATAACAGCCCCCCTGCTGGATGTGATTCCAGAACCACCAATGGTGCAGGGCGTGTCTCATCTTGCAGACAGGATGGGTCCTGGGCTGGTGACGATGATGGGAGATGGCCAGATCATGACATCTAGAAATGAGGACATGGAACGTTGGAGGGATTGGGAAATGGAAGGCGATTGCAATCTTTGGAGAGGGTAAACTTGATCATGAACACACAACAGCTCCCGGTTCCTGCTCTTTGCCTCGTCCAATTTCCAATCAAAACTGGGAAACCCTTTCTTCTTCTTCTTCCGAGGGTGGAACCAGTGTTTAGGGATCTTCATTTGTTCCCTGTTGATTACCAAATCATATCGACTGCTTTGGACATGCAGGTTGCTACGGTGTTCGGTTTCTTCTAAATTTTTGTACTACCCCCCTCCTACGCGGATGGCAATCCCTTTGTGTCGTCTTCTGCTGTGGATACGGACCATCCACTGCAGAAATGCATCTCATGGTGTGACGGGTCACGTCAAGGTTCCTTCAATGTGGTGTTCTCCCTGTTCAATCGGGCACGTGCACGTCAGTGAAGAACACACCGGAGAAAAATCTGGTCACAGTCACACATGTGATCCCACTCAAGACCGTTATTTGTGCCATGGCTTTCCAACGGGCATGTGTGAGCATTGGTTAAGTGGGCTGGGGGTGGGGGGAGATGGAGCTGGCCACTGTGCATGCACCAATTCTTGGGTTGAATTTTTGGGATTCACCTTGTCAAGGTAGAATTCAGGAGGAGTGTAATAAGTTAACCCATGGAACCACTACAGGTCAGGAACCCCTGCAATCAAGGCATGGAAGAGGGGATTCCTGCTGGTTTCAAGTGAGAGCTAGCTCAAGTTGGCAGCCAAGCACAGAAAACAGAGGAGTAACTAGAAATCCCCAATGTGAAATTGTGAAAGATCATCAGCAGACTCATTTCAGATGGTTAGGGATCCATTGCGGGGCTGCAAACCTTTAGCCCTCCAGCTGATCTTGGACTACAACTCCCATCATCCCCAGCCAACGTGGACAAGCACCGGAGATGATGGGAGCTGTAGTCCCACGTCTGCAGATGGCTGAAGTTGTGCAGCCCTGATCCACTTTCCAGGATCCGTGTCTCTTGTCTCTTCCCATAAAAACATGCCCACGATTTTCAGATGGACAGAAAGCCTATCTTGGGAAAACTGGGGCTGAATATAAAAACTGGAGAAGATGCTTGAGGTGGTTGAGATGGCATCTATTTATTCTTGAAAATTCACCCTTGGTGTGTTATTCCTTGGGGAAGAAACCCCTCAAGCACAGTGGGAGATGGAGCCATTGTCAGGTCTGCCTTGCATGCCAAAGGTCCTCCGTTCAATCTCCAGCATCTTCACCTGGAAGGGCTGGGAAAGACCATGGAGACTTGGTCTCACCTGAAACCACAGAGAGACCCTGCCAGTCAGAGTAGGCAATACTGAGCTAGACGGACCAATTGTCTGACTCAGTAGACTGCAGCTTAATATGTTAAAGTCTTGAAAGGCTGGCTCCAAAAGTTAGCCTTCCATTCACAGAATGTGTTCTTCTGGAAGTGGAAGGAGTGTGCTATCAACAGGACTCCTTCTTCCATGAGCCCCAAACTCTCCATGATCCACAATGGGACGTTGGCTCCAAAGGTATCTTCCTGTTTATCTAAGACACCTTTCCGTAAGTGGAAGGATTCTTCCATACACAGAAAAATCCTTTCTATGAGTGGAAAAACACACCTTTGGATCCAGCCTCACCTTCAGTGCCAACCCCAAGAACCAATAAGAATACAAGCTGGTCTAGAGAAGACTACGGGAAGAGAAACATACTAACTTCTCTGAAGAAGAGAAGTCAAGAGATGCTGCGAGAGTCGAGTGAAGCTGTTGGCAGGTCTTGGAAGAGCGAGTGCTTTTATACAGTTTTTGACAGCATCCCTAGTGGTCCACAATTTAATTAAGATAATATTTGTTATAATATCAATACATTACGAACGATGGGTTCATTTCCATCTTGTTTTTGCTTGCTTATGCAGGGTAAGGGGAACAAGGGAGAACATCCTGACCTGAAAAAGGGACACCACCCTGTCCTCATTCGAGTTCACCACGGCATTTTATTTGATTAAGTAAATGGCATCAGCAGTTCCTGCCAACCCCATGCTTTGCCATGAACCCTTCCGCCCATTGACATCATCTACAGAGGTTCGTTTAGGGTTGCCGCCAGCTCGTCTGGTAGCGAAACGGGACGTGACTGGGACGTGACTGGGACGTGACCAGGACGTATCTCCATGTATGTTACTTAGATAGCTGCAACCACTAAACTCTGAACTCTGTAAGTGCAGTGGTAGCTTCCTTAGTGCTAAAGAATCACAGACCCCAACAAATTGTTTCATTCATCTCATCCTGACACAGCTTATCTACCTGTAAATCAACCACTGATGGCCACTTCAGGAATCAACAAAAATTGGAAATCTACTCTTTGGGGTGTCCCACATTGTTTTGAATAGGATTTTAACGGAGTCTATAATAAGGTTTCTTGATTTTTGGAGATGTAATCTTGAAAACCATGTTGGTTTCAAAGGAATTCAGTCAGCCGAGAATCCTGATGACTGGTCAGTTAGCATATAAATCACAATCTAATGACCAAAGTTTAAACCGCATCAAAAAGCTGAGTCATGTTGAACCAGGAAGAAGAGGTTCAGAATGAAATTTCTCAAGGAGTTTGCCTGTACAGCCCCAGCGGTGGTTCTACTGAAATATCAACCAAAGAGAAATTCATAATGAATATCATAGTTCCTCCCAAAGGGCGGTGGCGGGAACAGGGATGGGGACGGGGACATCTGTGCACCTTCAAGGGAAGCCTAAATTAGTTTCTAGAAAGACAGGGGACATTTCACAGTAGGGTTCTGCATTTTTTGGGTCCAGTCATCCCTTAAGTGACTCCCACACCCCTCTTGGTGGTAGTTTGGATAGACTGTGAAATGGGACAAAAACAATTCTTCCATTCAGAGTGAGGGCAAGAATCAATGCCCTCACTCTGATTTGACTTTGGGAAATCACCACACAGCCAAATTTGATTGGCCATGTGGTAATAACCAAGCTGGCAAGAGATTCCCTGATAGGTTGTCCCAACTCAGCAGCGAAAAGAAGAACTCTAATCTGAAAATAGCAGTTAAGCAGCTCCTGAGAAGGGGGCGGTGAAGAGGAGTGCCCCAAGTTATTATGGTGACTGAGATGGTGGGGGGCAATATATTGTCTTGTCCCATGTCCCTGGTGGTAGGCCAAGCCCCCTTCCAAGACCAATTCCTGCAAGCTTTGAAAATGTGTGGGGTTGGGGAGAAGGAAAGGCTTCCAGAAGCCTTCTCTTGAAAGGGAGGAGAATCACTCCTCGCAAAGCTTGGCACGACCAGATTGCACCCAAAGAGGCAGATATGAGGGGCATTTTACCACCCTGTTCATGCCCCAATCATCTGCCGCCTTAGGCAATTGCCTCCCCTTGCCTCATGAAAGGACCATGAATGAAAGAGAATAATAAATAAATAAATTGGACAAGGTGGGTCCTACATGCATACATTCCAGGAGCAGTAAAATGAGTATTGTGTTCTGAATGCGTCCCTCCTCTGTGCACCAGGACATGCTGAACACTGCATGGGCATCGGCAGAACCAAATGTATTATTACATTTGAAATGTGATGCTATAAAACCAGAGATGACGTTCATACTGAAGGAAGGCCATGCCTGTCTTCAGGGCTCCTGTCCTTCCTTTCTGTTCTTGCCAACTTGTCCCAGTCAGAAAAACAACTCCAGTTGTTCCCAAATTATCTTCTGGAAAGAACAAGAAATGCCAGCTGCCCAGAGGCATGAACTAGGTCATTTTCATAGAACTACAGAGGAACAGAAAATCATCATCTTATTCTCAGTCTTTTGCTTAAAGCAGCAGGGGTAGTCTACAACAACAACAACAACAATTTATATACCCCCTTTTTGACAAAAATTTCCCAAGCATTTTACACAGAGAAATAATAAATCAATAAGATGGCTCCCTGTCCCCAAAGGGCTCACAAAAATAAAAAAAGAAACATAAGATAGACACCAGCAACAGCCACTGGAGGTCCTGTGCTGGGGGCGGATAGGGCCAGTTACTCTCTCCCTGCTAAATAAAGAGAATCACCACGTTAAAAAGGTGTCTCTTTGTCCAGTTAGCAGGGGAGATCTACAGTAAAATCATTGTCTATAACACATTGTCCATCTCTGCCGTAAGGCCTTATTCAGTCATTTCTTGGACCCGACATCCCACAGGCAAAGAAATATCTGGATTACCCCCTTGAAACATATTACCTCAGTGCTGTTCCATATACACTTGCTTCTGGTTCTAAAGCCCAGTTCTGCACTGGTGTTCATCCAGACTGCCTTAAATGATTTAGGAGGAATAGATCTGAAGGACAAATTCTTCCCACGATGTGATGCCCCCATACTGAGGCTGTTGGCATGACCAGAGATCCCTGGGCAGGAGAGGGTTAAACCGGGGAATGGTTTAATTGGGGAACCATGCATGCATGTGTCAGTTGGGGAACCATGAACTCACCTGACCTAGCTGTGCCAAAGCTGGGTACACCAGATTCGCTACCCAGGTTAAAAGGAAGGTAGGAAGGCAACCAAGACTGTCCTACCCTTTCCTTGGTTATCTGTGAGTACAATTTGAAATAAATGTGGCTTGGGCTGCCAGCAGCCATGTTTCTCATAGAGTTCTGCAGTACTGAGGTCTGACTCTCCTGTGCTCCATGTTGCATTATGGGATACTGGAGGACCCAGTTCAGATTTTCTTCCCTCCTGGAGAGCATGGCACCCCAATCGTCTAGGGGGTTGGGTAAGTGAACCCAACCAGGGGTACAGGTCATACGACAGGCATGAGGCATGGGCCTGTCTCCCCTCCAGCCCATCCCACACATGGTCGTGAGAACCGGCTCGCTGTGTTGGTCATTGGAGCCTTCTCTGTGGTGACCCCGCCTCATTAACGGTGTATCAGTGGGTTGCCCAGACATTTTTCTTCACTGTGGTTTTAGGCTGCAGTCCAAAATCGATCCCAGGTAAGCTATCTCCAGGTAAGTCTGAGAAAGTCTCTGGTATGTACCCTCAAGAGCTGCTGCCAGTCATTGTAGACAATATTGAGTCTCATGGACCGAAGTTCAGACTCAGTAGGTAACTGGGCAATGGGAATATTTTAACATTTGTTTGTTTATTTCTTTAATGTGTTTATATGTCATACAAAATGCAAGCCTCTGAGCGGTTTACGACAATACAATAAAAACAACAAATTAAAAGGTGAAAACATAACAATATGAAACATAATGTTGCTTTTAATTAAACTTTACATATCAAGCAAAAATCCAGCAGAGTTGTAATTACCATGAAAGCAATCAAAGGGAATTATTGAATTGAAAGGAACGAGTCCTACTCAGCAAATAATAACAGTTCTTTTGCTAGAATCACTTGTGCTAATCCAAGCATTCGAGGGAGAAGCTCAACAAGACGATAATAAAAGCTCTGTCAAAAAGGGACTTTCCCCAAGGCTAGGAAAATGGTATATAAGCACGGCCAGTTCCTTAGATTCTCCAACAGCTTTTCTTGACTTGCACCTTCTCACGTCTTCTCCCCCTTGGATAAGGGAAGTCAAATAGCACAGGGCAACTTCTTACATGGAAAAGAAACGCCGTGTTGAAAGATCTTGAGCTGGTGTACAACATCAGATGTACTTGGACTCCTATCCTGGCTGGGGTTGCCTCTGAGGCTGGAAGTGGCCTATTGCCATAAGCTGGTAGCCATTGATAGACCTGTCCCCCATGAATTTCCCTAAGCCATCCAAGATGGCGGCCATCACTACCTCCCAAGGCCACACCAGTGGTCCATCTAGCTCGGTACTGTCTACAATCTTTAAGATTTCATTTAAAATATTTGCATCAGAATACTTCTATTTGGTACTGAGCTGCCCCAACCAGAAATACCACTCATCTAAAGAGCCAAGGTTTTACTGGCTTTCTCAAAGCTGTGATAGAGACAGAGGAGTGGATCCTACTGGGAGAACATTCCCAAGTCTTGCTACATGCAATTTTAGAATATTTTTTGTTTTATTTTATTTAATATATTTCTATACTGCCTAAAACGCAAGTCCTCGGGGCGGTTTACAAAACAATAAAAACAGCCAATAACAGATGAAAACATTTCAACAAATTAAAAAGTTAAAACTCTTAAAACACTATTAAAACAATTAAAACAGTGTCTAATTCAAAGCCTGGGTGAACAAATGCGTCTTGACTGCCCTTTTAAAAGTTGTAAGAGATACGGAGGCTCTTATTTCAGCAGAAAGTGTGTTCCAAAGCCTCAGGGCAGCTATGGGGAAGGCCCGTTCCGGAGGAGCCACCAGACGAGCTGGTGGCAACTGAAGATGAAACTCTCCAGATGATCTCAGTGGGCGATGTGGTTAATAGCAGAGAAGACATTCTATTAAATACCCAGGGCCCAAGCTGTTTAGGGATTTATAGGTCGTAACCAAAACCTTATACTCTGCCCAGAAACTTACTGGCAGCCAGTGTAGATCTTTTAAGATAGGAGTGATATGGTCTCTCCGAGATGATCCAGAGACCAACCTGGCCATCGCGTACTGGACTAACTGCAGTTTCCAGACTACATACAAAGGCAGCCCCACATAGAGTGCCTTGCAGTAGTCAAGTCTGGCGGGGACAGGCAGATGTACTACTGTTCTGAGGCCATTTATCTGCACTATTTTATATTTTATGACAAATGATTTTGTCATAAATGACAAAAGTATTAAATGAGCATTACTTCATTCATTGGGTTTTCTGTGTAGGTAGGGTTTCCATCGGGAACCAACAAAGAACAACCAGATGCCTCCAGGAAGACCAGAAGTGAAGCATGAAAGCAAAAACCCCGTATCTCCCCTGTGACTGGGATATGAGGCCCTCACTCGAAGGTAAAACATCTGCCTTGCATGCGAAACCCAGGTTCAATTCTTGGCAGTGTCTCCAGGTAGGGCTGAGAGAGATTTGCTCGAAACCTTGGCGAAGCCACTGCCAGACCGTGTAGAAAATACTGAGCTAGATAGACCAAAGGTCCAACCTGGTATAAGGCAGCTAATATGTTTCTGAGAAGGAACATAAAATATTAGCCCCTGTTTTCCCCCTGTGGCTGGCATCCAGTGACACACAAAACCTGCATATCATGTAAACCTCACACTATGCTGAAGAACAACAGATTCAAGGTGGGAGATCCACCAAGCTCTATCTCAACGAGACCCTGTCAAAACACCACCAAGAAAATGGACTTACTGGCTACTCTGATAAGATGCAGTGAAGACAAGAGAGTTGAATGAAGCTGATGGAAGGACAGAGGGTACACGTAGCTTTTTCTACAGGTCCCCCAGCCTCCCTTGTGGTTAGGATGCTCCAGCTAACATTCTCCAGCTAACCTCACTCCATGACGTCACTCCACGCTCCAGTTAACGTCACTCCAGCTAACATTCGGCTGGGTTGCTGACACTTCTTCTTTCCACGGATGAAGTTCTTTCCACAACTTTGACTCAGTAGAAGGGAACTTCCAATGTGGATAGATACTATGTGGGTATCTTGAAAGGTGAGAATGAGGGCTGGGGAAACAGGGAAGTGCTAAGGAGTTACTACAGCAGCAACATCAGGAGGGCTCTGGTGGATTATCTCAATGGTGGGTTTAGTACAGCACCCTGATTCCCAGATCAGACAACCAGATACTTCGAGGAAGCCAACCAGTAGAGTCAAAAAGCAATAGACTTCCTTCGCTGTTGGTTTCCCCAGCAACTGACGTCCTCAGTCCACGGAATATGTTCTGAGCATACTCCCTCTGGTTCTTAAAATAAACAGGTCTTCCCATAGTGGGCTGGCAAGGATCGAGGGATGGCTGCACCTTGGGGAGGAGTGAGTGCCCTCTAGTGGCTATGGGCCTGATTGCAGTGGAGTGTTAGTAGTAAGCTACCACATCATTTCTCCTTCCTCCTTTGAATGGTTCCAATCCTTCACCTACGTCACCTCAGCAAACTTTACCGCATGCTAGTGAGGTAGGTGTGCATCCTCCCCAGAGTGCAGCTGTGGTCCTGCGGATGATTGATTGATTGAGTGAGTGATTTAGCAAATTCATACACCACCCCCAACTTTCCTCTATGGTTGGTTACCAATAGCATAAAACCAATTAAAAACATATACAAAAACTTAAAAACAATTTAAAAATTTAAAAATTAACCAGAGATTAAAACCCAAAAATATTAGGAAGCTGATTAAGTTTTCATTCAGACAGAAGGGATTCTGAGGACTCAGGGAAGAGGCAGCTGGGAGACAGAAGGAAATCGATGAATTCATTTTTAGGATAGCAGAGCAAAGTAATGGGAGAAGAAGGGCAACCAGTCCAGGACTTCAAAGTCCAGGCCTGGATTTCAACGATGCCTCAGATTTAGGGTTGCCGGTTTCTGGTCATTATGATCAGTCGTTGGACGTTATAGAGTCTATTGGCAGATGCTCCCACAGGGTCCCAGGAGAGAGCTTCTTCCAAGATATCCACCCCTCCACTGGCCCAGAGCTCCGTAAGCCAGACCTCCCCAGGCACCTGATCCTACAACCTCAGAACGACCAATGGCACTAGTGATGTGCGGTTCGGTCCGGATCCGGACCGGTTCGTCCCGAACCGGTCCGGATCCGGCGGTTCGATCCCGGACCGAATCGGGCCCTTCTGGGACCAATCCGGACCGAATCCGAGTCGGTTCGGCTCCGAACCGGCTCGGGTTTCCCGAACCGGTTCGGGAGTTCAATTGAGTCTCTGGAGTCAGTGGAGTGTCCCTTTAAAGTTTGAAGTGTGTCCTCCATTTTGTGGCTCATTCCTGAAACTTTTGCTCCTAGCATCCATTTTGTGATGCTATTTTCAGGCATTGTATTGGCTGCGCTATTGATCCTTTGATTGGCCAGAATGAGTCCTTTGGTCTGGTAGGCTGCTTGGCTGTTGCACTGTTGAGAGCTGGCACCCTGTTGGCCGTGGGGGGAGTGCAAAGGTGGGGGCTCCCAAAGGAGGGAATTTCAAACCTATATAAACCCAAGCCTCTTCTCTGGAAACTTCTCTTGGCTGCAGTTGTGGGATCATCTCTGAGACCTTGCTTGCTCTTTTGCTGCTGGTGTCTGCTGTGAGTCCCTGCTGACTGTGTGTCACATTAGTGTGTGTCTGTCTCTCTGCTCTCTCTGTGTGTTGTTGTGTGCCACCTTGTCCATCTGCCCTCTGTCTGTCTCTGTCCAAACCTCTTTAATACTTTCCCCTCAACTTTTTCCAACTTTTCCTGTTGTGTTTTCTGTTCTCTTCACCCTTTCTCTCTCAACCCTTCTCCCAAAGTTTTGGCTTTCCCTCCTCCCCCCCCCACCCCCATCTTCTGCATTGCTTTCCTGTTTTTGTGCCTTGCCTGCCTTTTGTTCCACTTTTTGAGTTTCATTCAATTATTGCTTCTGTGTAAATTTATATATTTGCTGATTTTGGTTTTTAATTAATAACTTCTGCTATTGTTATTGCTGGCTGCCTGTCTGAGTTGTGTTTCTGAGGATTTAGTTTATATTATTGCTGCAATTTGATTCCTTGTGTTCTGATTTTGATTGTTAATTTGTTCCCCTCTGGCCCTGCTCCTAGCTTCCCCCCTCCCTCCCTCCCTCCCACCCAGATAAGATTGTTTCCCTCCTGTGCTGCTGCCTGTTGAGCCTTGCATTCTTTGGATTTCTTTGTGGAATTAGGTTCTGGTTTTGGTTTTGCTCCCTGTGTGTGTCCCACCCACTCCCCCAGTCCCTCCCCCTGGTAGTTGTTACCCCCCCCCCCGCCCTGAGACTTTCTGGCTGCCCTTTGGTTTCCTTTTTTTTACTTTGTGTATAGATTGTTTTGATTCAAATTTGATTGTTCCCCTGTGTGGTCCTGCTCCTAGCTTACCCCCTCCCTCCCCTCCAGAAACCCACTCCCCCCACTGCCACCTCCTCCTCCACTCCTGCCCTGCCTGCCCCCTCCCACCCAGACTGAGTGTTGTTCCCCATCCTCCCTGGTGCTGCTGCTGCTGCCTGTTGAGTCCTGTCTTAGTTACTTTGGTTTTTTGTGTGAAATCAATTAGCTTCTTTTGGTTCTGGTTTTGCTGTGTGTGTGTCCCATTCCTCCCTGCTGGTTGTTGTTGGTTCTTCCCCCCCCCCCAGACTTTCTGCCCATTGTTCCCAGGTGTTTTTTTTTTTTTTGGACTTTTTTTCATATTGTTTGGTTTGCTTTGATTGATTCATTGATTGTTCCCCTCTCTGTGTGGCCCTCTGCTCCCAGCTTCCCCCTCCCTCCCCTCCAGAAACCCACTCCCCCCACTGCCACCTCCTCCTCCTCCACTCCTGCCCTGCCTGCCCCCTCCCACCCAGATTCATCCCCCTTGACGCATACTAATCCCCCCAAAACACACCCTGCCCTCTGGTCTCTCCCCCTCTTGCCCCCCGACTCCCTGCTACATACCCCAGACCCCCTGAAACACACTCCACCCCCCAAACACCCTCTGTTGGTCTCTCCCCCTCTTGCCCCCCGACTCCCTGCTACATACCCCAGACCCCCTGAAACACACTCCACCCCCCAAACACCCTCTGTTGGTCTCTCCCCCTCTTGCCCCCCTGACTCCCCGCTACATACCCCAGACCCCCTGAAACACACTCCACCCCCCAAACACCCTCTGTTGGTCTCTCCCCCTCTTGCCCCCCTGACTCCCCGCTACATACCCCAGACCCCCTGAAACACACTCCACCTCCCAAACACCCTCTGGTCTCTCCCCCTCTTGCCCCCCGACTCCCCGCTACATACCCCAGACCCCCTGAAACACACTCCACCCCCCAAACACCCTCTGTTGGTCTCTCCCCCTCTTGCCCCCCTGACTCCCCGCTACATACCCCAGACCCCCTGAAACACACTCCACCTCTCAAACACCCTCTGGTCTCTCCCCCTCTTGCCCCCTGACTCCCCGCTACATACCCCAGACCCCCTGAAACACACTCCACCCCCCAAACACCCTCTGTTGGTCTCTCCCCCTCTTGCCCCCCTGACTCCCTGCTACATACCCCAGACCCCCTGAAACACACTCCACCTCCCAAACACCCTCTGGTCTCTCCCCCTCTTGCCCCCCGACTCCCCGCTACATACCCCAGACCCCCTGAAACACACTCCACCTCCCAAACACCCTCTGGTCTCCCCCCCTCTTGCCCCCCGACTCCCCGCTACATACCCCAGACCCCCTGAAACACACTCCACCCCCCAAACACCCTCTGTTGGTCTCTCCCCCTCTTGGGACCGTCACCGCTGCTGCTGCTGTCCTCCTCCCACACCCGAATCCCTGCTGCTACATTACAGCTCCTCCTCTCTTCTTCCTCTCTCTCTTTCTCTCTCCTCATCCCTTCACTTCTTCTTCCTCCCACAGCTGCAGCCACACAGTATCCTACCTCCGACCTCACCTGGAGGTCCCCGCCATCGGTTATTTTTCTTTTGAAAGTTGTTTTATTTCATTTGTCTCTGCTTGGGGGTGAGTTGAGCAACAACACATAAATAGTGTGGTCTCCTCACTTCTGCCCCTCCATCGTTGAACTACCCCGGTTGCCTGTGCCTCGTGCGGCCGCCCTGTTGTGTCCCAGCCCAGGGGGTTGGCTGTTGGCGGCGCATCCGTGACCAGCAGTGAGCGGCAGGAGAAGGACCGGAAGAAGAGGGGTTAGTGCGTGTGCAATTGTGCACCTTTTGTTGCCCCCTTTCTCTCCCTAGCAGGCGGTTTTAAACAGGGACACCCCTATCTTGAAATGCATTTGGGTGTGGGGAGGAGGGAGAGGAGATGTACCGTTGTAACTTGTGTCTTCATGCCCAATAAAGAAATTGCTGCTGCTGTGTGTTGCGTTGCATTGCATGCGTCTTGCAGGTGGTTTTTGAACAGGTGCCTTCTTCCAGAGTGTTTCCTTGCCTCTGGGGCAGTCTGAGTGGGGTCAGGGGATTGGATGCTGCCACTACATGCTGGGCCAATGCCATGCCAGAGTGCTTCCTTGCCTCTGGGGCAGTCTGAGTGGGGTCAGGGGATCGGATGCTGCCACTACATGCTGGGCCAATGCCATGCCAGAGTGCTTCCTTGCCTCTGGGGCAGTCTGAGTGGGGTCCTGGGTTCTGATGCTGCCACTACATGCTGGGCCAATACACACATATGATGATGATGTTCAATCCATGATGCTGCCATCAAGTGTTTGCTGCTGCTTGCTTGCCATGGCATTGGGCGGGCAGAGTCACAGAGTGGGTGGGTTCAACCTCTGTTTAGGTGTGACTGGGTTCTGGTTTTGGTTGTGTGCAATTTAGAGTCACTAAATAGGCTGCATTGAGTTTGATGCTCCCCCCACAGGAGCATTACTTGAGAACCACCCCCCAGAACCCACACTTTGTGTTCCAGTTCACTAAATAAGGCTTTCCTCCTTTGATCTGCAGGTTCCCAAGCGTTGACTGCGTCCCTCCCCCACCCCCGGTAGGTGCTGTGCCCTCCCCCCATCCACTCTCCCCCCCAAAAAACTTAAAAACTTGCCACCCACACCACAACTACTCCACCCAACTGCCCGTGCCACCCACACCAGGGGTCCACCCTTTAACCCCCTATTTTTTAAAAAAACCCTCCCAGACCCATCTCCCCAATTGGCTTGGTTGACTCCCGAGTCCCAAATTCTAAAAGGACACCCTCCCCCTCACTTCAATTGGCTCCCCCCCCATCAAAAAGTCTTCCTTTCCCCCCAATTGGCTTCCTTTTTTAAAAACAAACTCCCCCCCCCCGCCGTCTCCAAATCAGCTGCCTTTTTTTTGGCCCCTAAGCCCCTCCAAATTATTTTTTTGACCCTGTCTCTGGCCTTCCTCCTAAAGTCTCCCTCCTTCTGACCTAGCAGCATGTCTGAGCGCCGTGTGGCGGGCAGGGCTCGCTCAAGGCTGGCAGGCAGAGGTGGGAGAGGCCAGGTGCGGGGTGCGCCTGCGGCACGGGGAGGGAGAGGACGCGGGGAGCCTGAGGACACCCCAGTTCTCCCCATTGGAGAATTCTTTGCTCCGGCCCCATCTTTGGTGCGCAGGATTCAGTTCCCCACGCCTGCTGCTGCCAATCACGGAAGAGGCACCGTTAGGGCTGTGGCGGGTCCCTCCTCGCCGGCGGCACCAGGTGCTGCTGAGCTACCGCCAGTTGTTGAGGTGGAGGAGACTGTGGAGTTGGAAGAGCAGGTAGAGGGCGGTGAGGACCGTGCGGCTGGCAGCGATGCAGCCAGGTTCTCCCTCCCTCTGGGGCCCCTTCCCCCTATCCTTTCGCCGCTCAGTGGGGCCCCCCCTCATGAAGCCCGACACTCTGGTGGGGAGCGGTCTGGCGAGGTGGTGGAGGAGAGGCCTGCCTCTCCGATGCCAGTTCAGCCGGGCCCTTCCTCCGCTGTGGAGGGCGGAAGGGGCGGGTTGGGTGGCAGCAGTGGGCAGGCAGCGGCGGCCGCCCCCCCCCCAGGACTGCAGCCACCCTGCGAGAAACGGCCTAGGACGGCGCCCAGGGCGCAGGAGGCCAAGGGCAGTGGTGCATGGGTGCATTTTGAGGTCCCTCAAGATGACCCATTCCACGCCCGCTGTGTCCACTGCAGGATGCTTGTCAGCCGTGGAAGGGACCCTGCGCACCTGGGTACGACGCCTATGTGGAGACACCTAGAGCGTCACCACCCAGGTCTCAGGGGACAGGCTGGCAGCGCTAGTGCGCCTTGTGCATCTGCCACTAGGGCGGGCAGCGGCAGTGTGCCAGCCAGCAGGCAGGCTACACTGCCCGTCCAGCGGTGGACGCAGTCCTCGGGCAGCCAGCGTATTGTTCGCGTGGACCATCATCACCTCACCCGCCTCATAGGGGAGACGATTTCCACCGATGACCAGCCGTTTCAGGTGGTCGAGAACAACGGCTTCCGCCGGATTCTCCAATACCTGGCTCCCGAATACGTCATCCCCTCAAGGACGACGTTCAGCCGGAACGTGGTCCCCTCCCTGTACCACCGGTGCAGGGAGCTCGTGTCGGCCGAGCTGCGTGCAGCTCCGGCCGGGACAAGCGTGCATTTCACGACTGACCTCTGGACCAGTGTCAGTGGGATGCACGCTTCTTTCCTGGCCCTCACTGCCCACTGGTGGGGACCGGAGAGTGAGGGGACCTCCGCGGGCGATGCTTCCGGGTCCAGCGCGGCTCCCGCTGCACTACGGCACAGGTGGGCTGTCCTGCACGTGGAGACGATGGACACGAGGCACACCGCGGAGGAGGTGGCGGCCGTACTCGACCGCCAGATAGAGGAGTGGATTGGCGGGTGTCCACACCTCTCCCGCGGCTTCATTGTCACCGACAATGGAGCCAACGTTACCGCCGCTGTCGAGACAGTCATGTACTGTGTGAACATACGGTGTATGGCACACACGCTCCATCTGACCGTCAGGGACGCCCTTGGCCTTAAGGAGCTGAAGGTGTCCCAGGAGAAGGGGGCCCGCCCCATCCCAGCTGCTGTTGCTGCCACGGCCACGCTTGTGGATAAGTCCCGCAAGCTGGCCGCCCACTTCCACCGCAGCGAGAAGTCCAGGAGACTGCTTCGCCAGAAGCAGGATGACCTTGGCCTTCCTCGCCATCTCATCCCTACGGATGTGGAGACGCGGTGGAACTCCACCTTCCTCCTGTTCCAGCGCCTGTTGGAGCAGGAGAGAGCCCTTGTCGCCCTGGCGAGGGACGAGTCCTTGGATGTCTGCGACTTCTCGAACGCAGAGTGGAAGCAGATGTCCGAGGCGGTGTTGGCACTCGAGCCCTTCCAGCTTGCCACGAAGGGCTTGTGTGGCGACACCACTCCCTTGAGCCAGGCGCTGCCCACAGCTGTTGGTCTCGAGAAGCTGATGGGTGGACTCCATATCTCTCTGACCACGCCAGAGGGTCGTGCTCTGGCTGGGAGGCTGAGGTCTGGGGTTGACAAGCGGCTCGTTGATGTGCTGGGAGACAGGGAGGAGTATGTCCTCGCTTGTCTCTGTCACCCAGCCCTCAAGGGCAATGCCGTGAGTGCCGACGACTTGCCCAGGTGGAAGGGCATCCTGGTCGAGAAGGTTAGGGAGGAGGAGGCCGCTAGGGCCCGCAGAGACCAGGGTGTTGGTAGTGGTGCGGGGGCAGCCCTCGCGGCCCAACCCGCACCCAGCAGCAGCATGGGCGGCCAGCTGGCGTCAGCTTCCCCTTCCCCTCCCTCTTCCCAGTCCAGCAGCGTGGCATCCCAGGCGGCGCCATCGCAGCAGCCATTTGCTACTGACTCGAGATCCGCCCAGTGGTTTCAGCGGTTCTGCTATGGCGCCATGCCTGGTATGCGGGAGGCTCGACCTGCCAGGCCCCCCTCCAGTGCTGAGCAATGCGTTGCGCAGTACTTGGAGGAGCCTGTGGAGGGAGACGGCGTGGACTGCGCACAGTTCTGGGCGAGCCGCCGCCAAGTCTGGCCGGACCTGGCGGTGGTGGCTGTGCGCCTCCTCTCCTGCCCCCCAACCAGTGTCCAGAGCGAGCGGGTGTTTTCAGGTGCCGGGGACGTGGTGACACCCTCTCGCTCCCGCTTGGACCCTGGTCTGGTGGAGCAGCTGGTCTTCCTTAAGGTGAACCTCCCCCTGTTGGGCTACCCCAAGCTGGAGTTTGAGCCGGGCGAGTGATTACCGTGGGTTGCCCCATGGTTGGTCACCTGCCTGGCTCGACCTCTGTGCTTATCCCTACCCTCCCCCCTTCCACCTCTAGCTGAGCTGACGTGACAGATGCTGAGCCGTGCCAGCCAGTCGCAGCGTGTAGTGTGCCCACACAGAGATGCAGTTGTAGTAGTAGTTGTAGTGCTGCGACTGGCCAGATGTTTACAATGCCCAAGCCCACCTAAAAAGAAACCCAATGCTGACCAGCACAGGCCCTTTATCTATCCACCTGTCAGCATTTGGGGACCTGGCGTGGGCACGGCACACCCCCCCAAAGTAGCACAGCCCACGGAGTACTAGACTTAGCGGCAGCGGCGGGTATACGTTCTAAAATGCAGTGTAGATATGTAAATACTGTATGTAAATAAACATGTAAATAATTTTTTCTTTAAAAACCCCATGTCAAAATCAAGCCTCAAAATTATGCAAAAGAAAGAAAAAAAGGTGACAGAGGGAGAACAAAATGATGACTGCCAAATGAATTGATTTTATTGAAAATGTTGCCAGAAATCATGTGTGGGGGGCTTGGTTTACATGGAGAAAATGACTGGGTGATTTTTTCAAATGAAACGAATGAATTATTATCATCTTATGTTCATCTTGATTGTGGTCACTGTTGATGTTGGCTGATGGCAAAAAACCCAAAACCATCAGAATAGCAATGAACTGGCTGCCAACACAACATATTGATTGATAACTGTGCAGGGGGGGAATTGGGTCTGTGTGTGTGTGTGTGTGGTGCAGGCTCAGTCTGTCTCTTCCTGTTGTGTGTCTGTCTGTCTGTGTGAATGGATGCCTAGCACTGTCTCTGTGTGTGGATGCTTTCTGTGTGTAGTGTGGTGTGTGTCTGTCTACATGTTTTTTTTCCTCCCCCCCATGCCTCCCTCCATCCTTCCCCTCTCATCCTCTCCCCTTCCTCTTCACCACCTTCCATCCTCCCTCCCTTCCAGCCCACCACCGCCTCACCTGCCCCCAACCCCGGTCTGGCAGATGATGAGAGTCTGGTCTCTCCCACCGAAGCACACACGTGAGCACGTGTGTGCACAAATATGTGGCTGACCAACTCTGAGCCGGACCCTCCCCCCTTCAATCCCCTCTACATCCCTCTCCCCCTCCCCTTTCCTCCCCCCTGCCTCCCTGCCTCCCTCCCTGCCTCCCTCCCCCCTCCTAGCTAGCAGCGCACACATACACACACAGAACACCTGTGGTGGCAAACACCACCAGCACACATGCACTCACACTGGTGCCAACACCTCTGCCTTGGGCCTCTGTGTCCTTGAGCAGATATGTGGTGGTGGACCAGAGAAGCATTTCTTTCCAGCAAGGCAAAAGGCATGCACTCACTGCACACACACACACACACACACACACACACAGAGAGGTGAAAAGACGAGAAGAGGCAACTTCTAGAACCAGCAGCAGCAGGTGAGTGTCGTGTAATTGTGTTGCTTCCCAAGGCCACTGCCCATGCTCAATGCTCAGTCTGCTGAAACTAAAGAACTAGCTACAATCATCCTTCCTCACACGCAGCTCAGCTGCACAGCACACTGACTAACTAGACACTACAGCTGGTGGTAGAAAAAACAGAAGTCTAGATTCTAGAAGATGTCCTGGTGGATTTTAAACTTTCAAATCTGTGCTAGGATTGCCTCGCCCGCCTCCTCCTCCTCCTGCCTGTAATTGTGCCCTCTCCCCTTGCAGTTGCGCCGTCGTGATGGGTTGGTGATGTGCGTGCGCCGTCTACTTAGCTCTCTCCTCCTCATGTTGGCTGGGCTTGCCAGGCACTGGCTGGCAGCAGCTGTTGGCTGTGTGCTAGGCTCAGGCTGTGGCGCGCGTGACTGGACTGGGAATGTTATTGTAGCGGCAACACTGGTTGTGGTGGTAGCAGTAGTAGCTGTTGTTGTTGCTGGGCTGGTGGCTGCTGGCCTGTGCTGACTCTGCGCACTTGGTCTGGTCTGGTCTGGTCATTTGGATGCAGATGTAGGGTGTGTGTGCATCATCCATGGGGAGCATCAGAGCAGAGCAGAGCAGGTTGGCTGGCTTCTGTCTGTCGGGCCTAGTCAGTGGCAGGCACTGAGTGAGGCGGTGGTTTCTTTGGGCATCACGTCACCCATCATGCAGAGCGGCAGGTCTGCTGCTCTGCTGCTCCGCCTCCTGCTTCTTCTCTGTGTGTGCTGCTCTTGTGCTTAGTGTGCTGCTCCGCTGCTGCTGCTGTGCTGGCAGGCAGCACAGCAGTGGCCTTTTTGTTAGATCAGAGAGTGGGTGTTGTCTCTCTGAGTGTCCTCCTCTTACTTGCTTGGATAGGAGTGGTGGTAGTAGGTAGGCATTAAGATGGACTGACTAGGTGTTGTTACGTGTTAGGGCGCCCAGAGAGAGGGGCCAAAAAGATGTGGTGGCAATTGTTGGGTTGCTCCTAGTATTATTGGTGAATTTCTGAAGAAATTTTTTTTTTCCATTGGCTAGAATGGGGGTTCGGGGCTGCCCCAGACCCGCCTCTGTGGGGTGGCAGCACCGCCAAAGTGGGTCCGGGGCCATGGCAAAAATGCCCTCAGTCCCTCCCAGCAATCCCCGTAGAGATAGGAGTGATGGTTCTGTTGTTTTTCTGAGGTGTTCTGAGTGAGTGTGGATTCTGTGATAGCAAATGAGAGTGGATTCATGGTGTCTCATTGGAAATCTCATAAGCTATCATAGAATCTACACTCAGAATACCTCAGAAAAACAACAGAACCATCACTCCTATCTCTACGGGGATTGCTGGGAGGGACTGAGGGCATTTTTGCCATGGCCCCGGACCCACTTTGGGGGTGCTGCCACCCCACAGAGGTGGGTCTGGGGCAGCCCCAAACCCCCATTCTAGCCAATGGAAAAAAACATTTCTTCAGAAATTCACCAATAATACTAGGAGCCACCAATTGCCTTGAGATTTTTGGGGTGGAGGACACCCATGGGTGGCTACCACCCACCCCCGATTTTTTGCCCCTAAGGGCTCCACATTGTGAGTTATGGGCAAAAATTTATTTTTTGAAAAAAAATTGTAAAAAATCAGAGGAAGGTCCAATCGACTTGAAATTTGGGTGGCAGGTAGAACACAATGTCCCCTTCAAAACCAGCCACTTTTTGTGATCCGAACCAGTTCGGTTCAGATCAGAACCAGTTCGAAACCAAACCAGACCGGGGGGGTGGTCTGGCAAAACCAAAACCGAACCACACTGGTCCGGTCCGGACCCGGTTCGGACCCGAACCGAACCGGGAGAACCGGTTTTATGCACATCCCTAAATGGCACAGGGATGCCTCCCACACAGACCGGCTTACAGCTAGTGCACGTGATGGGTCCTGGGATGGTCAGGAGGGAGCAAGGTGGCATGATCGTGACTTCTGCTGGGGGGATCTGGTTGATGGGTTGAGGGTTCACCCTGGCCAGGGTGCTGAGCTCTCCGGAGCTTGTGCTGCTTCCTACAGCACCTAAAGCTTTTATTGGGTTGTTGCTGACACTTCTTTATCCCTGGGCCAAAATGAGCTTACCAAGCAGAAAGAGTGTAAAATAGCTAAGCTATTTGTTTTGACGCCATGTTAACCATCCAATGCCTATTTATCTCACAGTCTCCTTTGTTCGACTTCAACTTGACTGGCTTCAGTTTCGAGTGAAGCACTTAAAACACCTGAGGGAGGGACTGGGGCTCATTAAAGCACTTCAAAAGTCATCCATTCTC
This sequence comes from Hemicordylus capensis, assembly GCF_027244095.1. Lineage (NCBI taxonomy): Eukaryota > Metazoa > Chordata > Lepidosauria > Squamata > Cordylidae > Hemicordylus > Hemicordylus capensis. Next base: position 22,273,908 of record NC_069670.1, on the reverse strand, counting down.
CCTTTTGCAGGAATGAGTGATCTGCATGTGATGATGATGCCCGCGGTACGTGCCCTGGCTAGGTTTCAATCACTCTCATTACCAAATTATTAAAATGCACCAAATTGTCCCATTATTCATTTTGGACACTGCTTTGGAAGCTCCGTCATTCAAAAACAGGTGTCCACGTTATGGTGTTCTGTATTCGTGAGTAATCATAACCCCTATACTTCAAGAAATAGCTAGTGTTTTCTCAAGAGGAACTGGGTCGGGGGGCAGCTAGGAAGTGCTCTGAGGCTTTTCAATGGGAAAATCCTCCCCATTTGAGCAATAGGGCTCACCTAACCTTGCTCAGAATCAAATCAAACACCTCCAGTTCCATCCGGACCAGTACTCCCCCCCCCCCGCCGCCGACTGGTTTGCGATTCTTTAAAAAATATTAAAACAAATTTTATTACTTTCTGCCCCTTCAAGTGGTTTGTGTGTGTGTGTGTCCGCGAACATTCACCTGCCCACCACCAGATTCTAAAATCACTGAGGTGGCCCACAAGATTGGCCGGAGGGGGCAGGGGAAAGTTTGCCTATAGGAAGACCCCCGAAAGGGGCAGAAAGTAATTAATTTTTTAAAAAAAATATGAACCCCGCACAGAGCGGATGGGAGGGGGGTTTCTGAAGGGTGCCAGACCAAAACTGGCCCACTTAGGTTCGTGTCTGGTCTGGACTCAAACCAACATGGGCCAGCCCATTCCGGGCACAACCCTACATGTGTTTACGTGCACATCCCTCACCCTTAGTCCATCTAGCTAAAGATGGTATCTGTCCATTCCTCTGGTAGGGATGGGCCCGGACAGGTCCAGAGGCTATTGTAAAGACCTCCGGAGTGGTCCGGAGTGGTCCGGACTTGGGTGGTCTGGTTTGGGTGGGTGGGGAACTTACCCTCCTGCTGCTTTCCCGCTCTGGCGCCATAATTTCAGTAGTAATTGGGGAGGCAGGATACCTCCCTGCTGCCCCTTCCCTGCTGTTGCTATGAAAAACTCCAAGGAGTCCTTTGAGCGTGCGCATGTCACAGAGATGTGAAGGATAAATACTCTTATATTTAATATATTTAATTATATTAATTAAATATAATTATATATTAATTATATTAATTATATTTAATATTTATACATAAATACTCTTCTTCTCATGTCAACAGATGTGATGATCTAGATAGAATAACTGCATCATCAGCATGAAGCAGAACTGTGATAGATATACTGGCTAATTTAGGAGGGTGGAAATCTGGGTTATCCAAGAGAGTAAATAAAGATCAAAAAGCAGTGGGGCAAAAATGCATCCCTGTTTGACTCCCTTCTGTGTGGGTACAGACAGGGTCAGATGTCATTAGACATTGCATCTCACCCAAAGTGAGGTGTTCTCATGCAACATTCGGATAAGGAGAAAGAGCCGACGATCAATGGAGGAATTGGCAAGTTTACTCCCCAAGCGCTCCCTACAAATGGAGTCAAACCCTGCCTTAAAAGCTGCATACATCGGAGAATACTTTTCAGGAAGATATTGTAGAACTTGGGCCTGATCAAGAGTCATCTGAATGGGCCTAAACCTCGCCTGTTCCTCACTTAGTATGTTCTCCTGTTCCAACCAGTCCGTGAGGTTAACATATAGATTTCTAGAATATAATTTATGAATAATGCTCAACAGACTGATTGGTCGATATTTAGAACGGTCAGAGTGTTGGCCTTCCTTATAAATGGGAATAATCACTATTGTATCCCACTCCTCCGGGATACAGGTAGTACGAACCATATAAGTAAAGAATCTTGCAAGTACAGGAGCCCACCATTCAACATTTGATTTTAACAGTGCAGAGGGGATCTGATCCAACCCCGGGGTCTTACCCGGTTTGAACTGGACAGCTTTATATGTTTCTGAGAAGGAACATAAAATATTAGCCCCTGTTTTCCCCCTGTGGCTGGCATCCAGTGACACACAAAACCTGCATATCATGTAAACCTCACACTATGCTTCATTGCAAAAAACTCATCATCATCACATACAGATCAATCATTCCTGCAAAAGGGAGAATGGATGACTTTTGAAGTGCTTTAATGAGCCCCAGTCCATCCCTGAGGTGTTTTAAGTGGTTCGCTCAAAATTGAAGCCAGTCAAGTTGAAGTCGAAGAAAGGAGACTGTGAGATAAATAGGCATTGGGTGGTTAACATGGCGTCAAAACAATGCTTCCAGTTCAAAAACCAAGAGAACACAGATTGCAAGAATGCAGCAGAAGCTTTATCGAGAATGTGAAGTTAATGGCATCATATGAGAGGCAGCTGGGAGACAGAAGGAAACCGATGAATTCATATTGAGGATAGCAGAGCAAAGTAGTGGGAGAAGAAGGGCGCCCAGTCCCCTCAAAGTCCAGGCCTGGATTTCAGCCATGCCTCAGACTTAGGGTTGCCGGTTCCTGGTCATTATCATGACTTCCACATAGACCGGCTAGCAGCTGGCGGAAAATGGGTCCTTGGAGGGTCACGAAAATAGGGGGTGGCTGGATATGGAATTCTGCTGCAAAGATCTGGTTGATGGATTGAGGGTTGACCCCATCCAGAGTGCCAAGCTCTCTGGAGCTTGTGCTGCCTCCTACAGCACCCAGGGCGTGAGCACCAACACCAGAGCCAAGGCATCCATAATAGGCAAGGCCTCGAAAAACGGGGCCTAAACTGTAAAAACCACAACCAGTGGAGATGATAGACATTACTGGGGAGATGGAGGTGAGTCTGAAACAGAAATGAATGAACAACACATTACGGTGAATTGACATTCACTCAGAGATGGGACGGAACCCTCAGAGACATTTCTCCCAAGTTTCTCCTTGGTACCAATCCACAAAGACCCCCAACATCGAAGCAGAAATGTTTGTGACTGTCTTGATGGAGGATACTTCAAGCTGAGACATTTCCCCCCTTTCTTTGTTCAAGCCACCCAATGTTCAGGGTGGCAACTAGGGTTCCCTCTAACAGGGATTCCCAGATGATGTTGACTAAAACTCGCGAATCCCCAGCTGCAATTCCTCTTCCTTGGAGATATTTGGATTTCTGGTCAACAACATCAGGGGGTTGCTGTTAGAGAAAACCCTGATGGGAACACTCTTGTAAGGAGATGAGGACAGAGGGGTGCAAATGTGACTTTTCTGTGTTTCTATGAGAATAAACATAAGAGAACTGCTGGATCAGACCAAAATCCTTCCAGTTCAGCCTCCTGTTTCCATCACTGGACAACAAGATACCCTTGGGAGCTCGACAAAGCCTGGCACGAAGGAAATAGCCCCTTCCCGGTTTTGCTCCCCAGTGCCTGGCATTCAGTGCCACATTAATCCTAGCCTAGCTGTGAACTGCTCTATATTATGAAGAACAGATGACTCAAGGTGGAAGATCCACCAAGCTCTGTGTCAACGAGCCACCAGCCTCCCTTGCGGTTAGGATGCTCCATCACTCCAGCTAACCTTTTGTTGGGTTGCTACTTTATCCTCTGGGCCAAAATGAGCTTACCAAGCAGAAAGAGTGAAAAATAGCTAAGCTATTAGTGTTGGCGCCATGTTAACCACCCAGTGCCTATTAAGCTCACAGTCTCCTTTCTTCGACTTCAACTTGACTGGTTTAAGTTTCGAGCAAACTACTTAGAAAACCTCAAGGAGGGACTGGGCCTCCTTAAAGCACTTCAAAAGTCATCCATTCTCCCTTTTGCAGGAATGTGTGATCTGCATGTGATGATGATGAGTTTTTTGCAATGCCCGCAGTACGTGCCCTAGCTCGGATTCAATCACTCTCATTACCAAATTTTTAAAACGCCCAAATTGTCCCATTATTCATTTTGGACACTGCTTTGGAAGCTCCGTCTTTCAAAAACAGGTGTCCACGTTGTGGTGTTCTGTACTCGTGAGTAATCATAACCCCTATACTTCAAGCAATAGCTAGTGTTTTCTCAAGAGGAACTGGGTCGGGGGTCAGCTAGGAAGTGCTCTGAGGCACTTGAATGGGAGAATCCTCCCCATTTGAGCAATAGGGCTCACCTGACCTTGCATCAGAACATAGGAAGCTTCCTTCTACCAGGTCAGACCCTTAGTAGGGGTGCACATGAACCTCTTCAGAGGCCCTTTTATGGGCCTCCAAACAGGTTCAAACATCAGGCGGTTCAAAGTTCAAAGGTGTAGGGTCACACATTAAGGGTGGGGGAGGGTGTCATTACCCTTCTCTCCACTTATCCCCCCTGCTTCCCCGTTTCCCTAATGCCCTGTTTCCTTTTTGGCTGGAAGTAGCCCGAAGCAGCTGGCACATGTGTGCCTGTCTGCACATCCAGCTAATTCTGGCCACTTACAGCTGAGGAGCAAACCGGGCAGTGCCCCGTAGGACTTGGGAAATACCTGGTGCCGGCGGGGGAAACAGAGGGTAGGGGTAAGTGCATTGTATAGGATGCCTGCCTCTGAAGGAATGCCCCTTTCCCTATAGAATTTCTACGGATTTGGCACTCAGTTTCCCTCAAGGAGGTCTCTAGTTTAGTGACCCAATCCAAACCTTTTAAGACCCTGGGGTTGGATCAGATCCCCTCTGCACTGTTAAAATCAAATGTTGAATGGTGGGCTCCTGTACTTGAACGATTCTTTACTAATATGGATTGTATTGCCTGTATCCCAGAAGTGTGGGATACAATGGTGACTGTTCCGATCTATGAGAAAGGCCAACACTCTGAACCTTCATATTATCACCATTCAATCTGTTGAGCATTATTCATAAATTATATTCTAGACATCTATATGTTAACCTCACGGACTGGTTGGAACAGGAAAACATACTAAGTAAGGACCAGGCGAAGTTTATGTCCATTCAGATGACTCTTGATCAAGCCCAAGTTCTACAACATATGGTTGAAAAGTATTCATCGCTGTATGCAGCTTTTAAGGCAGGGTTTGACTCCATTTCTAGGGAGCGCATGGGGAGTAAACTTGCCAATTCCTCCTTTGATCGTAAGCTGCTTCTCCTTATCCGAGATGCTGCCAGTCAGTGTAGAAAATACTGAGCTAGATGGACAAAGGGTCTGACTTGGCAGAAGGCAGCTTCCTATCTTCCGATGGAAGGTTGGGGTCCCACAGGGTCCCAGGAGAGAACTTCTTCCAAGATATCCACCCCTCCACTGTGGACATTGCAAAAAACCCATCAACATCACATGTAGATCACTCATTCCTGCAAAAGGGAGAATGGATGACTTTTGAAGTGCTTTAATGAGCTGCAGTCCCTCCCTGAGGTGTTTTAAGTGGTTAGCTCGAAACTGAAGCCAGTCAAGTTGAAGTCGAAGAAAGGAGACTGTGAGATAAATAGGCATTGGGTGGTTAACATGGCGTCAAAACAAAGAGCTTAGCTATTATTCACTCTTTCTGCATGGTAAGCTCATTTTGGCAAAGGGAATAAAGAAGTGTCAGCAACAACCCAATAAAAGGTTAGCTGGAGTGATGGAGCATCCTAACCTCCAGGGAGGCTGGTGGACCTTTATAAAAGCTGTGCATTCCCACTGTCCTTCCATCAGCTTCATTCGACTCTACTGTCTTCACTGCATCTTCTCAGAGAAGCCGGTGAGTCCATTTTCTTGGTGGTGTTTGGATAGACTCTAGTTGACACAGAGCTTGGTGGATCTTCCACCTTGAGTCTTCTGTTCTTCAGAATATAGAGCAGTTGACGGCTAGGCTAGGATTAGGATGCCACTGAATGCCAGGCACTGGTGAGCAAAACCTGGAAGGGGCTACTTCCATTTAGCCAGGCTTAAAGACGTCTCAGTCGTATCTTGTTCTCCACTGTTGCAAACAGGAGACTTGGTGCAGGCGCCCTGGGCGCTATAGGAGGCAGCAAAAGCTCCGGAGAGTTCACCACCCTGGCTGTGGTGAACCCTCAACCCATCAACCAGTTCGACCCAGAAGAAGTCTCGCTCGGGTCACCTCCCACACTTGTGACCGTCCCAGGACCCTTCATATGCGGTAGCTGCAAGCCGGTCTATGTGGGAGGCATCACTCCATGTGCCATTGGAGGTTCCGGGATTGTAGGATCAGGTGCCTGGGGAGGTCTGGGTTACGGAGATTTGAGCCAGTGGAGGGGTGGATATCTTGGAAGAAGCTCTCTCCTGGGACCCTGTGGGAGCATCTACCCATAGACGCCATAATGTCCAACGACTGATCATAATGACCAGGAACTGGCAACCCTAAGTCTGAGGCATCGCTGAAATCCAGGCCTGGACTTTGAGGGGACTGGGCACCCATCTTCTCCAACTACTTTGCTCTGCTTTCCTCAGTATGAATTCATCGGTTTCCTTCTGTCTCCCAGCTGCCTCTAATATGATGCCATTTCCTTCACATTCTCAATAAAGCTTCTTCTGCATACTTGCAATCCGTGTTCTCTTGGTTTTTGAACTGGCAGCTCTGATTTCCGGGAACAGATGCTTCCGTGAGTCTTGGTAGCCCAGAAACCCTTCTGACTGTGACTGTGACTGGCAGGAGCTCTCCAGGGCTTCCAGCTGGACCTGAACATGGACACGCGCATGCCAGCTACTTTCAGCCACTTCCAGTCAAAGAGCAAATGGGGTGGCAGTGAAGTACGCTGCTGCCCCATAGGACTTGGGGAATACCTGGTGCCAGCAGGAGAGAAGTGGAGGGAGGGGTAAGGGCACCCTACCCCACCATTAAGGTGCGACACCCAGCCACCATCGAGCCACCCACACCTGGTTCCATGCAGATCTCTAACTCTTAGTCCATCTAGCTCAGGATTGTCTACACTGACGGGCAGCAGCTCTCCAAGGTTTCAAGCAGGGATCTTTCCCAGCCCTACCAGGAGATGCTGCCAGGGACTGAACCTGGGACCTTCTGCATGCCAAACAGATGCTCTACCACTGAGCTTCTGTCACATCCGCGCAGTTAGGGAAACTCAAAACCTTTGTACATGAAGATCACTCAAGATTGTATCTGTCCATTCCTCTGTCAGGGGGCCTAGGCTGGGCTGTCACATCCCTGCAGATGCATGGGTAACCTACTTTCAAGCATAGTATGGGATGTCTGCGCCTGAAGGAGTACCCCTTTCCCTATAGAATTTCTACAAATATGGCACTCAGTTTCCCTCAAGGAGGTCTCTAGTTCAGTGACCCAACCCAAGCCAGGTAAGACGCCGGGGTTAGATCAGATCCCCTCTGCACTGTTAAAATCAAATGTTGAATGGTGGGCTCCTGTACTTGAACGATTCTTTACTTATATGGATTGTATTGCCTGTATCCCAGAAGAGTGGGATACAATGGTGATTGTTCCGATCTATGAGAAAGGCCAACACTCTGACCCTTCAAATTATCAACCATTCAATCTGTTGAGCATTATTCATAAATTATATTCTAGACATCTATATGTTAACCTCACGGACTGGTTGGAACAGGAGAACATACTAAGTGAGGAACAGGCGAGGTTTATGTCCATTCAGATGACTCTTGATCAAGCCCAAGTTCTACAACATATGGGTGAAAAGTATTCACCGATGTATGCAGCTTTTAAGGCAGGGTTTGACTCCATTTCTAGGGAGCGCTTGGCAAGTAATCTTGCCAATTCCTCCATTGATCATCGGCTGTTTCCCCTTATCCGAATGTTGCATGAGAACACCTCACTTCGGGTGAGATGCAATGTCCAATGACATCTGACCCTGTCTGTACCCACACAGAAGGCAGTCAAACAGGGATGCATTTTCGCCCCACTTCTTTTCAATCTTTATTTACGCTCTTGCATAACCCAGATTTCCACCCTCCTAAATTAGCCAGTAAATCTATCAAAGTTCTGCTTCATGCTGATGATGCAGTTATTCTATCTAGAACATCACATCTGTTGACATGAGAAGAAGACTATTTATCTATAAATGTATCATGAGTTTTGCTTAAAAAACAAACAAAGAAATAAAGATGTCTGGTGGATTAATGGGGAGGTAATCAATCCAGAACTTTCACTCGAGGCACAAATGTCCAGGCTCAGACTATCATACTTGGACACACTATGCAAAGACCCAGCTCCCTTGAGAAGTCCATAATGCTGGGGAAAGTTGAAGGAAAGAGAAGAAGAGGACGACCAGCAGCAAGGTGGATGGACTCGATCACAGCAGCAATGAATGCAGCACTGAGAAACCTGAAAGGCCAAGTTGAAGACAAATCATCCTGGAGAGAATCTATCTATGTGGTTGCTAAGAGTCAACACGACTTGATCGCACTTTATCAATCAATTGATCAAGTAAGGAATTATAAATACCTGGAAGTGGTTTTCAGTAAAAATGCTCCTTGGAGGGAGACTTCCTTCGCTGGTGTTTCCCCAGCAAGTGGAGTCCTCAGTCCATGGAGTATGTTCAGAACATGCTCCCTTTGGTTCTTAAAATAAACAGGTCTTCCCAGGGTGGGCTGGTAAGGATGGAGGGACGGCTGCTTCTTGGGGAGGAGTGACTGCCCTCTAGTGGCTATGGGCCTGATTGCAGTGGAGTGTTAGTACGGTAGTAATTTATTATATTGCTCCTTCCTCCATTGAATGGTTCCAATCCTTCACTTACGTCACCACAGCAAAATCTACCGCATGCTAGCGGGATAGGTGTGCATCCTCCCCAGAGTGCAGCTGTGGTCCTGAGGTTGATTGATTGATTGAGTGAGTGAGTGATTTATCAAATTTGTACACCGCCTCCAACTTTCATCTATGGGCGTTTACCAATAACATAAAACCAGTTGAAAACATATACAAAAACTTAAAAACAATTTAACAATTTAAAAATAAAACAGAGATTAAAACCCAAAAATATTAGGAAGCTGAGAAAGCTTGGGCGAAAAGATGGGTCTTCAGGTGTTTTATGAAAATTGCCGGAGAGAGGGAGGATCGTATCTCAGCAGGGAGCGCATTCCACAATCTCGGGGCAGTGACCGAGAAGGCCCGTCTCTGTGTAGCCACCAAACGAGTTGGCGGTAACTGGAGACGGACCTCCTCAGAGCACCACAATGGGCGATGGGGCTTGTAATGAAGAAGGTGATCTCTTAAATTATTATTATTAAATAATAATAGGTTGAGAAAGAGTCCCTTGCACACGCCCCCAAGTGATTCTATAGCAAAAGTGAGATCTGAATCTTCTCAACTCACACTGTTGACCTCTATAGCGCTGTCACTCCCCATCATGGGGGTTTCCATCTGTCAAAGCACGGAAGAAAAAGGAGCAAAGGGGAAGAGGCTGTGTGCCCCGGAAGGAATGTGGTATTATTGTCAGTCTGGGGAAGGGAGGGACATTGCACAGCGCTACCAATTGAGTGCCAAGAAGGAAACCATCAGCTACAGCCTGCACTGAAGCTTCTGGAGGCTCCCAGAGCATGGTCTAAAAGCACTTGTTACAGCCACCTTGGTGATGCTAAGCAGGATTTGGTGTGGTCAGTGCCTGGATGGGAGCCTCACGGATGCCACTTTTGGGGTTGGGGCCATAGATCAGTGATGGAGCATCTGCCTTGCACACAGAAGGCTGCCGTTTCATTCCCTGGAAGCATCTCCAGGTAGGGCTGGGGAAAACTCCAGCCGGAAGCCCTGGAGAGTTGCTGCCAGTCAGAGTAGACACTATTGAGCTGGATGGACCAAGGGTCAGACTCTGTCGAAGGCAGCTTCCTGTGTGTTCCTAAAAGAGTGCCACGTCCCCCGTAAGTTTTCATTCAGACAGAAGGGTTTCTGAGGACTCAGGGAAGCAGCTGTTCCCAGAAATCAGAGCTGCCAGTTCAAAAACCAAGGGAACACGGATTGCAAGAATGCAGCAGAAGCTTTATTGAGAATGTGAAGGAAACTAAAAAAAAACTAACTAAAAGAAAGAAACTAACTAAAAAGCTTAACTGAAATATAAAATTTGGTTAAAGATTGATTTCAGTATTGATGTCGGACATAATATCGAAAGGGCAGCCTGGGAAAAGTTATGGAAGAGTGATTTAAAACTTACTGCTTGCTATGCTTTGAAGGAAAAGTATTATAAAATGATTTATATGGTATCTGACATTAAAAACTGGCATTAATGTATAAAAATGTTTTAAACAAATGTTTGAAGCGTGGGCATACTGAAGATATTCTTTTTTGGTGGTGGACCCGTGGGAAGGTTAAGGCCTATTGAGACATGATATATAATGAATTAAAGAAGGTGACTTTTCCCAAGAAGCCAGAATCCTTCCTGCTGGGAATAATATAGGGAGTAATCTTTACAAATGGCTTGACTTTCTTCATGTATGCATTGACAGTGGACAGAATGATATATGCAAAGAAATAGAAGAGTAATGAACTGCCGTTAAGGGAAGATTAGCTTAAAAAGAAAAGAAAAAAAGGTCTTGTTTTTGTTTTTGTTTTTTCTTTTGGTTTTTTTATTGTTCTGATTTTTTTCTCTTGTTATATTTAAAGAATTATTTTCCTATTATTGATCTTACAGCAGGATTTGATTTGAAATGCAGGGTGGGTAGATTCATGGTTTTTTCTTTTCTTATAACTTTAAGGGTTTAAATTTGTGTTTTTTATCATTATTATAATAAGGGTAAATTTTATAGTTATAATTTCATGAAGAGAGGTGCGCGGGAAGTCCATTTGTGTTTATTATGATTGTTATGTTTATTACTGTTAAAATTGAATTTGAGAAAAAAGAGAATGTGAAGGAAATGGCATCATATTAGAGGTGGCTGGGAGACAGAAGGAAACTGATGAATTCATTTTGAGGACAGCAGAGCAAAGTAGTGGGAGAAGAATGGCGCCCAGACCTCTCAAAGTCCAGGCCTGGATTTCAGCGATGCCTCAGACTTAGGGTTGCCGGTTCCTGGTCAATATGATCAGTCTCTTGAAGTTATTGGGTCTATTGGCAGATGCTCCCACAGGGTCCCAGGAGAGAGCTTCTTCCAAGATATCCACCCCTCCTCTGGCCCAGAGCTCCATAACCCAGACTCCCCCAGGCACCTGCTCCTACTATCCCGGAACCCCCAACGGCACCATCGAGTTCTGGGACGGAGCATCTAGACCCGGAGTGAGAAGAGCCACGAGGTTCCGGGACCATCCTTCCAGCCTCAAGCTCCTGTATTAACGTCCGCTACCCCTCTCTTGCCCCACTTTTCCGCTTTGTTTCCTGAATGTCTCCTTTCCAAGAAGGAGCTCCCCTCTCTTCTTGAGCTTGCCTATATCATTTTCACATCCTTCATCTCCTACCGTTGTTCACTCCACTCTTTTTCAATAAAATTCATGCTGCACTCTAACACGAGTCTCTTGGTCTGCTTGAAACCCCCTGGCCCAATTTATGACCTTGTGGTGGGAGTTTACTCCAGATCTCGGGGAGGGCTTTGGACTGAGAACACAGAACCACACGTGGGAGGGCTCAGAGGCAAGTGTGGAGAGGAAGGGCACACAAGCTGACGAGAGGACTTCTCCACCATCCCATTCACAGGTGGTCACCTCTGTTTCCATTCATCATCCCATCTGTAGAACTGGGGACTCATTGGGGCTAAGTGCTTTGGGGGTTAAATGGGGCAAAAGGTGGGGCTTGATGGTGGTAGCAGCTAGCTTGACCCAACTCCCCAGCATGCCTCTGTTGACACCTTTAGATGGCAGAATTCTAGAGTATACGGGTGAGAGAGAGAGAGAGAGAGAGATAGAGAGAGAGAGAGAGAGAGTTCCTGCATCAAAACTTCTCTGCCTGCAGTAAATGAAGGAAACGTAATTCTCCACGTGCCCTGAAACAACTTTACCCATAAGAGGTGTTTAAAAAAAAAAAAAGGTTTATTTGATTTTGAGGGGAAATAACTCTGCACATGTTCAGACGCACTCACTCTTAGGTGACAGCAGTTCTGTGAGCAGAAGGCGGCATCTCGAATCTCCACAGAGAAAATGAACAAAACCACTTCAAAATGAATGCCGATGCGGGAAACCACCTTTTCTTGACTTTGTTCCTTCTTACGGCAGCAAATAGCCTGGAGCTGTAGGTTTTAATTAAGCAGAAGCTCCCATGTTCTGTTTTCTCCATGGAAATGCACTAAGCCCAAACTGGCTGCCGTTCCTGTTTCCCAGAGGAATGAGTTCAATCCCAGATCTTCAGTGGCAGACTCAGGTCAGACTGTTCCCGACTGCAGAGTCGTCTGGCAAATATTAGCAACATAGGAAGCTGCCATATACGGAGTCAGACCCTTGGTCTATCTAGCTCAGTATTGTCTTCACAGACTGGCAGCAGCTTCTCCAAGGTTGCAGGCAGGAATCTCCCACAGCCCTATCTTGGAGAAGCCAGGGAGGGAACTTGGAACCTTCTGCTGTGATTAAGTGACGTGAAACAGGCTATGATTCCACAGGTGTGTGAGAGTGCTGCGTTCAACTGCAGGGGTGGCCTAACTACTGCAGTGCTTAAGCTGAGACATCAAATTCTGCCTTGCTTCAGCCCCCTTTAAGAACCAACCCTTGTAGACTTTGGAAGGACCATGACGGACAGGGAGGAGGGCAGGTTCCCAGCAGCCTTCTCTTCTCTCCTTGTGCATCTTGCAATCTTTGCAAGGGGTGTGAGGAGAAGCACTTCCTGCAAAGCTTGAGGGACAGGTCAGGCTGAAAGAACTGCTTCGATAGCAGCGGCAGGGGCATCTCGCTACTCTGCCGCCACCCCTAATAATCTGTCACCTGAGGACACCACCTCACTTCGCCACATGAAAAGGCCGCCCCATCCTACTTGAACCACAAGGCAATCACATGCGCTCGGCAATTCCAGCTTTCACTGGAGGTGATCACCCAGCTTTCCAGGAAACTTAGTTTTAAGCTTTCTATTCTGCCGAGGGCTGCATTCCATCCCATAATGGGCACTCCTCCTGCATCGTGGCCGCTCCTGTTTGGTTTTGTCTGTTGGGCTATGCGACAGCTGCAGCTTAGCTTGAGGTATAGCTTGGCATGTGATCTACTACCAAGCCAGAGTGGGGCCCTATCATTTCCTCTCTATTGATTGGGCTAGCAAAAGGGAAACATAGGCTTAAGCATGTGACAAACTCATATTTCAAGAAGACTAAGTCTCGGCAGCCACAGCTGATTCCACAGAGGATGTTGGGTGCTCAGTCGTCCTGAAATTAAGGCCTGTAACCTCAACTGTTTCATAGATGGAAGCAGATGAGTTGGAAGAGAGATCTGCTCCAGGTTTTCGGAGACATTGAGAACCCCTTGGCCCAGCTGCAGCGGGCTTCAGTTGGAATTGAAGATGCTCATGCAGACCTGGATGTCCTGCCATGGATCCTGAGGCCATCTCCCCCCCGCTCCAGATAGACAATTAGGGATGAATTAGCAGGGGGTAGGCAGACATTGCTTCTGCTCCCAAGGTATCCCCCATAACAGCCCCCCTGCTGTATGTGATTCCAGAACCACCAATGGTGCAGGGCGTGTCTCATCTTGCAGACAGGATGGGTCCTGGGATGGTGACGATGATGGGAGATGGCCAGATCATGACATCTACAGATGTGGACATGGAACGTTGGAGGGATTGGGAAATGGAAGGCGATTGCAATCTTTGGAGAGGGTCAACTTGATCATGAACACACAACAGCTCCCGGTTCCTGCTCTTTGCCTCGTCCAATTTCCAATCAAAATTGGGAAACCCTTTCTTCTTCTTCTTCCGAGGGTGGAACCAGTGTTTAGGGATCTTCATTTGTTCCCTGTTGATTACCAAATCATATCGACTGCTTTGGACATGCAGGTCGCTACGGTGTTCGGTTTCTTCTAAATTTTTGTACTACCCCCCTCCTACGGGGATGGCAATCCCTTTGTGTCGTCTTCTGCTGTGGATACGGACCATCCACTGCAGAAACGCATCTCATGGTGTGACGGGTCACGTCAAGGTTCCTTCAGTGTGGTGTTCTCCCTGTTCAATCGGGCACGTGCACGTCAGTGAAGAACACACAGGAGAAAAATCTGGTCACAGTCACACATGTGATCCCACTCAAGACTGTTATTTGTGCCATGGCTTTCCAACGGGCATGTGTGAGCATTGGTTAAGTGGGCTGGGGGTGGGGGGAGATGGAGTTGGCCACTGTGCATGCACCAATTCTTGGGTTGAATTTTTGGGATTCACCTTGTCAAGGTAGAATTCAGGAGGAGTGGAATAAGTTAACCCATGGAACCACTACAGGTCAGGAACCCCTGCAATCAAGGCATGGAAGAGGGGATTCCTGCTGCTTTCAAGTGAGAGCTAGCTCAAGTTGGCAGCCAAGCACAGAAAACGGAGGAGTAAGTAGAAATCCCCAATGTGAAATTGTGAAAGATCATCAGCAGACTCATTTCAGATGGTTAGGGATCCATTGCGGGGCTGCACACCTTTAGCCCTCCAGCTGATCTTGGACTACAACTCCCATCATCCCCAGCCAATGTGGACAAGCACCAGAGATGATGGGAGCTGTAGTCCCACGTCTGCAGATGGCTGAAGTTGTGCAGCCCTGATCCACCTTACAGGATCCGTGTCTCTTGTCTCTTCCCATAAAAACATGCCCACGATTTTCAGATGGACAGAAAGCCTGTCTTGGGAAAACTGGGGCTGAATATAAAAACTGGAGAAGATGCTTGAGGTGGTTGAGACGGCATCTATTTATTCTTGAAAATTCACCCTTGATGTGTTATTCCTTGGGGAAGAAACCCCTCAAGCACAGTGGGAGATGGAGCCATTGTCAGGTCTGCCTTGCATGCCAAAGGTCCTCCGTTCAATCTCCAGCATCTCCACCAGGAAGGGATGGGAAAGACCATGGAGACTTGGTCTCACCTGAAACCACAGAGAGACCCTGCCAGTCAGAGTAGGCAATACTGAGCTAGACGGACCAATTGTCTGACTCAGTAGACTGCAGCTTATTATGTTAAAGTCTTGAAAGGCTCGCTCCAAAAGTTAGCCTTCCATTCACAGAATGTGTTCTTCTGAAAGTGGAAGGAGTGTGCTATCAACAGGACTCCTTCTTCCATGAGCCCCAAACTCTCCATGATCCACAATGGGACGTTGGCTCCAAAGGTATCTTCCTGTTTATCTAAGACACCTTTCCGTAAGTGGAAGGATTCTTCCATACACAGAAAAATCCTTTGTATGAGTGGAAAAACACACCTTTGGATCCAGCCTCACCTTCAGTGCCAACCCCAAGAACCAATAAGAATACAAGCTGGTCTAGAGAAGACTACGGGAAGAGAAACATACTAACTTCTCTGAAGAAGAGAAGTCAAGAGATGCTGCGAGAGTCGAGTGAAGCTGTTGGCAGGTCTTGGAAGAGCGAGTCCTTTTATACAGTTTTTGACAGCATCCCTAGTGGTTAGTGGTCCACAATTTAATTAAGATAATATTTGTTATAATATCAATACATTACGAACGATGGGTTCATTTCCATCTTGGTTTTGCTTGCTTATGCAGGGTAAGGGGAACAGGGGAGAACATCCTGACCTGAAAAAGGGACACCACCCTGTCCTCATTCGAGTTCACCACGGCATTTTATTTGATTAAGTAAATGGCATCAGCAGTTCCTGCCAACCCCATGCTTTGCCATGAACCCTTCCGCCCATTAACATCATCTACAGAGGTTCGTTTAGGGTTGCCGCCAGCTCGTCTGGTAGCGAAATGGGACGTGACTGGGACGTGACTGGGATGTGACCAGGACGTATCTCCATGTATGTTACTTAGATAGCTGCAACCACTAAACTCTGAACTCTGTAAGTGCAGTGGTAGCTTCTTTAGTGCTTAGTGCTAAAGAATCACAGACCCCAACAAATTGTTTCATTCATCTCATCCTGACACAGTTTATCTACCTGTAAATCAACCACTGATGGCCACTTCAGGAATCAACAAAAATTGGAAATCTACTCTTTGGGGTGTCCCACATTGTTTTGAATAGGATTTTAACGGAGTCTATAATAAGGTTTCTTGATTTTTGGAGATGTAATCTTGAAAACCATGTTGGTTTCAAAGGAATTCAGTCAGCCGAGAATCCTGATGACTGGTCAGTTAGCATATAAATCACAATCTAATGACCAAAGTTTCAACCTCATCAAAAAGCTGTGTCATGTTGAACCAGGAAGAAGAGGTTCAGAATGAAATTTCTCAAGGAGTTTGCCTGTACAGCCCCAGCTGTGGTTCTACTGAAATATCAACCAAAGAGAAATTCATAATGAATATCATAGTTCCTCCCAAAGGGCGGTGGCGGGAACAGGGATGGGGACGGGGACATCTGTGCACCTTCAAGGGAAGCCTAAATTAGTTTCTAGAAAGACAGGGGACATTTCACAGTAGGGTTCTGCATTTTTTGGGTCCAGTCATCCCTTGTGAAAAGTGACTCCCACACCCCTCTTGGTGGTAGTTTGGATAGACTGTGACATGGGACAAAAACAATTCTTCCATTCAGAGTGAGGGCAAGAATCAATGCCCTCACTCTGATTTGACTTTGGGAAATCACCACACAGCCAAATTTGATTGGCCATGTGGTAATAACCAAGCTGGCAAGAGAATCTCTGATAGGTTGTCCCAACTCAGCAGCGAAAAGAAGAACTCTAATCTGAAAATAGCAGTAAAGCAGCTCCTGAGAAGGGGACGGTGAAGAGGAGTGCCCCAAGTTATTATGGTGACTGAGATGGTGGGGGGCAATATATTGTCTTGTCCCATGTCCCTGGTGGTAGGTCAAGCCCCCTTCCAAGACCAATTCCTGCAAGCTTTGAAAATGTGTGGGGTTGGGGAGAAGGAAAGGCTTCCAGAAGCCTTCTCTTGAAAGGGAGGAGAATCACTCCTCGCAAAGCTTGGCACGGCCAGATTGCACCCAAAGAGGCAGATATGAGGGGCATTTTACCACCCTGTTCATGCCCCAATCATCTGCCGCCTGAAGCAATTGCCTCCCCTTGCCTCATGAAAGGAGCATGAATGAAAGAGAATAATAAATAAATAAATTGGACAAGGTGGGTCCTACATGCATACATTCCAGGAGCAGTAAAATGAGTATTGTGTTCTGAATGCGTCCCTCCTCTGTGCACCAGGACATGCTGAACACTGCATGGGCATCGGCAGAACCAAATGTATTATTACATTTGAAATGTGATGCTATAAAACCAGAGATGAGGTTCATACTGAAGGAAGGCCATGCCCGTCTTCAGGGCTCCTGTCCTTCCTTTCTGTTCTTGCCAACTTGTCCCAGTCAGAAAAACAACTCCAGTTGTTCCCAAATTATCTTCTGGAAAGAACAAGAAATGCCAGCTGCCCAGAGGCATGAACTGGGTCGTTTTCATAGTACTACAGAGGAACAGAAAATCATCATCTTATTCTAAGTCTTTTGCTTAAAGCAGCAGGGGTAGTCTACAACAACAACAACAATTTATATACCCCCTTTTCGACAAAAATTTCCCAAGCATTTTACACAGAGAAATAATAAATCAATAAGATGGCTCCCTGTCCCCAAAGGCCTCACAAAAATAAAAAAAGAAACATAAGATAGACACCAGCAACAGCCACTGGAGGTCCTGTGCTGGGGGTGGATAGGACCAATTACTCTCTCCCTGCTAAATAAAGAGAATCACCATGTTAAAAAGGTGTCTCTTTGTCCAGTTAGCAGGGGAGATCTACAGTAAAACCATTGTCTATAACACATTGTCCATCTCTGCCGTAAGGCCTAATTCAGTCATTTCTTGGACCCGATATCCCACAGGCAAAGAAATATCTGGATTACCCCCTTGAAACATATTACCTCAGTGCTGTTCCATATACACTTGCTTCTGGTTCTAAAGCCCAGTTCTGCACTGGTGTTCATCCAGACTGCCTTAAATGATTTAGGAGGAATAGATCTGAAGGACAAATTCTTCCCACGATGTGATGCCCCCATACTGAGGCTGTTGGCATGACCAGAGATCCCTGGGCAGGAGAGGGTTAAACTGAGGAATGGTTTAATTGGGGAACCATGCATGCATGTGTCAGTTGGGGAACCATGAACTCACCTGACCTAGCTGTGCCAAAGCTGGGTAGACCAGATTCGCTACCCAGGTTAAAAGGAAGGTAGGAAGGCAACCAAGACAGTCCTACCCTTTCCTTGGTTATCTGTGAGTACAATTTGAAATAAATGTGGCTTGGGCTGCCAGCAGCCATGTTTCTCATAGAGTTCTGCAGTACTGAGGTCTGACTCTCCTGTGCTCCATGTTGCATTATGGGATACTGGAGGACCCAGTTCAGATTTTCTTCCCTCCTGGAGAGCATGGCACCCCAATCGTCTAGGGGGTTGGGTAAGTGAACCCAACCAGGGGTACAGGTCATACGACAGGCATGAGGCATGGGCCTGTCTCCCCTCCAGCCCATCCCACACATGGTCGTGAGAACCGGCTCGCTGTGTTGGTCATTGGAGCCTTCTCTGTGGTGACCCCGCCTCATTAACGGTGTATCAGTGGGTCGCCCAGACATTTTTCTTCACTGTGGTTTTAGGCTGCAGTCCAAAATCGATTCCAGGTAAGCTATCTCCAGGTAAGTCTGAGAAAGTCTCTTGTATGTACCCTCAAGAGCTGCTGCCAGTCGTTGTAGACAATATTGAGTCTCATGGACCGAAGTTCAGACTCAGTAGGTAACTGGGCAATTGGAATATTTTAACATTTGTTTATTTATTTCTTTAATGTATTTATATGCCACGCAAAATGCAAGCCTCTGAGCGGTTTACGACAATACAATAAAAACAACAAATTAAAAGGTGAAAACATAACAATATGAAACATAATGTTGCTTTTAATTAAACTTTACATATCAAGCAAAAATCCAGCAGAGTTGTAATTACCATGAAAGCAATCAAAGGGAAGTATTGAATTGAAAGGAACGAGTCCTACTCAGCAAATAATAACAGTTCTTTTGCTAGAATCATTTGTGCTAATCCAAGCATTCGAGGGAGAAGCTCAACAAGACGATAATTAAAGCTCTGTCAAAAAGGGACTTTCCCCAAGGCTAGGAAAATGGTATATAAGCACGGCCAGTTCCTTAGATTCTCCAACAGCTTTTCTTGACTTGCACCTTCTCACGTCTTCTCCCCCTTGGATAAGGGAAGTCAAATAGCACAGGGTAACTTCTTACATGGAAAAGAAACGCTGTGTTGAAAGATCTTGAGCTGGTGTACAACATCAGATGTACTTGGACTCCTATCCTGGCTGGGGTTGCCTCTGAGGCTGGAAGTGGCCTATTGCCATAAGCTGGTAGCCATTGATAGACCTGTCCCCCATGAATTTCCCTAAGCCATCCAAGATGGCGGCCATCACTACCTCCCAAGGCCAGACCAGTGGTCCATCTAGCTCGGTACTGTCTACAATCTTTAAGATTTCATTTAAAATATTTGCATCAGAATACTTCTATTTGGAACTGAGCTGCCCCAACCAGAAATACCACTCATCTAAAGAGCCAAGGTTTTACTGGCTTTCTCAAAGCTGTGATAGAGACGGAGGAGTGGATCCTACTGGGAGAACATTCCCAAGTCTTGCTACATGCAATTTTAGAATATTTTTTGTTTTATTTTATTTAATATATTTCTATACTGCCTAAAACGCAAGTCCTCGGGGCGGTTTACAAAACAATAAAAACAGCCAATAACAGATGAAAACATTTCAACAAATTAAAAAGTTAAAACTCTTAAAACACTATTAAAACAATTAAAACAGTGTCTAATTCAAAGCCTGGGTGAACAAATGCGTCTTGACTGCCCTTTTAAAAGTTGTAAGAGATACGGAGGCTCTTATTTCAGCAGAAAGTGTGTTCCAAAGCCTCAGGGCAGCTACGGAGAAGGCCCGTTCCGGAGGAGCCACCAGACGAGCTGGTGGCAACTGAAGATGAAACTCTCCAGATGATCTCAGTGGGCGATGTGGTTAATAGCAGAGAAGACATTCTATTAAATACCCAGGGCCCAAGCTGTTTAGGGATTTATAATTCGTAACCAAAACCTTATACTCTGCCCAGAAACTTACTGGCAGCCAGTGTAGATCTTTTAAGATAGGAGTGATATGGTCTCTCCGAGATGATCCAGAGACCAACCTGGCCATCGCGTACTGGACTAACTGCAGTTTCCAGACTACATACAAAGGCAGCCCCACATAGAGTGCCTTGCAGTAGTCAAGTCTGGCGGGGACAGGCAGATGTACTACTGTTCTGAGGCCATTTATCTGCACTATTTTATATTTTATGACAAATGATTTTGTCATAAATGACAAAAGTATTAAATGAGCATTACTTCATTCATTGGGTTTTCTGTGTAGGTAGGGTTTCCATCGGGAACCAACAAAGAACAACCAGATGCCTCCAGGAAGACCAGAAGTGAAGCATGAAAGCAAAAACCCCGTATCTCCCCTGTGACTGGGATATGAGGCCCTCACTCGAAGGTAAAACATCTGCCTTGCATGCGAAACCCAGGTTCAATTCTTGGCAGTGTCTCCAGGTAGGGCTGAGAGAGATTTGCTCGAAACCTGGCGAAGCCACTGCCAGACCGTGTAGAAAATACTGAGCTAGATAGACCAAAGGTCCAACCTGGTATAAGGCAGCTTAATATGTTTCTGAGAAGGAACATAAAATATTAGCCCCTGTTTTCCCCCTGTGGCTGGCATCCAGTGACACACAAAACCTGCATATCATGTAAACCTCACACTATGCTGAAGAACAACAGATTCAAGGTGGGAGATCCACCAAGCTCTATCTCAACGAGACCCTGTCAAAACACCACCAAGAAAATGGACTTACTGGCTACTCTGATAAGATGCAGTGAAGACAAGAGAGTTGAATGAAGCTGATGGAAGGACAGAGGGAACACATAGCTTTTTCTACAGGTCCCCCAGCCTCCCTTGTGGTTAGGATGCTCCAGCTAACATTCTCCAGCTAACCTCACTCCATGACGTCACTCCACGCTCCAGTTAACGTCACTCCAGCTAACATTCGGCTGGGTTGCTGACACTTCTTCTTTCCACGAATGAAGTTCTTTCCACAACTTTGACTCAGTAGAAGGGAACTTCCAATGTGGATAGATACTATGTGGGTATCTTGAAAGATGAGAATGAGGGCTGGGGAAACAGGGAAGTGCTAAGGAGTTACTACAGCAGCAACATCAGGAGGGCTCTGGTGGATTATCTCAATGGTGGGTTTAGTACAGCACCCTGTTTCCCAGATCAGACAACCAGATACTTCGAGGAAGCCAGCCAGTCGAGTCAAAAAGCAATAGACTTCCTTCACTGTTGGTTTCCCCAGCAACTGACGTCCTCAGTCCACGGAGTATGTTCTGAGCATGCTCCCTTTGGTTCTTAAAATAAACAGGTCTTCCCAGGGTGGGTAGGTAAGGATGTAGGTACGGCTGCATTTTGGGGAGGAGTGACTGCCCTCTAGTGGCTATGGGCCTGCTTGCAGTGGAGTGTTAGTTCTAAATTACCACATCATTGCTTCTTCTTCTTTCATTGGATGGTTTCAATCCCTCACCTACGTTGCCTCAGCAATCTTGACCGCATGCTAGCGAGGTAGGTGTACATCCACCCCAGAGCGCATCTGGGGTCCTGAGGTTCAAAAAGAGACCCTTGCACAAGCCCCCAAATGATACATTGTGATACGGATGGTCAACATGGTGATACAGATGCAAAAGGAGGAAATGGGAAGAGGCTGTGTGCCCAGGAAGGAATGTGGTATTAATGTCAACTTGGAGAGGGGAGGGACATTTCACGATGTTACCAAGTGAGGGCCAAGAAGGAATCCTTCAGCTACAGACTGCACTGAAGCTTCTGGAGGGTCCCAGAGCATGGTCTAAAGGCATATGTGACAGCCGCCTTGGTGAAGCTAAGCAGGTCTTGGTGTGGTCAGTGCCTGGAAGGGAGGTTCACGGATGCCACTTTTGAGGTTTGGGCCATAGATCAGTGATGGAGCATCCGCCTTGCACGCAGAAGGCTGCCGTTGAAGAGTCTCTTTGAAGAATCTCGTTGAAGCAGAACTTGGTGGATCTTCCACCTTGAGTCTTCTGTTCTTCATACTATGGAGGGGTTGACAGCTAGGCTAGGATTAGTGTGCCACTAAATGCCAGGCCCTGGGGAGCAAAAGTGGGAAGGGGCTATTTCCATTTAGCGGACGTCTTGCGGGCGTCTCAGTAGTATCTTGTTGTCCAGTGATGGAAACTGTAGGCTGAACTGGAAGGATTTTGGTCTGATCCAGCAGTTCTCTTATGTTTATTTTCATAGAAACATAGAAAAGCCACATCTGCACCCCTCTATCCTCATCCCCTTACAAAAGGGTTCCCTCCAGGGTTTTCTCTAACAGCAATCCCCTGATGTTGTTGACTACATCTCCAATTATCCCCAAGTAAGAGGCATTGCAGCTGGGGATTCGGGAGTTTTAGTCAACAACATCTGGGAATCCCTGTTAGAGGAAACGCTGGTTGCCACCCTGAACCTTGGGTGGCTTGAACAAAGAAAGGGGGGAAATTTCTCAGCTTGAAGTATACTCCATCAAGACAGTCACAAACCTTTCTGCTTTTGTGTTGGGGGTCTTTGTGGATTGGTACCAAGGAGAAACTTGGGAGAAATGTCTCTGAGGGTTCCGTCCCATCCCTGAGTGAATGTCCATTCACCGTAATGTGTTGTTCATTCATTTCTGTTTCAGATTCACCTCCATGTCCCCAGTAATGTCTTTCATCCAACTGAGCAACCAGATCCCCCAGAAGAAATGACGTTCCGGTTACTTGGCGAAATCATTATCATCGTATTACCCATCATTTCCAGTAGCTCCTAGCCGGTCTATGTGGGAGGCAGCACTCCCTGAGGCTAAGGCATGGCTGAAATACAGGCCTGGACTTTGAGAGGTCTGGGCACCCTTCTTCTCCCACTACTTTGCTCTTCTTTCCTCAAAATTAATTCATCAGTTTCCTTCTGTCTCCCAGCCACCTCTAATATGATGCCATTTCCTTCACATATTCAATAAAGCTTCTGCTGCATTCTTGGAATTGGTGTTCCCTTGGTTTTTGAACTGGCAGCTCTGATTTCTGGGAACAACTGCTTCCCTGAGTCCTCAGAAACCCTTCTGTCTGAATGAAAACTTACGGGGGACGTGGCACTCTTTTAGGAACACACAGGAAGCTGCCTTCGACAGAGTCTGACCCTTGGTCCATCCAGCTCAATAGTGTCTACTCTGACTGGCAGCAACTCTCCAGGGCTTCCGGCTGGAGTTTTCCCCAGCCCTACCTGGAGATGCTGCCAGGGACTGAAACGGCAGCCTTCTGCGTGCAAGGCAGATGCTCCAACACTGATCTAAGGCCCCAACTTCAAAAGTGGCATCCGTGAGGCTCCCATCCAGGCACTGACCACACCAAATCCTGCTTAGCATCACCAAGGTGGCTGTAACAAGTGCTTTTAGACCATGCTCTGGGAGCCTCCAGAAGCTTCAGTGCAGGCTGTAGCTGATGGTTTCCTTCTTGGCACTCAATTGGTACCGCTGTGCAATGTCCCTCCCTTCCCCAGACTGACAATAATACCACATTCCTTCCGGGGCACACAGCCTCTGCCCCTTTCCTCCTTTTTCATCCGTATCACCATGCTTTGAGAGATGGAAACCCCCATGATGGGGAGTGACTGCGCTGTAGGGGTCAACAGAGTGAGTTGAGAAGGCCCAGATTCAGATCTCACTTTTGCTATAGATTCACTTGGGGGAGTGTGCAAGGGACTCTTTCTCAACCTATTATTATTTAATAATAATAATTTAAGAGAGCACCTTCTTCATTACAAGCCCCATCGCCCACTGAGGTCCTCTGAGGAGGTCCGTCTCCAGTTACCACCAACTCATTTGGTGGCTACACAGAGACGGGCCTTCTCGGTCGCTGCCCCGTGATTGTGGAATGCGCTCCCTGCTGAGATACGATCCTCCCTCTCTCTGGCAATTTTCAAAAAACACCTGAAGACCCATCTTTTCGCCCAAGCTTTCTCAGCTTCCCAATATTTTTGGGTTTTAATCTCTGGTTTATTTTTAAATTGTTAAATTGTTTTTAAGTTTTTGTATAGGTTTTTAACTGGTTTTAAGTTATTGGTAACCGCCCATAGATGAAATTTGGGGGCGGTGTACGAATTTGATAACTCAATCAATCAATCAATCAACCTCAGGACCCCAGCTGCACTCTGGGGAGGATGCACACCTACCCCGCTAGCATGCGGTAGATTATGCTGAGGTGACGTAGATGAAGGATTGGAACCATTCAATGGAGGAATGGTCATTATGCTCACTTCCACATAGACCGGCTTGCCACTGGCGCACATGATGGGTCCTGGGATGCTCACAAGGGGGCCAGGTGGCTGGATCGTGACTTCTGCTGGGGGGATCTGGTTGATGGGTTGAGGGTTGACCCCAGCCAGGGTGCCGAGCTCTCCGGAGCTTGTGCTGCCTCCGACAGCACCTACGGCTTTTATTGGGTTGTTGATTATTTTTCTTTATTCCCTGGGCCAAAATGAGCTTGCCAAGGAGAAAGAGTGAATAATAGCTAAGCTATTTGTTTTGACGCCATGTTAACCATCCAATGCCTATTTGTCTCACAGTCTCCTTTCTTCGACTTCAACTTGACTGGCTTCAGTTTCGAGTGAACCACTTAAAACACCTCCGCGAGGGACTGGGGCTCATTAAAGCACTTCAAAAGTCACCCATTCTCCCTTTTGCAGGAATGAGTGATCTGCATGTGATGATGATGAGTTTTTTGCAATGCCCGCGGTACGTGCCCTAGCTAGGTTTCAATCACTATCATTACCGAATTATGAAAAGGCGCCAACTTGTCTCATTATTCATTTTGGACACTGCTTTGGAAGCTCCGTCTTTCAAAAACAGGTGTCCACGTTGTGGTGTTCTGTACTCCTGAGTAATCATAACCCCTATACTTCAAGCAATAGCTAGTGTTTTCTCAAGAGGAACTGGGTCGGGGGGCAGCTAGGAAGTGCTCTGAGGCACTTGAATGGGAGAATCCTCCCCATTTGAGCAATAGGGCTCACCTCACCTTGCATCAGAACATAGGAAGCTTCCTTCTACCAGGTCAGACCCTTAGTAGGGATGCACATGAACCTATTCAGAGGCCCTTTGATGGGGCTCCAAAGAGGTCCGAACATCAGGCGGTTGAAAGTTCAAAGGTGTGGGGCCACACATTAAGGGCGGGGGAGGGTGCCCTTACCCTTCCCTCCACTTTCCCCCCTGCTTCCCCGTTTCCCTGCTGCCCCGTTTCCTCTTCGGCTGGAAGTGGCCCGGAGCAGCTGGCACATGTGTGCCCGTTTGTACGTCCAGCTAATTCTGGCCACTTACAGCTGAAGAGCAAACAGGGCAGTGCCCCATACTTGGGAAATACCTGGTGCCGGTGGGGGAAAAGCAGAGGGAGGGGTAAGTGACACCCACCTGCCATCGAGTCCCCTGCACAGAGTTAGGTATGTGCAAAACAGTCCGGGGGTTCAGGAGTTCGGATTGGGGGTTCAGGGCCTCGGACTCCAATCGAACACCTCCGGTTCCTTCCGGACCATTACTGCCCCCCCCGGCTGGTTGGCGATTTTAAAAAAATATTAAAATAAATTTAATTACTTCCTGCCCCTTCAAGCGGGGTGTGTGTGTGTGTCCAGGAACATTCCCCTGCCCGCTACCAGCTTCTAAAATCACTTCTGCGGCCTACTGGACTGGCCGGCGGGGGGCAGGGGAAAGTTTGCCTATCGGAAGCCCCCCGAAGGGGCAGAAAGTAATTAATTTTTTTAAAAAAATTACAAACCCCGCCCGGACCGGATGGGAAGGGGGTTTCCGAAGGGTGCCGGACCAAAACTGGCCCACTCAGGTTCGTGTCTGGTGCGGACTCGAACCAAAAGAGGCCAGCCCATTCCAGGCACACCCCTACATGTGTTTCCGTGCACATCCCTCACCCTTAGTCCATCTAGCTCAGATTGTCTACACTGACTGGCAGCAGCTCGCTAAGGTTTCAGGCAGGGGTCTTTCCCACCCATGCTGGGAGATGGTACCAGGGACTGAACCTGTGTCCTTCCGAATGCCAAACAGATGCTCTGCCACTGAGCTGCTCTTGCCTCCACACAGTTAGCGAAACTCAAAAGCTTTGTACATGAAAACCACTCAAGATTGTATCTGTCCATTCCTCTGGTTGGGATGGGCACGGACCGGCCCGGAGGCCATTGTAAAGGCCTGGTCTGGACATGGGCGGTCCGGTTCGGGTGGGGGAGTGCCTTTACGAGCGGGGTGAGGGCTTACTTACCCCTCCCGCCACTTTCCCGCTCTGGTGCCGTAATTTCAGTAGTAATTGGGGAGGCAGGATACCTCCCTGCTGCCCTTCCCCGCTGTCACTATGAAAAACTCCCAGGAGTCCTTTGCGTGTGCGGACATCACAGAGATGTGAAGCGCGCATGATGTGTGCGCGTGCAAAGGACTAGTGGGAGTTTTTCATAGCGACAGCGGGGAAGGGGCGGCAGGGAGGTGTCCTGCTGCCCCAATTACTACTGAAATTACGGTGCCAGAGCGGGAAAGCTGCTGGAGGGATAAGTAAACACTCCCCGCGCTCTTAAAGTCACCTCCCACCCCAGTGCCGGACCGCAGTTTGGCGGTTCCGTGCAGAACCCTATCCTCTGTCCAGGGACCTAATCTGGGCTGTCACATCCCTGCAGATGTGTGGGGAACCTACTTTGGAGCATTGTATAGGATGTCTGCCCCAGAAGGAATGCCCCTTTCCCTATAGAATTTCTACCAATTTGGCACTCAGTTTCCCTCAAGGAGGTCTCTAGTTTAGTGACCCAACCCAAGCCGGGTAAGACCCTGGGGTTGGATCAGATCCCTCTGTACTGTTAAAATCAAATGTTGAATGGTGGGCTCCTGTACTTGCAAGATTCTTTACGTATATTGATCGTACTACCTGTATCCCAGAGGAGTGGGGGTACAACGGTGATTGTTCCCATCTACAAGGAAGGCCAACACTCTGACCCTTCAGTCTGCTGAGCATTATTAATAAATTATATTCTAGACATCTATATGTTAACCTCACTGAATGGTTGGAACAGGAGAACATCCTAAGTAAGGAACAGGTGAGGTTTAGGTCCATAAAGATGACTCTTGATCAGGCACATGTTCTACAACATCTGGCTGAATAGTATTCACCACTGTATGCAGCTTTAAAGGCAGGGTTTGACTCCATTTCTAGGGAGCGCTTGGAGAGTAAACTTGCCAATTCCTCCATTGATCTTAAGCTGCTTCTCCTTATCCGAGATACTGCCAGTCAGTGTAGAAAATTCTGAGCTTGATGGACAAAGGGTCTGACTTGGCAGAAGGCAGCTTCCTATGTTCCGATGGAAGGTGGAGGTCCCACAGGGTCCCAGGAGACAGCTTCTTCCAAGATATCCACCCCTCCACTGCGGACATTGCAAAAAACTCATCATCATCACATCTGCACCCCTCTGTCCTCTTCCCCTTACAAGAGGGTTCGCATCAGGGTTTTCTCTAACAGCAATCCCCTGATGTTGTTGACAACATCTCCAATTATCCCCAAGTAAGAGGCATTGCAGCTGGGAATTCGGTAGTTTTAGTCAACAACATCTGGGAATCCCTGTTAGAGGGAACGCTAGTTGCCACCCTGAACCTTGACTGGCTTGAAAAAAGAAAGGGGGAAAATTTCTCAGCTTGAAGTATACTCCATCAAGACTGTCACAAACCTTTCTACTTCTGTGTTGGGGGTCTTTGTGGATTCGTACCAAGGAGAAACTTGGGAGAAATGTCTCTGAGGGTTCCGTCCCATCCCTGAGTGAATGTCAATTCACCGTAATGTGTTGTTCATTCATTTCTGTTTCAGATTCACCTCCATGTCCCCAGTAATGTCTGTCATCCAACTCAGCAACCGGATCCCCCCAGAAGAAATGACGTTCCGGTTACTTGGCGAAATCATTATCATCGTATTACCCATCATTTCCAGTAGCTCCTAGCCGGTCTATGTGGGAGGCAGCACTCCCTGAGGCTAAGGCATGGCTGAAATACAGGCCTGGACTTTGAGAGGTCTGGGCACCCTTCTTCTCCCACTACTTTGCTCTTCTTTCCTCAAAATTAATTCATCAGTTTCCTTCTGTCTCCCAGCCACCTCTAATATGATGCCATTTCCTTCACATATTCAATAAAGCTTCTGCTGCATTCTTGGAATTGGTGTTCCCTTGGTTTTTGAACTGGCAGCTCTGATTTCTGGGAACAACTGCTTCCCTGAGTCCTCAGAAACCCTTCTGTCTGAATGAAAACTTACGGGGGACGTGGCACTCTTTTAGGAACACACAGGAAGCTGCCTTCGACAGAGTCTGACCCTTGGTCCATCCAGCTCAATAGTGTCTACTATGACTGGCAGCAACTCTGAAGGGCTTCCGTCTGTGGTTTTCCCCAGCCCTACCTGGAGATGCTGCCAGGGACTGAAACGGCAGCCTTCTGCGTGCAAGGCGGATGCTCCAACACTGATCTAAGGCCCCAACTTCAAAAGTGGCATCCGTGAGGCTCCCATCCAGGCACTGACCACACCAAATCCTGCTTAGCATCACCAAGGTGGCTGTAACAAGTGCTTTTAGACCATGCTCTGGGAGCCTCCAGAAGCTTCAGTGCAGGCTGTAGCTGATGGTTTCCTTCTTGGCACTCAATTGGTACCGCTGTGCAATGTCCCTCCCTTCCCCAGACTGACAATAATACCACATTCCTTCCGGGGCACACAGCCTCTGCCCCTTTCCTCCTTTTTCATCCGTATCACCATGCTTTGAGAGATGGAAACCCCCATGATGGGGAGTGACTGCGCTGTAGGGGTCAACAGAGTGAGTTGAGAAGGCCCAGATTCAGATCTCACTTTTGCTATAGATTCACTTGGGGGAGTGTGCAAGGGACTCTTTCTCAACCTATTATTATTTAATAATAATAATTTAAGAGAGCACCTTCTTCATTACAAGCCCCATCGCCCACTGAGGTCATGAAGGGGCTAAACATTTGGAATGGAAACATTTAGCCCTGCTTGTGGACGTCTCAGTATTATCTTGTCCAGTGTTGGAAACAGGAGGCTGAACTGGAATGATTTTGGTCAGATCCAGCAGTTCCCTTATGTTTATTCTCATAGAAACATAGAAAAGCCACATCTGCACCCCTCTGTCCTCATCCCCTTACAAGATGGTTCCCCAAGAATCCCCTGATGTTGTTGACTACAACTCCAATTATCCCCAAGTAAGAGGCATTGCAGCTGGGGATTTGGGAGTTTTAGTCAACAACATCTGGGAATCCCTGTTAGAGGGAACGCTGGTTGCCACCCTGAACCTTGACTGGCTTGAACAAAGAAAAGGGGGAAATTTCTCAGGTTGAATTATACTCCATCAAGACAGTCACAAACCTTTCTGCTTCTCTGTTGGGGGTCTTTGTGAATTGGTACCAAGGAGAAACTTGGGAGAAATGTCTCAGAGGGTTCGGTCCCATCCCTTAGTGAATGTCAATTCACCGTAATGTGTTGTTCGTTCATTTCTGTTTCAGACTCACCTCCATCTCCCCAGCAATGTCTGTCATCTCCACGGGTCGTGGTTTTGGGGATTTTGGCCCCGTTTTTCGGGGCCTTGCCTATTATGGATGCCTTGGCTCTGGTGTTGGTGCTGGAGCCCTGGGCTCTCTAGGAGGCAGCACAAGCTCCAGAGAGCTCGGCATCCTGGCTGGGGTCAACCCTCAACCCATCAACCGGATCCCCCAGAAGAAGTCACGTTCGTGCCACCTGACCTCATCTTTACCGTCCCATGACCCATCACGTGCGCTAGCTGCAAGCCGGTCTATGTGGGAGGCATCACTCCCTTTGCCATTGGAGGTTCCGGGATTGTAGGATCAGTTGCCTGGGGAGGTCTGGGTTACGGAGCTCTGGGCCAGTGGAGGGGTGGATATCTTGGAAGAAGCTCTCTCCTGGGACCCTGTGGGAGCATCTGCCAATAGACCCCATAACGTCCAACGACTGATCATAATGACCAGGAACCGGCAAACCTAAGCCTGAGGCATCGCTGAAATCCAGGCCTGGACTTTGAGGGGACTGGGCACCCTTCTTCTCCCACTACTTTGCTCTGCTATCCTCCATATGAATTCATCGGTTTCCTTCTGTTTCCCAGCTGCCTCTCGCCTGAGTCCTCAGAAACCCTTCTGTCTGAATGAAAACTTATTCAGCTTCCTAATATTTTTGGGTTTTAATCTCTGGTTTATTTTGCAAATTATGTTCTGTTGTGTGTCATAATGTTTCTGGCAATGACCGAAATAAAGTATGTTCTGTTCTGTTTTAAATTATTAAATTGTTTTCAAGTGTTTGTATATATTTTTAACTGGTTTTATGCTATTGGTAACCGCCCATAGAAGAAAGTTGGGGGCGGTGTACGAATTTGATAAATCAATCACTCAATCAATCAATCAATAAACCTCAGGACCACAGCTGCACTCTGGGGAGGATGCACAACTACCTCGCTAGCATGCGGTAAAGGTTGCTGAGGTGACGTAGGTGAAGGATTGGAACCATTCAAAGGAGGAAGAAGCAATGATGTGGTAGCTTACTACTAACACTCCACTGCAATCAGGCCCATAGAAACGAGAGGGCAGTCACTTCTCCCCAAAATGCAGCCGTCCCTCCTTCCTTACCAGCCCACCCTGGGAAGACCTGTTTATTTTAAGAACCAAAGGGAGCATGTTCACAACATACTCCGTGGACTGAGGACGCCAGCTGCTGGGGAAACCACCAGCGAAGGAAGTCTCCCTCCAAAGAGCATTTTTACTGAAAATCACTCCCAGGTATTTATAAGTCCTTACTGGATCTATTGATTGATTAAGTGCCATCAAGTTGTCAACCACATAGATAGATTCTCTCCAGCATGATTTGTCTTCAACTTGGCCTTTCAGGTTTCTCAGTGGTGCATTCATTGCTGTTGTGATCGAGTCCATCCACCTTGCTGCTGGTCGTCCTCTTCTTCTCTTTCCTTCAACTTTCCCCAGCATTATGGACTTCTCAAGGGAGCTGGGTCTTTGCATAGTGTGTCCAAGTATGATAGTCTGAGCCTGGTCATTTGTGCCTCGAGTGAAAGTTCTGGATTGATTACCTCCCCATTAATCCACCAGACATCTTTCTTTGTTTGTTTTTTTAAGCAAAACTCATGATCTAAGACTTTTGGACATTTATAGATAAATAGTCTTCTTCTCATGTCAACAGGTGTGATGATCTAGATAGAATAACTGCATCATCAGCATGAAGCAGAACTGTGATAGATTTACTGGCTAATTTAGGAGGGTGGAAATCTGGGTTATCCAAGAGCGCAAATAAAGATTGAAAAGAGGTGGGGCAAAAATGCATCCCTGTTTGACTCCCTTCTGTGTGGGTACAGACAGGGTCAGATGTCATTGGACATTGCATCGCACCCGAAGTGAGGTGTTCTCATGCAACATTCAGATAAGGAGAAACAACTGATGATCAATGGAGGAATTGGCAAGTTTACTCCCCAAGCGCTCCCTACAAATGGAGTCAAACCCTGCCTTAAAAGCTGCATACAGCGGTGAATACATTTCAGCCAGATGTTGTAGAATTTGGGCCTGATCAAGAGTCATCCGAATAGACATAAACTCCGCCTATTCCTCCCTTAGTATGTTCTCCTCTTCCAACCAGTCCGTGAGGTTAACATATAGAGGTCTAGAATATAATTTATGAATAATGCTCAGCAGACTGATTGATTGATAATGATAAGGGTCAGAGTGTTGGCCTTCCTTATATATGGGAACAATCACCGTTGTACCCCTCTCCTCTGGGATACAGGCAGTACGATCCAATATAATTAAAGAATCTTGCAAGTACAGGAGCCCACCATTCAAAATTTGATTTTAATAGTACAGAGGGTAGCTGATCCCTCCCCGGGGTCTTACCTGGTTTGGGTTGGGTCACTAAACTAGAAACCTCCTTGAGGGAAACTGAGTGAGGAAATCGGTAGAAATTCTATAGGAAAAGGGGCACTCCTTCAGGGGCAGACATCCCATACTATGCTTGAAAGTAGGTTACCCATGCATCTGCAGGGATGTGACAGCCCATCCTAGGTCCCCTGCCAGAGGAATGGACGGATTCAATCTTGAGTGTTCTTCATGTTCAAAGGTTTTGAGTTTCCCTAACTGCGCGGATGTGACAGAAGCTCAGTGGTAGAGCATCTGTTTGGCATGCAGATGGTCCCAGGTTCAGTCCCTGGTAGCATCTCCAGGCATGGCTGGGAAAGATCCGTGCCTGAAAACTTGGAGAGCTGCTGCCGGTCAGTGTAGACAATCCTGAGCTAGATAGACTAAGGGTTAGAGAGCTGCATGGAACCAGGTTTGGGTGGCTCAATGGCGGCTGGGTGTCGCACCTTAATTGTGGGGGAGGGTTCCCTTACCCCTCCCTCCACTTTTCTACTGTTGGCACCAGGTATTTCCCAAGTCCTACAAAGCAGCAGCGTACTTCCCTGCTGCCCCATTTGCTCTTTGACTGGAAGCGGCTGTAAGTAGCTGGCACGCGTGTGTCCATGTTCAGGTCCAGCTTCTTCTGGCCATTTCCTGCCGAAGAACAAACGGGGCAGCAGGGAAGTATGCTGCCACCATGTAGCACTTGAGAAATAGTGGGCGTCAGTGGGGGGAAAGCAGAGGAAGGGGTAAATGCACTCTCCCCTGCCCCCTAAAGTGCGACCCCCACCTTTGAAGATCGAACTGCCCGGGTGCCCCTGAGCGAGTGGTGATGCAATGCACATAGGGTGCCAACCACCCCCATACCCACAAGCCCATGGGGTACTGGGATTTGTGGTTTTTTAGGTGTTCAGAGAGTAGATTCTCTGGTAGCAAGTGAGAGTGGATTCAAAAATTACTTGGGGCCCCCACCCCCCACAGGGAGGGCAGCAAGATGGATTTGGCTGGATTGGAAGCTGGCTCCACCTCCACCACCTCCACATCTGCCACGGGAGGAACCTTCTTCCCTGGCAGGGGAGGCCCTCCCTCCAACTGCTGCCTGGCCGCAGGCCCTGGCATAGTGCCAGGCAGACAAGAGAAGTCCAGCCTGTCCACCAAAGCAGGGGTAGGGGTGACTGGGGGAGGTCTAAGCTACTCTTGGTGTGGTCAGTGCCTGGATGGGAGGCTCATGGACGCCACCTTTGAGGTTGGGGCCATAGATCAGTGATGGAGCATCTGCCTTGCATGAAGGCTGCCGTTTCATTCCCTGGAAGCATCTCCAGGTAGGGCTGGGGGAAACTCCGGCTGGAAGCCCTGGAGAGCTCCTGCCAGTCACAGTCACAGTCAGAAGGGTTTCTGAGGACTCAGGGATGCATCTGTTCCCAGAAATCAGAACTGCCAGTTCAAAAACAAAGAGAACACGGATTGCAAGTATGCAGCAGAAGCTTTATTGAGAATGTGAAGGAAATGGCATCATATTAGAGGCCGCTGGGAGACAGAAGGAAACCTATGAATTCATATTGAGGAAAGCAGAGCAAAGTAGTGGGAGAAGAAGGGTGCCCAGTCCCCTCAAAGTCCAGGCCTGGATTTCAGCCATGCGTATACTTCAAGCTGAGAAATTTCCCCCCCTTTCTTTGTTCAAGCCACCCAAGGTTCAGGCTGGCAACCAGCGTTCCCTCTAACAGGGATTCCCAGATGTTGTTGACGAAAAATCCCAAATCCCCAGCTGCAATGCCTCTTACTTGGGAATAACTGGAGTTGTTTTCAACAACATCAGGGGATTCCTGTTAGAGAAAACCCTGATGGGAATCCTCTTGTAAGGAGATGAGGA
Organism: Hemicordylus capensis; assembly: GCF_027244095.1. Taxonomy (NCBI): domain Eukaryota; kingdom Metazoa; phylum Chordata; class Lepidosauria; order Squamata; family Cordylidae; genus Hemicordylus; species Hemicordylus capensis. The sequence continues at coordinate 22,240,130 of NC_069670.1, read as the reverse complement.
CAGAGGGGTGCAGATGTGGCTTTTCTATGTTTCTATGAGAATAAACATAAGGGAACTGCTGGATCTGACCAAAATCCTTCCAGTTCAGCCTCCTGTTTCCAACACTGGACAACAAGATACTACTGAGACGTCCACTAGCAGGGCTAAATGTTTCCATTCCAAATGTTTCCATTCCAAATAGCCCCTTCCCGCTTTTGCTCCCCAGTGCCTGGCATTCAGTGGCACACTAATCCTAGCATAGCTGTCAACCGCTCTATATTCTTCTGCTTCTGCTTTCATGCTTCACTTCTGGTCTTCCTGGAGGCATCTGGTTGGCCTTTGTTGGTTCCCGATGAAAACCTTACCTAGACTGAAAACCCAATGAATGAAGAAATGCTCGCTTAATACTTTTGTCATTTATGACAAAATCATTTGTCAAAAAATATAGAATAGTGCGGATAAATGGCCTCAGAACAGTAGTACAACTGCTGGTCCCCTCCAGACTTGACTACTGCAATGCACTCTGTGTGGAGCTGCCTTTGTACGTAGTCCGGAAACTGCAGTTCATCCAGAACGCGGCGGCCAGGTTGGTCTTTGGGTCATCTCGGAGAGACAATATCACTCCTATCTTAAAAGATCTACACTGGCTGCCAGTAAGTTTCCAGGCAGAGTACAAGGTTTTGGTTACAACCTATAAAGCCCTAAACAGTTTGGACCCTGGGTATTTAAGAGAATGTCTTCTTTGCTATTAACCACAGAGATCGCTCGTAATGTATTGATATTATAACAAATATGTATCTTAATTAAATTGTTGACCACTAACCATTAGGGATGCTGTCAAAAACTGTATAAAAGCACTCGCTCTTCCAAGACCTGCCAACAGCTTCACTCGACTCTCGCAGCATCTCTTGACTTTTGCTCTTCGGAGACGTTAGTATGTTTCTCTTCCCGTAGTCTTCTCTAGACCAGCTTGTATTCTTATTGGTTCTTGGGGTTGGCACTGAAGGCGAGGCTGGATCCAAAGGTGTGTTTTTCCACTCATACAAAGGATTTTTCTGTGTATGGAAGAATCCTTCCACTTACGGAAAGGTGTCTTAGATGAACAGGAAGGTACCTTTGGAGCCAACCTCCCCCTGTGGATCATGGAGAGTTTTGGGCTCATGGAAGAAGGAGTCCTGTTGATAGCACACTCCTTCCACTTTCAGAAGAACACATTCTGTGAATGGAAGGCTAACTTTGGGAGCCAACCTTTCAAGACTTTAACATAATAAGCTGCAGTCTACTGAGTCAGACAATTGGTCCGTCTAGCTCAGTATTGCCTACACTGACTGGCAGGGTCTCTCTGTGGTTTCAGGTGAGACCAAGTCTCCATGGTCTTTCCCAGCCCTTCCTGGTGGAGAGGCTTGAGATTGAATGGAGGACCTTTGGCATGCAAGGCAGACCTGACAATGGCTCCATCTCCCGCTGTGCTTGAGGGGTTTCTTCCCCACGGATTAACACATCAACAGTGAATTTTCAAGAATAAATAGATGCCATCTCAACCACCTCTAGCATCTTCCCCAGTTTTTATATTCAGCCCCAGCTTCCCCAAGATAGACTTTCTGTCCATCTGAAAATCCTGGGCATGTTTTTATGGGAAGAGACATGAGACACAGATCCTGTAAAGTGGATCAGGCTGCACAACTTCAGCCCTCTGCAGATGTGGGATTACAGCTCCCATAATCTCCGGTGCTTTTCCACAGTGGTTGGGGATTATGGGAGTTGTAGTCCAAGAACAGCTGGAGGGCTAAAGGTGTGCAGCCCCACAATGTAATGTAATGTAAAACTTTATTTCGGTCGTAGACCAGCAATACAACAATATTAAAATAATAATGATAATAACAATAATAAGATGATAATATAAAATCAGACTACATTTATACGCATTTGGCATATTATATAACAATATTTGGCCACAATATGAATAACATCCGGATTAGGATTAGTGAGCAAATAGTTTAAATAGAAATCCTCTCCACGACCCGGAAAATTAATCAAAAGTGGGGCAATTTGTTGGCGTCTTATGTCTCTGTAATATTCACAATGCACTAAAACGTGAGCAGTTGTTTCAACGTTACCAGATCCACAAGGGCATAATCTTGATGCGTATGGTATACCCTGGAATCTCCCATGGAGCACAGCTGTTGGGAGAGCATTTACACGGGCAAGTGTTAGAGCTCGTCTAAATTTTGGAATTAAAATGCTACTTAGATATGTAGCAGGCTTGAGCTCGGTGCACCTATGTAAATGCTTCTCGGTAACTTTGCATGATCCATCTGCAACTCCACGTCATGGATACATTGCACAATTTCTCTTCTGGCCTGATCAAAACCTAATCTAATAAAATTATCATGAGAGAATCCATATAATAGAAGTTTTTCTGTAATTGCCAATTTCCAATTGGATCTAAAGGAGTCTTCCAAAATTAAATGCACTAAGCCGACTTTCGTGAAAACCAATTTTAACCAGTAGAGTATGATAGATCTCCAATAATGTGATTCAAATCTAACCAGACCCACCTCCTTTCTCATAACAGTATTTGGGACACAACATGGCAGCTGTAATATAGTTCTTATGAACTTAGTTTGCAGTGTTTCTAACGGAGCAAAATTACTAAATGGGCCCAATTGTGCACCATACATTATCTGAGGATACACTTTGGCCAATAGTAATTTTATTGCAACAGGGATGTACAAAGCTCCCCGTGAAAAATAAAATGATTTGATCAGATTGATTGATAATTGGGCGCTCTGAATAATATGTTTTTGATGCGCAATACGGGAACCAGATGAGTGGAATACAACACCTAAGTATTTATAAGATTGAACTTGTTCAATTGTGTTCCCCTTCATGTTCCAGGTATATCTCTTTGGCCATTTAGCAAACACCAAAACTTTTGTCTTTTGGTGGTTTACCTCTATCATCTCTCTGTTACAAAATGAACTTAATTGTGCTAGTGCTCGACGTAGTCCTATGGGCGTCTGGGATATAAGGATCATATCATCTGCATACAGCAGGACTGCAATGTGTTTCTGTGCCAGTTTTGGAGGGTGCATAGACATGTCAGATAAACAGCTCACCACTGAGTTGATATAGATGTTAAATAAAGTAGGTGCCAAAATACAACCCTGCTTTACCCCTTTACTAGTTGGAACATCTGACGTTAAATAACCATACTGGTTGCAGCAGACCCGCAATCGAGACTTCTCATATAGTTTATAAATTAATAATAGTAATCTCTTATCAATTTCCAAATCTATTTGTTTTTGCCAGAGCCTGTCTCTTGATATGGAATCAAATGCCGATTTCAGATCTATAAATGCAGTATAAAGTGCAGCACCCGACTTAGCTGTATATTTTTCAACAAGATAATGGAGGGTCAGGGCATGTTCTGTAGTAGATCGACCTGTTCGAAAGCCAGCCTGTTCAACTGCAAGAATGTTCTTTTCCCCAATCCAGTCCACCAGCTTAATTGCTAAGTGTTTAGCATAAATTTTACTAATCACACTCAGGAGGCTTATTGGCCTATAATTTGCAGGATCACTCCGTTTACCTTTTTTGTATATTGGGACTATTATCGCCACTCCCCATTGTGGTGGAATTTTTGCCGTATTATCAATAAACGTGAACAGTGAGGCTAAAACTGGAACCCACCAGTCTAGGTTAGACAGAATCAACTCTATAGTAATATAATCGGTTCCAGGGGCTCTTCCTTTTTAAAATTGTCTTACAAGACCTTCTACTTCCGAGCAGGAGACCGAGTCTCATCTTGGGGGGTCAGTTATATATGCCTCGACATTCACCGTTATGGCGTCATTTCGTCTATACATTTCGTGAAAATGATTTTCCCATTTATCAGCTGGAATTATACAATCAGGTAAAGTGGGGGCTCTTCCTAATGAAGGTGCTACCAAGCGCCAAAAGGTGCTTTGATTTTTCAGTTTGGCCGCTTCTATTAACTCCTCCCCTCTCTGTATCATCCATTGAGATTTCTTTTGCTTTAATAGTCTCTTATATTGCCCTACAGCGGAGTCACTCCCCATCATTGGGGTTTCCATCTCTCAAAGCATGGTGATACAGATGAAAAAGGAGGAAAGGGGCAGAGGCTGTGTGCCCCGGAAGGAATGTGGTATTATTGTCAGTCTGGGGAAAGGAGGGACATTGCACAGTGTTACCAATCGAGTGCCAAGAAGGAAACCATCAGCTACAGCCTGCACTGAAGCTTCTGGAGGCTCCCAGAGCATGGTCTAAAAGCACTTGTTACAGCCACCTTGGTGATGCTAAGCAGGATTTGGTGTGGTCAGTGCCTGGATGGGAGGCTCAAGGATGCCACTTTTGGGGTTGGGGCCATAGATCAGTGTTGGAGCATCCGCCTTGCATGCAGAAGGCTGCCGTTTCAGTCCCTGGCAGCATCTCCAGGTAGGGCTGGGGAAAACTCCAGCCAGAAGCCCTGGAGAGCTGCTGCCAGTCAGAGTAGACACTATTGAGCTGGATGGACCAAGGGTCAGACTCTGTCGAAGGCAGCTTCCTGTGTGTTCCTAAAAGAGTGCCATGTCCCCCGTAAGTTTTAATTCAGACAGAAGGGTTTCTGAGGACTCAGGGAAGCACATGCTCTGAGAAATAAGAGCTTCCAGTTCAAAAACCAAGAGACCACGAATTGCAAGAATGCAGCAGAAGCTTTATTGAGAATGTGAAGGAAATGGCATCATATTAGAGGCGGCTGGGAGACAGAAGGAAACTGATGAATTCATTTTGAGGACAGCAGAGCAAAGTAGTGGGAGAAGAAGGGCGCCCAGAGCTCTCAAAGTCCAGGCCTGGATTTCAGCGATTCTTCAGTCTCAGGGTTGTCGGTTCCTGGTCATTATGATCAGTCCTTTGCAGTTATTGGGTCTATCGGCAGATGCTCCCACAGGGTCCCAGGAGAGAGCTTCTTCCAAGATATCCACCCCTCCCCTGGCTGAGAGCTCCGTAACCCAGACTCCCCTGGGCACCTGCTCCTACTATCCCGGAACCCCCAACGGCACAGGGAGTGATTCCTCCCACGGAGACCCGCTCTCAGCTAGGTAACAGGATGGGTCCTGGGATGGTCACCGAGATGGAGGGAGGCTGCCGAAGCCTCCTAATCCATAGCCAAGGCCACCAAAGCCACTGCCAAGACCGCCATAGCCAAGACCTGCGGAGCCAAAACCCATCACTGGGCTAGAGGCACAAGATGGGACGGTGCAGGCTGGTCCACAGAAAGACATTGCTGAGATCTCTGAAAGTATAAGCATGCATATGTATTCAGTACTTGGTTTGGGCCCCTTTTGCAGCAATTACTGCCTCAGTACGGCGTGGCATGGATGCTATCAGCCTGTGGCACTGCTGAGGTGTTATGGAAGACCAGGATGCTTCATTAGCGGCCTTCAGCTCTTCTGCATTGTTTGGTCTCATGTCTCTCATCCTTCTCTTGGCAATGCCCCATAGATTCTCTATGGGGTCAGGTCAGGCGAGTTTGCTGGCCAATCAAGCACAGTACACTGTATACTTTTCAGAGGACCGATATTGTTCTATTCTTCAATCCTTGTCTTCTTGGTTCCATGTTATTTTCTAATTTTCTGAGATTGTGGATTTGGGGTTTTCATGAGCTGTACGCCATGATCATCACAATTATATCAAATTAAGGCTTGACTTATCTCGCTTTGCATGTAATGCGTCTGTCTCATATATCAGTTTCACCTTTTCATTTGCATTACTGAAATGAATGGACTTTGGCACGATATTCTCATTTTCCGAGTTTCACCTGTATATTTCAACTTCAGTCAGCAGAATGCTATTCCAGGATCACCCAGATCCATAAAAGAACAGGTGAGATGGCCACAATGCTGTGATCACACACATAACAATGTCAACCATATGGATTCATTAGGCAGATGAGTGTTTTCTCTGGTCCCTAATGAGCATGCCGGGAACAAGGGTTGACTCCTTGCTAATGGGCCTTAAGGAATGGCAGAAAAATGCTTAGCTCTGCCTCTCCTGATCTCTTCAGAGAGCTGAGCCTCCTTGCTGAAAGAAAGGAGACCAGCTGGGGAGAGGATCAAGGAGAGAGCGCTGTACTTGGAGAATGGAATCGTTCATGGGATTAGATAGTGACAAGGGATCCCTATGACTATGTGTTGCCCTTCCAGGAGAGGCGGGGAGGGGAGGGATTGGTGAAGTGACGTGATAAGAGTCAGTTGCCTCATTTGACAAATCGGAGAAGGATCGGAAGGGTGCTGAGTTCTTGGCATGAACCACAACACAACATAGACCCCAGAGGAAGAGGCTGTTGTGATCCCCGAGTCTGATCCCCCCAGCCAAGACATACCCTGAGGAGGTGAAGGGAGAAGCAATATGAAGTCATCTGGCTTCAGGACTAAGGGGCCCTGTGTCTCCTGAACCCCTTTGTTGGCCTGAGGATGCCCCCTTGCCCTCTTTGTTGTCCTCCAGCTCAGGAGGAGGAGAGCTGGTCTTCATAAGCTACACGAGAACATAAGAATAACCCTGCTGGATCAGGCCCAAGACCTGTCTAGTCCAGCATCCTGTTTCACACATTGGCCCACCAGATGTCTCTAGGAAGCCCACAGGCAGGAGGTGAGGGAACACCCTTCCTCTTGCTGAAGCTCCCCTGCCACTGGTCTGATGGGAGTGAGCATGAATTGTCTCCTCTGCTAAGCTGGGTCTGCCCTGGTTTGAATTTGGATGTGGGACTACATGGGGGAGCTATCTGAGGTAGGATGGGGGTCATAGCTCCGTGGAAGAGGATCTGCTTCACCTGCAGAAGGTCCCAGGTTCAACCCCTGGCAGGGCTGGGAGAGACACATGCCTGAAACCTTGGAGGGCTTCTGTCAGTCAGTGTAGACCAGGGATTCTCAATGTTGGATCCCCAGATGTTATTGGACTTCAACTCCCATAATCCCCAACCAAAGGCCACTGGGGCTTGGCTTTATGGGAGTTGAAATCCAATAACATCTGGGGACCCAACGTTGAGCATCCCTGGTGTAGACAATATTGTGGATCAAGGGTTTGACTCAGAATAAGGCAACATCCTAGATTCCTAAGAGGAGGTTGAAGCTGTGCCAGCTCCATCATCATCACTTGTGGTTCAGCTATGCTGCAGCCAGTGACCACAAAAGGTGTGGGCATCTTAAGGTTTCCAGCACTCCCGACCAGAGATGTGGCTAGGGTCAGGTTAGCAAGTTGGCAAGGTTAACCAAGAGTTGGACCATGAACGTTGGATGTGTGCCCAACATGCTGAACTCTGAAGAAACAGCTGAACAAGAGTACTAGTTTGAGGAAGGACTTTATTCCCTGAAGCCTGAGGGTACAGAAGAAAAGATCAGAGTGGGAAGTGATCACAAAAAAAGTCGCAATTGCATGGATTCATTAGGCAAATGAGTACTTTCTCTGGCCTCTAATTAGCATGCCTGCAACAAGAGGGGGCCTCCTTGCAAATGGGCCTTGAACACCCCAAGGCATGGCAGAAAAACGCTTTGCTCATTTTTCTCTTATCTCCCAAGCTCTGCAGACAGCCAAGTCACCTTGCTACAAGAAAGGAGACCTGGGGAGAAAAGAAAGCACCGTGCTTGGAAAATGCAACCAGATAAGAATTACATCCCAACAAGGGACCTGTGTGACCATGGAAGAACCTTCCATGAGGGGTGGCGAGGGGATACAGGTGCCTCAGCTGGCAAATTACTGGGGTGCCAGAAGGGTGCCAAGATGTTGACGTGACCCCTGAGCCTGACCCCAAGTGGAGGATCAAACTCTGAGACAGACCCCGAGGACTCAGAGCAAGAGGTTGCTGTGATCCCTAAGTCCGATCCTCCACAATCCAAGACAGACCCTGAGGATGCAGGGGGACAAGCTGTATGCAAGGCTCCCTTGCTCCAGGACCCGGGGGAGATGCATCTCCTGAGCCTTCTCTTCAATCCAAGGATGCCCACCTAGCCTTCAACATCCTCCTCCAGCTCAGGAGGAGGAGAGCTGGCCTTGTGGTCACTGACTGATTGATGAAGTGCCGTCAAGTCGGTCTCAACTCTTAGCGACCACATAGATAGATTCTCTCAAGGATGATCTGTCTTCAAGTTGACCTTTAAGGTAGGGATGTGCACAAATCGCTTTTTTTGTTTCGGTTTGTACCCGAATCAAATCACCCCAATTTGTTTTGGGTTCAAATAAGCCCCCTCGAATCACCCCAGATTCGATTTGTACCCGAATTTTGCAAATGTGAATCTGAATCGATTCGGGGCAAAAAAGGGGTCCCAGGGGCAAATGACTCTCAGTAGTGCATTCACTGCTGTCGTAACCACGTCAAGGTGTTCCGATGCAAGGTGTTATGAGCCCTATTTCCCAAACGTAGAGGATTCTACCATTCAAAACCCTCTGTGCACTATCTAGTGACCCCCCAACCCAGTTCCTCTTGAGGAAATACTAGCTATTGCTTGAAGTACAGGGGTTATTATTACTGACGAATACAGAACAGCATAACACCATAGATTGTGAGCCCTTTGGGGAGAGGGGTCCATCTTATTTATTTGTTATTTCTCTGTGTAAACCACCCTGAGCCATTTTTGGAAGGGCAGTATAGAAATTGAATAAATAACAAATAAATAACATGGACAGCTGTTTTCGGGAGACAAATAGAGCTTCCTTGCAAAGAAGTTTCCAAAATGAATGGTGGGACAATTTAGCTTGTTTTCATCATTGGGTAATGAGGGCGATTAAAACCTAGCCAGGGTGTGTGTGTTGCAAAAAACTCATCGTCATCAGATTCAGATCATGCATTCCTGCAAAAGGGAGCATACGTGAGTTTTGAAGTGCTTTGATGAGCTCCAGTCCCTCCCTGAGGTGTTTTAAGTGGTTTGCTCGACAGCTTGGAGACTGAAGCCAGTCAGGTTGAGGTCGAAAAGTTGACTGCAAAATAAATAGGCATTGGGTGGTTAACATGGCATCAAAACAAATAGCTTAGCTATTATTCACTCTTTCTGTTTGGTAAACTCATTTTGGCCCAGGGGATAAAGAAGTGTCAGCAACAACCCAATAAAAGGATAGCTGGAGTGACGAAGCATCCTAACTGCAAGGCAGGCTGGTGTACCTCTATAAAAGCTGTGCATTCCCTCTGTCCTTCCATCAGCTTCATTCGACTCTTCTGTCTTCACTGCATCTTCTCAGAGAAGCCGGTAAGTCCATTTTCTTGGTGGTGTTTTGATAGAGTCTCGTTGACACAGATCTTGGTGGATCTTCCACCTTGAGTCTTCTGTTCTTCAGAATATGGAGCGGTTGACAGCTAGTCTAGGATTAGTGTGCCACTGAATGCCAGGCAATGGGGAGCAAAAGTGGGAAGGGGCTATTTTCTTTTTGCCAGGCTTTGTGGACCTCCCAATGGTATTGCGTCTGCTGTTGGAAACAGGAGGCTGAACTGGAAGGATTTTGGTCTGATCCAGCAATTCAGTTATGTTCATTCTCATAGAAACATAGAAAACTGCTTAGACTGAGTCTGACCCTTAGCCCCGCCAAGCGTCAGTAATGTCTACACTGACTGGAAACAGCTCCTCGAGGTTTCAGGCAGGAGACGCTCACCCCCCAATTAAGAGATACCAGTTGTTTGAACAAGGAAAGGTGGACATTTCTCAGCTTGATGTGTACTCTCTCAAGACAATCACAATCCTTTCTGCTTCTATGTTGGGTCTCTTTGAGGATACGTTCCCAGGAGAGACTTTGGAGAATTTTCTCTGATGGTTTTGTCACATCCCTGAGTGAAGCTCAGTTCACCGTAATGTGATGCTCAACCATTTCTGTTTCAGACTCGCCTCCACCTCCTCAGCAATGTCTTTCTGTGGACCAGCCTGCATCGTCCCATCTTGTGCCTCTTGCCCAGTGGTGGGTTTTGGCTCCGCAGGTCTTGGCTACGGCGGTCGTGGCAGTGGCTTTGGTGGCCTTGGCTATGGATTAGGAGGCTTCGGCTATGGTGCTGGTGCTGGTGCCTTGGGCGCTGTAGGAGGCAGCACAAGCTCTGGAGAGCTCGGTACACTGGCCGGGGTAAACCCTCCACCCATCAACCAGATCCCCGAAGTAGAGATTGTGGCCCAGCCTCCCCCCTTCTTGGTGACCCTCCCAGGACCCCTCCTGTTCCCTAGGTGAGAGCGGGTCTCCGTGGGAGGCATCACTCCCTGAGGCTGAGGAATGGCTGAAATACAGGTCTGGACTTTGAGAGGTCTGGGCACCCTTCTTCTCCCACTACTTTGCTCTGCTGTCCTCAAAATGAATTCATCACTTTCCTTCTTTCTCCAAGCCGCCTCTAATATGATGCCATTTCCTTCTCATTCTCAATAAAGCTTCTGCTGCATTCTTGCAATTGGTGGTCTCTTGGTTTTTGAACTGGCAGCTCTGATTTCTGGGAAGAGCTGCTTCCCTGAGTCCTCAGAAACCCTTCTGTCTGAATGAAAACTTACGGGGGACGTGGCACTCTTTTAGGAACATACAGGAAGCTGCCTTCGACAGAGTCTGACCCTTGGTCCATCCAGCTCAATAATGTCTACTCTGACTGGCAGCAACTCTCCAGGGCTTCTGGCTGGAGTTTTCCCCAGCCCAACTGGAGATGCTGCCAGTGACTGAAAGGGCAGCCTTCTGCATGCAAAGCGGATGCTCCAACACTGATCTAAGGCCCCAACCTCAAAAGTGGCATCCTTGAGCCTCCCATCCAGGCACTGAGCACACCAATTCCTGCTTAGCATCACCAAGGTGGCTGTAACAAGGGCTTTTAGACCATGCTCTGGGAGCCTCCAGAAGCTTCAGTGCAGGCTGTAGCTGATGGTTTCCTTCTTGGCACTCAGTTGGTAACGCTGTGCAATGTCCCTCCCTTCCCCAGACTGACAATAATACCACATTCCTTCCGGGGCACCGAACCTCTGCCCCTTTCCTCCTTTTTCATCCGTATCACCATGCTTTGAGAGATGGAAACCCCCATGATGGGGAGTGACTGCGCTGTAGGGTTCAACAGTGTGAGTTGAGAAGGCCCAGATTCAGATCTCACTTTTGCTATAGATTCACTTGGGGGCTTGAGCAAGGGACTCTTTCTCAACCTATTATTATTTAATAATAATAATTTAAGAGAGCACCTTCTTCATTACAAGCCCCATCGCCCATTGAGGTCCATCTCTGAGGAGGTCCATCTCCAACTCGTTTGGTGGCTACACAGAGACGGGCCTTCTCAGTCGCTGCCCGGAGATTGTGGAATGTGCTCTCTGCTGAGATACGATCCTCCCTCTCTCCGGTAATTTTCAAAAAACACCTGAAAACCCACCTTTTCGCCCAAGCTTTCTCAGCTTCCTAATATTTTGGGTTTTAATCTCTGGTTTATTTTTAAATTGTTACATTGTTTTTAAGATTTTGTAGGATGCAAAAACCCCGCTAGCATGCAGTAGATTTTGCTGAGGTGACATAGGTGAAGGATTGGAACCATTCAATGGAGGGAGGAGCAATGTGGTAACTTACTACTAACACTCCAATGCAATCAGGCCCATAGCCACTAGAGGGCAGTCACTCCCAAGAAGCAGCCGTCCCTCCATCCTTACTGGTCCACACTGGGAAGACCTGTTTATTTCAAGAACCAAAGGGAGCATGTTCTGAACATACTCCGTGGACCGAGGACTCCAGCTGCTGGGGAAACCACCAGCGAAGGAAGTCTATTGCTTTTTGACAATGTGTCACAGTTTCGATGCCCTGCGCACAAGGGCAGATTCGACTGGTCATAGGAATTTTAGGGTACCTTCCCTCCAGTACAGCATATGGAAGTGTGTTAAATCATGCCAGGGAGAAGGCACTTCTCTGGGACAAGGTAGTTAAATTCTTTATATAGTGGTCTGGTTTATGGTAATTTGTGAAACTACCAAGAAAGTTTCTTGCAGAAATTAGTGCCAGGTTGCTCTGCTTTTCAGTGTCTCCTATACATTGTTTTATAAACCTAGCAGCATCAAGAGGTTTGCCCAGAGGCATTAGAAATTGAGGGGAGCATTCAGGTTTGTACAACATAGCATAGATTTGTTACGCCAATTAGAATGGGAGCTGTCTTACAAAACAACGGGGATTCGTCTTTTAGAGTTGAAGATGATTTTAATCTAACGGTTGAATACATGGATCCAAACCTTGGACTCCACTCTTGTTAGGCTGGCCTCCACCCATAGAATGACATTGGGCACACATCTGGGGGCCGAGAATAGAACACACAAGAATTTTGATTGGAACTTCTCCATTTGTTTAAAGGTATGCAGAGCACAAATAGCAGCACCATACACCAACTGTGAGAGCACTTTAGCCTCATAAGCCTTAACTGCAGCAGCTGTTCAGTGGCCATCTCTCTGGAAGAAGAACTTTAAGATAGCAGAGGCCCTCTTCTGAGTGTCAGTTGCAACATGCTCACAGTGGTAGAAAATACTGAGCTAGATGGACAAATGGTCTGACTTGGCAGAAGGCAGCTTCCTATCTTCCGATGGATGGTGGGGGTCCCACAGGGTCCCAGGAGAGAACTTCTTCCAAGATATCCACTGCTCCACTGTGGACATTGCAAAAAACTCATCGGTAATGAGTAGTGATTGAAACCCATCGGTAATGAGAGTGATTGAAACCCAGCCAGGGCACGTACCGCGGGCACTGCAAAAAACTCATCATCATCACATGCAGATCACTCATTCCTGCAAAAGGGAGAATGGGTGACTTTTGAAGTGCTTTAATGAGCCCCAGTCCCTCCCTGAGGTGTTTTAAGTGGTTCACTAGAAACTGAAACCAGTCAAGTAGAAGTCGAAGAAAGGAGACTGTGAGATAAATAGGCACTGGGTGGTTAACATGGCATCAAAACAAATAGCTTAGCTATTTTTCACTCTTTCTGCTTGGTAAGCTGTTTTTGGCCCTGGGGATAAAGAAGTGTCAGGAGCAAGGCAATAAAAAGTTAGCTGGAGTGATGGAGCAACCTAACCGCAAAGGAGGCTGGTGGACCTGTATAAAAGCTGTGCATTCTATTGTATCTGTCCATTTCTCTAGCAGGGGGCCTAGGTTGGGCTGTCACTCCCTGCAGATGTGTGGGGAACCTACTTTCGAGCATTGTATGGGATGTCTGCCGCTGAAGGAATGCCCCTTTCCCTTTAGAATTTCTACCAAATTGTCACTCAGTTTCCCTCAAGGAGGTCTTTAGTTTAGTAACCCAACACAAGCCGGGTAAGACCCCATGGTTGGATCATATACCCTCTGCACTGTTCAAATCAAATTTGAATGGTGGGCTCCTGTATTTGCAAGATTCTTTACTTATATGGACCGTACTGCCTGTATCCCTGAGGAGTGAGGTACAACGGTGATTGTTTCCATCTATAAGGAAGGCCAACACTCTGACCCTTCTCATTATTGACCAATCAGTCTGTTGAGCATTATTCATAAATTATATTCTAGACATCTATATGTTAACCTCACGGACTGTTTGGAACAGAAGAACATACTAAGGGAGGAACAGGCGGGGTTTATGTCCATTCGGATGACTCTTGATCAGGCCCAAGTTCTACAACATCTGGCTGAAAAGTATTCACCTCTGTATGCAGCTTTAAAGGCAGGGTTTGACTCCATTTCTAGGGAGCGCGTGGGGAGTAAATTTGCCAATTCCTCCATTGATGGTCGGCTCTTTCTCCTTATCCGAATGTTGCATGAGAATACCTCACTTTGCGTGAGATGCAATGTCCAATGACATCTGACCCTGTCTGTACCCACACAGAAGGGAGTCAAACAGGGATGCATTTTTGCCCCTCTTCTTTTCAATCTTTATTTACGTTCTTGCATAACCCAGATTCCCACCCTCCTAAATTAGCCAGTAAATCTATCACAGTTCTGCTTCATGCTGATGATGCAGTTATTCTATCTATATCATCACATCACATTTCTCAGGGAGTTTTCCTGTATAGCCCCAGCTGTTGTTCTACTGAAATATCAACCAAAGAGAAATTCATAATGAATATCATAGTTCCTCCCAAAGGGCGGAGGCAGGAACGGGGACGGGGACTTCTGTGAACCTTCAAGGGAAGCCTAAATTAATTTCTAGAAAGGAAGGGGACATTTCACAGTAGGGTTCTGCATTTTTTTGACCCAGTCATCCCTTATGAAAAGTGACTCCCACACCCCACTTGGTGGTAGTTTGGATAGACTGTGAAATGGGACAAAAACAATTCATCCATTCAGAGTGAGGGCAAGAATCAATGCCCTCACTCTGATTTGGCTTTGGGAAATCACCACACAGCCAAATTTGATTGGCCATCTGGTAATAACCAAGCTGGCAAGAGGATCCCTGATAGGTTGTCCCACCTCAGCAGCGAAAAGAAGAACTCTAATCTGAAAATCACAGTTAAGCAGCTCCTGAGAAGGGGGCGGTGAAGAGGAGTGCCCCTCGTTATTATGGTGACTGAGATGGGGGGGGGGATATATTGTCTTGTCCCATGTCCCTGGTGGTAGGCCAAGCCCCCTTCCAAGACCAATTCCTGCAAGCTTTCAAAATGTGTGGGGTTGGGGAGAAGGAAAGGCTTCCAGAAGCCTTCTCTTGAAAGGGAGGAGAATCACTCCTCGCAAAGCTTGGCAGGGCCAGATTGCACCCAAAGAGGCAGATATGAGGGGCATTTTACCACCCTGTTCATGCCCCAATCATCTGCCGCCTGAGGCAATTGCCTCCCCTTGCCTCATGAAAGGACCATGAATGAAAGAGAATCAAAAAATTAAAAAATTGGAAGAGGTGGGTCCTTTGGATAATGTTTTGATCACAAATGTTAATGTTTTGATCACCCCGAGCTCTCTTTTCCCAAATGAAAATATTCACCACCCAACACAGCTCAGTCTTCATTTTGAGCATGTAAATTTAACCCTGGGAATCTGTGTTCAGGCTTGCATGCAGGGGTATCCATTCTGAAATGAAATGAACACATGCATACATTCCAGTAGCAGTAAAATGAGTATTGTGTTCTGAATGCGTTCCTCCTCTGTGAACCAGGACATGCTGAACGCTGCATGGGCATAGGCAGAACCAAATGTATTATTACATTTGAAATGTGATGCTACAAAACCAGAGATGACGTTCATACTGAAGGAAGGCCATGCCCGTCTTCAGGGCTCCTGGCCTTCCTTTCTGTTCTTAACAACTTGTCCCAGTCAGAAAAACAACTCCGGTTGTTCCCAAATTATCTTCTGGAGAGAACCAGAAATGCCAGCTGCCCAGAGGGATGAACTGCGTCGATTTCAAGGAACTACAGAGGAACAGAAAATCATCATCTTATTCTCAGTCTTTTGCTTAAAGCAGCAGGAATTGTCTACAACAACAACAACAACTATTTATATACCGCTTTTCGACAAAAATTTCCAAAGCGGTTTACACAGAGAAATAATAAATAAATAAGATGGCTCCCTGTCCCCAAAGGGCTCACAATAATAAACAAAGAAACATAAGATAGACACCGGCAACAGCCACTGGAGGTCCTGTGCTGGGGGTGGATAGGGCCAGTTACTCTCTCCCTGTTAAATAAAGAGAATCACCACGTTAAAAAGGTGTCTCTTTGTCCAGTTAGCAGGGGAGTTCTACAGTATAACACATTGTCTATAACACATTGTCCATCTCCACCGTAAGGCCTAATTCAGTCATTTCTTGGACCCGACATCCCACAGAAAGAGAAATATCTGGATTACCCCCTTGAAACATATTACCTCAGTGCTGTTCCATATACACTTGCTTCTGGTTCTGAAGCCCAGTTCAGCACTAGTGTTCATCCAGACTGCCTTAAATGATTTAGGAGGAATAGATCTGAAGGACAAATTCTTCCCACCATGTGATGCCCCCATACTGAGGCTGTTGGCATGACCAGAGATCCCTGGGCAGGAGAGGGTTAAACCAGGGATTGGTTTAATTGGGGAACCATGCATGCATGTGTCAGTTGGGGAACCTTGAACTCACCTGACCTAGCTGTGCCGAAGCTGGGTAGACCAGATTCGCTACCCAGGTTAAAAGGAAGGTAGGAAGGCAACCAAGACTGTCCTACCCTTTCTTTGGTTATCTGTGAGTACAATTTGACATAAATGTGGCTTGGGCTGCCAGCAGCCATGTTTCTCATAGAGTTCTACAGTACTGAGGTCTGACTCTTCTGTGCTCCATGTTGCATTATGGGATACTGGAGGACGGAGCTCAGATTTTCTTCCCTCCTGGAGAGCATGGCACCCCAGTCGTCTAGGGGGTTGGGTAAGGTCATACGACAGGCCTGAGGCATGGGCCTGTCTCCCCTCCAGCCCACCCCACACATGGTCATGAGAACAGGCTCACTGTGTTGGTCATTGGTGCCTTCTCTGTGGTGACCCCGCCTCATTAACAGTGTTTCAGTGGGTCGCCCAGACGTTTTTCTTCCACTGTGGTTTTAGGCTGCAGTCCAAAATCGATTCCAGGAAAGCCTGAGAAAGACTCTTGTATGTACTCTCAAGAGCTGCTGCCAGTCGTTGTAGACAATATTGAGTCTAATGGACCGAAGTTCAGACTCAGTAGGTAACTGGGCAATGGGAATATTTTAACATTTGTTTATTTATTTCTTTAACATATTTATATACCACCCAAAACGCAAGCCTCTGAGCGGTTTACGACAATACAATAAAAACAACAAATTAAAAGGTGAAAACATAACAATATGCAACATAATGTTGCTTTTAATTAAACTTTACATATCAAGCAAAATATCCAGCAGAGTTGTAATTACCATGAAAGCAATCAAAGGAAATTATTGAATTGAAAGGAACGAGTCCTACTCAGCAAATAATAACAGTTTTTTTTCTAGAATAATTTGTGCTAATCCAAGCATTCGAGTGAGAAGCTCAACAAGTCGCTAATTAAAGCTCTGGACAAAAAGGGACTTTCCCCAAGGATAGGAAAATGGTATATAAGCATGGCCAGTTCCTTAGATTATCTAAAGAGCCAATGTTTTACTGGCTTTCTCAAAGCTGTAATGGAGATGGAGGAGTGGATCCTACTGGGAGAACATTCCCAAGTCTTGCTACATGCAATTTTAGAATATTTTTAGTTTTATTTTATTTAATATATTTCTATACTGCCTAAAACGCAAGTCCTCGGGGAGGTTTACAAAACAATAAAAACAGCCAATAAAAGATGAAAACATTTCAACACATTAAAAAGTTAAAACTCTTAAAACACAATTAAAACAATTAAAACAGTATCTAATTCAAAGCCTGGGTGAACAAATGCATTTTGACTGCCCTTTTAAAAGTTGTAAGAGATGGGGATGCTCTTATTTCAGTGGGACGTATGTTCCAAAGCCTTGGGGCAACAATGGAGAATGCCCGTCCCCAAGTAGCCACCAGATGAGCTGGTGGCAACTGAAGATGAACCTCTCCAGATGATCTCATTGGGCGATGTGGTTAATAGCAAAGAAGACATTCTCTTAAATACCCAGGGCCCAATCTGTTTAGGGCTTTATAGGTTGTAACCAAAGCCTTGTACTCTGCCCGGAAACTTACTGGCAGCCAGTGTAGATCTTTTAAGATAAGGAGTGATATGGTCTCTCCGAGATGACCCAGAGACCAACCTGGCCGCCGCATTCTGGACTCACTGCAGTTTCCAGACTACATACAAAGGCAGCCCCACATAGAGTGCATTGCAGAAGTCAAGTCTGGCGGGGACCAGCAGATGTACTACTGTTCTGAGGCCATTTATCTGCACTATTTTATATTTTATGACAAATGATTTTGTCGTAAATGACAAAAGTATTATACGAGCATTTCTTAATTCATTGGGTTTTCTGTGTAGGGAGGGTTTCCATCGGGTACCAACAAAGGCCAACCAGATGCCTCCAGGAAGTCCAGAAGAGAAGCATGAAAGCAAAAGCCCCGGATCTCCCCTGTGACTGGGATAAGAGGCCCTAACTCGAAGGTAGATCATCTGCCTTGAATGCGGAACCCAGGTTCAATTCTTGGCAGTGTCTCCAGGTAGAGCTGAGAGAGACTCTTGCTCAAATCTTTGGCGAAGCCGCTGCCAGTCCATTCAGACAATACTGAGCTAGATAGACCAAAGGAACGACCTGGTATAAGGCAGCTTAATATGTTTCTGAGAAGGAACATAAAATAATAGCCCCTGTTTCACCCCTGTGGCTGGCATCCAATCACACACAAAACCTGCACGTCATGTCAGCCTCACACTATGCTGAAGAACAACAGATTCAAGGTGGGAGATCCACCAAGCTCTATAGCAACGAGACCCGATCAAAACACCACCAAGAAAACGGACTTACTGGCTGCTCTGAGAAGATGCAGTGAAGACAAGTTGAACGAAGCTGATGGAAGGACAGAGGGAACACATAGCTTTTTCCTACAGGTCCCCCAGCCTCCCTTGTGGTTAGGATGCTCCAGCTAACATTCTCCAGCTAACCTCACTCCATGATGTCACTCCATGCTCCAGTTAACGTCACTCCAGCTAACATTCGGCTGGGTTGCTGACACTTCTTTCCACAACTTTGACTCAGTAGAAGGGAACTTCCAATGTGGATAGATACTATGTGGGTATCTTGAAAGGTGAGAATGAGGGCTGGGGAAACAGGGAAGTGCTAAGGAGTTACTACAGCAGCAACATCAGGAGGGCTCTGGTGGATTATCTCAATGGTGGGTTTAGTACAGCACCCTGTTTCCCAGATCAGACAACCAGATACTTCTAGGAAGCCAACCAGTAGAGTCAAAAAGCAATAGACTTCATTCACTGTTGGTTTCCCCAGCAACTGACGTCCTCAGTCCACGGAGTATGTTCTGAGCATGCTCCCTTTGGTTCTTAAAATAAACAGGTCTTCCCAGGGTGGGCCGGTAAGGATGGAGGGACGGCTGCATCTTGGGGAGGAGTGAGTGCCCTCTAGTGGCTATGGGCCTGCTTGCAGTGGAGTGTTAGTTCTAAGTTACCACATCATTGCTTCTTCTTCCATTGGATGGTTTCAATTCCTCACCTACGTTGCCTCAGCAGTCTTTACTGCATGCTAGCGAGGTAGGTATACATCCACCCCAGAGCGCATCTGGGGTCCTGAGGTTCAAAAAGAGAACCTTGCACAAGCCCCCAAGTGATAGGTGGTGATACGGATGGTCAACATGGTGATACGGATGAAAAAGGAGGAAAGGGGAACAGGCTGTGTGCCCCGGAAGGAATGTGGTATTAATGTCAACTTGTAGAGATGAGGGACATATCATGGTGTTTCCAAGTGAGGGCCAAGAAGGAATCCTTCAGCTACAGCCTACACTGAAGCTTCTGGAGGGTCCCAGAGCATGGTCTAAAAGCACTTGTTACAGCCACTTTGGTGATGCTAAGCAGGATTTGGTGTGGTCAGTGCCTGGATGGGAAGCTCAAGGATGCCACTTTTGAGGTTGGGGCCATAGATCAGTGATGGAGCATCCGCCTTCCACGCAGAAGGCTGCCGTTTGAGTCCCTGGAAGCATCTCCGGGTAGGGCTGGGGAAAACTCCAGCCAAAAGCCGTGGAGAGCTGCTGCCAGTCAGAGTAGACACTACTGAGTTAGATGGACCACGGGTCAGACTCTGTCAAAGGCAGCTTCCTGTGTGTTCCTAAAAGACTGCCATGTCCCCGGTAAGTTTTCATTCAGACAGAAGGGTTTCTGAGCTACCGAGACTCACGGAAGCATCTTTTCCCAGAAATCAGAGCTGCCAGTTCAAAAACCAAGAGAACACGAATTGCAAAAACGCAGCAGAAGCTTAATTGAGAATGTGAAGGAAATGGCATCAAATTAGAGGCGGCTGGGAGACAGAAGGAAACGGATGAATTCATTTTGAAGACAGCAGAGCAAAGTAGTGGGTGAAGAAGGACGCCCAGTCCCCTCAAAGTGCATGCCTGGATTTCAGCGATGCCTCAGTCTGAGGGTTGCCGGTTCCTGGTCACTATGATCAGTCCTTTGAAGTTATTGGGTCTATTGGCAGATACTCCCAAAGGGTCCCAGGAGAGAGCTTCTTCCAAGATATTCACCCCACCACTGGCCCAGAGCTCTGTAACCCAGACCACCCCCCAGGCACTCTTTTTTCACTCTTTCTGCTTCTTAAGCTCATTTTGGCCCAGGGAATAAAGTGGTTTCAGCAGCAGCATCCCTATAGAAGCTCAGGTGGAGTGATGGAGCATCCTAACCGCAAGGGAGGCTGGTGGACCTGTATAAAAGCTGTCCATTCCCTCTGTCCTTCCATCAGCTTCATTCGACTCTCCTGTCTTCACTGCATCTTCTCAGAGAAGCCGGTAAGTCCATTTTCTTGGTGGTGTTTTGATAGATTCTCGTTGACACAGAGCTTGGTGGATCTTCCACCTTGAGTCTTCTGTTCTTCAGAATATGGAGCGGTTGACAGCTAGGCTAGGATTAGTGTGCCACTGAATGCCAGGCACTGGGGAGCAAAAGGGGAAAGGGGCTATTTCCATTTCGCCCTGCTTGCGAACATCTCAGTAGTATCTTGTTGTCTACTGTTGGAAACAGGAGGCTGAACTGGAAGGATTTTGGTCTGATCCAGCAGTTCTCTTATGTTTATTCTCATAGAAACATAGAAAAGCCACATCTGCACCCCTCTGTCCTCATCTCCATACAAGAGGGTTCCCATCAGGGTTTTCTCTAACAGGAATCCCCTGATGTTGTTGACTACAACTCCAATTATCCCCAAGGAAGAGGCATTGCAGCTGGGGATTTGGGAGTTTTAGTCAACAACATCTGGGAATCCCTGTTAATGGGAACACTAGTTGCCACCCTGAACCTTGGGTGGCTTGAACAAAGAAAGGTGAAACATTTCTCAGCTTGAAGTATGCTCCATCAAGACAGTCACAAACCTTTCTGCTTCTATGTTGGGGTCTTTTTGGATTCGTATCAAGGAGAAACTTGGGAGAAATGTCTCTGAGGGTTCCGTCCCATCCCTGAGTGAATGTCAATTCACCGTAATGTGTTGTTCATGCATTTCTGTTTCAGACTCATCTCCATATCCCTAGTAATGTCTGTAATCTCCACGGGTCGTGGTTTTTTCAGTTTAGGCCCCATTTTTCGAGGCCCTACCTATTATGGTTGCCTTGGCTCTGGTGTTGCTGCTGGCGCCTTGGGCGCTGTAGGAGGCATCACAGGCTCCGGAGAGCTTGGCACCCTGGCTGTGGTCAACCCTTTACCCATCAAACGGATCCCCCCAGAAGAAGTCATGCTCGTGCCACCTGACTTCGTCTGGACCGTCCCAGGACCCAACATATACTCTAGTGGCAAGCTGGTCTATGTGGAAGTCATCATAATGACCAGGAACTGGCAAGCCTAAGTCCGAGGAATTGCTGAAATCCAGGCCTGGACTTTGAGGGGACTGGGCGCCCTTCTTCTCCCACTACATTGCTCTCCTATCCTCAGTATAAATTCATCGATTTCCTTCTGTCTCCCAGCTGCCTCTAATATGATGCCATTTCCTTCACGTTCTCAATAAAGCTTCTGCTGCATTCTTGCAATATGTCTTCTCTTGGTTTTTGAACTGGCAGCTCTGATTTCTGGGTACAGCTGCTTCCCTGAGTCTTGGTAGCCCAGAAAACCTTCTGACTGTGACTGTGACTGTGACTGTGACTGTGACTGTGACTGGCCGGAGCTCTCCAGGGCTTCCGGCTGGAGTTTCCCCCCGCCCAACCTGGAGATGCTGCCAGGGACTGAAACGGCAGCCTTCTGCATGCAAGGCGGATGCTCCATCACTGATCGATGGCCCCAACCTCAAAAGTGGCGTCCATGAGCCTCCCATCCAGGCACTGACCACACCAAGACCTGCTTAGACCTCCCCAAGTCCCCCCCACCCCTGCATTGGTGGACAGGCTGGACTTCTCTTGTCTGCCTGGCCCTATGCCAGGGCCTGCGGCCAGGCAGCAGTTGGAGGGAGGGCCTCCCCTGCCAGGGAAGAAGGATCCTCCCGTGGCAGATGTGGAGGTGTTGTAGGTGGAGCCAGCTTCCAGTCCAGCCAAATCCATCTTGCTGCCCTCCCGGTGGGGGGTGGGGGCCCCAAGTAATTTTTGAATCCATTCTCACTTGCTACCAGAGAATCTACCCTCAAAACACCTAAACAACCACAAATCCCAGAACACCATGGGCTTGTGGGTATGGGGGTGGTTGGCACCCTATGTGCATTGCATCATCACTCGCTCTGGGGCACCGGGACTGTTCGATGTTCAAAGGTGGGGGTCACACTTAAGGGGGCAGGGGAGGGTGCACTTACCCCTTCCTCTGCTTTCCCCCCACTGACGCCCAGTATTTCTCATATCCTACCCGGTGGCAGCATACTTCCCTGCTGCCCCGTTTGTTCTTCGGCAGGAAATGGCCAGAAGAAGCTGGACCTGAACATGGACACACACGCGTGCCAGCTACTTCCAGCCAAAGAGCAGAAAGGGTGGCAGGGAAGTACGCTGCTGCCCTGTAGGACTTGGGAAATACCTGGTGCCAGCAGGGGGGCAAATGGAGGGAGGGGTAAGGGCACCCTCTCCCACCAGTAAGGTGCGACACCCGGCCGCCATTGAGCCACCCACACCTGGTTCCATGCAGATCTCTAACTCTTAGTCCATCTAGCTCAGGATTCTCTACACTGACTGGCAGCAGCTCCAGAGGCGTAACTAGGGAAAATGGCGCCCAGGGCAAGCACTGAAATTGCCCCCCCCCACCATGCGCTCCCCCCCCGCTGCCCCCTTAGCTAAGCAGTGTCCACCCTGGTTTGCATTTGAATGGGAGACTAGAAGTGTGAGCACTGGAAGATATTCCCCTCAGGAGATCGAGCCACTCTGGGAAGAGCATCTAGGTCCCAAGTTCCCTCCATGGCAGCATCTCCAAGATAGGGCTGCAAGAGACTCCTGCCGGCAACCTTGGAGAAGCCGCTGCCAGACTGGGTAGACAATACTGAGCTAGATAGACCAATGGTCTGACTCAGTATATGGCAGCTTCCTATGTTCCTAAATACTACTGCAGCACACACACAAGACACCTGTCCCATCCTGACACTCAGCCAACTTCCATAATCAATATCACACACACACACACACACACCACAACTGCCTACTCCTAGATTTACAAGGAATACAAGCCACACCTAATGGCACAGCAGGGAAGTAACTTGCCTAGGGAGCAAAAGGTTGCGGGTTCGAATGGAAACACCTATATAGGACTGCCAACTCTGACTGAAGCGATATGTTGGGGAACCCCCCCCCAATATTTCACAATATCAAGCCATTTACATCTCTAGGATAGTTTTCAATAGTATCCTGGGGATTCATGCCATTTCCTGGAGATTCATGCCAACTACATCCATGACGGTATTTGCTGCAAAAAGTGGAGTCATAATCACAGAAATTGTCACTGCATGTCCCTCATGAAACAATCTTTCTTCACAAGGGCAAACATGTGTGTTAAGAAATTGAATAGTACAAACAAACCATAATTTTATCTTTATGTATACACACAGATACACACGCAGAAGTGTGGCAAATAAGGATAAACACACACAGAGAGAAACAGTGTTCTCTCTCTCTCTCTCTCTCTCTCTCTGCCAGAACCTACATTTTCAGTTATAGCTTTTGCATTCAAATACATTCAGTTTGAGAGAGAAAGAGGGAGAGATTTAAAATAAGATCATTAAAAGTAAGCAAATCTGTATGTATTGTCTGTGCACAAAATCCTCAACATTTTCAAATAACATATTAATAGAAAAATACAATTATTGAGATTGTCTGGGAAAACACCTTGCCCTAGAAATTATGAAAGCACTGTGTTCAAAGGACATGGAAAATAAACCCCCTTTCTTTATAGACCTGTCCCCATGGGATTTGGCATAAGACAGACTAGAGAATTTCTAAGAAATGTCCGGTTTTCTTTACTTTGTTCTGAACAGAAACAACTTTGGCTCAAAAGGTAAATTCGATTGACTGTAGATTTTACTAAATGCGAATTTAGTGGTGCAAGCAAAGGGAAACCGAGAGTGTACTAAATAGGACTACGTTTTACAACCCCTTTCTTCCCCCTTCGTTTTTTTGATAAGCACTTAAGAGAAGCCTATTCACTGGAAGCTGCCAATTCTTTTATTTACAATGAGAACATCACCGGAGGCTCCACCCCAACAGCCCACCAGTGTGGGCTCCAAGCCAGCCCCTGCCTGGGAGATTCTTCTTCCGTCCAGCAAGAAAGGGCCACCGGGACCAAGTCTCAGTTAAGAGAGTTCCTCCCCGCTGCCCCATTACTCTTAAATGATTCACAGGCTAATGTAATTCCCGCTTTCTACCCAGTTTACCTTGAAGTCTTTTGAGAGAGACCGATATCTACTTTTCGTTCAATTGATGGCTCTCAGACTCTCTCTCGGTAGCAGGTGGTGTTCTTCCTGTTCGAGGGAGGGAGCGGCCGGCAACGCGGCAGTGCGGCTTGCAATGCAACCATTTACTGAAACTAATAGCAAGGGAGTTAGGGGATCCAGCAGCGCCGCGGCTTGCATACATTACCAGCAAGCCGCCATTATTGGGGAGGAAAGGACAGGCATGGACGCCGATGGCAGCTACACACAGCAGGGAGGGGTTCAACACCATCCTCTGCTTTACAATTCAGTCTTGCACAGGGGTGGGGAAGCAGCTTTTGGTAACACTTTGGTTTGGGCTTGGAGGAAATCCAGCTTTTTGGTTGTGGCATGCGTGACTGGGGGGGGAGGTGCCGCGAGGCGGGGAGTGAGCGTCCGTCAGCGGAGTGATATGAATGATGAAGAAAGGTCCGTTGACGAAGCAGCAAGCAGGCAGGTACTGCAACTTTAGGCGCCCGTGCCCGCGCCGTTGCACCCAGGAGCAAGGGGGGGCCGCC